>NC_045426.1:75747506-76372506 GCF_902635505.1 Sarcophilus harrisii
TACTTTAAAGAGCTAGAAAATAATAGCAAAGTTCATTTGGAAAAACAAAAGGTCAAGATTTCAAGGGAATTAATTAAAAAATGCAAATGAAGGTGGCCTAGCTAGAGCAGATCTAAAACTATATTATAAAGCAGTGGTCATCATAAGGCTGTAATTATTTGGTACTGGCTATGAGAGAAGAGTATTCAATCAGTGGAATATATTAGGTTCATAAGACATAGTAGTCAATGACTATAGTAATCTAGTGTTTGATAAATCAAAGGCCTCAGCTTATGGGATAAGAATTCACTATTTGAGAAAAATTGCTGAGGAAATTGGAAAACAAGTCACAAATTTGGCATAGACCTTCATCTCACGCCTCATACCCAAATACAGTCAAAATAGGCATATGATTTAAGCATAAAAAGTGATAACATAAACAAATTAGGAGAGCAAGGGATAATTTATCTATCAGATATTTGGAAAAGGGAAGAATTCATCACCAAAGAATAACTAGAGAATATTATGAAAAACAAAATGAACAGATTTGATTACATCAAACTAAAAAGTTTTTGTACAAACAAAACCAACTGAAACAATATTAAAAGGGAAGTAAAAGCTGGGGGAAAATTTTTTTACAGCCAGTGTTTCCAATAAAGATCTCATTTCTAAAATATATAGAGAATTAACTCAAATTTTGTAAGAATATAAGCCATTCTCCATTTGATAAAATAGTCAAAGTATGTGAACAGACAACTTCCAGATGAAAAAATTAAAACCATTTCTGCTCATATGAAAAAAATGCTCTAAAACAATATTGATCAGAAAAAGACAAATAAAGATAAATCTGAAGTACCATTATTACACAGCTCTCAGAATGACTAAGATGACAAAAAAAGGATAATGATAAATGTTTGAAGGGATGTAGGAAAACTGGGACAATAATATGTTGTTGGTGGAGTTTCTAACCATTTTAGAGAGCAATTTGGAACTATGCCCAAAGTGCTATCAAACTGATCTAGCAGTGTCTCAAATGGGTCTGTATCACAGACTTCATAAAAAAGGGAAAAGGAACCACATGTGCAAAAATATTTGTAGCAGCCCTTTTTTGCAGTGGGAAGGATCTGGAAAGTGAGTGGATGCCCATCAGTTGGAGAATAGCTGAATAAGTTATGATATATGAATGTTAAGGAATATTATTGTTCTATAAGAAACAATTAGAACATTGATTTCAGAAAGGGCTGGAGAGACTTTCTTGAACTGATACTAAATGAAGTGAATAGAACCAAGACAATATTTTCTACAGCAACAAGATTGTATGATGATCAATTGTGATGGACTTGGCTCTTTTCAACAATGAGGTGATTTAGGCCAATTGCAAATGACTTGTGTTGCAGAGAGCCATCAGCATCTAGAAATGGACTTTGGGGACTGATTGTGGATCACAATATAGTATCTTCACTTTTTGTTGATGTTTGTTTGCTTTTTTTCTTTTTCATTTTTTTGTTCTTGTTCTGATATTTCTTGTGTAGTACAATAAATGGGGAAATATTTATAAAATAATTATATATGTTTAACATATATTGGATTGCTTGCTGTCTAGGGGAGGGGAATGGGGGAAGGAAGGAGAAAAATTTGGAACACAAGGTTTTACAAAGGTAAATGTTGGAAACTATTATTTAAAAAAGAAGAAATGATAAGCAGGATGCTCTTAGAAAAACATTCAAAGACTTACAGAAACTGCTGCAAGATGACTTGTGTGTGCAAAATAACAGTAATATTGTAAAGTGATCAGCAGTAAATAACTCATTTATTCTCAGTAATATAATTATACAGGACAATTCTAAAGGACCTTTGATAAAAAATGCTACTCATCTCCAGAGAAGGAACTGATGGTATCTGAATACAGATTGAAGCCTAGAAAAATAAGCAGCTTTATAGAAGAATAAAAAAAACTCTCCAAAATTTATAAAGAAACAAGTGGGGGAATAATAGGATAAGTTGGGGTATAGAAAAGTGTGTAAATTAGCAGGACTGATATAAGGTGTCTAAATTAATGAAATGGAATGAAGAAGGAAGGAAAGGATGAGGGGAGAGGATAAGGGAAGAATCCTTGAGGAAGGAGTTGAGTTAATAGCAAACAAGCTGTCAGATAAAAGTAAAGTAGAAGAATTAGCAGAGATAGGAAACAAAAGATATACACAAACATAATAATAATGAACAGGAGTAGAATTTATTAGAAAAATTGTAATCATTGATCTTAAAGTTAAAGTTTAAAAAATGAAAAGAAAAAATAAACAACATATGTCAGCATATTAACATTGTTGTAGACTATTCAAAACAGCTATATAGTATAAGGCTGGAATGTTGCTTTGGTTTGAGAAATGAAGAGTTGATGGATTTAGAAAAATATGGAAAAACTTGGAACTAAGAAGCATGATGCTGTCCACCTTCAGAGAAACAAGGGACAATTAAGCATAGTATAACCTGACCTAGATGTATATGCATATATATATATATATATAATATATATATGTGCACATGTCTATAATTATAGGTAGCTATTAGATGAATATATTTATATGTGTGTATATGTATACATAAATATATCCATGCTTAACTGTAACCTACTTAGGGAAAATGGTAGAGGAAAGGGAACAAAAAGAATAAAGTAAAAAGTGTACAACAGAGAACAAAAGAAAATATAAGAAAGCAAAGAAAAGAAGGTACAGTTCTGAATATGTGTGCTATTATATAATTTTTCTTGAAATGGAAATTTAATATTACATATTTTGAATATTCTCATATGTTCTGGTGTTCACATGACAATTTTTTTCTGTTTATTTTTTCTAATTTGTATTTAAGTTTTAAATAAAATACAAAGAAATTATTTTACTTCGTTTTTATCACAGTAATCAGTGCTTAAGAGAGTCTAATTCATTTATCTATAGGGGTCTATGTTTTGTCCATTGAAAGTTTCCATCTTAAATCATTGTAATCACTTATTATTTAATTAATAAATGATGATTCATTGATTGCTTGAAGATAGGAGCAATGTGAGATAAGGTTGGAAAAATAATGTGGTACCAGTTGAAGGGAAATTATGACTGCCAAGAAATGGGTTTCAATTTTTCATGGTGGACAAAAGAGCAGCCAATGAAGTTTTTTTGGGGGAGTGTGGGGGTTATTTTTGTTAGCAGAGAAGAAATGTAAGCAGATGAAAGCATAAGGAAATTAGATCAATAACTACATATACAATGGTCTTTTCTTAAAGAGAGAAGAAAAGGAATGGAAAGGAGACCTTTTAGAAGACTATCACTATAATATAGGTAATAAAAGAAGGAGATAGATTCTAAAACTCCTGAATAGATAGACTGTCAATGTCATAGTTTCAATGCTAGAATCAAGGGAGAATAGAGTGTTGTGATAGTTACAAGATTATGAACCTTGAAGGCTAAGTGAATGATGGAGTCAAAGTAATAGTCAATTCGAGAGAATGAACAGATTTAAGTTCAATCTTATATATGTTAAGTTTGAAATAGTCATGAGAATTCTAGGTGAAGACATTACATATATATCCAAAAATATGGGTTTGAATTTCAAACAGTTTGGGAATTATCTTATCCATATATAAGTGGCTGTTGAAGTGAGTATGAATGAGCTTGTCCAAGAAGAGAATGTAGAGGGAGAAAAGAAAATAGCCTAGAATAAAGTCTTAGCAAAATGGGATGCATTTTGAATTATCAAGTACAAACATACCATGGTTGTGGACTTTTCTTATTTGAAACTTTTAGAAAGTGAAAAATAACAAAAAAAAATGTGCATAAAGAAACTATAGTCACTGAGGTTATCCTTTATGCCATTAACATTATCAACATATCTACTTATCATTTGCATGATATTTTGAAATATTTTAGAAAATGAAAAATAATAAAATATATTTTGTATACTACAAAATGGATACAGTCACTGAAACAGTCCCTTTGCCATTAACATCATCACCATCCCTATTAATCATGTGTATGGTGTCCTGTGCTGTCATTACTTGGTATTTTTGTCAAGTCACAGTCAATTCAAACACCATCCCCAGGAGGGCAATGAATATTGTGATTCCTCCTTTGAAGATTAATCACATCTTCATTGGTTGCTTTGTGAACAATGAATCCCATCTGCATGCATCATCACATGACTCATCCATCACTGGTATTGAACCAAGACAACAAAATTATCTTCTTCAGAGTATTGTAGTTGTTTTGAGCACCCAGTGATTCAAACATCATGTTCCTTCTAAATAGATAAAAGAATGTCCTTGCTTCACCTACAGAGGCTTCCAGTCACTTGACTTACTATCTGCACAAAATTTAAAGCTGAACTATTTGGGAAAAAAATTTGACCAATCTTATTGTCAATTATGAGGACTGGCAAAGAATCACAGAGTCAGAACATTAGGTCAAAAACAATGAGTGAATGATGTCTAGGGAATTGAGTTATGGCTTCATTTTTAAGGATGCATAAATTGAAGGCAGCATTCAGATGTGTGTTGGTAAAAGAAAGAACAATATTAAACTTCTAGAAATGAATTGCTTACTATGTAATGATCAACTAAATCAATAAAGACAATATGTTTAGGTTTGATAAATAAAATGTAATCATAGTTTAACTTTGCTCCAAAAATTTGAAGAATTCCCCCCCTGCCCATTATAGCTTAAGTATTAAGTGCTAACAAATGGAGCTAAACAATGAAAACAATAGCACCCATAGGTGCCATTGGCAAATAACAAGATAAATGCAATTAACTTTCTTGACAAATGACTTGCCTTTGCA
Source organism: Sarcophilus harrisii (assembly GCF_902635505.1). Lineage (NCBI taxonomy): Eukaryota > Metazoa > Chordata > Mammalia > Dasyuromorphia > Dasyuridae > Sarcophilus > Sarcophilus harrisii. Next base: position 75,752,310 of record NC_045426.1, read on the forward strand.
GTTTTTGAGGCACTTTGAAGCCTCCCTTTCTAAATCCATTCGCAAACAATAACTAGTTTGTGACCCATGGCAAGTGACTTAACATCCATCAAACAGAGTAACAATCTTCTGCAGATCTATTCATAGAAAGTTATAAGCCTGTAAGAAGCACCCAAGGGCATTGAGTAGACACTTTATGGATGATTTATGGCATGACATACCCAAGAATCATAGAGGAAAGGGTGGTATAGAGAAAGTACAAACTGCATCATCAGAGGGATTACTCAATGGGATCTCAGATCTGTTGAAGAAGTATTGACCCATAATAATCTTATACAGATTCATAAATCATAAATTCTCTTCAAAATTATAAGCTTTGAGGGGGTTCAGACTGTGTCTTATCCTTCCTTGGCAATCCTTGCAGACCTTCACATGTTATGAATTCAATAAATGATTATTGTGTTCACTTGAAAAATCAAATAACTTGTGAATTAGCTATTACATATAAGGCACTCTGCAATTCTAAAAGGAAAGGTAGTATGACCAGATCTAAAAGTATAATATAAAGCAGGAATTGTTATAAAAATGGAAAAGGAGCTATATATACACAAATATTTATAGCAGCTTTTTGTGGTGGCAAAGAATTGGAAATTGGGGGATACCTATCATTTGGAGAATGACTAAACAAGTTGTAGCATATGAATGAAATGGAATACTATTATGCTATGATGAGCAGAAAGATTTCAGAAAAGCCTTTGGAAAGACTCAAAATCTTATAAAAATGGATGTTGAAAACTATCTTTACAGGTAATTGGAAAACATCAAATAATATTTTTAAAAAATCAGTGGCATGATTTCGCATTATTAGGTGACAGGATAATTATATTATTAGCATTTTCTGAGTAACTGAATTAAACAAAAAGACTTTTGGGGGTCATTCTTTTTGTTAAAAATCTTCAACAATCATATTATTTGATTGTCTGCAGCAAATATAATGTGAGAAAGACCACTGAATGGCTTTTTGATCAGTAAGAATTTTGCTGGACACAATGTAGAGAAATCTAAGTTTTAGCTTTAGCTACGGTTTATACTCACTAGACATGTGACCATGAATAAACCATTTAATTTCTCAGTCAGTTGTCTCATTTGTAAATACAAAATCTGTGTACTATACATGTAAATGTGTATGTCTTTATTGGTTGCCAAAATGAAATTTTCCAGGAAGCATTGATGGCTATCACTAGAATCTTGCCTATCCCTCTTCAAGGGAGACTTTTATTCCTATCTTCAGGGGAACAAGATCTGCAGACACACAGTTATCTCTACACGGGATATTAAACTAGAATTATATCTATCTTCCAAATACTACTGGCCTAAGAAGATAAATTGATTTTAGATTGAGGAGCAACACAACTAGGAAACCCCCATATTATATTTGCAACCTTGACTCCTTCCCATCAAATTTCCCATCAAACAGTCATGGTAAATTGTGAATTAAAAAAAGATAAACAAAATCAAGGAATTTATAAGAATCAGAATATATCACAAAACACATAAAGTGAATGAGCTCTCACAGTGAAAGTGAGATATCTCAAGCTCAACCAAAAAACAGACCTGTATCTTCCTAACAGGAAATTCCCTGGCATCTCTCAGGAAGGCAAGTTGGAAATTTGGGACATGTTGAAGTACTAGCTTTCCCCTCCATGTTTGTTTTCCAAAGCCTGTCTTCCTATTTCCTTTTTATTCTCTTCCCCAAAAAAACTAACCCTGTTAATATTTCTCTCTCCTTCCCTCTTCCATCCTTCCTTTCTCCTTTTGCGTCTCTGTCTTTCTCTCTGTGTCTCTATCTCTGGGTCTATCTCTGTGTGTGTTTGTCTATCTTTGTCTCTGTCTCTTTGTATGTTTGTCATCTTGGCTCCCCTTCTCTCTGTCTCTGTTTTTGTCTCTATCTATCTATACATGTGTGTGCACATATACATATTAAATATCTATCTATTTCTATCTCTCCTCCTCCCCAAACTAGGAAAGAAAATAGGATTCTCTTATCAATTCTCACACCAATTCTACTGCTAATGCAGTCACACAATGGCAAGTCATCATTCTTTCTACCAATGAGGAGAGATTATACAAAATGCTACAGACTTAAAACCTAAATAAATAAATCAAAAGTCATTAAGTTCCTATTAAATTCTAGGTATTGTGCAAGCACTGGTGATATCAAGATAAGTATCAAAATAAGTCCTGCCATTAACAAGCTCACATTCTATCAGTGGAGGCAAGCGTGAACATGTCTAGTAATATATAAAATAAAATAAAAAGTGATGGGGAAGGGAGAAGCACTAAAAACTTGCTGAAAAGCCCCATACAAGAAGACTTGGATTCATCTGGATATTGACGAAATGTAGGGATTCTAAAATGCAAAAATAAGTGGTGAGAAGGGAGTGTTTTGCAGCCATTGGAGATGAAATAGGATGGAGGTAACTAGTACAAACACAGAAGATGGAGAGATGGAGGAATGGAGAATAATAGTATTTCTACCACCTACTTCAGAAGATTATAAGGAAATTTATTTCTAAATAAATCATGGAACATTATCTGTATTGTACTTCATTAATATTCTGTTTTAAAATCACTTTTTCTTGTAGATTCTAGTACATGTAAATGCAACAGGTGTGATTGAGGTGCCATTATGCTAAATCTTTACTGACTCCAGGACCCCTTGTTGCAGGTCTTCAAAATTTGGACTACTATGCTTTATATGCTCATCTACACAGGATCCTAACAAACATAATATAACCAGATTTGTTATGAAATGCTTATAATCAGAGATATCACTCTGACAAAGAGTTTAGGATTTAGCCCCAAGGCTTCTGTATCTAGGGGTGGTAAGGTATTTCCTTCCCAGGTTGACTTTGTGGGCTTATACCTCATTCCTACCTCAGGTTCCACTGCCATGATGCTCCTTTCTTAGAATCTTGTTTTCCCTTTGTCACCCTTAAAAAGCACAGGACTAGGAAAAGTATCTCTGGGCATAGGTCATGACATCTTTCAAAACAACTACAAATGTAGACAGACTACATCTTTAGTTCTTTCAACCCTGAATTCTCTTTCCACTCATCCTCTTTGTTATCATTCATCCCTGCACATGAATTTGACCCTGGAGAATGAATTCTGATTGCTAGTTCTGCTTATAATCATGCTTGTAAAACTGTGATTTAAAAATAATCAATTTATTTTGCAGCTTTCTCTTTTCCTAAAAAGGGAACCCAGGAAAAGTAGGGCTACAAGATGCCAATGAATTAAAGCATCAAGTCATCCAATTTTTGGAGACTGCCATTAATGTCAAACCTTTAAGGCATATTTTACTGTACATTTTTTAAATCTCAGATATGCACACACTGTCACGATAATTAGCTTTTATTCACTTGGAGCTCTCAGAACATCTCTACAGCATTAGCATCTTTTCTGCTGCACTTATGTTTTCAATTGAATCAAGATGTTGCCAGGGTTCTTGGTTGGGTGGGTAAAATATAACTCAAGTATTTGATCAAGGATTGACATTTGATGATTATTGCAAGGGTTGCTAAGCTGATGAAATGCTCAAAACATACCCAGTTGTTATAGCAAAAAGAATAGCTATTTTTGAAAATAAATAACATGTTATTGACCTGATTCTTGATTATGTGTGTGTGTGTATTTACATATATATGTAAAAGCTTAGATAACAAATTATGATTTTCAACATTTTTATAAATAAGACTTTGAATCATGAATCTGGGATTACAGAGTCTTTTTCTGCTTTTTTCTTGAATACATATTATTAGAGGTCATTAAAATTAAGATAAATATATAGTGAATTCCAATTTATTCAAATTTCAAAACAGCATATTTTAAAAGAAAACATATATATAAAATCATGACCCTAAAGCACAGTACAAATCTAAAACGCCTTCTGGCTATCAAAGAAAGCTTTATTTTTATATCAAAGTTTTCATTTTAAAGGTAAGTTAAATTTTACATAGTTCAATAAACCAAATAAAATGTGCATATACACATGTGTGATCTTTTAATGAAACTAGCTGATTTATAATTTCCTGCAAGCATTCTTGAAAAATAAGTTTATTATATTATTCTATGAAAAATGACTAATTTCTGTAATGTAGATAATAACTCATTTATATGATCTATTTAAATTGATAATTTTCTATAACAAGTAGATAGTACAAATATTACTATATCCCTATTATTATGGGGAAATATAGCAAAGTTTTAAAAAGTTAAATAATTTGCCAATATCACACAGCTAATATAAAAGCCAAGAGGAAAACTTAGATTTTTTGATTAATAGCTGTTTGCTAGTCACTTACATGGGGCTTCTCTAATAAATATTTATTAACTTCTCAGTAAGAATCTGTGCTGAATACTCAAAAGAAAAAGCACCTGTTCCCATATATAGTCCCAAATAATAGGTATATTATTTCTAAGAAGCATTGATTTTTGTAAATGCCAAGGTATGGAGCACGGGAAATGCATCTGAAATGTAACTTCAAAAAATATTATGGAGGTTGGGTGGAATCTTCATATCACTTATTGTCCTTCTCTTTGGTTTATGTGCAGTTAACACCTAATGATAGTAAAAGGTATAGTCTGACTCACCAACCAACAATATGATGGAGTCACATTTTAGAAGTGTTGGAAGAATACCAGAACTGGCAATTCATTCATTTTTCTACATGAGATAGGAGTCAATGGCAATGACTTCTTCAGACTCAGTACAATTAGTGAAATTTCCAAGAAAAGGTGTGCTTCAGTTATAGAATCACATACTTTTATTAATACTACGTACTTTGGTGTCCATCTAGTCCAATCCACATATGAAAAGGTTTCCTCCCTATAACATTATTGTGAGGCAAACCAAAAATCATACTTCTATTTTGTCTTCTTTCACATCACCCAAAGTGGGAGAGTTGAAACTGGACAGAAGCAACTCAGAATAGCAACAGGAAAATTAATGGAAGTATTAGGCCCTGTGGGAAATCTTGATATTTATTAGCTAACTCAAGAGGGAAATTACCTGCCTCTGGATTCATTTGTCAAAGAGCATTTGTGATAAGTCAGGGGCAGCTAATGGACTGGGCTGTTCAAACATGTCACTGTGCAAAAATGAGACCTAAATTTCTTTAGGTGACAATATTGCACAGAAAAAAATTTAGTAATACACATGGACAAGACATCCACCAGTAAAAGGCACATATGCAAAATATTCCTGACCAAACTAAATTACTCTAAATCATATAATGCCATAAACTCTAATGGCTCAAAATCATTGATGACCCAAGGAACAATGTAAACTTGTTTTCATTATGTTAGTCAAACACAGTGACATCTTTTGATTTATGGGTAAATTGCATTCAAGTGAGGCAAAGTTGTACAAAATTATCGGCCTTACTTTGTCTTCCTAATCCACCACTCTCCAGTGGCAGGACAGAGTCAAGATAACTGAGGATAACTTCAGATGCAGTACATGAACTTGATGTCTTCAATGTCTAACCAAGCTCTAAGTGTTTCACAATACCTGCTTCACCTGCCTTCATGACCATTAGACCAAATTGTTATCTGCCTATTCTACCTGGAGAAGTCTTCACATTTTGGGAGTAGACACTCCCCTAAGTCATGGTAAAGTTTGAGATCTCTTGGTTATTATCAACTTGGTTTAGTCCATCTGCCAAAACAGTTTACTGGGTATAGCCACTGTGTATGCTACAGAGTCTGATGGATCAAGTAGACACCAAAGATAGCAAGCAGCCTTGTAAAGGGCTTAGTAGCCATCACCCCAAAGGTACTAGTCTCCTTTGAACACACCATACACCCCAAACATTCCAACTCTACTGCAGAAAACACAATTCCATTGTATTGGCTACATTATTTGAATGCCAAATGTACACTTGCCAAAAAACTTATTTTATGGAGAACTGACATATGCAAACACTCACAAGATGGTCAGAAAAATTAATACAAGGATACTGTTATGGTCTCTCTTAAGAACATTGGAATTGATTGTATTACATGAGAGACAGTGACAGAACAAATATACTTTTCTTGTGGTTTGAAAACTTCAGGGTGTAATGGACCTGGACATGCTCATTCTGAGTATGATTTCTACCAAAGAGATTTAGAAAACATTCAAGCTTTTAGCTGTTTGTCACACAATTGATTTTTGTTGACTCTCTATCCATCCTTACACTCCCTCTTGCCCTGAATAGGCCAGTTTAAACAACCTTTCTTGGCTTTATATTTAGCATTTAGTACTAGCATAATGGCCCCAGGATTTTCATGGGAATAAGAAAAGTCATATTTTTATTACTGAACAGGATTAAGGAGCACTATCCGGAGGGCACTCAACATTCACTCAAATATTTATCTATCCCATTGGACAAAAGTGTCAAGTAAGTGCATATTTATCAATAGTTCTCAGAGAACAAAAAAATTTTTATCTCTGTTCTACTCTCTTCGTAAAATAGCATCAATTTGTAACTTAGGAGGTGTGGATCATCATGGATTTGCCTGAAAAAAAAATCAGCTCTCAGGCTTCCATTTCTGAAAATTTCTACTTCTTCCCACATTATGCTACATTCTACGCCTTTATCACATGTTTTCAGTGTAGTTATATCAGTTTTTCACAAGAGAAAATTATGATTAATTGCATGCGATAATATTATATAGTGCTTACTATGTGACAAATAACAGGCCACAACAATCTTGAAAGATAAGTGCTGTTATTTTCTGCATTTTACAGTTGAAGAAACTGAGACAAACTGGGGTTAAGTAAATTCCTTAGGGTCACATAAGTGGTAAGTGCCTGAGGTCAGATCTGAATCAATTATTCCTGACCTCAAACCTTGTATGCAAGTCGTCTTGATTTCTGAAGTATATTTTCAAAGAAATGGTTAGTGAACATATAGAAAATTCACCAGTAATCACAAAAAAGCCATAAGAACATCATCAAGAATATATGGCAGATTAATCATTTCTTATATTGTTCTGTTTTTGACAATGTAACTACACTATTGTAACATATGAAATATAAATTATACATTGCATACATGTGCTTATTAATTTATAAATATGTATTTATATGTATATATAATTTTATCCTATATAAATATGTGTAGATATAATTTGTATATGTTTGTATAGTGTTCCAAAAAGCTTAAATTAAAGCTTAAAACTGCATTAAAACTTTTGGAGCACCTTGGACATCATAATCTAAAGGACTTTTATCAAATACTTCATAGAAATATAAGTTTATATAATAAAATCTCTCATCATATGCTTGGTGAAAATCTAGAGAGTTGTATGTACAATATATGTATACATATGTATATAAACACAAAATGTAAATGTATATTGCATATACACATATCTGAATGTACGTATACATTTGTACACCTGTACATAGATATTATAGATATATAAATATATATCTCATCTCACTATATACAGAGCTAAACAGATTATGTTTAATATCCTCAGATATTCACAAATTTTGCTCAAATTCTCTCATGTTACTCTTGTGATCATCATGGAGAGAGATTGAGTAAATGATAGAAGAGTAAGCTGAATTTATAATTAGTTGAAAGCTGCCAAGAGTCAATGGAGAAAGAAGAAGGCAAGCACCAAAGAGATTTGTACCCAGTCCTGTGCATTTTAGCATTTTGATCAGTGCCCTGAATGATAGCATAAATGGGATATTTGTCAAATTCACAAATAATGTCAAGATAGGGTATAAAAGCTAAATGTACTGAATGAGAAACTCAAGATCCAAACAGATTTTGACAATCTAGAATGTGGATCCACAGATAACAAAATGAAATTTAATAGGGATGAATATGAAGCCTTACAGGAGTCAAAATAATCAACTTCGTAAATGAAAGACAGGAAGTCTATCTAAGAAGTTCACCTAAAACAAAGTTCTAGGGTACCAAAACTCAATATGAATCAATGGTGTGACACAGCATTGAGCAAAAGAAATTTGATCTTAACCTTTAATAAATTGGTCTAATCTCTACATTTATTCTTTAGTCATTTCAGTCATGTCCAACTCTTTGTGATGCCATTTGGAATTTTCTCAGCAAAGATACTGGAGCAATTTGCTATTTCTTTCATCGATGGATCCATTTTGTTGGGTAATCAGGGGTTAAATGACATGCCCAGATACATAGGACCAGGAAGTATCTGAGGATGCATTTGAAACAAATCCTCCCAATTCCAGGATATTACCTCTCTATCATTGAGCCACCAGCTGCCTCAACTACTAAATTTTAGGGAGGTGATAGATAATCTAGAGAGAGAAAAGAGACTATGATGGTGATAGATTTTTAGATTATATCATATGAATTATGTTTGAAGGAATTAGGAGTCTTTAACAAGAAAAAGAAATGAAGGTGAATGTCTAGTTGGGATTTGGAGAAACTCTTACTAGTTGACTTCAAGTACTTCAGTGAAGGACTTTCATCTGAAATCTAATTAGAATTGATTTAGATCACACTGTAAACGAAAACTATAAGAAACAGGTGCAAATTATAATGATAAATTTATATTTGGAGTTCAAAAAGCTTCTTCTGCACACAGTAGGCACAACCTTGCTGAAATTCCTCAAATATAGATTATATGACCAATTGTTAGGTAGATTATGCATAATATTCTTGTCCAAGTTCATGTTGAACTAGATTAGTGCTATCAAACTCAAATCAAAACACATCCTTGAACCCTACGTATTGACTTTAAAAGTCACAACTTACAACTTACTTGTGTTGTATTTTAATTTATTTTACTAAAAATTTCCCAATTATATTTTAATCCGGTTTAGGTGACCCTCAGGTATTTTGCAGCCACTTGTACCCCTAGGCCACAAGTTTGAAGCTGCCCAACTAAATGACCTCTGAATTTCTCCCTCTGTAAATCCATGATTCTAAGATCTAAGAATCATCTAGAAATTCATTACCAAATATTATCATCAAAGATCCAAATCATAGTGTAATTTAGTTTCTCTACTTCATGCTAACCCATTTTAGTCATCTATACATTCATTTTTTTATTTAGTTTTAATGAAATGCTTTTCTGAGAGCCAAAGACAAAAACCATGATCATACCCTTCATATAAGAAATATTTCTAAACTTTCACACCCAGAAAATGAAGTTGATGCTGGCACTGGTCCAGAAAGTTTAATTATTTACAAATTTATAAATTTATATTTACAAATATATATATATATGTAATTTCCAATTAGTGTGAAAAGTAGATCCTAAGAAATTATTCTAATTTATACATATATTTCCATTGGGATTGAATGATCATATTTTATTCATATTATAAACAGAATAGTAAGGATTTGAATAATGTGACCACTTCATAGAATTCATTCTTTATACTAATTGGGCCATAGTTCCCGAGTATTGAGGGAGTTATGCAAAATTTTGGGTATTTAATTAGTTTATAAGTAACAAAATATCTGCACCTAAATCAGCAAGTATTGAAGTTACCATAAAAATGAATAGAGAAATGAGGTTCAAGGGTGGCCATTAAGATTATCAATCTGGGTCAACTATATTAGAAGGGGGAAGAAAGCCAACCTTCTGTACTTGAATAGTATGGGCAAGTAATTCAGCCAGTACCAATGGAAAGAGAGGGGATATGAAATCTGCAGGAGTATGGAGAGCATGAAGCTGCAACAGCAAACTGACTCACTTCATTGATCCTTTCTATTTCCTTTCCCCTTCAGCATGATAATGATTGGTTATAGAGCAATGAGAGGCCTATTGTGTCCCATGCTGCAAACAATCTTTTTCTCTCTGTCCTTTTTCCCCTTGAAGCTCTTAGACTGAAGGAAATATATTTCCGGCTTGGTCTTGCTGGAATGTCGCAAAAAGTTCTGGCAAAGGTTTTAGTTATGCCAGGAATTACATCTGTTGAACAGGGCTTTAAGAAGTCATAGATGCTGAAGTGTTTTGTTATTGTATAGCCCAGTCTTGGCATGGGAATGGAATTTAGCAGCTAAATCAAGATGTAAATTGTGGAAAATTGGTATTTCCTTTGCCATCTGAAATACAAAAGACCTCTATATCATAGCTTACGTTTTTTTTTTTTTTAAAGAAAACCTTTGTCTTTTGCTATATTTCTAAGATAAGTCTTTATTCTAAAGCCTATGTCCATTCTAAAAATCAAATGACAACTATGCCAGGGCAGATGATTTTATCATAATTTATTTTAAAAATCAACAGAAATACATTCTTAGCAGCTCAGCTCCTTAGAATGAATTTTCTTTACCCTTTGAGAAATGTGTAATTTAAAGATTAAATATGTTATAGAATTTAGCAAACTATACTGTCACATGTTCAACTGGGAATTTATTCTGCCCCCCTTATATCCTGTCTGTCTCTCTCCATAAATATATATTTATATACACATATAAATATACATACATATATATTACATATACAGAAAGAAAGTTGGGAGAGTCTGGAATATAATAGTGAAATAGACCATTTACTGAACTTGTATTCACAAAGATCTAGATTCCAATTCTTACTGACATTTGCTAGGCATGTAATAAACTATCAAATCATGGATTTCCTCATCTGCAAAATGAGAGTTTATTTCTTACTTCATAGGGTTTTTAAAAGGATCAATGAGATAAGGTTAAGTGCTATATAGATGACAGATATCACATCTTTTAAATCAATACTTTTATCTGTCTCCTGCTCCTTCACATCTAGCTCTACTTAACTCCTTTCTCTGCACCCTTAATAACTGGGGGGTAGAGGGGGAACCTGAAATCTCATCTCTGAAAGCAATTCCAAGTGAAGTGTCTGTGGTTTCAATTAAGAGGGAACTTCAGAAGCCACAAAAGAGGACAAGGCAGAAGTAGGAAACAGCCCCAGAGAAAGTGGGTGACAGAAGTGATAATGATAAATCTCTCTGTACTATACTCTGACAATTTTTTGTAAGGTTCAAGAAAGGACTGAGATCCCATTCTACTAACTTTTAAGTTGGTGCTGTTATCAGAAATAACCTGTCATTTATTGCCCCCATCTCTCTTATTCTAAGAGTATATTAAAGCCACCAAAACCTTCATCAGATAGTTGGGGTTTTTTTCTCTTCTTTCTCATTCTAATGTCTCTATGCCAGCCTAAAGAGGACTGGATTAAGACGCAGAGAATTAGACAAGAATCTTGACTCCTCAATTATGCCAATTTAGAACTTAGGTGATTCATTTGTTAAAAACAAACAAACAAGCAAACAAAAACAGGTTCAACTCAAACCCTTGATTGATTCAGGAAGTCACAACAGTAGAAATTGAGATCCTCCTCTAAAAGCAAAGTGAGTTTTTGGGTTTGGCATTTGTTCTTGCCTTGTTTGGGGAATAGAGTTGTCACAGGTTGAGTAGAGATAGAATCATCCTTTCAGTGAAGCAGATTAAACCTATATGGGCCAACCCATTCTATGTCACTCTTATCCATGCCTAAACCAAAGTTCATCACAGGAGTTCTATCTAACTGTGCTTAAGGCCATTGTACCATTCTCTAGACACTGTAAGTATGTCTGTGGATCACTCTGGCTGTCCACTTGTCATTGTCCTCTCCACATGGCTAGCCTATCTGCTCTTCCAATAGAACATTTCCTTGGTAACATAATTTACACTTATTCTACTTGAATAAAATGTGATTCTCTGTTAAAGCCTGTCTCCAACCACCATGAGTCTCTCCATTGTGATATTCATGTAATATTCACTTTTAATTCTTTGTGATATTCATTTTCAATTCTCTGGAGGCTGTTGTGTTCTATTTGTCATGGCAACTCTAGAAGAAATCAGATTTAACAAGATGGTGCTTTACCCCCACACACCCAATGAGAACTTTGAGTCACTAAACAGGTTTTGCAATTTCCCAGAAGAAATCAAGTGTCATTCTTCCTATTCAAAGCCTGGCCCAACTTCTTGTCCATCTTTACTGTTACTGTACAGATTGGAAACTACATTGACTTCTCCACATCTAGCTGTACCAAATCCATAGTCCTATTCTTTTTTCTCCCTTGATAGTTACCCAACATTCTTCAAAGATAATGGATTGAAATCTGAAAGGGCTCTCAGAAGTCAACCAATCTAATTCTCATTTTACAGATGAAAAAAATTAGTCCAAGGAAAACTAAATTGTTATAAATTAGTAGTTAAAAGAGGAAAAATTTGAACTTGGGTTTATGGTTCTTCTCACTCTAACCCAGTGTTTATTCCATTGTCATATTGTGCTGTTCATGCATGATAAGGGCATTCAACCCTGAAGAAAGCTCTCTGTCAGGACCAAAGTATTACTCATAATAACTCTCTATTTAAAAGAGGAAATCAACTAATTGTTGATCAAATAGGTATATTATCTGAAATGAAGCACCAAAGGTGGATACCTCCTTTACTAGTAAAGAGCAAATAGAGGAGCTAACATAGAAGTTACAGTATAATACAATTATATATATATATAATACTCTATAACATAATAACAATTACATTTATACAGAACTCAAGATTTACAAAATACACTATATATATTTTTTCATTTTGATTTCATAATCAGCAGGAATCTTCAGTTCTGTATTTTCTGAACTAAGCTACTTTTTGATTTTCTAATAATATGATGGGAAACCTTAATATCACAGAAGAACAACGAGATGCCCAATGTGGTCCCATTCAAAGCTCCGATACTTGGATACAAACCCAGTGTTCCATTCACTACTTTATCTTATCAACTGAGTTACACTCATCAAAAGAATATGGGTTTTAGTCCCCAACCACTTTTTAAAATTTTCTCTCCTTTCTACATCTTTAATTTCACTTCTTCAAAGGAACAGAGAGAAAGCAGTCCACAAAATCATAGTACCCAATCCGTACTTATTTTACCTTTTCTAACTATCAACTAGCATGTATTTTTTTCTCCCATCCCCCCACAACTGAGCAATTTTTTAAAAGGAAATAAAAAGAAACATAATAAATGCAGGAGTGACCTCCTCTGACTTTCTCTCAAACCAACAGCAGATTAAGCCTCTAAACTGGTTTTGAAGTCAAAGAATCCATAATATTTGTAATACAACACATTTCTAGAAAAAGATACCTAGTTCTGGAAAAAGAACTTCATAACAGGTCTGTTTCAATTAGGCAGGGGGACAGTCTGCCAAGCCCAGGCAGCAGCATAAGGAGACCAGGGCAAGAAGTTGGAGGGAAGAGTCAGAACCTTGTAGCTTGGGAATCTTCTGTGAGCCTCTTAGGCCACTCTGTCCTCGTTGCAAGCAGGTGGTTTGGTATATTTGCCTTTTGCAAAAGACAAATTGTGAAGCACTGAGCCCCAGAAGAACAACTGAACTAGCCACCATTATCTAGCACTGAAAATCAATCAGCAGAACTACCCCAAGGCAAATTAAAGCAGCTGTTGTTCCTTTGCATTGAGCAGACCTCAGGCCTTTAAAAAATGAATAAAAAACAAAAAAGAACTCTCACCATAGACAGTTTTTATGGAGAAAGAAAATAACAGATCTCAAACCCTGAGGTTCCTAAAGGCAAAGCAACACCAGAAGAAGCCCCAAAGAGATACACGATCTGATCCCCATTTCACAAGGCTTTCTTCAAAGATTGAATAAAGGATCTTAAAAGAGAATTAGAAGAAAAATGAGGAAATGAAATGAGATCATTGCAGAAGGAATGGAAAAAATGGGAAAAGAATACAATGTACCAAAAAATTTAATTGGCCAGTTGCAAAAGGAGCTAAAAAAGGTAACTGAAGAAAATAATGCACTAAAAATAAGAATTGAACAAATGGAAGTCAATAACTCAATAAGACTTCAAGAATCAGTAAAACAAAAACCAACAAAAATGAAAAAAATAGAAGAAAATATGAAATATCTCCTAGGAAAAACAACTGACCTGGAAAATAGATCTAGGAGAGACAAATTAAGAATTATTGGATTTCCTGAAAGCCATGACGAAAAAAAGAACCTAGACATTATCTTACAGGAAATCATAAAAGAAAACTGCCCTGATATTTTAGAATCAGAAAGTAAAATAGCCATCAAAAGAATCCACCCATCAACTCCTAAAAGAGACACTAAAATTAAATCCCCAAGGAATATCGTAGCTAAATTTCAGAACTATGTACCAAGAAAAAGATACTGCAAGCAGCCAGAAAGAAACAATTTAAATATCGAGGAACCACAATTAGGCTTACCCAGGACCTAGTAGCTTCCACCTTAAAGGATCAAAGGGCCTGAAATCTGATATTCCAAAAAAGTAAAGGAACTGGGATTACAGCCAAAGATAAACTATCCAGCTAAAATGAGCATTATCTTTCAGGGAAGAAGATGATCTTTCAATAATATAGGTGAATTTCACCTGTTTCTAATGAAAAGACCAGAACTGAACAAAAAATTTGATCTCCAAACCCAGGGCTCAAGAGAAGCATAAAAAAGGTAAAAGGAAAGAACTCTTGAGAATATATTTCTGTTATGGATATATTTAGAGAATGTGTGTATAATTTGATTTTATTATGATAATATGAAAAAGAAACTAGAGGTGGAAAGGGGATCATATTGGAAGAAGAGGGAAAAGGAGGTAAAATAAGGAAAATTACATCTCATGAAGAGGCAAAGAAAACTTATTATAATTGAGGGAAAGAAGGGAGGGGAATGAGCATTGTGTAAATCTCACCCTCATCAAATTTGGCTCTAAGAGATAATATCAGACCTATTTGTTATCATAAAGAAACTTGTCTCACCTTATAGAGAAATAGAAGGGAAAGGGGGAAAAGAAAGGGAAAGACTAATAGAAGAGAAAATAGAAGCATTAAGGGGAAAATTATAAAAGGGGGAGGGGCTCTAAAGGGGGAGGACTGTTTGAGGGAGGTGGTCATCAAAAGCAAAATACTGGGGAGGAGGGAAGGGAGATAGGGAAAAGAAAAGCATAACCTAGGGTAAATAAGATGGCAGGAAATACAGAATTAGTTATTGTAACTGTGAATGGGAATGGGAAGAACTCCCCCATAAAATAGAAGCTGGATAGGAGACTGGATTAAAAGCCAGAATCCTACAATATATTGTTTACAAGAAATATATTTAAAGAATAGTGATACATACAAAGTGAAGGTAAAGGGCTGGAGCAGAATATATTATGTTTCAGGTGAGGGGAAAAAAAACCCAGAGGTAGCAATCCTCATCTTAGATCAAGTAAAAGCAAAGATAGATCTAATTTAAAAAGATAAGGAAGGAAACTATATCTTATTAAAGGGTACCATAGATAATGAAGCAATATCAATACTAAATATATATGCAGCACGTGGTATAGCATCTAAATTCCTAGAGGAGAAGTTAAGAGAGATGCAAGAAGAAACAGAGCAAACCATACTAGTGGGTGGTCTCAAATTTGCTTTCTCAGAACAAGATAAATTGAACCACAAAATAAATAAGAAATAAGTTGAGGTAAACAAATGTTAGAAAAGTTAGGTATGATAGATTGTTGGAGAAAATTAAATGGAGACAGGAGTTTACTTTTTTCTCATCAGTTCATGGAACTTATCCAAAACTTAACCATGTGTTAGGGCATAAAATCTCAAAATCAAATGCGGAAAGGCAGAAATAGGAAATGCATTTTTTTCAGATAATGATGCAATGATAATCACATGCCATATAAGACCAGAAGAAAATAGACCAAAAAATAATTGGAAACTAAATAATCTCATCCTAAAGAATGAATGGGTAAAACAACAAATCACAGACAAAATTAAGAATTTCATCCAAGAGAAATAATGAGACAACACACCAAAATTTGAGCAGAATGAATTGTACGCGATCGTTCTAGCCCTTATTATCCAGGAGACATAAATATAATATCTGATTCGGCCTATTCTGTAGGTGTGGTACAAAGAATTGCCACAGCCCAAATAAAATTAGCAGCCTCTAACATATATCAGCTCTTTAAGAAACTTCAGGAGCAAGTGAGAAAGCATCCAGGTAAGATCTATATATTACATGTCCATTCTCATAGTGGACTTCCAGGTCCCATATTTGATGGCAATTCAAAGGCAGATAGCCTTCTAACTATGTTGGTCAATACCCCTTTGTTCCAAGAAGCTCAGGCATCTCATTCTAAATATCATCAGGCTGCTCGAGCTTTACATTTACAATTTGGAATAACAAGAGAGGAAGCTAGGAGAATAGCAAAAGCCTGTACGGCTTGCCTTCCTTTCCACGCTCCTACACTGCCTCCAGGGAAGAACCCTCGTGGTTTGAGACCCAATGAAATCTGGCAAATGGATGTGACCCATTATAAATCTTTTGGTCGTCTGTCTTTCATCCACGTTGTGGTAGACACCTTTCGGGATTCACTTTTGCAATGCCAGCAGCAAAAGAGACAGCCCGAGTGGTCACTGAATTCCTCATACAAGCATTATGGGTGTGCCACAAGCAATAAAAACAGACAATGGTCCTGCTTATACTTCAAAACATTTTGCACACTTTTGTGCACAGTATAAGATTTTACACACCACTGGCATACCTTTTAATCCTCAAGGACAGGCAATAGTGGAGAGGAGAAACAGAGATATTAAGACACTCCTCCAAAAACAAAAGAGAGGGGGAGCCACAGGTAACCCTAGAGAACTTCTAAATCTAGCTCTTTATACTATTAACTTCTTGATTTTTGACAAAGATGCACTGGCTCCGGCAGACAGGTTTTATAACCCACCGGAAGGTCAGTGTCCAGTGTGAGCAGCTCCACTATCTTTAGATAATCGCCAGGTAATGTGGAGAGACCCAGAAAGTGGTGAATGGAAAGGACCAGATAGGCTAACTGCTTTGGGAGAGGGTTTGCTTGTATCTCTACAGGTGGAGAGGAATCAGATGGGTGCCAACAAGCCATATTACGCCTTGTCCATCGCAGAGGCGGAGACAGACCACTTGAAACAAGGAAGACCAAGAAATATCGGGTGGTTCTGTTGCTGATTGTGCTCACCATTGAAAGAGTGTGGCAGTTATGGCGTTTGACTCATGGACATCAAAGATTGTTGGACTTCAAAACCCTCAGGAATCATTGGATTCTCTGAGCCATAGGACTCGAAAACCCTCAGGAATCATTGGATTCTCTGAGCCATAGGACTCGAAAACTCTCAGGAATCATTGGATTCTCTGAGAAATGATAAGACTGTTACAACACTCAAAATCTGCTGGAATCATTGGATTCCCTAACACATAAAAAGACTTTTGAAGGACTTCAAAAACTCAGGGGGATCATTGGATTCCCTGACATGTGAAACAATGGACAATAGATTGGTTTTGGACTATCTCTTGGCTGCTGAAGAAGGTGTATGTGTGACTGTTGTTTACATACCCACTTTCTAGGACTTCTGGTGATCTTTTCCAACACCATGTTGATTTATATTGTTTGCTATTCCGCTACTTGCGTGTAAAATTCATGTTTGTTACACCACATCGAGCCTGCACTGACTGAGGAGAGGATCATCCCTAATAGCTTCTGCGTTATTGCTATGTGCTTGTGTAATACCTCCCATGCTGATGGGTTTGTGCATAATAAGACCCTTCAGCCCAGAAACCCGCTAGCAACCCCCATTTCCCTTTCGTGCTTTTCATCTCCCTTCCTGAGATATCAGGTAGGGTGTGATCATCTCCTTTTTAGTGCTTTTACCGCCTTTTCTGAGAAGTCAGGGAGGCTGTGATCACCTCCTTTTCGGTGCTTTCACCTTCTTCCCTGAGAAGTTAGGGAGGCTGTGATCACCTCCCCTTGGGGGCTGTGACCTCCCTGAGGAGTCAGGGATGGCATGACCACCTGTGTTCTAAAATAAAAGAAAGCGGGAGATGTAATGGGCTGAGGCTTGAGTTGATGCACTGAGGGTCCCAGAATCGTGAGGCTAACTAGTAATTGGGCTATACTCTATTAATATACATGATTGGATAAAGAATGGTCCTTGCCCACTCTCCATGCAAGTCCTGATGTGTTGTATAGGAAATGACGATTTTGGTGGGTGGAGGCAGAGAGGGAGACAGGAAGAGAAGCTGGGAGAGATTGGGCCTGGGTTCGAGACTCCAAGCTGCTGGTTGTGTGGCTGCTGGTCGAGCTAGCTTCTTGACTCAGCTGCACACATTGCTATCGCCGATTCTCTTCCACCTCCGATCTTTCTTCACTGAGAATAAAGACTGACGATTTTCCCCTAACCTGAATTCCTGTCTCCTGCTGATTTAAAAATACACGATCTTCACACTGGGTAATCTATATTTTTCTAAGTATTTATCCATTTCACATTATCACATTTATTGGCATACAGTTGAGCAAAATAGCTCCTAATTATTGTTCTAATTTCCCCTTCATTGGTAGAAATGTCACAGTTTTCATTTTTGACACTTCCAATTTTACTTTCTTTTTTCCTTTTTTTTAATCAAATTTACTAAAGATTAATCTATTTTGTTGGTTTTTTACAAAACCAACTCTTAGTTTTACTAGGTCAATAGTTTTCTTTCTTTCAATTTTATTAATCTCTACATTTACTTTCAGAATTTCAGTTTGGGTATTTAATTGGGAATTTTTAATTCGTTCTTTTACTAGCTTTTTAAAATAGCAAGCACAATTCATTGACCTTCTCTCTATTTTTTGCGAATAAGCATCTAGAGATATAAAACTTTTACTAAAAACAGCTTTGCTGCATTCCATAAATTTTGGTATGTTGTATCATTATTGTCACACTCTTGGATGAAATTCTTGATTGTTTTTATGATTTGTTATTCTCCCACCCAGTCTTTAGGATTAGATTATATGACCAATTAATTTTTGGTATATTCTTAGCTGGTCCTTTATTATATGTCATTTTTATTGCATCATGATCTAAAATGGATGCATTTATTATTTTTGCCTTTCTGTATTTGATTTTGAGGTATTTATGCCCTAATACATGGTCAAATTCTGTGTCGGTTCCATGTTCCCCTGAGGAAAAAATGTATTCCTTTCTGTTCCCATTTAGTGTTTTCCAAAGGTCTATCATGCCTAACTTTTCTGAAATTCTATTCCCTCCTTATCTTCTTTTTTATTTGTTTTATTTATCTAGTTATGTTAGAACAAGGTTGAAATCCCACAGTAGTATAATTTTGCTATCTGTTTTTTGTGCAGCTTTCAGCTTCTCCTCTAGGAATCTGGATACTATAGCATGGTACATATATGTTTAGTATTGATAGTGCTTCATTATTTATGGTCCCCGTTAGCAAGCAATTTCCTTCATTATCTCTTTTAACTAGATCTATTTTTCCTTTTGCTTGATCTGAGATCAGGATTGCTATCTCTGCCTTTTTTTTTTTTTAACTTTAGCTGAAGCATAATAGATGCTATTTCAATCTTTTACCTTTACTCTATATGTACCATTCTGATTTCAATGTGTTTCTTGTAAACAACATATTGCCGGATTCTGGCTTTTAATCCAGTCTGCTTTCTACTTCTGTTTTATGGGAAAGTTCATCCCATTCACATTCACAGTTAAAATGACTAACTCTGTAATGGCTACAATCTTATTTTCCCCAAGTTATACTTTTCTCTTTCCTTTCCCACTTTCCATCCTCATCAGAGTTTTACTTCTGATTGCCACCTCCCTCAATCAGCCCTCCCCTTGAACAGCCCCTCCTCCTTTCTTATCCCTTTACCCTTCTTCGGTTCTCCCTCCTGCTACCTCCTCCTCTCCTTTCCCCTTTCTCCTCCTATTTCCCTATAGGTTGAGATAAGTTTTTATATATATAGTGGACAGAACTCTGAAAGGGTGTACTTGAATCTAAGACAGGAGGATGCTTGTAGTTAAGTACCTATACTGTGTGAGATGGTAGTTCTCTAAGTACATATTTGATGTAATGTAATGATGTGGTCAATCTAGTTGGTGTATTCTTAGGGTAATGTGGTGATTTGATGTTCTACAGCTGCACATGCCCAGTGTGGTGTATATATATGTCGTGCTGAGATATTTTAAAGGAGTCCCAGAGATAGAGAGTTCTCTTGGCCACAGCAATCTCAGCCACAGAGAAGACTTCAGGCTCCAGAGACCAGACTTCATCTTTGACCACCCACATGTTTGCTCTCCTGCCTCCTTCACTTCATTCCCCCACTAAGCCCAAGGCCTCAGGATCAGCCCAAGGCCCACCAGAGAGCTAGCTTGGATATTACATATATCAAACTAAATATGTCTGATATTCTCTGAGCCAAAACCTATGAGAGGAAGGTTGACACAATGCCCATCCCCCTCCCTTCTTTTTTGCCTCTTCAAGTTATATAATTTACACCATTTTATGTCCCCTTTCTTTTTCTTCCAATACAATCTTTTTTCTACTCCAACTTTCTTTTTTATATAATCACAGTCAAATTATATCTATGCCTTCTAAGTATATCCCTAACAAAGGTGCAGTCATTAAGAGTTAAACATGTCATCTTCCCATTTAGGAATGTAAGCATCTTAACCTTTAAGAAACATAGATTTTTTTTCTTCTCTTTTTATCTTTTTATGCTTCTCTTGAATTCTGTATTTGAAGATCAAAGTTTCTGTTTAATTCTGATCTTTTCATCAAAAATAAATGAAAACCCCCTATTTAATTGAATACTCATCTTTTCTTCTTGAAAGATCTTGTTTATTCTGCTGAATAATAGATTCTGGCCTGAAGTTCAGGTTCTTCTGGAATATCATATTCCAGGCCTTATAATTCTTTGAAGTAGAAGCTTCTGAATTCCGTGTAATCTTGATTATGGCTTCTCGATATTTAAATTGTTTCTTCCTGACTGGTTGCAGTATTTTCTCCTTGATCTGATAATTCTGGAATTTAGCTACAATATTCTTTAGAGTTTTCATTTTGAGGTCTCTTTCAGGAGGTGATCGGTGGATTCTTTCCATTGCTATTTTAACCTCTAGTTCTAGGACATCAGGGTAGTTTCTTTGATGAGTTCTTGAAAAATATTTTTTAGGCTCTTTTTTTCATTATGGTTTTCAAGTAGTCTAATAATTCTTAGAATGTCTCTTTTGGATCTATTTTCCAAGTCAACAATTTTTCTCAAGAGGTAATTTATATTTTCTATTTTTTTTTTCATTTCTAAAATTTGATTGATATGTCATTCACTTCTGTTAGTTTGATTCTAATTTTTAGTGAATTATTTTCTTCAGTTACCTTCTTTATCTCCTTTTGCATTTGGCCAATTGGACTTTTAAATGACAGATTTTGTTAATTTTCCCCCCTTTCACAAATACTCTTTTAAGGAGTTCTTTTCCTTTTCCATTTCACCGAAACTATTTTTAAGGATTGATTTTCTTCAGATGGTTTCTGTGTTTTTCTTTTCCAGAGCTGTCATTTCCTTTCCTATTTTTCTTCTAACTCTCTTTTAAGATTTTTTAAAAATTCATTTTGAATTTTGAATTCTCCAAGACAATCTTTTGAAATGGAGACCAACTCAGATCACTCTTTGAGGCTTCATCTGGAGATGTTTTGCCTTTCGGGTCTTCAGGATTTCAAACTTGTTCTTCCCTTTCTCTATAAAAGCTATCTATGATCAGAGCTCTTTTTTGATTTTTTGCTCATTTTTAAAGGTTGAGGTCTGCTTTTAGGGCAAAGGGGAGATTGTCCCAAGCTTCTTCTACACAGAATAGGGGCTTTACACTGCCCTAGTGCTGGTGATGAAGTTTTTCTTCCTGTTCTGGGTAGGCATGGCCAAGTTCAGCTTGTTGTGCTAGCTTTCAGAGACTCCCTATTTGCTTTCCATAGTTGTATTGGAGATCTTACAACTAGTTTGATGATCCACTGCCTTCTGAATCAGGACAGAGTAGCCAAACCTGCTGTATTTTGGCTAACAGTCTCTCAGTAGATTCAGTAGCTGTGGGGAGATGTGGGCTACCCTGTACTGTGTCTGTGCTGGGCAGTAACCCTCTACCTGATTGAGACAGACTTTTCCTGAAGTTTTTACAAAATATTTTCTGCTGGAAATTTGTTACACTCCAATTATTTGTGAGTTCTATCACTCCAAAATCCATTTAGAGATGTTATCTGGTGTTAATCTGAGGGAAGCCAGAAGAGCTCAAAGACCTGTCTACTTTCTGCCATCTTGACTTCAACCCTCATAGTTTCCTTTTTAATCCATTCTTGATATAAGTAAGATTTTAGAATGACCAGCTCTTCTCCTCCATCTAATTCTTCTATAATAAAATATTTTTTCACGATTTTTATATAGTTTTACTTTTTAGAATACATCATACTCTGCTATACCCCAGTTTTTCTTAGAATAATGACAATGTTAGATCATGGTTCACATTTCCACCTATAAAAAATAAACACTTTGACCTTATTGAGATTAGTCTTTGATGTTTATTTAAAATTTTCCTTAGCTCTAATATGTCAAATTTTCTATTAAATTTAGAGTTTTTTAGTTTATGCTTTTTGTTTTTGCAACAAAATCCTGAAAATCTGGCAATTTGTTGGATGTTCATTTATTTTTTTACTCAGTATTATGCTTAACTTTGCTGGATATAATATTTTTTAGCTGAAATTCTAGTTCTTTTGATCTTTGATATATAATTATTCTAAAGCCTACAGTCTTTTATCATAACAGCTGGTAGTTCTTGTGTAATTCTAATTGTGGATCCAGTATATTTGAATTGCTTCTTGTTGGTGGTATGGTTGTCATTGTCCTTGTTGCTTGTTAAATTTTCTCTTTGATCTGGGGATTTTGAAATTTAGCCTGTGGGTTTCTATCATAAGATCTCCTTCAGGTAGTGATAGTGACTTTTTCTATTTCTACTTTCACTTTTCCAACACGTCAGGACAATTTTCTTTAATTATTTCTTATAATATTTTATTTAGATTCTTTTTGGTAATAGCTTTCAGGTAGTCCAATTATTCTTGTGTTTTTTTCTTCTTGATCTCTTCTCTAGACGTCTTCTTTTTTATGAGATGTCTCACTTTCTCTTCTGTATTTTCATTCTTCATAATTTATTTGATTATTTCTTGGTCTCATAACTTTACTGGTTTCCTCTTGCCCAATTTGAATTTTAAGAAAGTAATTTTCTTCCTTAATATTCTGAATCTCCTTTTCTTGTTGGTTTTCTTTTTTTTTTCATAATCTTCTTGTTTTTCTTGATTTGTTATTATTTTTAAATTTTTTTCTTCAAACTCTCATTTGATTTTTAAAGTCTTCTTTGAATTTCAGGCATTCTTTTTTGGGGGGCAGGTAACTAATGTTATTCTTTGAAATAGGAAAGGCTTTTTTTTTTTTTACTTCTGTGTTCTCCTGTGAAGAAGAATCCTCATATTCTCTATTCTCATAGTAATTTTCTTTGGTTAGATTATTTCTTCATTACCTGATTTTTTAAAATATGAGAACTTATTCCTGTAGTGATGGGGGTGCTACTTCTGGCCTCTGGTCCTCCTCCACATCTCCCCTTTACCCTGGAACCTAAAACCAAGAACTCTACCCTCCTCTAAGTGCCAGCAGCTGGCAATTGTATCTGCCCTACTACTTCTGCACTTACCTGGCATGTGATAGTTTCTTCTTGCCCAGGGTTTAGTCTCAGAAGCACAATTGGACCCACTTTTTCTTATCAGCAGAGGTTACCTCAATCTGCCCAAGCTGAGATATCAAATACTCCACACTTTCTGTGAAGTGAAAATTCTTGTGGTTGAGACTGAGGCTACTTCCTAACTTAGCTAATTCCAGGCTTGCTTCTTTTGTTTCGGCAGAAATATCCTGGAAGTGTTCACACTTTACAAGGGGCAACCTCTGTCTCAGTATTTTTCTTCAGATCTCCAATTTTACCAGGAGGACCACTGTTCTGCCCCCACTTCTATTTGCTTTTAGCTACTCTATGTTCTTCCTGAAGTGCAGTTTTGTCTTGTTTGTAGGGAAGATCTGGAAAATTTGGAATTTTCTGACCTATTCCCAGTATCCCCTCCTAAAAAACTTTCTTTGACTTACAAAGTTTTGCATCTTAAAAAATCTTTTAACATGTATATGTTATGTTATCCTTTTGCTGCATTCATTCATTTTACATAATTTGGAATTGCTTTTGTAGAATTTTGACATTCTTTACTTCTTGATCATGACATAACACATTACATTAGATTTTGCTTCTCAAACCAAGTTTATAAGGTTCAACTCAGGCTAAGAGAGATTAAATGAGTTGTTCATAGTCACAGACCACAATTAGTGTCGGAGTCAGGATTTCATCCTAGGTTTATTTTTATAAATTTAGAACTTCTTTTCCTGCATGGTAACTCTTCATCTCACATCCACAAAATAAAAATGAATGTATTTCCAAACTCTTTTTATTTCATGGACACTGGCAAAGAAATTGAGAGAAAATAAAGGAAACTTGAAGTCCTGAAAAAGATGTTTGTTGAAACTCTGAGTATAGCAATGATCATTTCATGTGTCAGTCAGCAAGGATTTATTAAGTTCTTACTGCATAAATAAGATTTTTATAAGCAGTGAAGATTAAAAAAGGTAAAACACTAATGCTTGCTTTGAAAGTGCTCACATTCTAATGGAAGAATGAACATCCAAATAAAAATACATATTAGATACATATAGTTGTATGGTTGTTTAGTTGTTTTTCATTCATTTCTGACTTTATGACCCCATTTGTGGTTCTTGCCAAAGGTATTGGAGTAGTTTGCCATTTCCTTCTCTAGCTCATTTTACAGATGAGGAAATTGAGGTAAAGTGGGTTAAGTGACTTGCTACTAAATATCTGAGGTAGGATTTGAACTCAGAAAGATGAATCTTACTGACTCCAGACCCAGAACTCTATTGATGCTTTCACCTATTAGTGTAAATGGTAGATAATCTCAAAGTTAAGGGATGATTAAAATTGATCTGATGAGAGGATATAGACATGAATATTTAAAATAACAACCCGTGATTGCTCATGATTCAATGGAAAGAAGAAGAAATTTGGAGCAAAAGGATCTGGAATTTATGTTCAAATTCTTGTTCTGACATGAATTACCTACATTACTTTGAATAAGTCACTTACTTTCTTGAGGTACCAGTTTTCTTATCTATAAAATGAAGGACTGAGTCCTGGGAGTCTTTATACTTCTAAATCTATTATCATAATAAGTTCTTGAAAAATATTAGTCTATACATCATAAAAAATGCCATGCTCTAATGGAGTATGAATATCAACAAATTCTAATCCATCAGTGTGTTTTACTATATTTTGATTATCTGGCTCTTAAAAACCACTTTGGATGTGTATTTCATTTATTTCAACTAAAAAATCATTTCCTATGTGGACACAGGTTCTTGAACATGCAATAGGTATTATGTGAACTCTAATTTGTGACTATACAGTGATGTGGATAGGTGAAGGGAAACGGTTATCAACATTGAGATCCTTCTTTCCCTAGCTCCAGTTTTACTTAACATATCTTTGAAAATATTCACTCCAATCAAGTAATAGTTTGTAAAGAATTTTAATCAGTAGTTTGAACATCTACTTCACTCACCAACCAGATGAACAATTGGATGGGATGCTCCTGGCTTTGCTTTTGACTTTCTAAATTTTACCACTATGCTTCAACTAATTTTTCCCCCTTGAAATCATCATTACCTCTGACTTTCTTACCCTGAAACTTTCCTTCACCGCTATTACCCCATTATTCTAGTGGTGAGTTCATCTGGGGACCTCCTATTTGGAAAGGATTCCAAGTCAGCCATTCTTCAACATTTTCCTGGTCCATCTGCTGACACTACATTTCTCCACTATGCTGCTGTATGTATGACTCCCCTCTTTCTGACATTCTAGCTCCCTTTTATATGTTCTCCCCCTTTAGAGTATAAGCTTTTGAAGTCAGGGACAGTCTTTTTTTTTGGCTTATATTTGTATTTCTAGTGCTTAGCACAGAGCCTGACACACAGTAAGCATTTACTGAATACTTCCTGATTGATAGATTGAACAAAAGTTTTAATCAACTTTGAACATCTTCTGTGGGTTCAGAACTTTTCTCAAGGCTACATAGGAGTACAGAAACAGTAGTAGATATGATCCTTGATTTCAAAGGATTTCCATTCTAGTTGAGGAGATAAGACTGAGGTTTGAAACAATTTGTAGCGACATCTATATGGTAAAATTAAGCCAGAGGAATTAGTAAAGAGGGAGATGGAGCCATGGGTAATGTCCTTATTAAGTGGTTCTTAAACTGGATCTTGTAGGATGAATAGAATTTTGATAGGTACAGGTGACAGGGCAAGAAAATTGAATGGAGTGTTACCATCCCTGGAAATTCATTGCATATATGTTAAACAACTGGAAAAAGCAACAGCAGTGGAATAAAGAAGAAATGCCTTACTTATAATAACAAAAACCATTAAATATGTGGAAATTTGCTTATCTAAAATACATATTTCTTAAATAAGGATAACTTTAAAATGATAATAATCAAAACATAGGAATACTTCAATAATTAGGGAATATAGTAGTCATGTATGATGAGGATTAATATTATACAAATTACATTACTTCTCAAAGTTATATATTTAATGTCATATCAATAAAAGACCGCCAGAGTTTTTTAATAGGATTACATGAAATAATAATTAAGTTTAGAAGATAAATAATAACCAAAACTATAAAAAGGCTTAATGGATAAAAAAAGACTAATAAAAATTTTGCAGTCATAGTCTTTAAATGACAGTAAAACATGGCTATCAAAACTATTTGATACTACACTACACATACTAAAAAAAGGAACTCACTGAAATAGTGTAGAGTTGCCAGATATTTTGCCAACTACATGGAAAAGATTAGTCTTTGACAAATCTATGGGAAATAAAACTTGGGGGAGTTTTTATTATTTAATAGATGTGCTTGGGAAAATTGTTTAGCAGTTTAAGCTCAGAATGGATTTAGATATACAGTTGCAGGATAGATTTAAATAAAAAGCAGAGAATAAAATGAAATAATATACTTAATGAACCTAAATAGACAAGGTAACCTGATATATACTTTTTTTTTACTTTGAACACAATTTTTATCTAATTTTGTGTGTAGTAATTAATTTTCTCACCTATAAAATAATTATAGAGGAAATTTTGTGGTATTAGCATTTGTGTTTAACATTAACTTTGTCATTACAAAAAATAAAAGAAATGTTTCTGATTTGAGGGTAAAGGGTGATAATGTAGACATAAAGTTGAATAGATAACGTCATCAAGTTTTGAAAACATCTCAAAAAGCCAAGTACAGAAATTCAAGTTGAGGGATAATACTTAGTAATTGAATGATTAAGGCATATTTGTTTGGCACTGATGAATTTCATAGCCTGAAATAGGAAGAACCTAGAGCCAGGTTTAATGCTGAATAGCTTGGAAAATTTTAATCACAATTAGAAAAACTTAGGTATATTTAAAGACAGAGAAGAAAGTAACAGTGGAGAAAGCAGACTCAGTGATCTGTAGTCATCTTCAAGTATTTAAAGATATGATTTGGAAAAAAGAAGTAGGTTTTGTATGCTTATATATGCACAATAGAATGTTCCGAGGGAAAGACTATTTTATTTGTATCTCTATATCCCCAGTGCCTAGGATAGTGTCTAGTACATGTTACAAGCTAAATGCTTAACTGCTTGATTGTTTCCAGAGGGTAATGAGGAACAATGGGGGGGAATATATTGGAGATATAAATGTAAAGTTATATAAAGAAAAAAATGCTAGCAAACTTATCCTCAAGTAAAATGGGCTGTTGTGAGAAGAAATGGATACTTTCTCTTTAGAAATAGGAAACCAAAGACTGCTTGATTCTTGTCAGGTATTATATGGTAGAATATTTGTGATTTGATTTGGGTTGGATAGTTATTGAGTAGGATGCTCCAATTCTGGAATCTGTGATTCTGTGAATGGATAACCTAGGAAGAGATGAGAAATAACTAGGTCTCCCTCAAAAATTATAAATGGATGTATAAATAAATTGAGGGGCAGGTGGAAGGGTTTTTTTTTTTTTAATATGTGCCTATGTGTATAAATCCTATGTAATAGGCAAGGAATTGGTCATAACAGTACCTTTTAAATAGTAAGGTACTAATGAATATTATATTAATATTACATAAAATAAATACCACAATATAATAAATAAATGATAACATAATAAAAATAACAAATAGCACTTATATAAAACTTTAAGATTTGCAAAGCAATTTTCAAATATTTCAATTTATCTTCACAAAGTCCCAGAAATGACGTGTTGTTGTAATTCCTCTTTTATAGATGTGGAAACTGAATATAAATAAAGTTAAATGACTTGCTTAGAATCATACAGTTTGTACTGAGGCAGGATATTTCTGAGTCCAGGTCCAATGCTCTACCTACTGTGCCTCTAGCTGTCTCAGATAAACAGTATCATAAAATATAATGATATCATCAATTAAAAGTACCTTTAATACCATGAAGTACTGATAGCTTGTAGGAATTAATATAACTTCTTATCTACAGATAGTCTGGGAACATCTGGTTCATGATTAATGAAATCATTCTATTCATGTGTATTAATAGAAAAATACTTAAAAGTGGGGCAGCTAGGTGGTGCAGTGGTTAAAGCACCAGCCCTGAACTCAGGAGGACCTAACTTCAAATCTGATCTTAACACTTAACACTTAACATGTTCTAGCTGTGTGACCCTGGGTAAGTCACTTAATCCCAATTGCTTTAGCAAAAATAAATAAATAAATAAATAAAGCATGACTATTCTAAATTTTGACATTCTTCAAGTTTGCCTTAAGAAATTTCTATACAAAAGTACAATTTTGTCTTATGCTAAGATCATGTATTTGCAAACATATTTTGGGGGTTCAAAAATTTTCTCCGTGTTGAAAAGAAATCAGTAGGCACATCTGCTCTCTAGAAGAATATAGATCCAGTAGGCACTGGATCTGGATTCAGGATAAAGGTGCAAATCTAGCTTCACACAAGTTGTGTGACCCCAGGACAAGCCATTTAGTTTTTTCATCATTTTTGTCAATTGTAAAATGGGAACATTTACTTCACAAGGAGGTTGTGTGGATAAAATTAGATAATTATAAAGCATTTAGTACACTGTCTAGAACAGAGTAGATGCTATGCAAATATTTATTCCCTTCTCTTCCTCTTCTCCATGTTTTTATATTTATAACTAGGCTGTGGGATAGAAACTTGAAACTTGGAGTTTGCTATGAAATTAACAAAAGCAATGATCATTTAAAATTTTTATACCCTTAGTTATAGTTAATCACATTCCAAATTTAAGGTTGTTGATAGAATGATGAGTCTTCAAGGTTCAATTTTTCCTTCCTATCGTCATCATTTCTTTTATTTACTTTTGCCTTTGGGAGGCATGAATATGATGCAAACTTTGCCATATTACCTTTTAAGCATTTAAAAATACTCTTTTCAATCCCTTTCCTAGAAAAAATTCTCCTTTAATTTCAACCTCTTGTAATGTACAAGTGTGGTGGGCAAAAGCTAAGGAAATTTGATTCCAGTTACCACTAGATGGCAACATCTGATCAGCAGAGAAAGAAAAAATCACTGAAGTTGTAGCAGCATTCTTTTTTTCCCCTCCCTGCATCAACCTAATACAGTGCTTCCCTTTGTTGGGTATAGTTTATATCCAACAATTGAACTAGAAATGGCCGGAAAGAAAGGCCCATATTGGAAAGTATAGTTGAGCATCTTTACAAAATAAGATTCTAAAATAAATAATTAGTTCCAAAAGAAATCTGGACAATCTGTATTTCTTCCATGTATCCTATATATTTTACATATACTTAAATATTTAAGATTTGTGTCCCAATAAAATATGAATTCCTTGAAGAGGCTTTATATCTCCAAAGTTTATTTAGTTCAATGTATATAACACAGTAAGTGCTTAATAAATGTTTGTTGATTGATTAAAATACTTATATAGGTCCAAGGATATAAGCATACAGTTTACCTCTATCTGCTGCTTGATGGTTCCATTTTAATGGGAATAAGGATTTTGAGGTAACTATAATTCAATACCCAAGAGAAATAAGGGGAGATGGGTATAGTGTTAGTAAAAAGGTTAGTAACAAA
Organism: Sarcophilus harrisii; assembly: GCF_902635505.1. NCBI lineage: Eukaryota > Metazoa > Chordata > Mammalia > Dasyuromorphia > Dasyuridae > Sarcophilus > Sarcophilus harrisii. The sequence goes on from NC_045426.1 coordinate 75,782,426, forward strand.
TTATTAAATACTTGAAGGATCTGCTAAAGATTTATATTTGGAATCAAAAATATCCTTGGGAATCATCTAATCCAAATCCTTGATTTTTTTAGGTAAATGAGAACAAACTCACAAATGGGTACAACTGGAATTTGAACTAATAGTCTCTAATTCAATCCAAAATTCTTTCCACTTAAGAGGAAAGATAGATTAGGTAGAATGACAGTAGAAAACCTAAGCAGAACAACTGCAAAGATTAGGTATTTTTGGACTTAAAAAAAAAATTCAGATTCTTCTTTCTCTGTCCAAAGCTTTTATAAAATGTGTGGCTTAATTCAATAAACACTTTTTCTTTTTTAACACTTCCAATATCCAGTACACTGTACCAGGCAATAAGAATACAAAGATAGCAAAAAAACCAAAATGCACAACATCAACAACAACCCTTTCCCCCAAAAATAGCCTCTCCCAAACTAGACTTTACATTCAATAAGCTTATAAACTACAGAAGGATACCATATATATCCAGAATAATTCATGATGATTTCAAGAAGTAGGAAGCAGCAGTAACTAAGGGGATCAGGAGAGGTATCTTGTGCACAGCTGAACCTTACCTAAGCTTTGAAATTTAATTTCGAAGTAACATGGCCAGCCATTAACAAAATCTGAATTCACCCAAGGACCTGCATGGGAACATGGGATGTGAATGAGTACAGTTAATCATTATAGTCTAGTCATGGCTCCCAGAAGGTACAGTTCTCTAAAGTGTTTTCTCTAATCATCTTAGCTTAAAGGTTGTGGTTTAGTGTGGATTTACCTAACCAGAATAACTCCAGACTCCATCTATTGGAAAATCCTGTCTCCTTTGAGAATTGGCTACATTTCACTGAAGCCTGCTGGCCAACAAAACAAATAGATAGCCATGAAAGAATATTGTATACAGTGCTTTCACTCTGACATAGAATCAAGAAAGGAATGAAACAATATATTATAAAGCATCTGCCAAGTAAGTTATGTGTCTCTTAGACATAGGAAGACTTTAACCAATTTATAGAAATAATCTACAGTTAGAAGTTTCTGGAAAGACAGAGCTGAATTGTTATAACCCCAACATTTACTTAGTCCTTTATGAAATAAAACATTAATTTCAAATGTTGTTCAACTCATGAGTTCCTGGAGAGGTTTTTATTTTTTTTTTATTATAACTTTTTATTGATAGTACATAAGCATGGGTAATTTTTTTTACAACATTATCCCTTGCACTCACTTCTGTTTGGATTTTTCCCTTCCCTCCCTTCACCCCCTCCCCTAGATGGTAGGCAGTCTTATCATGTTAAATATGTTATAGTATAACCTATACAATATATGTGTGCAGAGCTGAACAATTCTCTTGTTGTACAGGAAGAATTTGATTCAGAACGTAAAAAATAACCTGGGAAGAAAAACAAAAATGCAAACAGTTTACACTCATTTCCTAGTGTTCCTTCTCTGGGTGTAGCTGATTCTGTTCATCACTGATCAATTGGAACTGATTTAGATCTTCTCTTTGTTGAAAATATCCACTTCCATCCTCATACATCCTCATACAGTATTGTTGTTGAAGTATATAATGATCCTGGAGAGGTTTTAAAGCTCAGGACAGGAAAGTTCTATAGTTAGGGATATTTCTTAGTGCCATTACTTTAAAGAAAAAAAAATTGTTGTAGAAAATGACCTGTGATCTACTTTCTTTTTCTAGGCTTCTCTTCCTAGGCTTTCCAGTTTTTAGATACTGAATAATGTCTATAAAGGACTCTGATCATTCCTGATAATTTGTTCATTGTTAGCTGAACAATAAGATATATTAAACAAACAAAATACAAACTAGAAAATAAGTAATTTGGTCTCTTTTCTTGTGATCACTGTCTTGTCTTCATATCTCTGCCTCTGAAACTCTTATGAAGCCATATCTGCCTCCTTTACAACCTGAGCTATTATCTTAACCTTCTCATGTTGTCTTAATTTAATAGGCATTCCTGTTGTCCTGGGTGTCATGAATGGGGAAAATTGATCTTAAAAGTCAGTCTAATTATCAGAAGCTAGGTATGTATGTGTGTATGTGTGTGCACATGTGATTTTTGGGGGAAATTGTTTATTTTTATTTACAAATTGTTTTCCCTTAGATTGAATTATCCCAAGCTGGAAATATAGTGATCTCTTGAAGGCCTGCTGCTGCTGCTGCTGATACTACTACTACTACACAGAGGTACACCGAAAGAATATATCAGAAATAGGACTTAATCCGGTTTCTTCCTGACTTGATACCCAGCTCTCTATCCATTGTATTGACTATTCTCTCAGAAAGTACCTCCCAGAAACATGAACCTAAGTATATGAGGTGCTAGTAATACTAAATAGTCCACAAAAAAAACATTTGAAGTATCATGTCTAGAACAGAGTAATACTATAAATTTGAGTCTGCCTGCGGGGTACTTATTCTGGAGTAGAACTGTTTCTTCCTATGATCGAAATAATTGCTTCAATTATCTAAGATTGTGTTGGCTATTTTACCAGCTGTGTCCCATTACTGCCTCATTTTAAGCTTGTGGTCAATTAAAATCCTCACATCTTTCTCACACGCACCCCTGCCAAGCTGGATTTCCCCATCCTAATTTTTTACAATGGATTTCTTAAAACTAAGCGTACCCCTGTAAAATTCCGTTTTGTTGTTTTCAATGTAATGTCATTCAGAATTCGGAGATAATCTCAAATCTTGATTGTCATCTCTTGCAGTGGTTATCCTCAATTTCAGATCATCTAAATACTATGTAAGCATGTTTTCTGCTTCTTCATTCAAATTCCTGATAAAGTTGTTGAATAGAACAAACAGGCTGAAGACATAAACCTGCAGCAAACCCTGTGAAACCCAGTTGCCCCAAGCCCAGAAGTTGACAATGGCCCTTTAATCAATAGGATTCCAGTTATTTGGGAAACAGCATGGAGTAATAGAAAGATTACTGACTTGAGAGTCAGGATTGCTGACTCAGTTTCAGAATTGCAAGTAATCATATAGAGCTCAATTCCTTCCACTCAAAGATGAACAAACTCAGGCCTGCAGAATTTGAGTGATTTGTCCACTTTATCCAACTTGTGGCAGTGCCAGGCCTGAAAACCTATCCATTCCATTATACCAGCTGCCTCTACAATTGTTGTCCCTTATCAAAAATATTATTACTATGTTTGAGGCAGCTAAGTAGTACAGTAAATAGAGAACCAGCCAGGAGACAGGAAGACTCATTTTTTCAAGTTCAAATCCAAGGTAAGTCAATTAACTTCTTTGTTTCAGTTTCTTCAACTTCAAAATAAGATGGAGAAATCATTTTTGCCAAGAAAACATCCAAATATAGTTGGACATGACTGAACAGCAAACAGTAACAAATTGTTAGCCTAAATTTTTGCCACATTAGTTAAAAAGATATCAAGGGAAACCTTCTCAAATATATTGCTGAAATCAAAATGGAGCTGTGATTATAATACTTTACCTCATATTTTGAAAAAAGTCTAATAAATGCAACATGGAATAGTGAGTGCAACATTGTATTTAGATTAAAAAAAATCTGAATTGGAATCTTTCTTTAGACACTTAATAACACAACTCTGAACAAATCACTTTCTTCATCTATAGAATGAAAAGGTTAGAATACATGATTTCTCTTTCCCCATTCTAAATCTATGATCTCATAAGCTTATGAACATAGATTAAAAACAACATAATACTACAAGTAGACCATTCTTATAGTCAAAAGACTGATTCAAATTTCACTTTTGATCCTAATTAAGTGTATGACCATAGGCTAAGTGTTTATCACCCTGAGCCTCTATACTCATCCATAAAATGAGGGTAAAAAGAGTTATACTTTTTACCCTCAGTGTTGTTGAGAGGAAAATACTTTAAAAATATTTTCCCCTAACAGAATAATTTGATTGCAACAGAAAAACTAGTCCTGAATAAAGACCTACATGGTTCTGTATAATGAGTATTTCTTTTTAAAGTTGAAGTTTGGACTGGGCTAATAAAACAGAGAAAAATACCCTTAACTCAAAATTCTTCTTTTTCTAATCTGCACAGACTTATGGGACAGGATATTGAAATGCTACACTGATAAAAGTAGAGGCCAAAAGCAGGATGACTATGAAGTAATTTAACATATTGCTAATAATAAAGTAAATTTATATCACTTTCTTCTCTATCTTTTGCTGTGAAAGGAGAGGGAAGAACATTCATTAAGTTATATTCTATTGAATTATCAAAGTATTTCCCTCCTTGGAAGTTAATTCAAGGAAGAATCATAAGGAGAGAAACTAATGTCTCTGAAAGTGAGGGGGGAAATCAACAATAAAAGAAGGGAGCATATTTCAAAGTTATTAGATATTTAAAGGACAAAGTCATCTTCTCTTTTTGCCTGGCTTTTTTGTTAGTTTGTTATTAGAGCCGAGAAAGAGGCAGAAAAAGATGTATTCTTTTTGATGTACAGTAGCAGAATCCACTATTTTCACAACATATAAACTTTGCAATACAAATTGTCTCCATGCATAATGAGAGGCTAATAAGAGGCTGACTGTTAATAATAAATTAAGCCTACTCAGCAGGGTTTCTTCTTTAGTTTTTAGCATCAAAAATAATTTGTCTTACATGGAATAAACAATTTCTTTTGCCTTATTTAAAACTCTTCTGCATTATAATGCAGGAAATTCAGATATTTGGGGTGGGAGTATTCTGAATTTTAGAATCTGGATTTTGATTTTTGGGATACTATAAACATAAAGTATTGCAGAAGTTGTGGAAAGTTGGAGTTTGGCTTGGTTTTTCAAAGCTCTGAAGGTTCAGATAACATTAACCTATTTCATTTTCTAAGATACAATTCATTGGCTTATCTTTGAGATTATGGTTGAAACAAAATGTCACTCCCAATCCTATTATCCCAATCATAAACATCTTGGATCTCAAATAGCAGATGGAATGATTCTTTCCACTCCATCTCATTAGGGAGAATTAGTTTATTTGGGGAGTGGTATAGGTAAGTTATCCTATTTTGCATTATATGACCTTTGGTATAGAAATAGGGCTCTCTTTTGTCATACATAGGGAGAATTCCTTTGCCAGCCTTTCTACATGATCAGCTTTCAGCCATGTAAAGCCAAACATGTCAGTCAGTGATGTGCTACCAATTGGAGAAAGAACCTTTTTCTTTGAGGATAGAAACCAAATAGATTGACATGCCAATTAGAAGATCTTCAATGACTTCTTAGGTTTAGCAACTATTGCCTTCTCAGATCAAGACTATTTAAGACTGTAGGCACAGTTCAATCTCAAATGAAAAGAGTATTGAAGCATATTGAACAAATCAGGATTTTCAATTTTTCTTCTACTCTATTTTCTTTATTAGCATTTTTATTATTTGTGATGAATACTCCTACAATTTTACAATATAATCCCATGTGGGGAACAAATCAGGATTTTCAATTTCTCTTCTACTCTATTTTCTTTATTAGCATTTTTATTATTTGTGATGAATATTCCTACAATTTTACAATATAATCCCATGTGGGGTGGCTAGGTGGTGCAGTGGATAGAGCACCAGCCCTGAAGTCAGGAGGACCTGAGTTCAAATCTGGCCTCAGATACTTAACATTTCCTAACTGTGTGACCCTGGGCTAGTCACTAAACCCCAATTGCCTCAGCAAAACAAAACAACACAATATAATCCCATGTTCTGTGGCTCTCTTCAACAATAAGATGAACCAAATCAGTTCCATTTGTTCAATAATGAATAGAATCAGCTACACCCAGCGAAAGAACTCTGGGAAATGAGTGTGAACCACTACATAGCATTTTAAATCTTTCTGTTTTTGTCTGCTTGCATTTTTGATTTCCTTCACAGGCTAATTGTACTTTATTTCAAAGTCCGATTCTTCTTGTGCAGCAAAATAACTGTATGGATCTCTCTCTCTCTCTCTCTGTATATATATATATTGATTTAACATATACTTTAACATATTTAACATGTTAACATGTATTGGTCTACCTGCCATCTGGGGGAGGAGGTGGGGGGAAGGAGGGGAATAATTGGAACAAAAGGTTTTGCAATTGTCAATGCTGAAAAAATATCAATGTATGTATCTTATAAATAAAAAACTGTAATAAACAACTAAAAAAATATAATCCCATGTTCTTAGCATAATTGACAGAGAAAAATATTAATACCTTGTTTGATAAAATGGTACACAACCCAGGCATCCTTCTTGCCCTCTTCACTGATGTGACATAAAGCAAAGAAGTTCTTTCCCTCAAAAAAGAATGCTATTTCTTTGTGTTGCTCATGATAAGGATGCTTGCCTGGGTATTATGAGCCCAGATAGGTAGAAGGATGATTCTCTGTCTTGGAATTTTAGAAAATTCTTCAAGGCTCCTGTGATGTCTTGGGGTTACAGTAATACTAACAATTTGACTTCATTCTAGCATCCCTAAAGATAGGAAATGTAATTTCCTTAGGATGATTTGGGAAATTGATATCATAGATGAACTTGTGAAACCTTTGCAGAAAACTGGACCAACTCTCAATACTCCAATCCCCCCAAAATTCTGCACAGTGATAAATTAGTCACTTCTTCAGCACATTCACTCAGGTAGCTTCTTCAGATGTTTTCCAAAAATTCAGCCAGTCCTATGTACACTATATTTTTTCTTCCCTGTAATCTGAGCCTCAGACTTTGGGATCATAGACAGAATGTAAAGCTTCTCTTTATGTAGCTGGGAGACCTCAACTCTGATTTATCTTATGATTGTCATCTCTTAAAAGCTATAGCCCTGACAATGAGGGATAACAACAACAATGATAAAGTTTGATTCATAGTAGGGCTTCATTATGGGAACATAGGTAATTGTTTAAGTTTGTCTGTTGCTTGTCTGAGCTCAGAGAATAGCTGGTTTTGGTCAAAACAATACATTATGTGATTTTGCCAGAGGGGGAGATCATTCAGAGGATGAGTGAAAAGGGTAGTTCTTATGCCAAGCTCAGGATACAGTTTTCTTGCCAAGTCTTAGCCCTGTAAAATGACATCTCTGTATATCTTGACATTTCCCCTTTTTGGCCAAAGGGAAGGAGTCTAAAGGACTACTATCATCCTGACCAAAAGGGAGAAGTTATAAGCCAAAAGGTCGTTTGGATCAAAACAAGATGTTGTCCAGGGGATTAGTTCCTTGAGGGGACTTATTGGGGAAATGTTTCCTAGGTATCATTGCTAGTTATTGTTTTCTTGAGAACATGAAAAAGAGGTGGGGCAAGAATGTAGAGGGAAAAAATGCCAGTACACACTTGAATCAGGAGCTTGGTGCTTGGACACATAACAAAATGGAAGATGAGGAAAAACTAGGATAGTATACTCAGCCCTTATCCAGAATGTTGGGTAAGCTGAATATCTACTGCTTTGGGATCTGTACTAGATGAACCTTGAGGTCTCTGGAAGGTTTTGCCATCCACTCAGGAGCAGGGCTTTTCTCAAATGATCCAGCACGACACACCCATAAGTTTGATAGTTGTGTGAGTAGTCAGAAGGACCTACTAGGGGCTCTTAGAAGACTTTGGGGTTGACAATTATGAGAAATTTCCTTGAATCAAACTTTGTATTTGAGTTTCTGGCCATGATATAGATCCTTGATTAATAGAGAGATTATCTAGTTTCTTAGTCATTCAGGGCTAGGGTCAAAAAAATGCAACAAACTTTTCTCACAATTTCATAATTCCATTAAATCAGGTACAGATCAAACTATTTAGAAGGCTTCTAATGAAATAGTTTTGAGAAGGAAGATTTATATGTTACAAAGAGAACCAAGAAAACTTAAACATAAATCATCTTGAAATAAAAGACCAGAGCAAATTATCATAACTAATATTAACTAACACTGAATTTCCTTATATCTTAGTAATCCATTCTTAGTGCTCATTTAATCAGCAGATTTTGAGTCCCAAATGTTTCTTGTAGTGATCTGGTTCCTAGATATCTTTTCTTGGACAATAGGATTTATTCTTAGGACATCTCTAAAAATAGTTCTGCTTGTTACAAATTTAGAGATTCTTATAATTAATACATATAATTAATATACATATTAGTGTGTATATATAATTAATAATGTACTTTATTAAATTTATTTTTAAATCTTTAAACTTCAAAGAATTTTAGTTTATATGCCATTTTCTGTTTCTATTCTTGCCCAAATCTTGCACCTGATTCAAGACTTTTAAAAAAATTTAAGAGGGTCAAACTGCAAAATGAACTTGGTCCTTAAAATAATATCTTAAAAATGGGAAAACATTTTCATTTTCTTTATCATTATCGGGGCAATTAATGTATAAAATTCTTGGTCCAATTATTTTCCCATATAATTAATATGCATATTAATTATATATTATTATTCTATATTATATATGTATATTAATTATATATTATTATTATTATTAATTAATATGTATATTAATTATATGTGTTAGTTATAAGAACCCAATTAAGGGGGAAATAGAGTCAGAGGATCCAACTATGACCCATGCCAAAATTATCCCCAGAACTTTTCCCAGGCATAGACATCCATCATTAGCAGTTCCCAGACTGCAGCAAGTACCATTTTCTACTATTGGCTTCATGATAAGTCAATTATCCCTATAATCAAAGCTCAAAACAATAGTAAATTAAAGTCTCATGAATTTTTATCTTAAATTGCAAAATTTCCCCATTTTTTACTTTATATATTTTTTATAATTTATTTTACCTATAATTTAAAACTGCTCAAATTCTGGGTCTTCAGACATAAAGCATATATCTAATAGTTGAATCATTTTTAATATGTTGAAGTTAAATCTTTAAACCACCATATATACTTAAATAGTAGCAAAGAATTTTGATTGAAAATTCGCTTATATATTATCACTGATTTGCAGTAAACTATACCTCATCAAATATTTTAAAGTTTTCAAATATCTATTTTTATCACATCTTTTTAAAAGCTCAATTCATGGACAACAGCCTCCAGATTTTTAAAAAAAAAGTTATTTGTAACTTTCTGTTACAATAGTCTCTTAAATTTTACAATTAAAGGTAATATGAAAATACAACAATAACACAAACAACATCATGTGTTTAAAATGTGAAACAAAAGTTCAGATACTAATTGAATATCCAAATGATTCCATAGAAAAATTATTAATCTTATTACCTTTGATATTTAAAGTGATTTTAGACTTATCAGATATGGAACAATTACACAAAATTACAGAAATAACAAAGATTTAGGATATAGCACATACCAGTCACTATGTTAAGCATGTTACAATCATTATATTATTTTGATCTCACAACGACCCTGAGAGATGGGAACCATTAACATCCTTCTCTTTATAGATCAAGAAGCTGGGACAAACAAGCACAAGATGACTTGCTGAGGATTAAATAGTTAATAAAGTTTCACATCTGAAGAATCAGAAATTCAGGGGATGGCCATCAATTGTGGAATTGTCAAAGAAGTTGTGGTATATAACTGTGATGAGATAAGAGTGTGCTATGAGAAATGAAAAGCAAGATACTCTCAACAAAAACCTGGAAGCAAAAGAATTGAGATCACAGCCAAAAATATTCACAGAAAAGTTAAGAATAATTCTGAATGAAAAAAAAATTCAATGAATTACTAGATTTTCAGGATTTGTTACAAAAAATATTGAATTTAATAGAAAATTTGACATATAAGATCCAAGAGAAATATAAAATAAACATCTAATGTTAATTATAAGGGACTCAATAAGGATAAACATTTCATGTTTTATGCATGAAGATGTCAATCATGTTTAATATTGTCATTAGTAATTGCATGGTTTGAAAGAAAGTTGGAATAGTTTCTCATTCTTTAGTAATGTCTTCTGAAGATGTGATACCCAAGGCAGAAAATAATACCTTACATATAATCTTATCAAGGCAAAGTATTTTGGTTCAGGGAACTGTTTTACTAAATATAGTGAAATAATGCATTAGCTATCTTAGATGACTGCTCACACACTTGAATCAAAATGAACTTCCTGCCATTAAAATGCAGGAATTTTTTTTCAGATTATATGCTGTCTAATCATATTTTCACCATATTGTAGGTATAAAGCTGATTTTCTGAACTCAAGTATAAAATTTCATATTTATCTTCATTAAGTTTCAGCTTATTAGATTTGATTAAACATTCTGTTCTATCAACAGAAGAATTAGATGGGGGAGAAGGCTTGGTAGTTTTAGAACCCTACTCTCATTGGGAATAGGTTAAAGAAGGAACAATACATATATACTTAAAAGGGCATAACAGTCTTTTCAGTTCAGAAAGAAATAATAAGTTAAAAGTTTAGGGAGGAGGAGTGAGAATTAATGGGAATAGGATAAGACGTGTAGATTAATAGGAGTAGTATAAAAAGGGGAGGAAAAGAATAAGGAATGAATGGTAGATGAAGTCAGGAAACTGCTCATGCTTTCCAAGTTTCTCCCAGCTTCTGAATAGAGTCTCTTCCAGCTCAAGATAAATTGGAAGGACTTCAAGAGAGGTCAGTGTCACTGGGGGGAAGAGGGAGATGTTCAGCACAGCTGAGATGGTATCCAGGAAAGCCAGTGAGAGGGTGTTAAACATAGCAGATCAGCAACTGAGACCCTCGGTCCTGGTTCAGTAGCAAAGCAGACCAGTGGGTCTCCATTTCCAGCTCAGAAGACAAATTGCCAGCTAAGGAAACTGAGTTGCTTCCTGGAGGAAGCAGGTGAAGCAACCCTCTGTTGTGAGCAAGTCATCAAACATAAGGGGATCTTGTGTTCAAAGCCAAGGCTCAGAGCATGGGAAGTTTGGGACAGTGATTCTTCTACTGCAGGAGCAGAGCTTGACCACAAAAAGCACAAAAGAGGAACAAAAAGAAAAGGGAAAAAATGAGCAAGAAAGAGCAAAGAACATTAACCATAGAAAGCTACTATGGTGGCAGGGAAAACCAAAACACCAACTCAGATGAGGATAAAATGTTCACAGCAGAAATCTCAAAGGGCGATATGAATTGGTTTCAAGTCCAAAGTGGCTTCTTAGAAGTACTCATAAAAGACTTTAAAAGGCAAATAAGAGAGGTAGAATTAAAAAAAAAAAAAAAGAGGCATGTAAGAGAGAGTCAACAGTTTAGAAAAAGAAGGAAAAATGACTTAAAAAACCCAATTCTTTAAAAAATGCTCAGTCAACCTCAGATACTAACTAACCATGTGATCCTAGGCAAGTCATTTAAACTTAGATTGCCTCAGTTTCTTCATATGTAAGTTGTGAATAGCAATAACACTTACTTCCCAGGATTCCTGTGAGGATCAAATGAGATAATATATGTAAAACATTTTGCACAGTGCCTGGTACATAGTAAGCCCTGTACAAATAACATTATTATTGCTGTTGTTGTTACAGTTATTTTTAATGGCTTCTTCCTTACTAGAAGGTTGGAAGGGAAAGCTGAGTTAGCACTTGTCAGGGATATGGTAGATTTTCTTTGTGACTATTTGGACAAGGTGACCTTTGAGCTTGTTTCTAACTCTTGAAATCCCTGTGAGATCTATGGGAATAAGATTCTGAGTAGGATGAGAAGGAATTAATCAAAAATAAATCATGAAAAAGTAATTTTAACTCAATGAGATTACTGGACTAGAAAAGTAGAAAAATGTAGTAGGCATAATTCATCTAGATTTCATTAAGACATTTAGCAAGGTCTCTCAAAATAACATTATGGAAAAAAATGAAAAAAAATGTGGTTGTATAATTGCAAAGTGGCTATTATCATAGCTGATTTAACAGAGCATCCACGGATTATTTAGTTCATGTTCTTTTATAAGAATTTTATTATTGTATAATTCTCATTAGTTTAGACTTATTTTCTTGATAAAATTTTGATCTATAGTATGTAATTGCCTTTTCTGGGCCCCAAATGTCAATCTCATCAATTAAAGATATGTTTACTATAAAGAGTACTGAACAAAATGCCCTGGACAAATGTTGTGTTTATTTAACCAATAATATATTTTAAGACCTAGAGATTGCAACATCCATTCCTATTAAAAACACTTGAAAATATAGGAATAAATGGACTTTTCCTTAAAATAATCAGTACCATCTATTTAAAATCATCAATAAGTATCATATGTAATGGGGATAAACTGGAATGATTCCCAATTAAATCAGGAGTGAAACAAGGTTGCCCACTATCACCATTACTATTACCATTACTATTCAATATTGTATTCGAAATGCTAGCTTTGGCAATGAGTTGAGAGAGTAAAGGAATTAGAGTAGGTAATGAGGAAACCAAATTATCACTCTTTGGTGATGATGTGATGGTATCTTAGAGAATCCCAGAGATTCTACTAAAAAGCTATTAGAAATAATCCACAATTTTATCAAAATTGTAGGATACAAAATAAATCTACATAAATCATCAGCTTTTTTATACATCACTAAGAAAATACAATAGCAAGAGACACAAAGAGAAATTGCATTTAAAATAACTATTGATAGTATAAAATATTTGGGAATCTATCTGCTAAGGGAAAGTCAGGAACTTTATGGGCAAAACTACAAAATATTTTCCACATGAATAAAGCCAGATCTAATGAACTGGAAAAATATGAAGTGCTCTTGGATAGGTCAAGTGAATACAATAAAGATTACAATACTGACTTAACTAATCTATTTATTTAGCGCTATACCACACTCCCAAAAACTTATTTTAATGACATAGAAAAAATAAAAACAAAGTTCATATGGAAAAACAGAAGGTCAAGAATTTCAAGGGAACTAAGGAAAAGTCAAATGAAGGTGGCCTAGCTGTACCAGATCTAAAATTATATTATAAATATAAATAAAATAAAATAAATATAAATAAAAAATAAATACCTAAAACCATTTGGTACTGGCTAAGAAATAGACTAGTTGATAACTTTAATAATCTAGTGTTTGACAAACCCAAAGACCCCAGCTTTTGGGATAAGAACTCATTGTTTGACAAAAACTGCTGGGAAAATTGGAACTTAGTATGGCAGAAATTAGGGCATTGACCAACCCTTAACACCATACACCAAGATAAGGTCAAATGGGTTCAGACCCAGGGAAAGAATGAGATTATAAATAAATTGAGGAGCAAAGATATTTACTTCTTAGACCTGGTAAGAGGAAGGAATTTATGAAAAGAAAACAGAGATCATTTTAAATAAAAATTAAAAAATTGATTATATCAAATTGAAAAAGTTTTACAAACAAAACTAATAAAAGATTAGAAGGGCAATAAATGGGAAAACGTTTTACAGTCAAAGGTTCTGATAAAGGTTATTTAAAATATATAGAGAATTGACCTTAATTTATAAGAAATTAACCATTCTCCAATTGATAAATGGTCAAAGGAATGAAAAAATTTCTCAGAGGAAATTGAAGCTATTTTTACAATGAAAAGATGCCCAAGCTTATTAATCAGAGAAATGCAAATTGCAACCTAGATATATATATACCGGGGATTGGCTAAAATGACAGGGAAAGATAATGGGAATGCTGGAGGGGATGGGAAAATTGGGACACTATACATTTTGGGGAATTGTAAACATGGCATTTGGAACTATGTCAAAAAGTTATAAACTGAGTATACCTTTGATCCAGCAGTATTATTACTGGGGTTATATCCCAAAGATCTTATGAAGGGAAAGGGACGGTGAAGAATGTTTGTGGCAGCCCCTCTTTGTAGTGGCTAGAAACTGGAAATTGAGGGGATTACAATTGAGAACTGAATAAATTGTGGTATATGAATATTATGGAAATTATTGTTCTGTAAGAAATGACCAGCAGGATGATTTCAGAAACCTGAGAGACTTATATGAACTGATGCTGAGTGAAATGAAGGACCAGGAGATCATTATATACTAACAACAATACAAAGATGATCAATTTGATGGACGGCCCTTTCAACAATGAGATGAACCAAATCAGTTCCAAAGAGGTAATGAACTGAACCAGCTACACCCTAAAAACCTGGGAGATGACTAGAACCACTACATAGAATTCCCAATCCCTCTGTTTTGTCTGCCTGATTTTTTTATTTTTCAAGGCTAATTGTACATATTTCAAAGTCCATTTCTTTTTTGTACAGCAAATAACTTATGGAAATACATATACTGTATTTAACTTATACTTTAACATATTTAACATGTATTGGTCAACCTGCCATCTGGGGGAGGTGGTGAGGGGAAGGAGGGCAAAAATTGGAACAAAAGGTTTTGTTTTTGTCAATGTTGAAAAATTACCCATACATATATCTTGTAAATAAAAAGCTATAATAATTAAAAAAAACAAAAAAAGAAAAAAATATCTAGAGATTTAATAGTTCAAGAGCATTTAGAAATTCTGACTTAAGACTCTTATGAGTTAATGGTCTCCTTGCTAAAAAGTGAATTTCTAAACTCAGGGAAGATTTTTCAGAATCCAGTTATGACCATGAGAGCAAGCCCAAAACTATATGATAAGATTCCTGAATCCTGCCCTGACACTGGCTATATGACCAGTGACGGGTAATTGATATCTGTGGGCTTCAGTGTTATCATCTACTGAATGAAGATAATATTTCTTGTCTATATCTTTATTCCTACTACTACCAGTTATCATTTAAGTGATGCTTTATAGTTCACAAAATAATTTATAAATATTATTTTATCCTTACAAACTTGAGGCAGGTTCTACTGTTATCTGCATTTTAGTCATGAAACTAAGGCAGACACATTCTTCAGGGTCACTAAGCTATTAAGTGTCTGAATTAGGTTTTAAATTCAGAATTTCAATATTCTAAGTGCTGTGCTTCGTCCACTTTGCTAGGAAAAAAATGGAGGTTGCTTCAGAGCAGCAGCAGCAGTAGTAATGACAGTAGCAGTAGTGGTAGCAATAGTAGTGGTATAGTAGCAGCAGCAGCAGCAGTAGTAGCAAAAATAACAACAACAGTAGTTGTTGTAATATGGTACCAGTACCGGTAATATGGTAGCAGAAGTAGTAACAACAGTAATAATAGTAGCAACAATAATAGTGGTAAAAGCAGCTGCAGTAGTAGAGGTAGCAACAGCAGCAGTAGCAGCAACAGCAATAGTAGTAGTATCAACAATAGTGGTAAAAGTAGTAGAGTTAGCAGTAGTAGCAGCAGCAGCAGCAGTAGCAGTAGCATAAGCAATAGTGGTAAAAAGCAGCAGCAGAAGAAACATAGCAGTAATAGAAGCAGCAGCAGCAGTGGTAGCAGCTGCAGAAGTAGCAGCAGCAGCAGCAGCAATAGTAGTAAAAGCAGCAATAGCAGGAGTAGTAGTAACTGCAGTAGTAGAGATAGCAGCAGTAATAGTGGTAGAAGTAACAGTAGAAGCATTAGTATGGCAGTAGTAGAAGCAGCAACAACAGCTGCTGTGTCAGCAATAGTGGTGAAAACAGCAGTAGTAGCAGCAATAGCAGTTGTAATGACAATATACCTCAGTGTTAAGTTTTTTTCTTTTTTAAAGGCTTAAATTATATATATATATATATATAAAACACAGCAAAATTTGAAGTTCTATGTCAATGTCTCCAATTTCTCTGAAAATATGTATCTATTTATATAAGATACATAATGTATTTTAGTTTATTATGGGAAAAGAGGGATGCTTGATTCCTGAGCTATGATGCTTCATAACTGTCCATCTTTTAAACTCAGCAGTACTTCATTTTTCCAAAAATGACTTAATTTATAAATTCTGGATCTAGATCACATATAAAAATTTTATATAAATCTAGTGTATAGATAGCCTACTGAAAACTGAAACTTAGTGAGATTTCTTTTGGGAGGTTTGTTTTTAGCTGTGCTTTTTTTGCTTGTGCCTTGAGGTATAAAAGTGGGCTTTCATCAAATATTGAAGAATGTAAACCTCAAGGACTGTTTTGGCAAATTTTTGACCTTCCAAAACATGGAGCATTTATAACAAAACAGATTTTTTTTTTTTGGTCATTAACAGAAAAAAAAAAAAGAAAAACAGCCTTTCTGTTCTATGATTGGGTAATTTGAATTTCATTGAACTTCCTCTTTCATGTTCTTCTATTTTAGAAAGTCTTCCATCTCCTTTGGGGATAAATTAGTTGAAAATTAGTTTCAAATGCTGAACACATATTGTATGTGTTTAAATCTCATAGAAGTGTTTATGTTAGCTATGTTAGAATTATCATTCATAGTGGGGAAAAACCCACCTTTTTTAGTCATATTGATTAAGAGTAAAGGCAGTCTGTTTGGGACTGGAACACTCAAAATACACATGAGTTTTAGACAGACTAATAAGATATGTTATGAAGATAGCAAGAGCTAGATATATACATACGGAGGAGGCTTCTGACATTGCAGAGCCTGAGGGGAGACAGTTATGAAGAAATTAAAAGCATTTGAACAAATTGCATCTTGAGAGAAGATAAGAACCTTTTGATTGAGGTGCTGTTTAGGATAAGTGACCAGAGGAGTATATGCTCAGATTCTGTGGGTAGAATTTAGAGAAACTGTTGAATTGAAGTTTCAGAGATTTTTAAGGAAGTGGTTTTCATCAGAATCCCCACTTCTCAAACAAAGACTGTATATAGTAAGGATTCAATAAATATTTGTTATTGGGTTGTTTTGGATTTGGGGCTTAAGACAAATGGAGCCTTAATTCTTTGGTGAATGGAAAAACAATGTTAGAGGAGCTGTGTTTGTCAGTGGTAGACCTAAGAAAAGGAAATAGATATGTATAAACCTGATCTCTCTATGATCCTGTGCCAAATTGAAATGATAATATGAAACTGTGTATCACTTAAATGGTCAAAGGATACGAATAGACAATTTTCAGATGATGAAATTGAAACTATTACCACTCATATGAAAGAGTGTTCCAAATCACTATTGATCAGAGAAATGCAAATTAAGACAACTCTGAGATACCACTACACACCTGTCAGATTGGCCAGAATGACAGGGAAAGATAATGAGGAATGTTGGAGGGGATGTGGGAAAACAGGAACACTGATACATTGTTGGTGGAATTGTGAACACATCCAGCCATTCTGGAGAGCAATTTGGAACTATGCTCAAAAAGTTATCAACTTGTGCATACCCTTTGATCCAGCAGTGTTTCTACTGGGCTTATACCCCAAAGAGATACTAAAGAAGGGAAAGGGACCCGTATGTGCCAAAATGTTTGTGGCAGCCCTGTTTGTAGTGGCTAGAAGCTGAAAAATGAATGGATGCCCATCAATTGGAGAATGGTTGAGTAAATTGTGGTATATGAATGTTATGGAATATTATTGTTCTGTAAGAAACGACCAACAGGATGAATACAGAGAGGATTGGTGAGACTTACATGAACTGATGGTGAGTGAAATGAGCAGAACCAGGAGATCATTATATATCTCAACAACGATACTGTATGAGGATGTATTCTGATGGTAGTGGATTTCTTCGACAGAGAAGATCTAACTCAGTTTCAATTGATCAAGGATGGACAGAAGCAGCTACACCCAAAGAAAGAACATTAGGAAATGAATGTAAACTGCTTGCATTTTTGTTCTTCTTCCCGGGTTATTTATACCTTCTAAATCCAATTCTCCCTGAGCAACAAGAGAACTGTTCGGTTCTGCAAACACATATTGTATCCAAGATCTACTGTAACCTATTTAACATGTATAGGACTACTTGCCATCTGGGGAAAGGGATGGAGGGAGGGAGGGGAAAAATAAAAGAAATAAACTGAGGTAAATGGAGTTAAGGGACTTGACCATCGTTACATAGCTAGTAAGTATTTGAGGCCAGATTTTAATCTAAAGGAGATGGAGTCCTCCTGACTATAGGCTTGATACTCTACTGTGCCAACTAGCTGCCCTAAAGAACATTTATTTATCTGTGTTATGCAAAAGAAATGTTTAAAATATGAGAGATACACAAACAAGAGAATCCAATTCTCTTGGGAAATTGATACATAAAACTTTGCATATTTAGTTGAATAGGCAATTCAACTTCACCTGAACTGAACAAATAAGTCCTTTAAAGTCCATATAATCTATTAAATCAAGTATGGATTAGGTTTATCCTTCTCTCAGAGAAGGTCATCTCAGAGAACCACTGTTATTAATGCAGGGAACTCATTTTTAAGTTTTACCAGTATCAAATGAGGGAACCAGGTACTTTCTAGAATTTATGAGTTTGTGTACTACTCTGGAAATGCCCATTTCAAGATCAAGGAGTACCTTTGCTTTGGGGATTGAAATCAGAAACAGAAGAGGTCTGGGGCCTATGTTTGGGTTTGTTTTAGCAATGAGCAACCAGAATTGGTCGGGGAATGCAGTTTAGCTTCACATATACTACAGACAATGGTCACTACTATACTGGTTTCACCAGTGCTTTGCACAGAGGAGTTGTTAAAGAAATATTTGTTGGATGGAATTTAATCCCTTATTTTTTAGAATTTTCTGGAAGATTGTTGTATAGAAGTGGGATGCAGCACAGAATAGTATAATGAGCTCTGCTTTAAGAAAAAATAAACAAAACCAGAAAACAATAAAAACAAAAACTAAACCAAACCAAACCACTGTATTGGAATTTGGCAGTTAATTACTATCAGTGTGATCTTAGGCACATCAGTTAGCATCTTTGCAATTAGATGCCTCATCTGTAAAATAAAGGGAAAGGTTAAACTAACCAAAAGTGTCAAACTCTGAACTACCTGCACATGTGATCTGTAAAACCCTACAACAGGTCTGGAATTCAGAAACCTGGTTTCAGGTTTGTCTGTTCTCTGACATATATTTGCTATGTAACCTGGGGCAGTTCACTTGATGTGGGCAAGGATGATGTTTAACTACATGGGAAAGAGGATTTCTTAATGTGGGTATTCTAACTAATGAAATACCAAATCTAGTTCTCATTCTAATAAAATTCATTTAGTCTATTCTGACACATGTCATATTAATTCCCACTTTAAATCCTGTAATACACAAATGTTTCTAAAGGATATAGAACTTCTAATATAGATTTCAAATGGTTAGCATTCACTTTACCTAACAACATTGATGTTTGACATTTATTTAAAAAAAACAAACACCAAGGAAACAATTTTTGAACTTGGTTTTTAGCATGCATTTAAAATAAAAAGAAGCAATTCTTTTTCAAATATTAACTTGCAAAATTTATTTCATGTAGAACTTTTTTCCCTAGAAGGCAAGTCATTTTTTATTTGCATCTATTATGCTAATTTTGGAAGTAATCCTTCATTAATTTTTCCTAAGTATAATGATAATATAAACAGCAAAGGAAATAAAATTCAGAACTCTCTCATTTTCCCTTTTCATTAAATTTCATTTTTAGAAACAGTTTACTGTGGGGAGCTCCCATATTTCAGCACCAGCAAATTCAGCATTTTCTTTCATAAAGGTCATGAATGATTTAATTTGCTCAAAGTTGAAAAAGAATGTGTGAATTACACATACAGAAGCCTGTAAAAATCTCTCATTCAGCTTCCCTGAACTTTTATTTGTTTCAGGAGACATGTTATGCCTATAAAAATGACAAACATTTGCCTTCTCTCTCTGAAGAGAAAGAAAAATGCAGAGCAGAGATGTGAAAATCCATGAATTTGAATCTTTTTGTATGTCTTCCCTGACAAGAAAGAAACTAGTATCTGTGGGAGCTGAATTCTCAGACAGCCTACATGCATTGCTATGTTCTACAGGGAAGAAAAAAACTCCCAACACAACAACTCTATGGCTGTTGGTCTGTAATTTATCAGCAACCCTGAGCTGGACCCAGGTTCTCATGCCCACTCCAGCACCATGGTGAGCATGTTTTGCCTTTACAGGGCATTGGAAAGTAATGACTCCAACAGAGGAAATATTTTTTTGCCTAATTGAATTTTCCTGGCACTTTCTATATTATGCCTTTTTATGCATTTTAGTTGATTTCCTTAAATTTTGGGCTTTGACCTCAACCAATCTAGCCAATCTGAATACTGTGGTTAGTATTTCATGAATAAAAGGAAATTGAACTAAGATAATGAAATAAACTTAGTCACATCTCACATGGCTGGCTTGGCCTGAGACACTCTTAATACTATGTGTTTGTGTTCCTATTCATTCAAATGACCCTAGAACCCCAGTGTACTGTCAAGTCAATAAAATGCTCTACAAATGCTGTTTCTAAACATATAAAAAGTACATTACTAGCTGAATTCAGTAAAAATGTTTGTTTTCTTATAAATACATATATATGTTAGATTTTTGTATCTCAGGCAATCAACAAACATTTATTAAACACCTACTTTGTATCAGATAGGGGGACAATCTGATGATGCCAGGCCTGTAGTCAGAAAGACTCATCTTCTGGAGTTTAAATCTGGTCTGCAGTACTTCCTAATTGTGTGGTCCTGGGCAAATCACATAATCCTATTTGCTTCATTTTCTTTCCTTCCTGAAGAAGAAAATGGCAGACCCCTCCAGTGTCTTTGCCAAGAAAACCCCAAATAAAGTCACAAAGAGTTGTATACCATTGAAAATGACTGAAAGTGCCAGGCACTGTGCCAAATGTCAGGGTTACAAAGAAAACCTAAACTTTCATTGACCCACACATAACACTGTGTACCAAGATAAGGTCGAAATGGCTTCATGATCTAGACATAAGAATGATATTGTAAATATATTAGAAGAACATAGGATGGTTTACCTCTAAGATCTGTGGAGGAGGAAGAAATTTGTGACCAAAGAAGAACTAGGGATCATTACTGATCATAAAATAGATAATTTTGATTATATTAAGTTAAAAAGTTTTTTGTACAAACAAAACTAATGCAGACAAAATTAGAAGGGAAGAAATAAACTGAGAAAACACTTTTACATTCAAAGATTCTGATAAAGATCTCATTTCTAAAATATATAAAGAATTGACTAAATTATAAGAATTCAAGCCACTCTCCAATTGATAAATGGTCAAAGGATTTCAACAGACAATTTTCAGATGAAGAAATTGAAACTATTTGTAGTCATATGAAAAGATGCTCCTAATCACTATTGATCAGAGAGATGCAAATTAAGACAACTCTGAGATACCACTACACACCTGTCAGATTGCCTAAGATGACAGGAAAAGATAATGATGAATGTTGGAGGGCATGTGGGAAAACTGGGACACTGATACATTGTTGGTGGAACTGTAAACAAATCCAACCATTCTGGAGATTAATTTGGAACTATGCTCAAAAAGTTATCAAGGACAGCTAGGTGACACATTGGATAGAGCACAAGCCCTGAAGTCAGGAGGACCTGAGTTCAAATTGGATCTCAGACACTTAACACATCCTAGCTGTGTGATCCTGAACAAGTCACTTAACCCCAATTTAAAAAAAAATGTTATCAAACTGTGCATACCCTTTGACCCAGCAGTGTTTCTACTGGGTTTATATCCCAAAGAGATCTTAAAGGAGGGAAAGGGATCCAAATGTTCAAAAATATTTGTGGCAGCCTTTTTTGTAGTGGCAAGAAATTGGAATCTGAATGGATGCCCATCAGTTGGAGAATGGCTGAATAAATTATAGTATATCAATTGTGATGGGCTGAGGCTTGAGTTGATGCACTGAGGTCCCAAGCATGTGAGGCTAAATAGTAATTGGACTATACTCTATTAATATACATGCTTGGATAAAGAATGGCCCCCGCCCTCTCTGTGATAATGTTGTATAGGAAATGATGATTTTGGTGGGTGGAAGTAGAGAGACAGGAAGAGAGGCTGGGAGAGATTGAGCCTGGGTTCCATACTTGTAGCTGCTGGTGGTGTGGATTCTGGTCTATCTAGCTTCTTGACTCAACTGTACACATTGCTATTGCCCATTCCTTCCATCTCCGATCTTTCTTCACTGAGAATAAAGATTGACGATTTTCCCCTAACCTGAATTCCTGACTCTGGCTGATTTTAAAATACATGGTCTTCACATTTGGCTCCCAACGGTGGAACCAAGGACCGAAGAAGTCTCTGGTGACCAGGAACTTGGGTGAGTATTGTTAATAGACAAACAGGGAACTTATTTTCTTAAAAACTAAACTAGTAATCTTTTTTTGGCTGAAATGGGACAAATGCTAGCTAAAGACTCTCCATCCCCGCCCCCAACCCCTTCAACCCCACCCACGAGTGGCGCTATAGAAAGCATGCTTAAGCTGATAGAAGGACAAGGGCTACTTATAACTTGGGAACAGGTAGCTAGACTTGTGGGTGCATTAAACCGCATCTCCCCTTGGTTTGTAGAGGAGGAGCAAATCTCTCGCGATAACTGGTCCCTGCTTGGACAACAGTGTCCGCATATTACAGTGAAAACGGTCCTCATTCAATTTCCATTGAGGCATTCTATTTATACAATATAATTCAGTTAGCACTAAGAAACCCTATTCCTAGAAGAAAGAAAAAGTCTGCTTGTAGTAGCCAAATGGGGAAGCCTGATATTAAGGAGGAAGACAATGAAGAGATTAATGACCATATCCCCACAGGGCATGGAGACTTACATGAGCAAGGGTGTGCTGACTTTCCACCTCAGGAGGCAGCTTCAGCCCCACCTCAGGAGCAAGTGATTGACTCTCCTCCATCAACTCCACCCTCCGGGATGGAGGGAGGAGTGACAGTGGGGGGGGGGGAGGGGTAGTGACAGCACCAGCACCTCCCCCTCAGCATCCAACTACTCCTATGTCTAGATTACAACAGGACTTAATGAAGGCCAAAGAAAAGGGTATAGATGTGGAAGAACTCCAAACATATATTTTTCCTGTAATTTCCTGTAATTTAATTCCTCAGTTCAAGAAAGTCGAAGATATGCTCCTTTTAAAATAGAAATCCTCAAAGACCTGAAAAAGGCTTGCACTCTTTATGGGGCTACATCAGCTTATGTTAAGATGCTATTACAGAATTTGGCTTTTGAAATCTTGACTTCTAATGACTGGAAATCTATAGCAAGGGTATTCCTAGAACCTGGACAAAACTACATGTGGCTTTCTGAATATAGTGAGCTCTGTAGGATACAAGCCCAACAAAACACTCAAAATGCAGTTCGTGCTGCAATCACCTATGACCTACTAACAGGTATAGGTCCCTATGCAGATGTCACAGTACAGATTAATTATTCAGTAGCAGCATATGAGCAAATTGCTGCTAATGCTATCAAAGCGTGGGCTTCTATTCACAATAAAAATGACAAAGGTGAGGTCTTCACAAAAATAACACAAGGGCCAAATGAACCCTTTGCTGACTTTGTGGGACGTTTGCAGACTGCTATCACAAGAACTAATGGGGAAAATGCATCAACAGATGTTTTAATAAGGCAACTTGCTAAGGAAAATGCTAATGAGGTCTGCAGAAGAATTATACTAGGACTGCACAAGGATGCTCCTTTAGAGGAGTTCATAAGACGCTGTGCCACAGTGGACACAAATGCCTTTTATAGCCAGACTATGATGCAGACTTCCCAAGATCTCAACATGGGTAGACAGGGTCCCTTCTGGCAAGGGACTTCCAGAGAGACTTGTCAATGCTTTCAGTATGGTAAGATAGGGAATCTGAAAGCTCAATGTTGGTATAGAGGCAGAGTGAGAAAACAGGGTGGGAGAACAAGACCCAGTACCCCATATCCAAAATGCAACAGAGGCTTCCATTGGGCCTCAGAATGTAGACAGGTTCAGGGAAATGGGATGAGGGCCCAGCCCCAGGCCACAGGCAAAAAACACTTGGGGCATGATGGCAGCCAATGGTGCACCCAGAGAGTGCCTAGAAGTCCAATATCCCAATATGATCAATCAGCCAGGAAGCCATATGATGGGAGAAAGGGATTACACAATTAACCAGCCAGGAAGCAACCTGATGGGAGAAAGGGATTATAATTAGGGAGAATAGAGCTGTATGCAGCTGAGACAACTGAGATACCACCTGGAGAGGTGAAATCTGTTCCTCTCCAGCCTATGGATCCCTTGCCTCCAGGCACAGTAGGCTTGACCATTTTACCTCCTGAGAGTACATACAAAACAGTGTCCATCCACATACTGATGTGGGAAACTGGGGAATGTGTAGATAATATCCCAGTCATCAATACAGGCAGACAATGTGTGACTTATCACCCAGGAGAAATCCTAGCATCAGAATCCTAATAAGCAACCTGGTGACAGTCATCCAGATTCTGATTCCAGATCACAAAATCCAGCAATATACTGGACAGCAGCTGTAGCAACTGACTGACCTATGCCCACGATCTATATAAATGGCCTTCCATTGGAAGGATTGGTAGACACTGGTGCAGATCGGACAGTCATTAGAGGTGCCAATTGGCCCAGTCACTGGCCAAAGATTAAAGCAGACACCTACATGTCTGGCGTAGGAGGATCAATAGCAGCTGAAGTTAGTGCTGCCCTATGAGATGGACTTTTGAAGGCAAAACCGGAGTTTTTACTCCTTTTATAGTGGAAAAAATCCCCATCAATCTGTGGGGAAGAGACTTTTTACAGCAATTAGGGTTAAAAATGAGTACTTCGGTTTTTTAAGCAGGGCTGCTGTTGAAGGCCTGCCAACACTTTCACCTGTTCCTATCCAATGGAAAACTGATATCCAGTGTGGATAGAACAGTGGCCCTTAGGTAACGATAAAATTCAGGCCTTATTAGATATAGTACAGGAGCAGCTTGACCAAGGACACTTACAACCTTCTCTAAGTCCTTGGAATTCCCCAGTGTTTGTTGTAAAAAAGAAATCTGGAAAATGGAGGATGTTAACAGATTTAAGAAAGGTGAATGAACAGATGGAAACTATGGAACTCTTCATCCTGGACTTCCATCTCCTACTCAATTGCCTAGAGAATGGCCTCTTTGGTCATAGATATTAAGGATTGTTTCTATTCTATCCCTCTGGATAAGGAGGATATGAAAAGATTTGCCTTTTCAGTGCCCAGCGTTAATTTAGCTGAGCCTTATAAAAGATATGAATGGACAGTTTTGCCACAGGGAATGAAAAACAGCCCTATTATGTGTCAAATGTATGTTGCTGCTGCTCTTGCTCCAGTAAGAAAAGCATTCCCAAAAGTTATGCTATTACATTATATGGATGATATATTGGGATGTGCACCTGAGGAACCAATGTTAGAAGCATGTCTACAAAAGACCATAGAAACACTAAGGAATTATTAATTATACATAGCACCAGAAAAAATTCAAAGACATGCTCTTTTTCAATATTTAGGATATGAAATATACCCGAAGGTGCTTACAGTTCAAAAACTGTACTTAAGAACAGAGAAGCTAAACATACTGAATGATTTTCAGAAATTGATAGGAGATATCCAATGGATGCGACCAGTGTTAGGCTTGACTACCTATCAGTTACAACCGTTATATGACATTTTAAGGGAGACAGTGCTTTAAATTCACCACGCCACCTTACAAAAGAAGCTCAAGAGGCTTCTGAGAGAAGTTGAACTGGCTTTATCCAATGTGGTTGGAAAGAGTCACCAAAAACCTTGAAATAGAGTTTTTACAAAGAGGCACCACAGCAGTCCTCTTCATCAGGAGACAGTGTGATAGGAGTGGGTGAACCTCCCGCACAACCAGAACAAAGCCTTACTCCCTACCCAGTGCTTGTGGCTAGAATTTTATTAAAGGCCACTAAGCGAGCAGTATAATTATCTGGGACAAGACCCGACAAGATATAGACCTTTTATACCAATACACAAATTAATGTGGCCATCCCAGAGTGGCAAATTTTATTAGCCATGGCTCCAAATTTTATACATGGGTCTCCATTAAAGATAACCAGACTGTTACATAATTGGTGATGGATTCTTGAAGAAAAAGTTTCTAAAGTTCTTCTTAAAGGACCACCTATCTTCATGGATGCATCCAAACATAATATTTGTGCTGTGTACCCTCATGCTCTAACTATAAAGAGAGTAGTCAGAACTCCTTTTCAATCCACTCAGCAGAATGAATTGTACGTATCATTCTAGTTTACTTATTATCCAGGAGACATAAATATAATATCTGATTCAGCCTATTCAGTAGGTGTGTGGTACAAAGAATTGCCACAGCCCAAATAAAATTTGCAGCCTCTATTATATATCAGCTCTTAAGAAACTTCAAGAGCAAGTGAGAAAGCATCCAGGTAAGATCTATATATTACATGTCCACTCTCATAGTGGACTTCCAGGTCCCATTTTTGATGGCAATTCAAAGGCAGATAGCATTTTAACTATGTTGGTCAATACCCCTTTATTCCAAGAAGCCCAGGCATCTCATTCTAAATATCATCAGGCTGCTGAGTTTACATTTACAATTTGAATAATAAGAGAGGAAGTTAGAGTATAGTAAAAGCTCGTATGGCTTGCCTTCCTTCCACGCTCCTACACTGCCTCCGGGAAGAACCCTCGTGGTTTGAGACCAATGAAATCTGGCAAATGGATGTGACCATTATAAATCTTTGGTCGCTATCTTTTATCCATGTTGTGTAGACACCTTTTCGGATTCACTTTTGCAATACAGCAGCAAAAGAGACAGCCTGAGTGGTCACTGAATTCTCACACAAGCATTTGCCATTGGAGTGTGCAAGCAATAAAAATAGACAATGGTCCTGCTTATACTTCAAAACATTTTGCACACTTTTGTGCACAGTATAAGATTTTACACACCACTGGCATACCTTTTAATCCTCAAGGACAGGCAATAGTAGAGAGGAGAAACAGAGATATTAAGACCCTCCTCTAAAAACAAAAGAAAGGGGGAGCCACAGGTAACCCTTGAGAACTTCTAAATCTAACCCTTTATACTATTAACTTCTTGATTTTTGACAAAGATGCACTGGCTCCGGCAGAGAGGTTTTATAACCCACTGGAAGGTCAGTGTCCAGTGTGAGCAGCTCCACTATCTTTAGATAATCGCCAGGTAATGTGGATAGACCCAGAAAGTGGTGAATAGAAAGGACCAGATAGGCTAACTGCTTGGGGGAGAGGGTTTGCTTGTATCTCTACAGGTGGAGAAGGAATCAGATGGGTGCCAACGAGCCATATTCAGCTTGTCCATTGTAGAGAGACAGAGCAGACCTTTGAAACAAAGGAGAAGACCCAAGAAATATCGGGTGATTCTGTTGCTGACTGTGCTCACCATTGAAAGAGCGTGGCAGTTATGGCGTTTGACTCATGGACATCACAGATTGTTGGACTTCAAAACCCTCAGGAATCATTGGATTCTCTGAGACATGATAAGATTGTTGTAGGACTTGAAAACTCTCAGGAATCATTGGATTCTCTGAGACATAGGACTCGAAAATCCTCAGGAATCATTGGATTCTCTGAGACATAGGACTTGAAAACTCTCAGGAATCATTGGATTCTCTGAGACACAGGACTTGAAAACCATCAGGAATCATTGGATTCTCTGAGACATAGGATTTGAAAACCTTCAGGAATCATTGGATTCTCTGAGACATAGGACTTGAAAACCATCAGGAATCATTGGATTCTCTGAGACATAGGATTTGAAAACCTTCAGGAATCATTGGATTCTCTGAGACATAGGACTTGAAAACTCTCAGGAATCATTGGATTCTCTGAGACATAGGACTCGAAAATCCTCAGGAATCATTGGATTCTCTGAGACATAGGACTTGAAAACTCTCAGGAATCATTGGATTCTCTGAGAAATGATAAGACTGTTACAGGACTTCAAAATCTGCTGGAATCATTGGATTCCCTAACACATAAAAAGACTTTTGTAGGATTTCAAAAACTCAGGGGGATCACTGGATTCCCTGACATGTGAAGCAATGGACAATAGATTGGTTTTGGACTATCTCTTGGCTGCTGAAGAAGGTATATGTGTGACTGTTGTTTACATACCCTCCTTTTAGGACTTCTGGTGATCTTTTCCAACACCATGTTGATTTATATTGTTTGCTATTCCGCTACTTGCATGTACAATTCATGTTTGTTACACCACATCGAGCCTGCACTGACTGTGGGGAGAGTCATCCCTAATAGCCTCTGCATTATTGCTATGTGCTTGTGTAATACCTCCCATGCTGATGGGTTTGTGCATAATAAGACCCTTCAGCCCAGAAACCTGCTAGCAACCCCCACTTCCCTTTGTTGGTGCTTTTCATCTCCCTTCCTGAGATGTCAGGGAGGGCGTGATCATCTCCTTTTTAGTGTTTTCACAGCTTTTCCTGAAAAGTCAGGGAGGCTGTGATCACCTCCTTTTCGGTGCTTTCACCTCCTTCCCTGAGAAGTCAGGGAGGGTGTGATCACCTCCCCTTGGGGGCTCTGACCTCCCTGAGGAGTCAGGGATGGGATGACCACCTGTGTTCTAAAACAAAAGAAAGCCGGAGATGTAATGGGCTGAGGCTTGAGTTGATGCACTGAGGTCCCAAGCATGCGAGGCTAAATAGTAATTGGACTATACTCTATTAATATACATGATTGGATAAAGAATGGCCCCCACCCACTCTCTGTGCAATTCCTGATGTGTTGTATAGGAAATGACGATTTTGGTGGGTGGAAGTAGAGAGACAGGAAGAGAGGCTGGGAGAGATTGAGCCTGGGTTCCATGCTTGTAGCTGCTGGTGGTGTGGCTTCTGATCTAGCTAGTTTCTTGATTCAGCTGCACACATTGCTATTGCCCATTCCCTTCCACATCTGATCTTTCTTCATTGAGAATAAAGATTGACTATTTTCCCCTAACTTGAATTCCTGACTCTGGCTGATTTTAAAATACATGGTCTTCCCAATCAATGTTATGGAATATTATTGTTCTGTAAGAATAACCAGCAGGATGATTTCAAAGAGGCCTAGAGAGACTTTCATGAACTGATGCTCAGTGAAATGAACAGAACCAGGAGATATCATACATGGCAACAACAAGAGTATATGATGATCAATTCTGATGGATGTGGTTCTCTTCAAACCATGAGATGATTCAAATCAGTTCCAATTGTTCAGTGATGAAGAGAGCCATCTATACCTAGAGAAAAGACTGTGGGAATTGAATGTGGATCACAACATAGCACTCTCACTCTTTTCTGTTGTTGTTTACTTGCATTTTGTTTTCTTTTTCAGGGTTTTTTTTCTTCTTGATCTGATTTTTCTTGTGCAGCAAGATAACTAAATATGTATACATATATTGGATTTAACATATATTTTAACATATTTAACATATATTGGACTACCTGCCATCTAGGGGAGCAAGAAGGGGGAAAGATGGGATAATTTGGAAAATAAGGCTTTGTCAGGGAAAATGTTGAAAAATTACCCATGTATATGTTTTGCAAATAAAAAGCTTTAATAAAATAAAATTAAATTAAAAAAAGAAAGCCTAAACTTTATCCTGGTATATGAGACCTGGTCAAGAGACCTAGCTTGAGTCCTGCTTCTGGTACTCACTAGTTTTGTGATCCTGTGCAAGTCACTTAGATCATAGGCAACTCTGAAAGATAATGAGTTTTAAAATAATTGTCTGTCTAAATTGGTATAAGGAGTTTTCTGACCAGGTAGTTCCCTATAGCTATGAAATTGAAGTCACAGCATCCCTTTCCCCCTCAAAATTCTCAAGACCAATACCTTGTACATTGTAGACACTTAAAAATATTGAATTGATTTATTTGTTAGCATTATGGGATGGTGTGACTCCAATTGTGGCTTTACCACAAGTTTAAAGATGAAAGCTACCTGATAGCCATAGGTATTTATAAGGTATCATAGGTATCAAATGCTTCAGAGCTATTTTTCATTAATGTTTGAAGTCAAACAGTGTGAATTGTGTTCATTCACAAAATGTCCATCTGTTGTGAGCCAGATATGAAACAGGGACACATAAAATCACCAAAGATATTTGCAAAGTTCATTGGGACATCCAGAGGAAAACATACATGGAAATTAATTTTAACAACCCACTGGGTAATGGATAAACAAGTTATAGTATATGATTGTTATGGAATATTATTGTGGTATAAAAAAGATGAGCTCAATGATTTTAGATCATGAAAAGATTTCTATGAAATAATGAAAAGCAAAATGAGTAAAACCAAGAGAACATTGTATACAGCAATAGTAATATTGTTTTAGGAATGTCTTTGGAAAGAATAAATTTTTGACTATTACAAATACCTTAATCATCTATAAAGGCCATATAAATCACATGAAGAAAAATTCTATTTGCATCCAAAGAAAGAACTGATGAATAGAAATATTCATTTGTTGGGTTACATGGGAGCCACCTGCCAGTGGCTGCTGGAGATCCAACCCAGAATGGATCTCCTCTTGTGAGGATGATACAAGGAGACTGAGAGGCTGTTGCATTGTCTGACCTCTCTCCTCGTCCCTATGCCTCCAATTTATCTCATTCCCAGTCCACAATATCTGTGTCAGCAAAAGCTGCCCTGCAGCTCCTTCAGATGTTATGATCTGCAGCTGTGGAGACTTTTGGAGAATTGACCTGTCCCTTGACAATTCCCTGTTTCTTTGTTTTTTGCTGTTATTTTCCCCCATAGCATGGTCCACACACTGAGGAATGCAAGCAGCACTATCACTTCTGGATGGTTGTAGCAGGTGTTGATTGAGGCAAACTTTCAAATGGAGAAGAAGATTGTAGTCAGAACAGGTAGGTATTTAAGTCTCTCATTAGTCTCCTGGCTCGGCCCTTTGATGTGCTGGCCCATTTAATTACCCCGACTAAAAAAGTCTTACTAGGGCTCTTCTTCCTTAACTCTGGAAGGATCCTTCTCACGAACAGATCTGGTTCTTCTTGTAATTCTTACCTCACGTTTAGACGCCACATGTTGGAATACATGGGAGCCACTTGACAGTGGTTGCTGGAAATCCAACCCAGAATGGATCTCCTCTTGTGAGAGGATGATACAAGGAGACTGAGATGCAGTTGTTATTTTCTGACCTTTCTGACTGAGAGGCTGTTGTGTTGTCTGACCTGTCTCCTCTTCCCTCTGCCTCCAATTTATCTCATTCCAAGTCTGCAACACCTGTGTCAGCAAAAACTGCCTTGCAACTCCTTCAGATGTTATGATCCACAACTGTGGAGGGTCTTGGAAAATTGACCTGTCCCTTAATATTCATTGGATAATTTTATATACCCAGATATATGTATACATACATATATAAGCATATATGTATATATATAAGTATGCTTATATATGTATACATCTATCTATCTATCTATCTGTTTCTCTATCCATCCATCTATCCATTCATTTATGTCAAATGTCAGTAATCTCTAGAGCAGGGATTGAGAAAAAGAGAATGAAAAAAAAAGAAATTTTCATGATAATTTTGTCGTATATTTGAAAAGGTTAGCAAGTTGTACATAGTGGATTTGCAGTTTCATATGCAATCATCTTTTTTATTGACTATGTTGTGGAAATCCTAGTTTTATTCCATAAATTACAAGTAAAAAAAAACTCCATTGATATTGACACTTCCTCCCAACCTCATCTTCTCCTATAAGAAATCTATAGGTTTCTCTAACTCCTTGCTTATGGTTATATTTTCTGGAAGGTTTGTGATTGGCTAATTGGGGAAATCAATATCTAAGGCATCTCCATGATAGTTTTCTTCACATCACTTTTTTTTTGTTTGTTACTGGGACTCCCAATCCTGCTCTATGACTATTTTCTGTGGTTACTGGTTTGTCACCAGGATTGCAGTGATCTTATTACTTCTAGTTCATAATCTGAGGATTAGTGGAATCAAGTTCAAGTATAAACCAGTCTGTGGGATCTTCTGATTATATAACTTTAATATTCTTGTCTTTTTCTCTTATGCCTTTCCCCTCCATTTTATCATTTGATATAGCCCTTAGGGTCCTATCAAGTTTAGGATTTTACGTATAGTAGAATGGATACTTTCTCAAATTGTAATATTGCTAGCTGATAATTTTACAAAGAATTCTTAAAGGATAAATATTTATGCATAATACATTAGGCTTTGAAAAGTTATATTCTAATGAAACAACCCAGGAGATGATAGACAAAAATGTGCTTTAAAAAAAACAAAAAAAAAAAAAAAAAAAGAAAGAAAAATTCTGAACAAGAATATCTCCATTAGCATTTCTTTTCTTGGCTTTGCTTCTTTTAGTGTATTCGCCTGGTACAACTGAACTTTGCCTGAAATATAGTAGGTGCTCAATAAATTCTGTTTGGTCAATTAAAATAGTGCCTGAAAATAAAACATCTGAAAAAAAAAAGAAATAGACATTGTGAGGAGAAAATATATAATAAAATGTAGTTAAGAAAACATATAGAGAATTAACTCAAATTTATGACAATACAAGCCATTTTCCAAGTGATAAATGGTCAAAGGATATTGAATAGACAATTTTCAGATAAAGAAATTAAAACCATTTTAGTCATATGAAAAAAATGCTCTAAATTACTACTGATCAGAGAAATGCAAATTAAGACAACTTGAGAGACTACTACATACCTCTAAGATTGGCTAAATTGAAAGGAAAAGGTATGATAAATATTGTAGGGGATGTGGCAAAAGTGGATACTAATACATTGCTGATGAAGTTGTGAACTGATCCAACCATTCTGGGATGCAATTTGTAACTATGCCCAAAGGGCTATCAAACTGTGCATATCATTTGATGCAGCAGTGTCTTTTTTTCTTTTTCTTTTCTTATAGCTTTTTATTTAGAAGATATATGCATGGGTAATTTTTCAGCTTTGACCCTTGCAAAACCTGTTCCAACTTTTCCCCTTCTTCCCCCCATCCTCTCACCCAAAGTATATCTTAAATACAATATATGTATACATATCCATACAGTTATTTTGCTGCATAAGAAGAATTGGACTTTGAAATAATGCAAAATTAACCTGAGAAGGAAATAAAAAAAATGCAAGTGGACAAAAACAGAGGGATTGGAAATGCTATATGGTGGTTCGCATTAATTTCCCAGAGTTCTTTCACTGGGTGTAGCTGGTTCTATTCATTATTGAACAAATGGAACTGATTTGGTTCATCTCATTCTTGAAGAGAGCCACGTCCATCAGAATTGATCATCCCATATAGTATTGTTGTTGAAGTATCTAATGATCTCCTGGTCCTGCTCATTTCACTCAGCATCAGTTCATGTAAGTATCTCCAGGCTTTTCTGAAATCATCCTGCTGATCATTTCTTACAGAATAATAATATTCAATAACATTCATATACCACAATTTATTCAGCCATTCTCCAATTGATGGGCATCTACTCAGTTTCCAGTTTCTGGTCACTACAAATAGGGATGCCACAAACATTCTTGTACATACAGGTCCCTTCTTTAAGGGGACCTTTAAGATCTCTTTGGGATATAAGCCCAGTAGTAACACTGCTGGATCAAGGGTATGCACAGTTTGATAACTTTTTGAGATCCAGCAGTATCTTTACTGGGTATGTATCCCAAAGAAATCTTAAAGGAGGGAAAGGGACTCACATGCATGTGTAAAAATACTTGTAGCAGCCCTTTTGTAGTGCAAGAAAACTGGAAACTGAGTGGATGCCCTTAGTTGGGGAAGTTTTAATAAATTAATGTTCTGGAATATTATTATTCTATAAGAAACTATCAGTAGGATGGTTTCAAAGAAGTCTGGAGAGACTTACATGAAATGATGCTAAGTGAAGTAAGGAGAACCAAGAGAACACTATACACAGCAACAAGAAGATTATGTGATGATCAACTGTGATTGACATGGCTCTTTTCAACAATGAGATGATTCAGGCCAATTCCAATGGACTTGTGATGGAGAGAGCCATCTGCCTCCAGAAAGAAGACTATGGTGACCAAATGTAGATCACAATATAATGTTTCTACCCTTTTTGTTGTTTTTTGCTTGCTTTTTGTTTTCTTTCTCATTTTTTCCTTTTTGATCTTATTTTTCTTGTGCGGAGTGAGAAATGTGGAAATATGTATAGAAGAATTGCTCATTTACTTGCTGTGTAGAGGAAAGGGTGAGGGGATAGAAGGAAGAAAAATTTGGAATACAAGCTTTTGGAAGGGTAAATGGTGAAAACAATCTGCATATATTTTGAAAATAAAAAGTTATTATTTCATCAAAAAAAAATATACTTGAAGCTGAAAAAAGAAACCCTTAATAAATCAGGCTCTGATTTGCATCCAAAAAGAGAAAATATTCTTTCATCAATAATTTGCACACGGCTTTAAAATGTGCAGAATTATGTAATTTTAAATAGTAGGTGATTCAGCCAATTATATTTCATGTATGTAGTTAAATGTCTTCATTTAATAAGTTATCACTTCCTATTGCTCCCAAACTGATCTTTGGTTCATACTTAGTTTACACATTTGATTAGAAGAAATGTCTGTTTTCCAATTGGGGTGGGTTTGGAAACACCTATTCTTATACACATAAATTGGATGGCCATAGCCCATCTTTTTATAGTATTTCTCCAAAATCCTGTAGTGTGCTGCTAAACGTTAAGCACATAGCTTTCTTGAAAATGCACAAAACTTTTAAATTTAATGTGCATTAATACCAAGTTCTCTATCACTTTCATAAGTCTAGACAATGAATTAAAAATTGAGCCATAATTTTAGTGCTGGATAGTGTTTGAGGCGTACATGCTTACGTTAAAATCTTAATAATCAGCTCCCATATCCTTACCCCTCACCCCATTCACCCAAATAGACAAATTCAGACTTGGTGTCTGGAAAACAAAACAAAACAAAACAAAAAACTTCCTAACAATTATGACTTCCTTAAAATGGAATATATTTTGAAATATGGCTGAAAGAAGCTAACTGACAATTTGTGGAATATGTTATAGTGGGAATTCTTTAGGTGGGGAATGCCTTGGATTACATGGCTGCATCCCTTCCAAATTAGCTGGAAGTTGCCTGAATTTTCATCTGAAACAGAGATGAATCACATTTCAGTCTTTTGTGTATAAAAGACCCACTATTATCCTGATTGTAGTATTAGAGCAGGGGTAGGGCACCTTTTTTCTGCCATGGGCCATTTGGATATTTACAAGAAAATCATCACTTTATAGAATTCAAACAGTGGGAGGTTTTTATATGTAGCTTTCAGCTCATCATCAACTATACAGTAACTTTGGCAAGGACAGACCAAATGATTTGGCAGGCCTTATTCAGCTTGTGGGCCTTATATAGCTTATAGGCCAGTCTTTGTCCATCATTTTAGAGCTTAGAAGAAGCACAGAAGTTATCCCACCAAGTGCTCTCATTTTATAGATTAAGAACCTTGAGAGTCTTAGAAAATGTATCTTGTCAAAAGTTATACAAGTCATAGTAGCATAGCTAAAGTTAAAGCTGAGATCCTCTGTCTCTAAATCCTGTACTCCCCACCCCCCACTATACAACATTATCTTTAATCCTTCTGCACTTCTTTCTCCATGGAATCTACCATGAGGGGTTGGGTCACCATAGAATGTTCCTGATTCAGTAGAAAATTTGTGAGAACCATTATTTCAATTATGTATATAATAGTATCAGGTTTGCTTCTAAAGAATGAAGAGGAAGAAACATCTATAAGTTGGGGAAGACTGGGCTTAGATCCCTTAATATTCCAAAAAAAGAATAGATTCTCCTCTTATTTTGAGAAAGTTAATACCTCTATATTTGTTTTTTCAATATTGGGCTTGCTGTTCTTGTTAGTCAGATTAGTGTCTGAGAAATTCCCATCAATATTCAGAACTCCCACCTTGGAAACTTAAACAACAAACATTTATTGAATATTTATAATGGGCCAGGCATTGTGCTAAACGATTGACTTTGGGGGTGGGAAGATTGTGAGTGTGTGCTTTAATTCTTACCATTTTGGGGAATCCATTTTCCATTAAGGCCTTTTCCCATTCTGCCTGAACAAGGAGTGTTGGAAATCTCCCAAAGGAGCCTCTGTGGGAGCCTCCCTGTCCAAACTTGAGGAGCAGAGACTTAGTGGAGTAGCAGTTCTCTGAAGTAAGGAGCCATTCAGCTCAGTCTCCAGACCAAACATATGAGAATAAATATAAGCAAATCTTTTGGATACTTAACTGAATTTCTGGAAAGGTCAGCCTCCACTAGAAAAGGCATTCATAATTTGCTCATTGTTTATTTGTTTTTACAACATTGGCGGCACTAAACCGGGAGACTGGGTGATGCAGACAACTCGATGTGAACTTTACATCTTCCTCCTTTTGTTTCAAGAGGACTTATTACTATTTCTATTCCATTGTAAGTGAGAAGGAATTTTTTTTTCTGGCCAAAAAACTCTCTGGCACTAAAAAACAGCAGAATGTTACCCATAAATAAATTGGAATAAAAATTTGGTAGTTTCCAATAGACTTCATTTTATCATCAAGTTTTATCAGTTTTCCCAGGAATATTCAAAATGGAGTCAGATTGACTTTGGGACTTGGTTTTGATTTTTATGCCTGGAAGTCTAAAAAAGAAATTATTTAAATGCTCCATGTCCCTGTTTTCATACAGGTAAGATGAAGGAATTGAGCTAAATGATCCCTAAAGTCCTTTCCTCCTCCAAATCACAAAACCCTTTTCTTCAGTATTTCAAAGTTTCTCTCATCTCACTGGTTTGAATATATCCTCTAGCAATATCAAGCACTGTAGGTCCACCTAAAATTCCAGAAGCATTGTTTTAGATCTCTCTATTATCTGAGCCCCAATGTAGCACCCATGTCTGTTGTTTAACTTCAGGTCTTTCTACATAACCAGTTTTGCCTACTTTTCCAAACATACAACTATTTGATAGCATCTTTTGCTCTCTTTTGTGCATGAATTCTTTCATTAATAATATACTTACAGACTCTTTATGTATGGTATGCATTTCTCCCTGTCCTCTAGGTGACCCACAGTTAATGTTTTACAGTCATATAGTATCACTAGAAGAATATTAATGTTAAAAAGATGGGATTGTTTTCATGGAGAAAATCTGGGATCATTGAAAGTGTCATATGATAACTTTAATTCAATCCAGTCAACTCATAGACTATGTCATATATACATTCCTTTATATGTATGTATGTGTTTATACATATATAATATGGACACAGAAAAATAAAGAGACAGAGACAGAGAGATAGAAACAGAGAGAGACAGAGACACATACACAGACAGAAACAGGGAGAGAGAGAGAGTGCTAACACTTATCGATGGAATAGCTTTATGATTTGTTTAAATAATTTTACATCATGGTATGGAAACAGGTGGTCTTTTTAACCACCTGATTTTTCCTATGTATATCACAAGATCACATATTTAGAGTAAAAATGAAACAGATAATTTAGTTCAAGCACCTCATTTTATACTCAATAGAGTGGCCCCACTGTAACTTTGGGATGTTAACCAAGATACTCTGAATCCAAATCTACTACATCACAGTGCCTTTCTTGGGTTGAACTCTTATGTGGTTCTCCATTTCCCTCAGGGATATCTGCAGTATTTCGAGCCTTAATACATCCCATACAATATCATATGTAAACATTAACATTTGAGTACCTCAGCATTTCTAGGGATTGTATGGCATGTAACTGTGATATTTTATATCAGGAGAATTTGGTTAATTGCATGTGGGAGAAGATCAATGGATGAATAGAAATTAGTTTGTTAGTATAGCAATAGAGTACACTGTAGATTGTCTATATAGAAAGAAGTAGGAGACAAGAAGTTCAAGAACCATTATATCCCTGGATTAAAAAAAATCGTGTAATTTTAGAGAAATTCAGTTACTTATTAATCTTGCAGGAACTATCTCTCCATGCCAATAACAGAATAATTAATAACAATTTTAGCTGCTTTTATGATAATGTCATTTTTCAGAAAGTTTTTTGTTCTTCACTCTTGAAGATCAGGACTAAAGACATCAGGAAAATGATGTCTTGACTTGCATTGTTGATGAAGTTGTGAATTGGTTCAATTTTTCTTTGGGGGAATTTGAAACTATGCATAAAAGGCTATAAAAGCATGCATGCCTTTGACCTAGCAATAGCACTACTAAGTCTATATCCCAAAAGAGATACAAGATACAAAAAAAGGATATATATTTTTTCCCTTCCCTTCTTTCCCCTCTTCCTAAAATGGTTGGCAATTTGATATAGGTTATACATGTTCTACAGGTAGATCACATTTCCATATTCATTACTGTTATGAAAGAAGAATTAGATCTAAAGGGGAAAAACACAAAAAAAGGATAAAGTGAATAAAAAAGTCAATCTGAGTCAATCTGAGTCAATCTAGTCAATCTAGTCAATCTGAGAAGTGTGATTTGGTACTTCAGAGTTGTTTTAATTTGCATTTCTCTACTCAAAAATGATTTGTAACCTTTTTTTATATGTCTATAGAAGGCTCTGATAGCCTTCATCTGAAAACTGACTATTCATATCCTTTGACCATTTATTAATTGGGGCATAGCTTGTATTCTTATAAATTAAATTCTCTCTATATTAGAAAAATGAAGACTTTAACAGAGCCTTGTGCTATAAAGATTGTTTCCCAGCTTCCTGTTTTCCTTCTATTTTCAGTTATATTGCTTTTATTTGTACAAAAGCTTTTTAATTTAATATCATCAAAATTATCTATTTTGCACTTTTTAATGTTTTCTATATCTTGTTCAGTCACTAACCTGTATTTATTTGATTTTTTCTTTTAAGAATTTGAATGCTATAAAAAAAGAGAAAAGGACCTATGTGTGCAAAAATATTTGTAACAGCTGTTTTTGAGGTGACAAGGAATTGGAAACTGAGTGGATGTCCTCAGTTGAAGAATGCGTGAATAAGTTATGGTACATGAGTGTCATGGAATATTATTGTTCTATAAGAAATGATCAGCAGGATGATTTCAGAGAGGCCTGGAGAGACTTAGAACACTGATACCAAGTGAAATGAGGAGAACCAGGAGAACATTGTGTATAGCAACAGCAAGATTATATGATCAGTACTGAAGGACATGGCTCTTTTTAACTGTGAGGTGATTCAAGCCAGTTCCAATGGTCTTATGGTGAAGAGAGCCATCTGCACACAGAGAGAGAACAGTAGGTACTGAATATGGATCACAACATAGTATTTTCACTTTTTTGTTGTTGTTTGCTTGCCTTTTGTTTTCTTTCTCATTTCCCCTATTTTTGATTTGATTTTTTTTATGCAGCATGATAATTGTGGAAATATGTATAGAAGAATTGCATGTATAGAAGAAAATTAACATAGATTGGATTATTTGCAGTCTAGGAGATGGGATGGGAGGAAAGGAGGGAAAATTTTTGTAACAAGATTT
Organism: Sarcophilus harrisii; assembly: GCF_902635505.1. NCBI lineage: Eukaryota > Metazoa > Chordata > Mammalia > Dasyuromorphia > Dasyuridae > Sarcophilus > Sarcophilus harrisii. The sequence goes on from NC_045426.1 coordinate 75,821,772, forward strand.
TGCAAGGAGGAATGTTGAAAATTATCTATGCGTATTTTGAAAGTAAAATGCTTTAATTCAAAAAAGACTTTGGATGGTATACCATTTGCTGCATATATGTATTGATATTACTTTATTGTCTGTTATCTTTTAGCAAGGCATATGGTCTATTATTGCTTTTGCTTTGAAATCAGTATTGCTACCCTTGTTTTATCTTTTAATTTCAGTTGAAAGGAGATAGATTCTATTCCATCCCCTTAGCTGCCCTCTATGCATGTCTCTCTTCAACTTTGCAAGTTCTTGCAAAGAGCTTTTTGTAGGTTTCTACTTTTTGATTCACTTTGTTATTTGCCTCCACTTTTTTGGGGAAAGTCCATCCCATTCACCTTCACACTTGTGATCACTAACCTTATTTCCCTCCATCCTATTTTTCCTCCTGTTTATCTTCTTTTTCTTTTCTCCCTTTTTCTCCTTGATAGTACTTTGCTTCTATCATCTTGCCCCACTCTGCCTTCTCTTCTGTCAGTCTCCCCACTTTACTTAATCTCCCACCCAACTACTTTCCTATCTTAAGATGGATTTCTATATTCAACTGATTGGGTACATTATTCTCTCTTTGACCAATACTGATGAGAGTAAGGTTCAAGTGATGGTCATTGTTCACCTTCCTACCTTTTCTTTTACTGTAATAAATTTTTTGCATCTCTTCCTGTGAAATAATTTACCCCATTCTACTTCTCCTTTCCTTCTGAATCCAGTGTCCTCTTCTTTCTTATTCATTATTTTTTGTTATTCTCTCAAATTCATTTTATATCTGTACCCTCTATGTATATCCTCATTCACACTGTATTATTGATGGTATAATTTAAAAAATTGCACAAATTTATTTCCCATTTAGGTAAATAAACAATTCAGTTCCATTGAATACATTATTTACTTTTTTCTTTTTACTTTTCTAGGCTTCTCTTGGATCTTGATGTTGGAGATCATTATTTTTTTGTTCAGTTGTGGTCTTCTCCTTATGAAACCTTGAAATCCTTCAATTCACAAAATGACTATTTCCCCCCTCATTCTGATTCTTTAATGCTATATCTACTAAATCCTGATTATGGCTCCCTATTATTTGAATTGTTTCTTTCTGACCACTTGTAAAAACTTTTCCTTGAACTGATAGTTTTGAAATTTTGCTATAATGTTCCTTGGAATTTTTATTTTAGGATCTGTTTTCTGAGGTGGTTAGTGGATTATTTCAATACCCATTTTACCCTCTGCTCCCAGGATATCAAAGAATTTTTCCTTTATAATTTCATGAAAGATGCTGTACAGGTCCTCTTTTTGATTACGGATTTCAGGTAGTCCAATGATGTCTTCCCTGGATCTATTTTCCAGGTCAGTTGTTTTTCCAATAAGGTATTTTATAGTTTATCCTATGTCTTCATTCTTTTTAATTTATTTGATTTTTGATGTCTCATAGATTCATTAATTTTTATGTGCCCTACTCTTTTTATTTTATTTAAAACAAAAAGAAAATAGAAAAAAGGAAAAAAAACACTGTCATGTGCACAGTAGAACATAAGGGAAGATTTAAAATATGTAACAATACAATACAATTGTCTGTTCATATCCTTTGACCATTTATCAATTGGAGAATGGCTTGATTTCTTATACATTAGAGTCAATTCTCTATATATTTTAGAAATGAGGCCTTTATCAGAACCTTTGACTGTAAAAATATTTTTCCAATTTATTGCTTCCCTTCTAATCTTGTCTGCATTAGTTTTGTTTGTACAAATACTTCAATTTGATATGATCAAAATTTTCTATTTTGTAGTCAATAATGATCTCTAGTTCTTCTTTGCTCATAAATTCCTTCCTCTTCCACAGGTCTGAGAGGTAAACTATCCTATGCCCTTCCAATTTATTTATAATCTCATTCTTTATGCCTAGCTCATGAACCCATTTTGACCTTATCTTGATGTATGGTGTTAAGTGTGGGTCAATGCCTACTTTCTGCCATACCAATTTCCAATTTTTCCAGCAATTTTAGTCAAATAGTGAGTTCTTATCCCCAAAACTGGGGTCTTTGGGTTTGTCAAACACTAGATTTTTAAAGTTATTGGCTGTTTTATCCTTTGAACCTAACCTATTCCACTGATCAACTAGTCTATTTCTTAGCCAATACCAAATGGTTGTGGTAACTGCTGCTTTATAATATAATTTTAGATTTGGTACAGCTAGCCATCTTCATTTGATTTTTTTTTCATTAATTCCCTTGCAATTCTTGACCTTTTGTTTTTCCATATGAACTTTGTTGTTATTTTTTCTAGGTCATTAAAATAGCTTTTTGCATCCCAATCTTTCTTTTGGAGTACATAATTACTGATAAAAATCTTAGCTACATGGTTTATATTTCCATGTATCTATGGATACATGTTCTTCTTTATTGAGTCCCTTGAATTTAGTTTTTGATATTGACTTTTATATGTCAAATTTCTATTTAATTCAAGTTTGTTTGAGACAAAATACTGAAAATCAGACAGTTCATTGAGTGATCCTTTTTTTCCATTCAGTGTTATACTTAATTTTTCAAGACATAGTATTTTATGTTGTTGCTATGTACACTGTTCTCTTGGTTCTCCTCACTTCACTTAGCATCATTTCATGTAAGTCTCTCCAGACTTCTTTGAAACCATCCTACTGATAGTTTCTTATAGAATAATAATATTCCAGAACATTAATTTACTATAACTTCCCCAACTAAGGGCATCCACTCAGTTTCCAATTTCTTGCACTACAAAAGGGCTGCTACAAATATTTTTGCACATTCATGTGAGTCCCTTTCCCTCCTTTAAGATCTCTTTGGGATACATACCCAGTAAAGACACTGCTGCATTTCAAAAAGTTATCAAACTGTGCATACCCTTAGATCCAGCAGTGTTACTACTGGGCTTATATCCCAAAGAGATCTTAAAGAACAGAAAGGGACCTGTATGTGCAAAAATATTTGTGGCAGCCCTCTTTGTAATGGCTAGAAACTGGAAATGGAGTAAATAACTATCAATTGGAGAATGGCTGAATAAACTGTGGTATATGAATGTTATGGAATATTATTGTTCTGTAAGAAATGACCCCAGATTCTTTACAATGTCTGGGAGGTGAAAGTTTCTATCGTTGGGGCTAAGACTACCTCTAAACCCATCTAGGGTCAGGGCTCCTCACTTGCTCTGCTGAAAGAGATGTTTAGGCTTAACATTAGCCAAATCTTCTCTGGTTATCCCAGAAAGACAGCTATTTTTCTCCAACTCTTATGTATTTTTCATGATATATGTTTGTCTTGTGGCATTTGGTTTATGGAGGAAATCTGGAGAGCTTGGAAATTTCTATACTTCATCTTGCTAGAGTCCACTCTCCAATTCTAACTTTTAAGGAGTTATTTTCTTCAGTTAGTTTTTGTTCCTTTTTCATTTGGCTAATTGACACATTAAGGAGTTGTTTTCTTTAGTGGACTCTGCATCTACATTTTCATTTGTCCAGTTTTACTTTTTAAATAGTTGGTTCCTTTTTCCAACTTGTTGGCTCTTTTTCATAATTCTATAGCACTTCTCTCATATCTTTTGACATTTTACTACCTCTTTTATATGTTGAAGCTTCTTTGGGAGAAGGTAGTGGTTTCTCTATCATTTCAAGTCTTTAGGAAAAAATTGGATAATCAGTTGTGGTGTTGTAATGGAACTTTTTTTTGGATAAGTTGGTTACTAAGATGCCTTATGACTGATAAATTCCTTAATTTTGTAATTTATGTTCTAGTTGATATTAGTTATCATGGTATCATCAAACAAAATTAATTTGTGTTTCTCAAGGAATAATCCTAGAATATACATAGGCTATACCTTATGGGAAGAGTGTGTTTAAAGTTGTATTTATCTCTATGAGATGAAATTTTAAAGTGGGTTCTGATCTTCTGTGCACATCATTATTATATGAAGCTAAAGTTATGGAATGTTATAGAAAATCCTTTGTAAAGCTGGATTTTCCCCTGTGGGCTTTTTGATTTGTGGGGACTATGTTTGGCCTTTCTTTGTATCACTAGTACCTGAAACATAATGGTTACTCAATAAATTCTTGATTTTCTCTCTTTTTATCAAAGCATTTTTTTTAAAGAAATGCATAGGTAATTTTCAACATTCACCTTTGCAAAATCTTGTTTTAAAATTTTAACTCTCCCCTACCCTTTCTTCTAGAAGCAAGTAATCCAATATATGTTAAACATGTGTAATTCTTATGTAAGTATTTCTACCAAGCTGCACAAGAAAAATCAAATGAAAAGGAAAAAAGAAAAAGAAAATGACATGCAAGCAAACAACAACAAAAAATTGAATATATTAGTATACTCAATCCCTACAGTCCTCTCTCTGGGTACAGATGGTTCTCTTCATCACAAAAATATTGGAACTAGCTTGAATCATGTGGCTATTGAAAAGAGCCACGTCTGTCAGAAATGATTATTACATAATGTTGTTGTTGTTGTGTACAAAGTTCTACTGGTCCTGCTCACTTCACTCACCATCAGTTTATTTAAATCTCTCCAGGTCTCTCTGAAATCATCCTGATGATTGTTTCTTAAAGAATAATAATATCACATAACATTACTTTACCATAAATTATTCAGTCTTTGTCCAACTGACAGGCATCCACTCAGTTTCCAGTTTCTTGCCACTATAAAAAGAGTTGCTAAAACATTTTTTGCATATATAGGTTCTTTTTCCTTTTTTATGATCTCTTTGGGACATAGGCCCAGTAGAGACACTGTTGAATCAAAGAGTATGTACAGTTGGTAGCTCTTTGGACATAGTTCCAAATTGCTTTCCAGAATGGTTGGATAAGTTCACAACTCCACCAACAATATATTAGTGTCCCAGTTTACCAACATCGCCTCCAACATTTATCATTATTTTTTCTGTCATTTTTGCCAAGCTGAGCAGTATGTAGTGGTACAAGTATCACAGAGTGCCTCAAAGTACCAATTTCTCTGATCAATAGTTATTTTCATATGACTTGGAATAGTTTTAATTTCTTCTTCTGAAAATTATTTACAACCTTTGATTATTTATCAATTAAAGAATGGCTTGTATTCTTATAAATTTGAGTCAATTCTCTCTATATTTTAGAAATAAGGCCTTTTTCAGAAACCTTAAATGTAAAAACTTCCCTCAGTTTATTGCTTCCCTTCTAATCTTGTCTGCATTGGTTTTGTTTGTACAAAAACTTTTTAATAAGGTATTCTTGTTCTTCTTTTGTGACAAATTCCTTCCTTCTTTACAGGTCTGAGAGATAGATTATCCTCTGCCCTTCTAATTTACCTATAATATCTCTCTTTATGTCTAAATCATGAACCCATTTCAACCTTATTTTGGTATAGGATATTAGGTGTGGGTCAATGTCTAGTTTCTACCATACTAATTTCCAATTTTCCAAATAATTTTCATCAAATACTGAGTTCTTATCCCAGAAACGGCGGTCTTTGGGTTAATCAAACATTAGATTACTATAGTCATTTACTATTGTGTCTTATGTATCTAACCTATTCCATCAATTGATTACTTTACATTTTAGCCAGTACCTAATGGTTTTGATGACTGTAGCTTTATAATATAGTATTAGGGTTAGTAAAATTAGGCTACCTTCATTTGCATTTTTTCCGTTAATTCCCTTGAAATTTTTGACCTTTTGTTCTTCCAGATGAACTTTATTATTTTTTTAAACTCTGTAAATAATTTCTTTGGATTTTGATTAGTAGGGCACTGAATAAATTGATTAATTTTGGTAGTATTGTCATTTTTATTAAATTAGCTCATTCTCCCCATCAGCACTTGATATTTTGCTAATTGATTAGATCTGACTTTATTTGTGTGGAAAGTGTTTTGTAGTTTTCCTCATATAGTTCCTGACTTTCCTTTGGCAGATAGATTCCCAAATATTTTATACTATCGACAGTTATTTTAAATGGGATTTCTCTTTGTATCTCTTGCTACTGGACTTTGTTGTAAGTTAGCAAGTGGACTCCCAAATTAAATAAATTCTTGTTGAATAGACTTTTATAAAGTATGTTCTTGATGTGTTTAAATTATTCTAATGGGGGCAGCCAGATGGTGCAGTGGATAGAATACTAACCTCGGAGTCAGGAGAACTTGAGTTCACATTTGGCCTCAGTCACTTAACATTTATTAGCTGTTAAGGCTAGTCACTTAACCCCAATTGCCTGTCCAATTAAAAGCAGACAACAACAAATTATTCTTATAAAGATTTTGTATAATTGGAGCTAAGATGGTGGAGTAGAGATAAGGAATCATCAGTGCTCTTCCCGAAACCCTTTAAAATACCTTTAAATAATGACTCTAAACAAATTCTAGATCAGTAGAATCCACAAAATGATTGAGTGAAACACTTTTACAATCTAGAACAACTTGGAATGTCAACAGGAAAAGTCTATAGTACCAGGTGAGAGTAAAGTGCAATTCAGCACAGGCTGTACAAACATACTCCTGGCCAACCAAACCAGGAACAATCCTTGGAACCACTGAATCAGCAGCAGTAGCAGCAGCTTCTGGAGCTCTCAGCACAGAGACAGTAAGAGAGTTAACTGGCCATAAGGAGATCTTTTTGCTATCATTCAGGCAGGACTCTTTTTTTGCCCATATTTAGGTCCAGATTGCAGTTTTAGGTGGCAATCCCAATACATGGAGGAGCACTAGCACATCAGAGCTTGTGGCTACAGTGGAACTGGCATTACAACTCCAGGGCAGAAAAGAATTCTCATGATTGTCCACAGACCAGAGCATATATGAGGAAATTAGTAAGACCCCTCTCCTTAAATTATACCATCTTGGAAGAGCTAAAAACTTATGGGCTCCTAGAAGAACTCTGTGGCTTTGCCCATACTCAGATTTGGTTAGCAGTGCTAACACATAGTACAAATTCCTAGAAGGTTCTCTGAAAACAGCTATATGAACCCCTGAAGATTGAGACATTGCACCCTCTACTTTTGAAGCAGAGCCTAACTTTAACAAAGAGTGAATGGTCAAGTAATAGGCTGGAAAAATGACCAAACAACAGAAAAAATATTCTGATCACATAAAGTGACTATGGTGACCATAGTTGGCTTATTTTTGAAGAGCAAAACATACTGAGAACATAACAAAGTCAAAGCTCTTACATCCAAAGCTTCCAAAAAAAATTTGAATTAGTCTCATACCATTGAAGAGCTTAAAACAGATTTTGAAAACCAGAGAAACAGAGGAAAAAATGGACAGAGAAATGAGAGTGATGTAAGGAAATAATAAAATTTAAATAAAATAAAATAATAAAAAATAAGCCAGCAGTTTAGTAAAGGAGGAACAAAAATACTGAAGAAAATAACTTTTAAAAAACTGACTACATCAAATGGTAAAGAAAGTATAAAAAGTCAGTGAGGAGAAAAATGCTTTAAAAAGCAGAATTGATCAAATGGAAAAAAAAATACTTTGAAGAAAGCTACTTAAAAAGTGGAATTGGATAAATGGAAAAGAAGGTACAAAGCTTATTGCAGAAAATGATTCATTAAAATTAGAACTGAACAAGTGAAAGTTAGTGACTTTATGAGAAATCAAGAAACAATAAGAAAAATAAAAAAAATAGAATGGAATATGAATTATCTCATTGGAAAAACCCATAGATTTAGGTGAGATAATGTAAAAATTATTGACTACCTGAAATCCATGATAAAAAAAGACATTATCTTTCAAGAAATTGTTGAAAAAACTTGCTTGATATTCTAGAAATCAAAATGTAAAATAAAAATAAAAAAGAACTCACCATTCGCCTCCTGAAAGTGATCCCAGGGTGAAAACTCCTTGTTATATAATAGTCAAATTTCAGTCTCCCAGGTCAAGGAGAAAATATTTCAAGTAGCCAGAAATAAATAATTCAGGCATTTGGGAATCACAGTCATGATAATACAGGATATAACAGTTTCTACATTGAAGGACTGGAGGTCTTTTAATGTGATTATTTAGAGGACAAAGGAATAAGGACTGCAACCAAGAATCACTTCCCCTGCAAAATTGAGTGTTCAGGAAGAAAAAAATGGACATTCAATAAGGTGAATGACTTTTCAATATTCTTATTTGAGAATACAGATTCTAGAGAAGCATAAAAAGGTAAATAGGAAAAAGAAATCATGAAGAATGTAATGAGGTTAAATTACTTACATGGGAAGATGATACTTATAACTCATTATTAAGGCAGTTAGAAGGAGTATGAATGTTCAGATGTCACAGGTGTTAGTTGAATATGAGGGAATATCTAAAAAATAAAATTAAGGGAATAAACAAAAATATAGTAGGAGAAAGTGAAAAGGAGAGATAAAACTGGATTAATTATCCACACATAAAATCATTTTTAAAAGGTTTTTCAGTAGAGAGGAAGAGGGGAAAAATATGGAGAAATGAGTGGATCTTATTTTCATCAGGGTTGTGTCAAAGAAGGAATGACACATAAACTCAATTGGATATTGAAATATATCTTACTCTACAGGATAGTAGGAAGGGAAGGGAATAAGTGGGGATGATCGAAGTGAAGGAATATTAGGGGTGGTGATAGAAGCAAACACTTTTGAGGAGGGACAGTGTGAAAGGAGAGAGAGGATATTACAAATAGGGGAAATACAGTTATCAAAGGTAATTGTGAAAAAATATTTGAAATAAGTTTCTCTGATAAAAGTCTCATTTCTCAAATGTAAAGTAAATGAGTTAAATTTATAAAAATAAGAGTCATTCCCAAATAGATAAATGATCAAAAACTATGAAGTTTTCAGGTAAAGTAATCATTATTATCTCTGGCAACTTGAAAAAATGCTTTAAGTTACTATTTATTGGGGAAATGTAAATTAAAACAATTCTGAAGTACTACCACATATCCAATAGATTGACCAATAAGACAGAAAAGGAAAATGACAAATGTTAGAGGGGATGTGGGAAAAATGAGACATTAATGTTCTAATGCATTAATGTGGAGTTGTGATTTGATTCAGTCACTCTGTAGAACAATTTGAAATTATGCCAAAAGGCTATAACATGTGTAGAGGGCCAGAACTCTGGAAAAGTATACTTGGATCAAGAACAGCAGGGTGCTTATAGTTAAGCACTTACTCAGTGTGATTGATGGGATAATGATTCTCTAGTTAAAGATATACTTAATGTGATGTAATGATGTAATCACTCTAATTGGCATATTCTTAGTGTGATCTACAGTTGGCACATGCTCAGTTGCTATACTGATGTAATCATACTGAGGTATTTAAGGGCTGAGAGGACTGGGATCTGAGTCTCTCAGCCACAGCTCTCAGCCACAACTCTCAGTCACAGATCTCAGTCACAGGTCTCTAAGCCACAGACACAACCAAAGAATCCAGCTTTGTGGTGGCATTCCTGCCTCCTTCACTTCTCCAATAAAACCAAGAACTTGGGCTGATCCTGATCTTCCAGAGAGCTAGCCTGGACATTACAAAAATCATACAATCCCTTTGATCTGGAAATGCCACTACTAGGGCTGCATACCAAAAGAAATACAAAACAAAACAAAATGATCTGTACATACAAAAATATTTATAGCAGCTCTTTTTTTGAATAAAGAACTGGAAATTGAGGGGATGCTGATTAATTAGGGAATGTCTGAATAAATTGTGGTATGTAATTATGATGGGATATTATTATGCTATAACAAATGATGAGCAGCCCAGAAATACCTGGAAATATACATGAGCTGATGTGAAATGAATTGTGTATAAGGTAACAGCAATATTATAAGATGATCAGTTGTGAGTGACATAATTATTCTCAGCAATGTAATGATCCAAGACAACTTTGAAGGACTTATGAAAATGCTATTAATACCCAGAGAAAAGAAGAAAGAAAGAATAAGTTTAAAAGAAGTATTCAAACATCATCAGTTTCTGTCTCTGTTTCTCTTTTGTCTATGTTTTCTTTTCAACATGACTACCATGGAAATGTTTTCCATGACCACACATGAATAATCTGTATTAAATTGCTTGCATTCTCAATGAGGGAGGAAGGAAGAAAATCTGGAACTCAAAGTTTTAAAAGTAAATGTTAAAAATTGTTTTTACATGTATCTGGAAAAAAAACTGTGTTATAAATTTTTTTGTATACATGAGAAAATAGGTGTACATATCAGAATTGATTGATATCATCGTAATTCCTCTTCTTTTTTGGATAATGACAGCCCTGCATTCTATACTCATTTAATAGTTCCCCTCTTTCCATCACTTTGAGAACTCCCAATCAACACAAAATTGTACTATTCATTTTTTGTGTATCCCTACTTTTATTCATCTGCTTTTCCCATCTTTGTTTTCCATCAGTGAAATTTGTAGAATGTCAGGTATTTTGGTGTCTGATTATGATAATTCCATTGTCATTGGTAAAGCAAAGTTTATAATGAAAGGCTTTCTAGATCTATTAATTTTTTCACTTTTCCTTCTACCTCTTTTATCTACCTCTTTTAAATACTCTTAAATGATTTGGATTAATTGAGTATTTTTAAAACACGTTTTATTTCTTATTCTTTTAAAAGATACATATCTTAATCTTGCACAACTATTGTTTATAATCAACCAATCAAAATGAATTATTATTTATTAACATATGCACAGTACAGTGCTAAGTGCTCTAGATAAAAGAAAAACAAAAGATAATCACTGTTGATAAGGCACTTACAGCCTAATGATGGAGATAATGTGCCAATGTCTCTGTACAGAAAGGATATCTGCAGGAAAAACTGGAGATAATCAACCAATGAAAGGCATTAGAATTAAGGAGTATTGGGAAAGAATTTTTATAGAAGGTATATTTAAGTTGGAACTAGAATGAAGCCAAGGATGACAGGAGACCAGTTTGATGAGGGAAAGAATTTTAGGCTTGAAAGATAGCTAGTGAAAATGCCTAAAGTTTACAAATGGAGGTCAATGTCACTGAACAGCTTAGTATGTGGTTAGTGTAAGGGTCATGAAGACTGGCAAGATAGGGGAGACAATTTATAAAGGACTTTGAAAACAAACAAAAGAAAAAGATTTTTTATTTGATCCTAGAAGTGCAAAGAAATGGCTGGGGTTTATTGAGCAGGGAAATGTGTTGGTCAGATGATTTTAGATCTGAGTTTGTATTCTAAACTACTGTTGCTCTTGGCTCTTTTGGTGTCTTTATTGGGGTGGTTGGTTCCATTGGTGAAATTTGTGCAGAAAATAGTAATGACCCCATGTCAATAGCTATTTCTATTTTCATTTCTTTTCCCCCTAAATTTATTATTTAAATAAATCTTCATGACATTATGTTGATTATATGCCTTATCTTCTAGATTTTAGGGTTTCTTCTAATTTCATATTGACGTTTATCAGGTCTAATTGTAAAGAGCTAGTTGGTTAACTGGTAATGGCATATAGATGACATATAGAAATGGCACCAAATATTGTGAACAATAGTTTTTGAATTGGGCTTATATTTTTCTATGTTGATTTTGCATTGTTTGCATTTGATGGCTTAAAAATTTTAAATTAGTGGGATATTTTACTGCTCATTGAATTTTCAATATTCTTGGTATTTTAAGTTGAGTGCTTCTGTCTAATGTTGTAAAAATAAATAAACAACAGACAAATTCTTAATGTCTTTTCTAGTGGAGGCTGACCTTTCCAAAAATTCAGTTAAGCATCCTAAAGGTTTGCTTATATTTATTCTAAAGTGTTTGGTCTGGAGACTAAGCCTAATGTCTCCTTATTTCAGAGAACTACAGTTCCACTGAAGTTTTTCCTACTCAAGAGTGGACAGGAAGGCTCCCACAAAAGCTCATTTGGGATCTTTCCAGCCAGCCTTGTTTAAACTGAGTGAAAAATAGTGTGAATAGTTTCCTTGCAAAATCTGAGTAGCTTTTTTGCTAGGCTTTTGCAAAGAGAGCGTGATATGTCTATTTCAAGAAAAAACAAATATATATTATGTGTTTTTAAGAGTATAAGAGAATTCAAGTCAAATTATTGCTAGCTTAACTCTTCAAAAGAAAAGGGCTAGAATAAATGGTAAATGGTGACAAATTTGTAAAAGACAGAATGTTTCCCTTTTTAGGTATATGTGCTACAACTCTATGTTAAACAATAGCATATGTTTGATTTCATGAAGCTATTTCAATTCAGGAGCATAGATATGTAAGGAAAAGATGTAATGGGGAAAATGCCAAAATGGACAGATTTCTGACATTATTGTTTCATTGGGCTTTGGAATACTTATCAAGTGTCTGGCAACAAACATATGTTTTGTATTATGTAAGGGAGATTGATAATGGAATCATTGATTAATTAAATGAGTTCCTCAATCAACTTGACAATATTAGAAAGTAAGACTTTATTTGGAATCATATGAGGTATACATTTCATATGAAAAGTGTGATCATATTTCCACTTCCTGAGAAGACACAGAGACTCTGAATGATTTTCATTACTGGGTCTGCTACTAATGTAACTAGCTATCTGAAATTTCAAAGATGATTTCTTGGCAAAGAAATCATTTTTCTCCATAGCCTGGAAAAGTAACCTTACAATTCAACTCATTATACCATTAATGAGTCAAAAAGAGCCAGCTTCTACTACATCCTCTGAAAAATATTATGATTTTGAGCAAGTCACGAATTCTGAGTGTCATATGGAATTTGGAACTCAAAATTTAAAAAAAATTAAAAAATAAAAAAATTTAAGAAAATTTTTAAAAATTGTTATGTAAGCTGATGTCATCTGGCTTCAACTACTCAAACCATGAGAAAATAGATAAATGGTTTTCAAAGATTCCTGCAAATAAAGTGTAGGTTGAAGATAATATCAAAAATATAATTGAGCAAGGACAAAATATGAGAGCTGACATTTTACTTTTTTGCTTTTATCAGTCATATTATCAGATAAAGATGATAATGACCTAAATTCATCTGGCAAGAAGTCATCCCAAGATGTTAAAAATGATGAAGAAGTTGATGTAGAATATGGTCCCCCTATTATTGATGATAAATTTTGTTTATCCTGATGTAGTGGATTTAGATAAGAGATTACATTTGAAGTAAGAAATGATTGGGGTGAAATTTTATCTCTGAGATGTCAGAACCTTCTTTCTGAGTTTATAAGGCTAAGGGAATTTGAGTCAAAACAACACCTGGAGTTAAATACAGTAAATGCAAATCCATGTTCCACTTCAGATTATGATGTAAATCAAATTGAATCTTTGAGTCAAAATAGACAAATTTGATGCTTATTACTTAGATATTTAGAGTTTCTAAAGTCACTCATACTGAGATACTCACTTGTTCACTACACTCTCAAGACCAAGACAAAAGGCTTATTTTAATCAGTAACATTTAATTGGGATAAAATAGTAAAGTAACTTTTCAACAACCAAACATTTTCCCAAAGGAGCACCCTAGTTTTCTCCAGTTGAAAAATTTTTCCTCTATACTTTTATCTCTAGAATGAAGGATGTTTTAAAATCAAAACAGATAGCCTTGTTGGTATTATTTAAGCTCAGGTTTGTAGCTGCCACCTATTTTCTTGTCCCATATCTCCATGAAGTTTCTGACTTATTCTCATGAACTACTACATTACCTGATTGTGATCACTGCCATTCCTCCCTGTATCACATTTTGTATTCATGCTTACAAACTCAAAGTATGGGCTGCCATGGTTCCTGTTTCTCCAACAATCATGATTGATGGTGAGGCAGGTACCTTCTTCCTTCTTATGTAGAATTCTTTCTAAAAAGAAAATCTATAAAGGGAATGGTTCAAAGTACTACATCTAACAGAGGATATGACTGAAAGGATGACTGGGTGGGTCTATTGCCATTTCTATCCACTATCCTTTGGGGCTAAAGAGAGAAGCATCTTGGAGTGCTTTTCAAAAAGCACTCAGAAGAGTGAGAAATCTCAAAAAAATGGACTAAATTTGGTCAGAAAGACAGCAGAAGCTAATAATATGTGGAAACTGGCAATTTTTTCCTCTATACTTTTATCTCTAGAATGAAGTATATTTTAAAATCAAAACAGATAGATCCTAGAAGTGCAACCACTAAGAGAATCTGGTCATATGGGGAAAAAAAATGAAAACAAGTCTCCTTTTGAATGCTTAATTAAGCTCAGTTGTATTAATGTAGGCAGCATCTCCAAATGAATTGTATCATAGGGCTATAAAAAGAGTAATTTTTTTCCTATACAATTGATAGGAACTTAACATTCATAGACATTTATTTTCTACCCCCTTCTTCCATTTGGAAATAAAAGAATTAAATTCTTTCCCCTGAATAGTCCTGCCTTGTTTTTTGGTACCTTTGCCTAAGAAGTACCAAAGAAGAGGTGCTTTGAGAAGTGGTATTTTGCCTGGAGTACCTCTTCTCAATAATAACTAAAGACAGTGATAATAAATCATAGGGAGTTGATAGTGGCACAGATCCCTTCATCCCTCTTATGTAGAGTTCTTTCTAAAAAGTAGAGAGGATCTAGGAAATCTATGAATGGAATGATTCAAAGTGCCACCTGTAAGAGGATTTTCCCTATAAGGCCAGATATTATTAGGCAGTGACAGCAAATGTGATGCAATCCCACTTTACAGTAGGCATTCAATCTCATGGGAAATGGAGGCCTAGGAACTTTTTCAAATGAGCCATCATGCTGTGGGACTAGGCATTCTGGCAAATATAATTCCTAATTGGATGTGCCTGTTACATAAACAATGAAGGCAAAGGAACAATCAAAAGTTGGAATAAGACTGTTAGGTTGTGGTTACAAATTTCCTAAATTCAGAGTTGAAAGGTTCTTCAGAGGTTATTTAGACTAATACATGACCTGACCTGAAATCAATCAATATTCTTTACACCATAATTGCCAAGTTTTCTGATAACTTCTGCCTGAAGAACCAGTACCATCATTTTCCAAGTGAGGCCATTTGGCAAAATTAAAATTCTTATGAAGTTGACTCATAATCTTTCTCCAATTGCCCCTCTTTCTGCTTTTTGGGGGAAAGCAGATCAAACTTGATTCATCTTCCATAATTCTTGAGTACTGGTATTACTTGTTCCTTAAATCTTTCCTCAAGTGACTGGTAAAACTTTTCAAAACATTGTGTATGTTAATACTCCCAATTCCTCCAACCGGTCAGAAATAGAGATAAAGTTACAGAATAAAGGAAAAGTAGCAAATGGTAACCATGGGTTATGAGTTTACCAAATCCAAATCAGGCATATAGATAGTGTCACAGACTCAGAAGGGTAGATCTGAAAAGAGAAATAATCAGCAAACAGAAGGCTAAATCCAATATCTTTTTCAGTCTAATGAGAAGCACCCAAATTAGTGTTTAAAAGACTATATTTAAATTCCAACTTTGATAATTAATTATCTGAACTTGTAAGTTTCTTCAGCTCCTTGGGCCTCAGTTTGCTTAGATATAAAATGAGAGGGCTGATATTTATGGCTTTAACTGCTGCAAAATTCTCTGATCCTGGGAATTTTGCATTTAATTACTGCTTTCCCACATTGCCAGTTTCCACATATTATTAGCTTCTGCTATCTTTCTGACTAAATTTAGCCCATTTTTTTTTGAGATTTCTCACTCTTCTGAGTGAGCACCCCAAGGTGCTTCTCTCTTTAGGCCCAGAGGATAGTGGATAGAAATGGCAATAGACCCACCCAGTCATCCTTTCAGTCATATCCTCTGTTAGATGTAGTACTTTGAGCCATTCCCTTTATAGATTTTCTTTTTAGAAAGAATTCTACATAAGAAGGAAGAAGGTACCTGCCTCACCATCAATCAGTAAACTCCTTATGATTTGTTTTTACTGCCTTTAGCTGCTATTGTGAGGGGGTACTCTAGGGAAAGGCACCAAAAACAAGGCTGGGCTATTAAGGAAAACAATTTAATTTTTTTAAACTTTCAAATGGAGAAAGAGAACATGGAAATGGAAGAAAGTGGGGGGGGGATAAATGTGTATGAATGTGAAAATTCTTGTGGAATGTATAGGAAAAAAGTATATTTTTTCTAGGTTAATAAAATTCTATACTTACTCTGGAGCCCTTTAGTACAATTCAGTAGGAGACACTGCCTGCATTCATATTATGTATTCAAAAGGAGACTTGCTTTCAGTTTTTCCCATATGGCCAAATTCTGTTAGGCAGTTACAGGACTCTAGTTCCACATGGTCATTTTCAATATTTTCTTCTCTTTTACAAATAACTTTTATAGAAAGGCCCTATTGATTATGCCAAGGTAGATATTCTTTAGAGGCTAATGTTAAAACACATTCACTCACCACCAAATAGGGCACATCAAACATGAATCAATAACCTTCACGTGGCTATTATAGTCACAGTTTCTCCTCTTGCTCTTTATGAATTAAGTGGATTTAATACAGTGTCTGGCTCATAACAGCAGTTTAGCAAATTTCTTGGTTATTAATTGAGAAAATGTGCTCCCTTGACAATTTTGTGTGATGTATTGTATCTTATGAATATAGGATTATAAAATTTTAATTCATAAAAATACTATGTGGAAAATTGAGAATGGTTATAAACACATTTAAAGTAAAATTTTAAAAGCACGTTCAAGATATTTTTAATTGTTACTGTACTTTTAAAAAAAAACAGTTTTCATTTCCCAATATACTCCTTTTCCACAATATGTAGAAGCATCCCTCATGACAAAGAATTCATGAGAAAGAGACAAAAAAAGGTAGTTAAGTAAAACCAAGCAAAAATATTAATGAAGCACAATAATATATGTAATATTCTCCTACCTCTTCCAAAAAGAAAGGAGGGATATTATTATGTCTATTTTAAAGCAGTGTTTGGAAAATTACATATAGTTTTATTGTGATTAATACTTTCCATTTATATTGTAGCATTTGTGCATATTTAACACATTTATCATCCATTCATGTAAATCTTTGCATACTTCTGTGTTGGATTACTTGCTAGAAGGGAAGAAGGGATGGAGAAAAATTGGAATACAGGATTTTATAAGGATGAATATTTAAAATTATCTTTGCATATATTTTGGAAAATAAAAAGCTATTTTTATTAAAAAATCAAAACAAAAAATCCTTCACTTCTTCCTCTTTTCAGCTCAACTCCTGAAAACTGCCCATCTTGGATGCCTCTATTTCTTATTCTTTTATCTTTTGCAATGTAGCTTCTGATCTCATCATTCACCTAAAACTAATTAAATTCTTCAAGTTACTAAGCATCTCTAACTTGTCAAATCAAAGGATCTCTTAAACATTATCCTCCTTCAATTTGGTTTAGCATTTGTATACTCTCTCCTTTTTGGGTTTTTGTGACTATTTTTCCTGAATTATCTTCCTATTGCTCTGACTGGTAAAAACTGGCAACTAATTCATTTAATAGAGTTGTTTTAGTGGGGGAGCTAAGTGGCAAAGTGGACTGTCAGATTGGAGTCAAGAAGCCTCATCTGCCTAAACTCAAATCTGGCCTCAGGCACAATCTGCGTGACCCTGGACAAGTCACTTAATCCTGTGTACATTCATTTCCTTATCTGTAAAATAAACTGGAGAAGAAAACCTTAGTATCTTTACTAAAACAAACAACCAAATGGGGCCCTGAAGAGTTGGACACCACTTAACAACAAGAAATGAGTAAAAGGAGTATAAGTATGAAATGTCTCTTGATATCCCATTTCATACTCATTAACTCTGTGTGTGTGTGTCCTAAAGATCTGTCCTGAATACTCTTTTCTTTCTTTTCTTTCTATACTCCCCCATGGATCTAATTGTCATATCTATACAAATGATCCCCAGACTTACTAATTTAGCCATAAGACCTCTCCTAAATCACTTAAAGTCCTGTTTCAACATCTTGGTGCCTTGATAGTGATAGGCACTGGGAGGGTAAAATGTAGTGGTACAAACCACCCCCCCCAAAATTGAAATTAAATAGCTTCTACCATCTGTAAATTAAATTTTACTGGGGAAAGGAAACATACTCATATAAGTACACATAAAACTAATACAAATTATTTTGGGAGAAGCAGATATAGTGGGTTCTAGCAGCTATAAGATAGGGCCATTGAAGTGAGCTTTGAAGAAAGCTATTGTTTCTAAAATATGATAATAAAAATTAAAGGAATTGAAGACAGCTTGCCAAAGACTGTAGCCAGGAAATTTGATGTCAAGAGGCAACAAAGTGTAAAGGATAAAATGCTGCATTAAAGTTAGTTAGACCCGAGTTAAAAATCTTACCTCATATATTTCCTACCTAGATGACTCTGAAAAGTCACTGAATCTCTAATACTCAATTTTCTCACCTATAAAATGGGGATAATATCAGAGTTATTGTGAGATAAGACATTCAAAGCCCTTTGCAGATTTTAAAGTTTTCAGTTATGAATAAAAAAGACTATTAACAACATTGCTTTTAATAGAAGGTACATACCAAATATTTTTAATCTTCAAACTACATGGAATTAAAAGCTTTCAAAATGTCAAACCATAAGGGATGGAATTCAATTCATGTGGTATCGATTGAGAATAAGCCCCAAAACCTGAAATAGTTTTAGAAAGAATTTTATTAGGTCATTTTGGCAAAGGAGAAAGCCAAAAAAAGGTGTGGCTCCTTTTCTAGTCTTTGGGAGGTCAACATTATAGAGAGTGAAAAACAAAGTGCACATAAGGACTTAACATCTGAGTGACCTGATAATAGGCAGTTACACAATTTTCAGGCAGGAGAAGTTTCTAGATAAGATATTCAATATAGTTTGGGGAACCCAAAACACAAACCTTGGGTGGTCCCACACAATACCTATGTGAAAATGTAATGGATTCTAGAAATTGAGTGGATGCCCATCAGTTGAGGAATGGCTGGATAAATTATGATATATATGTAATGGAATATTATTGTTCTATAAGAAATGATGAGTGAGATAATTTCAGAAAAACCTGGAATAACATGAACTGATGCTAAGTCAAGTGAATAGAACCAAGGGAACATTGTACACAACAAGAACAAGATCATGTGATAATTAATTGTGATGGATTTGGCTCTTTTCAACATTAAGGTGATTCAAATAATTTCCAATTGACTTATGATGGAAAGTGTATGCAGAAAAAGAATTATGGAGAGTGAATGCAGATGAAAGCATAATATTTTCATTTTTATTGTTTCTTTGCTTCTTTTTTTTTCTTTCTCATGTTTTTCCCCCTTTCACCTTTTGATCTGATTTTATTTGCTCATCAAAATGAATATGGAAATATGTTAAAAAGAATTGCATATATCTAACCTATATTGGATTGGTTCATGTCTAGGAAGAGAAGAGAAAGGAAAAAAAATTATTTATTTATTTATTTTTATTTTAATAGCCTTTTATTTACAGGTATTTTTTAAAATAGCTTTTTATTTACAGGTTATATGTATGGGTAACTTTACAGCATTGATATTTGCCTAATCTCTTGTTCCAATTTTTCCCCTCCTTCCCCCCTATCCCCCCAGATGGCAGGATGACTAATAGATGTTAAATATATTAAAATATAAATTAGATACACAATAAGTATATATGACCAAACTGTTATTTTGCTGTACAAAAAAAATCAGACTCTGAAATATTGTACAATTAGCCTGTGAAGGAAATAAAAAATGCAGGTGGGCAAAAATATAGGGATTGGGAATTCAATGTAATGGTTTTTAGTCAACTCCCAGAGTTCTTTTGCTGGGCGTAGCTGGTTCAGTTCATTACTGCTCCATTGGAACTGATTTGGTTCATCTCATTGTTGAGGATGGCCAGGTCCATCAGAATTGGTCATCATATAGTATTGTTGTTAAAGTATATAATGATCTCCTGGCCCTGCTTGTTTCACTCAGCATCAGTTCGTGTAAGTCTCTCCAGGCCCTTCTAAAATCATCCTGTTGGTCATTTCTTATAGAACAATAATATTCCATAATATTCATATACCACAATTTATTCAGCCATTCTCCAATTGATGGACATCCACTCATTTTCCAGTTTCTGGCCACTACAAAGAGGGCTACCACAAACATTCGTGCACATACAGGTCCCTTTCCCTTCTTTATGATCTCTTTGGGATATAAGCCCAGTAATAACACTGCTGGATCAAAGGGCATACCCTTTGATAACTTTTTGAGCATAGTTCCAAGTTGCTCTCCAGAATGGTTGGATGTATTCATAATTCCACCAAGGGAGAAAAATTTAGATCACAAAGTTTTGCAAAGGTGAATGTTGAAAAATATCTTTATGTATATTTGGAAATAAAAAAGCTATTGTATAATAAAAAATACAATGACTGGACTCAAGTAGTCATAATGTGGTCTCCTAAATGTTCTCTGGTTTATCTGGAGGATTTCTGAGGTTAGGTTGATCTCTCTGGTAAGCTTTGAGTTAGATAATTTCCAGTCACATAAAGCTAGGTGCAAACATAAATAATAAAAGTAATGTATAAATACTCTCCCTTTCTCATCCCTTTTCCTTTCTACTTCTGTTTTTTATTTTATTATCTCTTCCTCTCATTTTCCCTTTCTCCTCATATTTCCCCATACAATAAGACACGTTTCTGTATTAAACTAAATATGTCTGATATTTTCTCTCAAGCCAAATCCTATGAGATTAAGGTGCACACAATGCTCATTCCCCTCCTTTCTTTCCTTCAACTGTAATAGGTCATTTCTGCTCCTTCATGTGATGTCATTTTTCTCATTTTGCCTCCTCTTTCCTCATCTTCCATTCCATCATCAATCTCCTAGTTTCTTTTGATATTGTCACAGTAAAGTCAAATCATACTTATACCCTCTAAGTATATCCATAACAAAAATACAGTTGTCAAGACTGAAACATATCATCTTCTCATATAGGGATGTAAACATTTTAACTTTTTAAAATGTAGGGTTTTTCTTCCCTTTTTACCTTTTTATGTTTCTTTTGAGTTTTGTATTTGAAGATCAAATTTTCTATTCAGTTCTTGTTTTTCATCAAAAATAAATGAAAATCCCCTATTTCATTGATTATCCATCTTTTCCCTTGAAAGATAATACTTAATTTTTTTGAATACTTGATTCTTCCTCCAGTCCAAATTCTTTGCCCTCCAGATCATTATATTCCAGGCCCTGCAATCCTTCAAAGAGGATGCTGTCTGGGTAATTCTGAATTTAACTTCTCAATATCTGAATTATTTATTTTTGCCTGCTTACAGGGATTTCTCCTTTATCTGATAATTCTGGAATTTAGCTGCAAAATTCCTTGGAATTTTCATTTTGGGATCTTTTTCAGGATGTGTTTGGTCAATTATTTCAATGCTATTTTCCTCTCTGGTTCTAGGATAACAGGGCAGTTTTCCTTGATGATTGCCTACACTCTTTTTTTCAGTGTAGTTTTCAGGTAGTCTAATAATCCTTAGATTGTCTCTCTTGGATCTATTTTTTAGGTCAGTTGTTTTTCCAATGAGGTATCTTATATTTTCTTCTATTTTTTCTTTTTTTCCTTTTTTTTGTTTGATTTATTCTTGCTGTTTCATTAAGTCATTTGCTTCCATTTATTCAATTCTAATTTTTAGTGAATTATTTTCTCCATTTAGTTTTTTTATTCTCTTTTTGCATTTGACCAAATGAACTTTTAAATTATGTGTTTTGTTCACTGGATTTTTTCCCTTTCAAAAATTCTGTTTTTCAAGGAACTTTCTTTTTTGATTTTGCCAAACCTATTTTTAAGGAGTGATTTTCTTCTGATAACTTCTGTGTTTCCTTTTCCAAAGCTCTCATTTACTTTCTACATTTTTCTTCTAATTCTCTTTTATGTTCTTTTTAAAAAATTCCTCCAAGAGGAAGGAGCTCCAAGAGAGCTTGTGAGATGGTGATCAACTCAAATCATCTTTTGAGGTTTTGTCTGGAGGCATTTTGCTTTTTTGTCCTCAGAGTTTGAAGTCTGTTATTTACTGTCTCCATAAAAGGTATCTATGGTCAGAGCTCTTTTTGCTTTTTTTGCTCATTTTTAAAGGTTGAGGTGTACTCTTAGGGCAAAGGGGAGATCGTCTCAATCTTCCTCTACAGGAAGCAGTGGCTTCATGTTAACCTGGGGCTGGTGGTGAGGATTTCCTTCCTTTAGACATGGTCAAGTTCCACTTCTTGTTCTGTGGTTCAGGGGCTCACTATTTGCCTTCAGTAGTTGTGTTGGAGGTCTCTCAATTAGTCTGCTGATTTACTGGCTTCTGATCCAGGACAGAGTAGCAAATACTGCTGTACTTTGACTATGAGTTTTCTGATAGATTCCCCCAGTACATAAAAGAGTCACTATCCTAGGTCTTATTGCATTACACTCTGCCTGCACTGGGCTGCAACAATTTCCCCCCATTCCTCACTCCCTCTGCCTGATTGTGACAGACCATTCCTGAAGTTCTTCCAAAATATTGTAAATTTGCTGTAAATTTGTTATACTCCAAATATTTCTGAGTTTTGTCACTTCAAAACCCATCCAGAGTCTTGATCTGGTGTTGATATGAGGGAATCCAGGAAGAGTTCAGAAAAAAGACCTGTCTACTCTCTGCCATCTTGGCATTGTCTTCCTCTCAAATTTTTTCTGTTCAAAATCTAATGAGATAGAGCAAGAGTAAGAGTGGGAGAGAGACAGAGACAGAAACGCACAGAGAAAGACAAAGAAAGTGTGAGAGACAGACAAAGAGATAGAGATACAGAGATAGAGACAGAGACAAAGATAGAGAGAGACAGCTATAGACAGAGATAGAGAGACACACAGAGAGAGACCCATACACCCAGAAAGAGAGAATAAGCGATAAAAATAAAGTTCATAAATTTAATTTGAAACTTAAGAAAGCCTTACCCTCCCTTCCTCTTCCTTTGTCTCTCTCACTATCTTCTTTTCTCTGCCTTTTCCCCAAATTTCTATCTTCTATGTATCTCAGCAACATACTCTCTTCTATGTCTGTCTGTTTCTTTATCTTCTTGCTTTCATGTCAGTCAATAAACATTTACTAAGTGTTTACAGTATATTAAATCAGGGTTCTAAATGCTGTTGTTATAAAGAAAGGAATTATAAAGTTAACCAAAATGTCCCTTTCCTCAAAGATAATGAGAGAAGACAATATATAGAAAAAGGAACTAAAAATTCTGGGGATGATGGTCTATTGCAGCCAGGATAGAAAATGATTTGGGTAAATGTGTTTCATAGTCAAATTCATTTTGTAGAATGATGAATTTCAGGAAATCATAAAATCTAGGAGAACAAGAAGATGGAAAAGAATAAAATAAGAGACAGACTGGGTGCCCCCCCAATTAATAGAGAATTGGAGGAGAGCTCTTCAAAAATTAAAAAAAAAAGATTGCCCAGATTAACAAAAGAGGAAAAAATTACTTAAATAATTTTAGAAAAAGAAATAGAACAAGCTACTAATCAATTCCCTAAGAAAAAAATCTTCATGCAGTGGATAGAGAACCAGCCCTGAAGTCAGGAGAATCGAAGTTCAAATCTGATGTGAAACACTTAACACTCCTTAGCCGTATGATCCTTGGACAGGTCACTTAACCCCAATTGCCTCAGCAAAAAAAAAAAAAAAAAAAATCTCCGAAGCCAAAAGGATTTACCTGTGCATTCTACCAAACATTCAAAGTAAAATTAATTTCAATACTATGAAAACTATTTACAAGAATAGGGAAAGAAGGAGTCTGATCAATTTCCTTTTATGCCAGAGATATGGTGCTGATAGCTAAACCACATAGGGTAAAAACAGAGAAAGAAAATTATAGACCAATTTCCTTAATGAATATTGATGCAAAAACTTAAATAAAATAATAGCAAAGAGATAATAGAAATGTATCCCCAGGATAATACGCCAAGACTATATCAATAATCAAACTAACAAAAACCATATGATTATCACAATAAATAAAGCATTAGATAAAATCCAACACCTATTCCTATTAAAAATACTAGAGAATAAAGTAATAAATTTCCTTAAAATAATCAAGAGCACCTATTTAAAACCATCAACAAGCATCATATGTAATGGGGACAAACTAAAACCATTTCTAATAAGATCAGGGGTGAAACAATTACTATTCAATATTGTATTAGAAATGTTAACTTTGGCAATAAAAGAAAGAAAAAGAGATTAAAGGAATTAGAATAGATAATGGGGAAACCAAATTACCATTTTTGGCAGATGATATGATGGTATACTTAGAGAACCCTAGAGAATCAACTAAAAAAAACTATTAGAAACAACTGGCAACTTTAACAAAGTTACAGGGTACAAAATAAATCCACATAAATCATCAACATTTTTATATATTACCAACAAAAGAGAAATTCCATTTAAAATAACTATCAATAATATAAAATATTTGGGAATCTACCTTCAAAGGCAAAGTCAAGAACTATAGGAACAGAACTACAAAATACTTTCCAAACAAATAAAGTCAGATCTTATCAATTTGAAAAATGTCAAGGGGTCATTGGTAGACTGAGCAAATATAATAAAAATTAATCTACTTATTCAGTGCCATATGAATCAAACTTCCAAGAAATTATTTTACAGACTTAGAAAAATAATAACCAAATTCATCTGGAAGAATAAAAAGTCAAGAACTTATTTTTTTTAATTAAAACTTTTTTATTTTTCAAAGCATATGTGTGGACAATTCTTCAACATTGCCCTTGCAAAACCTTGTGTTCCAACTTTCGTTCCCTTCCCTCATGCCCTCCCCTAGATGACAAATAGTCCAATATATGTTAAACATGGTAGAAATATGTGTTACATTTAATGAATGTATACATATTTATACAATTATTGTGCTGCCCAAGAAAAATCAAATCAAACCAGTAAAAAAAAAAAAGAATCAAAATAAATGCAAGCAAACAACAACAAAAAGAGTAAAAATACTATATTGTGAACGATATTCAGTTCCCACAGTACTCTCTCTGGATGTGGATGACTCTCTTCATCACTGAACAATTGGAACCAGTTTGAATCATCTCACTGTTGAAGAGAGCCACATCTATCTGAATTGATCATCATATAATCTTGTTGTTGCTGTGTATAATGATCTCCTGGTTCTGCTCATTACACTTAGCATCATTTCACATAGGTCTCTGCAGGCTTCTCTGAAATCATTCTGCTGGTCATTTCTTACAGAACAATAATATTCCATAACATTCACATACCATAATTTATTCAGCCATTCTTCAACTGATGGGCATCCAGACAGGTTCCAGTTTCTTGCCACTACAAAAAGGACTGACAAACATTTTTACACATATGAGTCCCTTTCCCTCCTGTTGTGCAATGGATATGCACGATTTGATACCATTTTGGGCATAGTTCTAAATTGCTCTCCAGAATGGTTGGATCCATTCACAGTTCCACTAACAATGTACTAGTGTCCCAGTTTTCCCACATCCCCTCTAACATTCATCATTATCTTTTCCTGTCATCTTAGCTAATCTGAGAGATGTGTAGTGATATTGCAGAGTTGTCTTAATTTGCATTTCTCTGATCAATAGTCATTTAGAGCACTTTTTCATATGACTAGAAATAGTTTCAATTTCTTCATCTGAAAACTGTGGTCATATCCTTTGACCACATCAATTGGAGAATGGCTTGGATTCTTGTAAATTCGAGTCAATGCTCTATATATTTTATAAATGAGGCTTTTATCAGAACTTTTGAATGTAAATATATTTTCCTAGTTTATTGCTTCTCTTCTAATTTTGTCTGCATTAGTTTTGTTTATTTTTCATTAATTCCCTTGAAATACTAAAACATCAAGAATTTCAAGAGCATTAATGAAAATAATGTAAATGAAGGTGGCCCAGCTTCACCAGACTAAAACTATATTATAAATCAGCAGTTACCAAAAGCATGTCTAAGAAATAGAGTAGTCAATCAGTGGAATAGATTAGGTTCATAGGACAAAATAGCAAATGACTATAGTAATCTAGTATTTGACAAACTAAAAGACCCCCGCTTTTCAGATAAGAACTCCTATTCGACAAAAAACTGCTGGGAAAATCTGAAACTTGTATGGCAGAAACTAGGCATTCACCCACATCTAACACTGTGTTACAAGATAAGGTCAAAATGGGCACATGATTTAGACATAAAGAATGATATTATGAGCAAATTAGGAGAACAAAGGATAGTTTGCTTCTTAGATATATGGAGAAGAGAGGAATTTGTGGTCAAAGAACTGGCATTTATTATTGAATACAAAATAGATAATTTTGATTATATTAAATTAAAAAGGTTTTGTACAAACAACACTAATGCAGACAAGATTAGAAGGGAAGCAATAAACTGGAAAATATTTTTACATTCAAAGGTTCTGATAAAGGCCCCACTTCTAGAACATATAGAGAATTGACTCAAATTTATAAGAATTCAAGCCATTCTCCATTTAATAAATGATCAAAGGATATGAACAGACAATTTTTAAATTGAGAAATTCAAACCATTTCTAGGCATATGAAAAGGTGCTAAATTACTATTAGAGAAATGCAAATTAAGACAACTGAGATAATACTACACACCTCTCAGATTGGCTAAGATGACAGGAAAAGATAATGATGAATGTTGGAGGGGATGTGGGAAAATTGGGACACTGATATATTGTTGGTGGAACTGTGAAGGAATCTACCGTTCTGGAGAACAATTTGGAATTATGCTCAAAAAGTTATCAAACTGTGCATGCCCTTTGATCCAGCAGTGTTTCTACTGGACTTATATCCCAAAGAGATCTTAAAGGAGGGAAAGGGACTCATATGTGCAAAAATGTTTGTCAGCCCTTTTTGTAGTAGCAAGAAACTGGAACCTGAGTGGATGCCCATCAGTTGGAGAATGGCTGAATAAGTTATGGTATATGCATGTTATGAAATATTATTGTTGTATAAGAAATGATCAGCAGGATGATTTCAGAAAGGCCTGGAGATACTTACATGAGCTGATGCTAAGTGAAATAAGCAGAATCAGATCATTGTATATGGCAAACACAAGATTATATGAGGATCAATTCTGATAGATGTGTCTCTTTTCAATAATAAAATGATTTGATGAAGAGAGCCATCTACAACCAGAGAGAGGACTGTGGGAACTGAGTGTGGATCACAATATAGCTTTTTCACTCTTTTTGTTGTTGTTTGCTTGCATTTTCTTTTCTTTCTTTTTTTTTTCCTTATTGATTTGATTTTTCTTGTGCAACATAATAATTGTGGAAATGTGTATGCATATATTGAATTTAACATATACTTTTACCATGTTTAACATATATTGGATTACTTGCCATCTAGGGGAGGGAGTGGGAAAAAGAGGGTCGGAATTGGAACACATGTTTTTTCAGGGTTCATGTTGAAAAATTATCTATACATATGTTTTGAAAATAAAAAGCTTTAATAAAATTTTTTTTCCTAACATTGAGCCTACATTTTCAACCTTGCAACTTCTTTTTCTATATTTTCTATATGATGACCTATTCAAGAATCTTCTCAGCAATCAGTCAAGCTCAGTGGTTTATAGACTTGGTTCTCTTCCTTTTTTTTTTGGAAAAACTGGGTGTCCCAAAGTCATGGTCTAGTTAAATGTTTTGTCTCATCAAGCTTTCATCATATTTTGACATCTTTTCTGCCTTTTTTAAAAAGTAGGAACTCTAGTTCTTCTTTTCTCTTGATTAAATTTGTGGCTTTTTGATGTTGCTTAATTATTTCTCAGTCATGTCTTACTCTTTGTGATCCATTTGGGGTTTTCTTGGCAGACATATTAGAGTAGTTTGCCTTTCCTTTTCCAGATCATTTGACAGATATGGAAATTGAATAAACAGGGTTAAGTGATTTGTCCAAGGTCACAGAGTTTCTAAGAGTCTTAGGTCAGATTTGACCTCAGGAATATGAGTCTTTTTTATTTCAAGTTCAACATTCTATCCATTGTACCATCTAGAATGTAAATATTTGAAACCATGAATTTTTACTATGGCTTCTCTTCCTGTACATTGTTATAAATGTGGTCTGTATTTCTTAGCCATCTTTCCTCCTTTTCAGCTCTTTCCTTTACATACAGATATAGACACACATACATACACACATATATTCATATAAATTATATATGCATTTGTGTATATAAGTATGTGTATAAACATGTATACACATGTATATTTGTGTGCATGTATAGATATTATATATGTCTGTATGTAAAGAATGAAAGAAAGACACTTATACACACAATATGTATATGGGTGTGTGTGAGAATTTTCTCTCCTCTATCCTTTTTAGTTTAAAAAGAAGATTTGATTACATATACAGACTACTTGGCAAATACATTCTTTTTTGGATATATACCCCGTCTCTGGTCATGAATCTATATACTTTATGTTGTAAGTCTTGATCCAGAAACCAAAATTACAGTCTTTGATATCACCTTCTGAATTAGCTCTTTATTCCCTAAATTAATTTTTCTCTTCTGCATCCCTTTCTTTCAATGGCAATAGTGAGAAAAACATAATCAGGACCTTTAGAGTCTTCACATTCTTGTAGAAGACCATTTGAAATACTTTTTAAAGTTCATTTTGGAAATCTCATTTGAAATGGGTAGTTGTCATTCATTCCAATAAGTCTGGAGTAGTGTTCTTTTATGTCTTACTAATATATCCTGAAAGACTCAAATCTTTCTGTTGTTACTGGGGATATCAACAAAGGAAGGACTAGAAAAACAAGCATTCTGGTTTGCAAATGTGAAACTCTCTGTCAAAATATCATTGAAGAGACTCAACTCTACTACAAAAGAAGCACATAGGGATGCAGACCTCCAATGTATCTGTATCAGTCCATTGATCAAAAGGCTTGAACTGCACAGGTCCTCGTATCTATTAAAGTAGAGACTGATTATTTTTTTCACCTTTAAATATGAAATATTTACTTAACAAAAAGGCATGACTATTTAATTAGAAAGAAAAAAGTAGGATATCATAATATTTACTTCACAAAAAACAAAGTAGGATTAAAAAATGATAGTTGACCCATAAACTCAAGTCTTATTATTTCATCAAAGCATCCAATATCTGTGGGAGAGAGTATGCTTTTATTTAGTAAGGAAGTACATGAGTTTGAAAACTCATGTCTGGGAAATTTGAACATCAGGTCTTGATGTCTGAGTTGTTGTATAAGTTGTTTCATATATTTGTATCCTTAATTATAATTTTTGCATAGTGCTTAGAAACTAGTAGTTGCTTAATAGATGTACACTTTGCTCAAATTTAGTATATTTTTAAAAAAATTATTGAATTCAGCATTAGATGACCTGTGTTCAAAGCCTTGCTTTGTCACTATTTGTATGACTTTAGGCAAGGCTCTTAAACTCATTGGCTCTTAGCTTCTTCATCTATAGATTAAAAGTTTGACGAGGTAACCTCTGTGAGGTCCTTTTCATTTCCACAAGTTCACATGCTCTTTATTTGATTTTGTTTTTCTGCTTCAGGCTCTCTCTTTAATTTTCAGAAGATTCATTTGAGAAAAAGCCAAGGATTACTGGACTGAGCCTGATGTTTCTTTCTCTTAAAAATCTCATTTGGTCCCAGAATATTTAGAATAACTCACTGGAAAGGCAGCTCAAGGGAAAGCAAATATTTTGACCATTAAAATAACCTGTAAATAACACAAACATGGAATGGACACAGAGTTTTGCTTGCATAACTTCACTTATCACGTTCTGTTTTCCTTCAACTGTGCTGTTACCTCGCAAGTGCCTGCCTCTTGTAAATATTTGACATTATGACAAATCACATCAAAAGTGGGCAAAAAAAATCAGTGGAATAGATAGATTATCCTAAATATAAATTTGTCAGTGTTTTGACTCACATCCCTGCTTATTGCTGATCTGCTCATTCATAGTGAAACCAAAGATAGTCCATGTTTTGATGTTGTAGCTTCGAGGTAATTTCATACATGAAAAGATATGATTTTTGGAAGGATATGTGGAAACTAATTAATTTTTAAAAATAGAGACCTGTGATTCCCCGCCTCCATTTACAGAGCTAATTATATTTAGAAGGATTTACCTGATTAATTTAATGGTCAAAATAGGCTACTGTTATAAAAATATGCATTCTAGAACATTTACTCTATGTTTAAAGGGCTTTTGATAAAGAGAATAACTATGACACAGAGGGTGTGATTAGGAGGACCCTGGCCAAGACTGATGAAGTTCAAAGATGAAAATGAATTTTGAGTTACAATATATCTCCCTATAAAAAGTGTGGCAACTCCATCCAGGAATTATTCCCAATCATCTCAAGGGAGACATCCAC
Organism: Sarcophilus harrisii; assembly: GCF_902635505.1. NCBI lineage: Eukaryota > Metazoa > Chordata > Mammalia > Dasyuromorphia > Dasyuridae > Sarcophilus > Sarcophilus harrisii. The sequence goes on from NC_045426.1 coordinate 75,852,138, forward strand.
ATCTATGTAAAATTATGGAAATGACTTTTGAAAATATCTTCAGGATCTAACTCTATAATGCTAAGAAAATAAAAAAAAAAAACCTTTACAAAAATATTTTATGTCATTATTCTATTGTGCCAATTCTGAGAAGAGCTAATGGGAAGATGTTGGTATGAACTGTTTTTGGGAATTAGGTAGATAAAACAATGACAAAGACTTTTAATAGAAGTTGCTTATAATTGAGAGATTTTTTAAAAACTAAATCAACTATTACTATTTTATATATTGTTTAAAATAAAAAGATGAGCTAAAGGATTAATGTCTAAAAATTATATTGTTGTTCTCAAGAAAGTACTGTTATTTCAGTTTAGAAACTAATATGCTATTTGTAACCAGAGGCTACAAAAGGTAAATAACAAAGTTTAAGCATAAAGAATTTCAATACTAAATTACACAAATGTAGCACTATAAGATTTTCAAAGTGTTACATATATTATCTTATTTGATCTTTTAAATTACCATTTAAAAGTGAAAATCACATCCTTCTTTTTTACAGAATTGGAACCAGATTCTGAGGTTGTTATATAATTCACGTAACTGACAGAAGTCAGGTGGAACTGGAAATTGCCTCTCCCATGTGCTATGTACTATGTACTATACTCCAGTATCTCTTGTGAAGCTATAGAAATTATGTTTTGTAACTATAAAATGCTATAGAAATTTGAACTACTATCATTTCCCATCAGTTCTTAGGAGTCAGAATGCTGTCTCTCATTGAAAGTAAAAGTCTATTTGCATCCTTAATTTTTAAGACAGTGATCATTAGCTTTCCAGTTTAGATGACTTGGCAGGCAACATTAAGATGAACAGAATGCTCATACTATAATCATGAAATGGAACATTTTTCATCACCTCTCTATGTCATATTTTGTTTGCAATCTAAAGGGTTGAAGGAAAATTATCCTGAACCATTTAAGACTATTGTTCAGGGAATGAAGAAAAGATGTCTTGAAAAATCTGAAAGTGTGTGTGTGTGTGTGTGTGTGTGTGTGTGTATCCTCCTTACCAAGTTTAAAAGATATCACAACTATAGAGAGCAGAAGGTTCACAAAGTTAACTTCATATAGAGAAACCTTTCCATAGGAAGGATTTGGTTTTGAAAGCAAAGGATTACATGGTTTATTTTCAAACTCAAAGATAAATAAATATTGAAAATGATTCATGTTTTCTTATTATAAGCTGGCTTCCATAGGATGATTCTAGCAAATGAAAAGCAAAATGATCCCAGATGAAGTACTATCCCTTCTATTGACTTAAGGAAAAAGAAAATAATGAAGGAAATATGCTTGTCATTCTAATATGGAAACATGAAAATCTTAGGTCATTAGATCATCAACCTAGAGCGGAAGGTATGGAAGAGACTGTCTAATTCATTTTTCAGATGAGTAAACAGTCCCAGAGAGATTGAGTGATTAGCTCAAAGTAAATAGATCATGACTAGGACATAATTGAAAACAACTCAACATAGGCAGCAGGTGGCAGAGGTACGCTTTAAACTTAAATCCATCAATTTTAAATTCAATAGTCTTTTCATTAAATAATATAAAAAGAAAAAATCTTTGAGAGAATCCAGCATGGTAACTGAACAAACTATTATTTAAAAAGAAAAATAATAAAATAAAAAGAGGAAGGAGAGAAAGAAGAGATAAGGGAAGGAGGGAGGAAGAGAAAGAAGAGGGAGAAAGGAAGGAAAAAAGAAAGAAAGGAGAAAGGAAAACATAAAGGAAGGAGGGGAGGGAGAAAGGAAGGAAGGAAGGGTGGGGAGAGCTAGGTATTTCAGTGATTTTGGTCATGGGAATTTAAATATCTTGTCCAAAGTCACAGGAAATATAGTCAGATAGAATGAATGTTGCTGCCTGTGGAATAAGAAAACTCCAGTCCAGTGGGTATCTTCTACAAAGAGAAGATCTAATTCAGTTCCAGTTGATCAATGATGGACAGAATCAGCTACACCCAGAGAAGAAACACTGGGAAATGAGTGTGGACTACTTGCATTTTTGTTTTTCTTCCCAGGTTATTTTTACCTTCTGAATCCAATCCTTCTTGTGCAACAAGAGAACTGTACAGTTCTGCACACATATATTGTACCTAGGATATACTATAACATATTTAACATGTATAAGACTGCCCGCCATTTAGGGGAAGAAGTAGAGGGAGGGAAGGGAAAAATCAGAACAGAAGTGAGTGCAAGGGATAATGTTGTAAAAAATTACCCATGCATATGATCTGTCAATAAAAAGTTATAATAAAAAAATTAAAAAAGAAGACTCCAGTTCATAACCTGTGTCTTGAAATCCCTTTATGACTTGGGGCAAGTAACAATCTTTTTGGGGTTCACTTTTTATGTATGTAAAATGGAAATTAAGTGGTGCCGTGTACTTTTAGATCAATGATTGCAAAATGGCAGAATCAGAACTGGAGCCCATGCTCTCCTATCAGTGTTCTTTCCATTATCCTAGAATAACTTCATGTTTTGTAACTCAAAATGATCATATAGTCATCAGACCAGTTTATTTCCAAGTCATCATCTCTTTCAGCACAAGGGAGGAAATAGTGTGTTTGTCCCCTTTTTAGAGAAGGCAAATAAATGTGAGTGGGGAATGCACACTTGTTTGTATTTTTTTTTCCTTTTAAGAGATTTATAATTCCAAGTATAGCATTCCTTGGAGGAACATTTTCCTAGGTTTTCTCTTCAATAAATTACCAAATTCTTTGTGATTTAATTCTCCCAAAAGTTGCTAGAAGAGAAGATTTTAAAATTTGGTTTGTGACAGCCACTGGCAAAGAAATAAATATAAAATGGGATAAATTTGAGAACAGAGAGAGCAATTAAAGGGAAGAAAAGGCTTAGGGCATATCAATATGTAAGAAGACTGCTCCCCTGGTTTAGTTTTTTGAATGAAGGAGTGTGGTAGGACTGATTCTCCTCTTGCAGGCAAATACTGCAAGGGGAGCTTTTGGAATGAGAACTGGGAAACCTACAGGTTGACCAAAGCTGTAATGGCTCAAAGCTTTCTGAAGCTTAACTAGGTCATGTTTAACTAGACTGAGGATTTGGATGAGGTAGGGATCTCTGTGAGGTCCTTTATATATGAGATCAAGATGTTAACACTGTCATAGGAGCTTCCTAAAGATTAATGGATATGATAAGTGTAGTGGAAAGTACTCTAAATGTTAACCAGAGAATTCTGCTATTTACTATCTCTATAGCTTTGGAGATGTCACTGGCCCAGGACTTTTATCTTCTCAAAATAGCATCAGTATCCAGGTACTATCAAAAGAGTTCTAAAGTCAAAGGTACAGCACTGAGCTAAATCCATTTCTGTTGCTCATCATGTGACTGTGGCAACCTCTGTGGACTTATTATCTGTAAAATAGAAATATTCAGATTAGCTGTTGATTTAGTTCATGTATTTTTTAGTTGTGTCTGACTTATTGTGATTGCATTTGGTGTTTTCTTGGCAAAGATACTGGAATGATTTGCCATTTCCTTTTCCAGATCATTTTACAGATGAGGAAACTGAGGCAGAGTTAAATGACATGCCGAGTCACATAGCTAATAAGTATCTGAGAGCTGATTTGGACTCAAGAAGATGTCCTCCTGACTCCAGGTCCAACAATCTCTTTACTACCTAACTGCCCAGGATTTTTGATCCTGTGATCTCAGTGCCCTCTCTCTAAAAGGTAGTGGTTGATAATAATGATATAGAAATGACATTTCTATAGCACCTTAAAAAAAAGAATCTCTTGAATCTCACAACAACTTTATGAAGAAAATATTATGAAAAATTTCTCATCTTTATTATTTTTGTCCAGATTAGTGATTTATTCATATAGGGGAAATTCCTGTGACACTCCCTCCACCCAAAATAGGTGAATTGTTGAGTAGTTAAGTGACTTATCCAGAGTCACATCTAATAAGTGTCAAAGTTAGGATTAGCATCTAAATCTTCTTGGTTTTAAGTTTGGTTTTTTTATCCTTTCATAGCTTAATGGAGTAGGTAACCCTCAAAAGGAGCAGGACTCTTAAACTTTCTTCATTTGCAACCCCTTTACACCTAACAACTTTATATGTGACTCTGAACATATAGGTATATAAAATAGGCATACAAATCAAACATTTACTGATAATAAGTCAAAATTCATTTCATGAGTCCCATATTCAGTTATGTGACCTTACATGGCATTGCAACTCAGAGTTTAAGAAACTTTGAGATGGAGTATTGACTCTGCATCCTCAAAAAAGAATACAATAGGCTTGAAATTCTACAAGTTAGCTGAGACAATGTGGCATAGTGAATAAGGCATTAAACTTGTCATCAAGAATATTTGGGTTCAATTCCTCCTCGATCTTGGACACTTGCTATCTGTGTGATGCTGGAAAAGACGTTTGCCCTCTTATCTAGAAAAAAATATGGATGTGGATTCAGTGGCCTTTAAAATCTTTTCCATCTCTAAATCTATGGGCTCATTACTTTTTGTTATTATTAGTGTTACACTGACTGTAGGAAAAATAAAATGATTTTTATATAAAACAGTTGAAGATCTTATTAGATTTAGCTTTTTGTCCTTCTTTAATGTAAAATACAGGGATGTGATCAAGTGCAAAGGAATCTTGACTCTCAAGCCAAGGCTATGACAGAAAGCTATGTTAAGCAGAGAGGCAGTAAGGTTGCACAGTGGAGAGTGCTGGGTCTGGAGTTAGGAAGATCAGTTCAAGTCTAGTCTCAGACATTTACTAACTTGTGCATGACCTCACTTAACCTCCATTTGCCTCAGTTTCCTCAACTATAAAAAAAGGATGTTATTAGCACCCACCTGGCAGGGTTATGAGGATGAAATGAGATAAGATTTCTAAAACATTTAGTATAATGTCTGTTACATCATAGTTGATACATAAATGTTATAATAGTAATATGATAACAATAATGTTAACATTATTATTGACAGAAAATAATCTCATCAGTGTCTACACTAGCTTTGAGAAACTGATCCTTCTAGTTCTGAGTTTGCTTCTTGGGTTTTTAACGAGTTTCACTCTGAACTTCTTACTTTCTGCATTTAGAAATCCCATGAAATCAAATTTGATCCTAAGAGACATTCTTCTGAACATTTTGATCCAATCTTGGACCATATCCTCATATCTCAGTTAATCAACAAACTTTCATAGCTTTTGTGCCAGGTCTTATGCCAGATGCTGAAGATACAAAATGAAAAAAAAAATGTAATAAAAATGAAATGATTTTTACTGTTAAGGAACTTAACATTCCTCAGTCCCTGTGAATTATCTCCTAAATACCAGAAGGTGTTGGACTCTTTCTCTTGACAGTGTTTTATTTCATAGAATTATCTAAATTTGGAAAGGTAAGGGACTTTAAGGACCTTTAAGAGAGTCTCCTCATTAATTTATAGATGAGGAAGCTGAAGCCCAGACTGTTAAAGTGACAGGCACTAATAGCACTGGGATTTGAATAGGTGTCCAAGGCTTCCAAAGCAAGATCCTTTTTCATTACTCCAAGCTTCCATCAGCAGGTTGTTCTATAAACTACAAGAATTCATCTCTGATGAATAATGATAAAGATTTAAGAGCTCTTCCATTATCTCTTACCTCCTTGTTCCTGCTTCTTTATGGGATAAAAGTGACATTGGGTTCCAAAGGGTATAGATAGGGAATATTCTAATTTGTATGATTGCTGTCTAAGGGTCATCACAGGTTAGGGGAGAAATATTGAGGACCAGATTGGCTCTAAAGTGGCTGAAGTCCTTTGCCATGAGTCATCCCAAAGACAACTTGCTAAATTGGGCAGTGTTTGTTTGATTAGCATTCATGGAAAGGAGTACCCATAACTTTGATAATTGGATATCATAGAATTATTCAATGCCTGTGGGCATGTATATGTGTATTTGTCCAAATTAGTGATGGTACAGGAACTAGAATGTTGGACTTAGAATTAGGAAGATGAGTTCAAATTTGACCTCAGATATGAGCTAGATTACTAGCTGTGTACTCTGAGGCAAGTCAGTTAAGCCTTTCTCTCAGCTTCAATTCATTCACTTGTAAAACAAGGATAAAATAACACCCTATTGGTGCAGCCAGTAGAATGCTGAACTTAGAGTCAGGAAATCTCTGTTTCCTGAGTTCAAAACTGGCCTCAGACACATTATATAGCTCTCTTAGCCTAGAAAAGTCATTTGATCTTGTTTGCCTCAGTTTGTACCTCTGAAAATGAGCTAGAGAAGAAAATAGTAAATTACTCCTTGACTTTGCCAAGAATACTTCAAATGAGGTTGTGAAGAGTTGGACATGACTGAAAATGACAACTACAAAGATAATGTGAGAATGAAATGAGATAAAACAAAGAGCTCTGTTAACTTTAAAGACATATCAATGCTAATTATTAAAAATCATTATTATCAATTAATATATGACCCTCCTAGGTGAGGAAACTCTTGATACTCATAGAAGTCAACAACTGTTCTGCAATTTATCATCTTGCCTTGCCCTGTCTTCTCTCTTTTCAAGGAACATTACGGGTGAAGAACAGCAACAGGATCAGTCTGGACTAAGTATGGATTTACACAAACAAATCTACACAGAGCCTTCTTCAGAATTTAGGCTTAAGGAGGTTTGAATGGGAACATGCTGTAGTTCAATCAGCAGAGCATCCAGAACTAAAGCACCTTTCAGTAATTCTTAACTCCTACATTAACCAAAGCTGTTACTGTTATTATATTAATGACAGATTATTAATAATGTATTTAATAATATGTGTGCATGCTAAATATAAATTAATTATTATTATCACTAACATTCTAAATTAATAATTAATTTATTTTTTATTAATTTTTAAATTTACAACACTGAATTCTATTTGGTTTTGTATTTGAATACTCCCTCAACTAACATAGATTATAGAGCAAGTATACTTGAACAAAAAGCCTCTGTGAGTTGCTTTATGTCCCAACTTTTCAAATTAATCATCTTGTGGCACACATTCTTGTTAGTCTCCCTGAGAAAACCTGGTTGTTGGTCACTTTCTCAACAGGTTAGTCCCTGTAGCTTTTCCAGATGGTAAAGCCTGATGAGTATTTGTGTTTAGCAGGGATAGTTTTTAAGACGTAAGGACCATATAAACAACACTATCAATTATAGAAATATGGCTGTACTAGAGGGTGTGACTTGAGATGCTTATTTTTGTATTCACAAGTGGCTTGAAATCTGATTGATTGGAATAATAGGACAAATAAAAGCAAGACTTCATTCTTGATTTTGGCAGCAGATATTAGATGATAAAGAGACTCAAAGATATATCATACGAGAGTTGGGTGGAAAAATAAAACTGAGGAAATTTAGCCCCAAGAAGAAAAGACAAAGGAAAGATTTGAGTTCTATCTCTAAGTATTTGAATGTTTAGCCTGAAGAAGAGGGACTAACCTCATTCCACTTGGTCTTAAGGGACAGAATTTGTTGTATTGTTAGGAAAGTTACAAAGAGGCAAATTTGGTCTCATGATAATGAAAACAACAACAAAAAACCAAAACAACCTAACAATTAGAACTATCTAAGAAATCAAATTTGTTGCTTTGAGAGAGATGAGTTCCTCAGAATGTGAGGTCTTAAAGATGAGAGTAGGTGTTTAGAGGTGTTTGAGATAACTTTTTCTTCAGATAGTAGTAGCACAATCTGGCCCTCCAGTTTTGCAATTTTGTGAAGTTAGTTAAATACAGTTTGCATTTACTGAGTGCAAGGTATTGGGAATACAAAGGAAAAAAAATGACATCTATTTTATGGGGCAGGGATGAATAACAGGAAAATATGAAATGAATAATAAAGAGAACTCCATTCAGCAGTGGTTTACACCTGACCCTTCCATTAACTAGTCATTTTCTATTGCTTCTTTCTTTTTATCCTCACTTAACCTTAACCCTTTCTTCAAGATAGATCAAGCACCATCTTCTTCATTAAATCCTTTCTATATCCCTGGCCAACTGCTAGTATAATCTTTCTCAAATTATCTTGTATATATTCATTTTAGAATGATTCTGTATATGTTTTTGTGAGTATTTGTTGTCCTCTTTTAGATATCTTGTGTGTACTGATTGTTCCATTCACTGTTCTTGTATCCCAAGTATGTAGCAGTGTCTGGTACACAGGAAGTGCTTAATCAATGAAGGTTAAGTGTGATCCTAGATAAGTAATGTAATCAATTCAGACTTTTATTTCCCCTTCTATAAAATGAGATTGTACTTGCTCACCCTCAAGTCCCCTTGTGCTTCTAAATTTATGATCTTGCAATCTCTTGGGTCCCTTTTTAGTCCTAAAGTTGTTGGATTTTGATAGATTTTTTTAGTAATAGGAAACATAGCTGTCTAGTTAGGAAATAGTTATCCTAATCCCCCAGCAAGCCCCAGTGACCCCTGTGATAAAATCTAGATTATCCAGCCAAGTGACTACTCACTGTTTGTATTAATTACTCCATCCAAGTTGTCAATGTAACATTCAGAGGAAATAACTGCAAGAACAGTACATTCTTAGTCTCAGTGTAATTTCCTTCCAGCTCCATCCTTTAGCACAGCAGAATGTTTAGAAATCAGCTACAAACTTTCCTGACATTACCATAAGGGAATGTGATTTTATTTCTGAATTTGTGACTGTCTCAAAGGTCTGTGTCTGTTTCATCTCTGTGATGTAGGTACTTGACAGGCTTTTTCTATGTTTATACAATGAATCCTGGGAAACCAGAATTCCTTGATTTCTCTCTGATGCCACCAATGGAAAAAAATCATCTATTAGTATTAAAAATTCTCTCTGATTGTCCTTCCAGGTGTAGTGATCTATTACAGTTATAACTATAGTGGGGCAACTGGGGATTTGTCCCAGGATAGTAAAATTTAAAGGATGATGACAGCACTTCTATCCTGGTGGTGGAGAGAAACAACTAAATGTTTAACTTAATTAAAATGAATAATGATTTAGAATAGGAAGTAACCAAATGAAGTACTTTCTTCCCACACTGCCTATACCTTAATGAATTTTTCTTTCTCTTATGCTTCTGACTCTTAGTAAGTATGATTCAGCTGCCCTTTCGCTCCAGAATTTCTCTCAATACCTAGAACATTTTTTGCCTTGCAATATGCCTTTGCCATGCTGGCCCCCTTCTCTTTTTGGTGAGTCCCTTCCAGGAACTCAAGATGGGTCATGGCTGGATATATATCACTCCCTTTCTAGCTATGTGTCTGATTCTCCTGGATTTTGTCATTTTGGCTCTACTATTGGTATCTATCCTCCTTTACCTCCCTCTTGTTGGCTCTCTTTTATGACTTATCTTCTTTAAATAAAATTTACCTCCCTCCTTGAAGTAGGGGCATTTTCTTTTTGCTTTTACTTGAATCCTCAATATTAGCACAGCTTAGATGATATGGACTAAAGAAATGTTTGGTATCTGCCCAACATTTATTCTGTTTCTTTATCAAATGCCTAAAAGTATATTTGTGTCTCTGATCCTAGCAGCAAAAGGTCTTAGGTTTTTATATGTAACATGGGGTTGCAAGCTTTGAATTCTCTCCATATACCCATAGCTCTCAACTAACATTATTTTTAAGAGTGGATTAGAGGTTTTGTCCCAGGGGAAGTTTGTGATGTTTATCCCCTATTTTTAGTATTGCTAGTTACTTCTTTCATACCGGTCATTTGCAAATGGCTCTTGTCTTCATTAGCTCTAGATACTCATTATACCTTTACATTCCTATAAGTAGATGAGTATGGATAATAAATCTTCTGAACACATCAAATTATTTAAAATTTCAATTTATATCTTATTGAACTAGATCAGATTACCCTATTTTCCATAATTATAACTTTATATAATGAGATTTTGAAAAATTGCAACCCATTCATGTGAGTCATCAGTAACAATGAGGAATGTAGGTGTATACATTTAACTTGACTTTTTACAGTATTGTGGGGGAAATTTACTAATATGAGAATTGCTCATGCTTTAATTGTCAAGCATCATTCATATGGAGAAACATCCCTTCTTAAGACTAAAGATTATATATGTAACCTGGCTATTTAGTGCTGGGCATATGAAGTAAACCTAGAAATATTCCTAAGGTGTGAATTGGAGTAAGTTAGGATACAACAACTCTAGGTGAATCTTTCAAATGTAAGAAATTATAGCAGCCAAAATAAGGAATTGGGTGGGAAGGACAGGGGCAAATTTTAGTTAAACAAGGAAAAACTTCCTAACAGTTGATATTATCAGAGAGGAATGGGCTGTCTCTGGGTGGTAGTAAATCCCCCCTTTTTGAGTCTTTTAAAAAGCAGTTGGTTGTTCACTTACTGAATATGGTAGAGAGGGGATTTCTTTTCATGTGGCAATAGATGACCATTATGGTCTTTTCCAACTAAATTTCAAATTGGCAATTGGTTGACTCTACTAGGGAAAATATATACCAGGATTTTCTCACAAGTAAAAGTAGAGGACCCCATGGTGGATATATCAGATGCTAAATTTAATAGGGAGATTATTATTTCTCCCAGAATGTTGTATAATCCATGAAGAATCTTTTCACAGTTTATTATTTTTTTATTTGAGAGTGCATCTCCCATTGTACTTTCTAGGAACATGTGTCAGAAGGGTGAAGCCAAAATGGTAGAGAGGAGACACATATTTCTCTGAGTTCTACCTGATGTCCCTTAGATCAATACCAAATCAAGTCTGAACGGGTGACAGAACCCACAAATATTTGGAGTATAAAAAATTTCCAGCAGAAGATTTTTTGGAAGAATTTCAGAAAAGGTCTGTTTCAGTTGGACATGGGGGAAGTGACTGAGCTCAGGCTCAGTGCAAACACCCAGGCCGTAGTGGAGTCTGAGGGAAGAATCTACAGCAGTGCTAGCTATTCTATCCTGGTTTCAAGCCAGTGGATCAATAGATTAGCTGTGAGACAAACAACACAAATACAAGAGGTGAATAGTGAGCCTCTGAACCTCAGAATAATGAGGAATTTGATCACATTCACTTAGTACCAGAAGTCAGCAGCACCAACCCAGTCTTTGTGGTTCAATTCTGGATTCAGTCTGTGGTTAAATTCAATTCAATACTGGATATAATGCAGTTCTCTCAAGTGTTGGACTATTATTACCTGCAGATAAGTCTAAACAGCAAAGAAAAAAGATTGTCCAAAGTTTAGAACAATAGAATCTTGAAACTAGATGAAACCTTAGATATCATCAATTATAATACTTAAATATAATATAATTATATAAAAGGTGGGATCTTGAGTAAGAAAGACTTGAATTCAAATCTAGGCTTAAGATCAAATAAGATCATAATTGTAAAGTGCTTAGCACAATACCTAACAAATAGTAAGTACTATGCAAATATTATCTGGTATTATTGTGAGGCAGGTAGATGGTGCAGCACATAGATAAGAGTGCCAGGCCTAAATTCCAAAAGATTCATCTTTATACGTTAAAATCTGGCCACAGATACTTATTATTTATTTGACCCTGAACAAGTCATTTATCCTGTTTGCCTCAGTTTACTCATTTATAAAATATACTGAGAAAGGAAATGGCAAACCTCTCTAATATCTTTGTGGAAAAAACTCCAAATAGGGTCATGAAGTCAGATGTGACTGAGCAGTAACAACATTATTGCTATTATCATCTTAATCAGTTCCCTTAATTCAATAGATTATAAAATAGATTGAATTTGTTTAATTTTTTTTCAATTTCCATAACTTTTACATCCAGTGGACTTTCTTAATATCCTAGAAATCTTAAGAAGCATTGTGAATAATTCATCTTTCAATGTTGAGTGTAAATAGACTTTTTTTTTTCCTGAGGCAATTGGGGTTTAGTGACTTGCCCAGGGTCACACAATTAGGAAGTGTTAAGTGTCTGAGGCCAGATTTGAACTGACTTCAGGACTGGTGCTCTATCCACTGTGCTATAAATAGGCTTCTAAGCTAAAATTTAAGACTATTTAACTGATTAATTAACCTACATTGAAAATATTATTTAGCCAGACACATGAAACCATTTATAATGTAAATCTGTTTTAAAGATTAACTTTTAAAGTGTTGTTTTGCTGCTTAGAAAAAAGTGTAATATTCATTCAATATTTACAATATCTGTCAAATGTATGCTATAATATTGGTTTGAAAGCAAAGAAAGTGTGAGGCTCTACTTTTAAGGAGTTAAAAATTTAGTAGAGAGATATAGGAAATAAAGATGTACACAAATAACCACAAATAAACATGTACTTAAAAAGTAAACTTTTTTTATTTTGTATACATTACTTTTTTAAAATTTATTTTTTATTAAAGATTTATTTTCAAAACATATGCATGGACCCTTGGAAAAAACCTTGTATTCCAAATTCCCCCCTTGCCTACATCCCCTCCCCAGATGGTAAGTAATCCAATATATGTTAAACATCTTAAAATGTATGTTAAATGCAATATATGTATACATATTTACATAATTATCTTGCTGCATTAGAAAAATCAGATCAGAAAGGAAACAAAAATGAAAAAGAAAACAAAATGCAAACAAGCAACAACAAAAAATGTGAAAATGCTATGTTGTGATCTGCACTCAATTCCCATAATCTTCTCTCTGGGTATATGGGTAATGGCTTTCTTCATCACAACATCATTGGAACTGGCTTGAATTGTATCATTATTGAAAGGAGCCACATCCATCAGAATTTATTATTGTATAATGTGTTTTGCCATATCCTGATTCTGCTCATTTCACTTAGCATCAGTTGATATAAGTCTCTGCAGGCTTCTCTGGAATCATTTTGCTGATCGTTTCTTATAGAACAATTATATTCCATAGCATGCATATACTATAACTTATTCAGCCATTCTTCAGCTGATGAACATCCACTCAGCTTTCAGTTTCTTGCCACTTCAAAAAGGGCTACCACAAATATTTTTGCACATGTGAATCCCTTTCCCTCCTTTAAGATCTCTTTGGGATATAAGCCTGGTAGAAATACTGGGGATCAAAGGAATGTACAGTTTGATAACCCTTTGAGCATAGTTCCAAATTGCCCTCCAGAATAGTTGGATCAGTTCACAACTCCACCAACAATGTATTAGTGTCCCAGTTTTCCCATATCACCCCTAACATTCATCATTATCTTTTCCTGTCATCTTAGCCAATCTAAGAGGTATGTAGTGGTCTTCAGAGTTGTCTTAATTTGCAATTATCTGATCCACAGTGATTTAGAGCACCTTTTCATATGACTAGAAATGGTTTCAATTTCTTCATGTTTTCCCAGTTTACTGCTTCCCTTCTAATCTTGTCTGCATTAGTTTTATTTGTACAGTTTTTTAACTTAATATAATCAAAATTATCTATTTTGTATTCAAAAGTGAACTCCAATTCTTCTAATTTTTTATAATATCACTATGTCTAAGTCATAAACCCATATTGACTTTATCTTTATATATCGTGTTAGGTGTGGGTCAGTGACTAGTTTCTGCCATCCTAATTTCCAAAAAAAACCTCAAGAAAAATAAGGAAAGTTTAAAGTATGCTTCAATCTGTATTCAGCCACCATCAATTCTTTCTCTGAGGATAGATAACATTTTTCACCATTAAGGACCATTAGTCCTGCAGAGTTCTTTTGGATCATTGTATAGCTGAGACAAAATAAATCATTCTTAGCTGATCATCTTACAATATTGCTGATACTTTGTACAATATATTTAATTTTGCATCAGCTCATAAAAGTCTTTCCAACTTTTGTTGAGGGCATTCTGCTCATGATTTCTTGTAGCACAATAATATTCCATCATAATTACATGACACATTTTCTTCAGTCATTCCCCAAAGGATTAGCATTACCTTGATTTCTAATTCTTGGCCATGAGAAAAGAGCTACGATAAATATTTTTGTATTTATAAGTCCTTTTCCTTCTTTAAAAATGTCTTTTGTGATATGGATCTGGTAGTGATATTGCTAAGTTAAAGGGTATGCATAAATTTGCATTTCTCTGATCAACAGTGATTTAGAACACCTCACATGATTAGAAATGGTTTTAATGTCTTCATCTGGAAATTGTCCATTCATATCCTTTGACCATTTATCAATTGGAGAATGGCTTGAATTCTTATACGCAAATATACATTTGAGTTAATTTTCTATGTATTTCAGAAATGAGGCTGTAAAGATATTCTTCAACATTCAACCTAGCAAAATCTTGTATTCCAAATTTTTTCTCCCTCTCTTCCTTCAACCTCTCCCCCAGACAGCAAGCAGTCCAATATATATCAAGTATGTATCAGAGAAATTTGATTCAGAATTATTTTCACAATTACTATTGCTAAATGTATTTTTCTCTATCCAATTTCTTCAACTCTAGTTTATTCTATTCTCTTTCTCCTTTCATCCCATCCCTCCTACAAAAACAATGTTATGCTTTTCACTACCCTTTTCCCCAATCTACCTTTACTTCTATTCACCCCCCCCAATTCTTTTCTCCTTCTGTTTTCCTGTAAGTTATGATATATTTTTATGCCCAATTGAATGTGGAGGTAATTTCCTCTTTTGACTGAATCTGATGAGAGTAAAGAGAGTAAGTCTTGCATTTGCAAGTTAAATTTTCTGTTCAGCTCTGATCTGTTCATCAAGAATGCTTGTAAATCCTTTATTTCATTTAATATCGATTTTCCCCTTGAAAGATTATATTCAATTTTGTTGCATAAGTTATTACTGGCTATAATCTTAACTTCTTTGTCTACCAAAACATCATTTAAAGTTCTCCAGTCCTTTAATATAAAAGTTGCTAAATCTTATATTATCCTGACTGTGGCTTCATGTTACTTAAATTATTTCTTTCTGGCTTTTTTCTCCTTGACTTGGGAGCTCTAGATTTTGGATATAATCGTCAGAATTTTCATTTTGTGATATCTTTCAGGAGGTGATTGGTTCATTCTTTCAACTTCTATTTTACCCTCTGCTTCTAAAATACCAGAGAAATTTTCTTGAAAGGTGATGTCTAGGCTGTTTTTTAAATCATGACTTTCAAGTAGTCCAGAATTATAAAATTATCTCTTTTGGGTCTTTCCGTGTCCCTAGTTAGCTGTTTTTCCAATGAAATATTTCACATTGTTTTCTACCTTTTCTTCTTTTTTGTTTTGTTAGATATATTTGGTTAGATATATAAGGTCTCTGGCCACATGTTGTGTGGTCAGTGAATATGTTTCTATGTGTTTGTGTCTATATAAAATAAATTGCCTAAATTACTCTCTGTAATTAAATTAAAGCTGCAGCTATAGGAGGAAGCAAGAGCTATCAGATAAGTCAACCTACTTGTATTGTTCCCTGAAGATGAAAAATAATAACTATCAATGAATATCTTTCTAAAATTTGGCAAAGTATTTTATAGTGATATTATTAGAAGACTGAAAAAATAGCCTGTAAGGAGTGGTAGTGAATGCTATTATACTCAAGTTACAGAGGAGAAAATTAAAGCTCAGAAAAAGTGATTTACCTATAACACCATTATTAGGAAATGGCAGAGGCAATCTAAATTTCACTTTCACCATATCTACAGGTACTACAGCACAGTACAAGTACTATCCAGTACTTTTAAATTTCCTAACTCTATTTTTGTATCCCTAGACATTCATTTTAAGTGCATATTTAATTTTATACAAGCTTATTTAAGATTTATTCATCAGTTCATACTCATGTTAACTTATGGTGCATACACCATAAATATACTGTTTTTAAAAACTGGAGAGGAACAAATTGAAATTTGAAAATGTTGATCATTCTCCATACCTAAACCAATGCATTTCATATTTCCAATCATAGAATTTCATGTATGAAGGATTTTTAGAGATCACCAAACATTTTAATCCAACAAATATTTATTGACAATCTAATATGTGCAAGGTACTAAAACAGATTTTAAGAATACCAAAACAAAACAGAAAGCTGATCCTTTCCTCAAGAAGGTTATATTATGCTATCATCTAGACCAAGTTCCTCAGTTTTTGGATGAAGAAACAGACATCCAGAAAGGTAAAAGCCTAAGGTCACACATGTTGTAAGTATAAGAGTAAGAATCTATACACAAATTATCCCATTCCAGATGTTCAATTCTGCTCCATCATGGTGTTTCTTCTACATGCTTTTATCTATTTATCTAACTAATTTTAAGAGCAACTCTTACTCTGTTGAACTTCTTAAGAAGTTTCTTTTAAGTCCATTGTCTTGGGAAGCTGTGTTCTGCCAAGAATAAACAAAACAAAACACCAAAAAATTCAGATTTTATTCAAAACTTCAGAACCATAAATTTATTGTGGTCACTTAGTTTGAGAAAATGTTTTATTCATTTTTCTACCAAATTATACTTGAAAGAACAAGAATCTCAACCCAGAATTCATCCTTAGAGCTATTCATATGATTATCTTTTTAGCTGCATAAGGGTGTTCTAAATGGTCTTCTAGAAAATTCTCCCCCCCCCCCAGGCATAGTTGAACATATTCTCATTTTCTCTTCTTAAATATTTTCTTTAATATAAATCATTCTCATTACATTTTAGATAAAACTAAAATGCTTTTTTGATTTTATGTCATGCTTTGTTTCTATTTTATCTATATTATTCTTAATTCCCAAGTTTAATCATTTTGTTGTCACATTGAATTATCATCCTTACTTTTTGACTATTTTGTTTGCTTCTTTCAATGGCTCCTCTCCCAATTTTCCTTTTAATTGCTTTTAAAAAGAATCCATGGATCTCATTCTCAGTAGCATCCCTTATATCCTGTTTCCGGTACTTTTAAATTTATTAGAAGCCTTGTTGAGCATTTCTCTTTTTTTAACTTATTATCCATTTCTGTCTCTCATCCAAGACTGGTTTAGCCAAGATCTTGTAGTCCTCTTCCATCTCTATGCTTGGCTTTTGCAACTGTGTGTCATACTTGAGTCCAAAAGCATTTATTTTGTTTCCTTGTTAATAATTTTCAGCAGTTTCAGAACAAAGGTCCAGATTCAGAAACATTTGACCGTCTGAAAACTCTTTCAGTTTAAGAAAAATAAAAGAATACTGTGGATGATTGTTTTCCTGTAACCTTACCCAACTTCATTTATATTGTCACATTCAGGCTCCTTAACATGGCTCTCTGATGGTTATTCCCAGGTCTGCAGTAACTATGGGGACATTCAGTTATCTTCATTCCTAGTTTATAAGCCCAATTTCCAGTTAATTTCCCCTGTAGTAAATCAGAATTAAGCATAAATGATGCATAAAACATAAAAGAAGTTTTACTTAAAGTAGAAAATAAGTTAAATAAAAATCATCTCAAAAATTACCATCTTTCCAAGCTGTAAGAAGAAGAGGATGTTTCTCTACTCATTTCCATTTCTGATATCATCCTGTATCATTGTCCTATGAACCAGGCAATGGGAAATCATGTTAGAAATTGGTTTATTGAATGAACACTGAAATCTTACCATGTGTTCACTTCTAGCTACCTTTGTACTAAAGCACTGAAATCCTTCCTAGAGTTAGGAGGGGGTGATAGTGATAGTGTGGATCTTCAGCTGCTACTTTCAGAAAGTGCTAATATATACATGGTTTCTATATGTCTAAGGAAATGCCACCTTGTTCAAATGCTTTCATAAAAGAAATTTCACTTTCATTTTCTTCTGTCTCTTGTACTGCAATTTGGTTATATCTCTCATCTTATATATTCTATTATGAGATCTCTGACCTATTTCTTAAACCAGGCATGCAAAAAAGAGTTCCTATCCAAAAGAACAACTAGATTATCTGTTGGCTAGCAGGTAAGCTTTTGGGAAATGCAGTTCAGAGATTCCTAGATTCTTTCTACCAATTGACCAAAATGTATACTGCCTTTCAGGTCTTGATCATTGGATATCTTAACTGATCTCTGGTTTCATCAACTTCTAGAAGAATGGAAATGAAAATGATTATTTGATTTTATTGAATCAAGTTATGTTATTTTTACAATGCCAGCTCATGACCTTTGTAGAAACATGGTGATGAAGTGGGTGTGTTATAGAAGTTAAAATTCTTATAAATGATATTTGAAAAATACTGATCTTTTCTGGGAAGACTTTAAAAAAAGAATTAACTTTTGGTCTCCTGGTAAAGGCTTTGATTTTTTTTTTTTTACATAAAGATCATTTTATTTTATCTTATTTTTTGTTAAAAGTATTACTAATAGTACTTGAAGAAACATAAGTCCAGGGTAACTTCTTGAGAATTGAGTCTGATTGTTCTTAGGGAAGAAACAGGTACTCTTCTGAATCTCCTTCTTTTAAAAAAATGCATATTCATTGTATACGGAGAGCTCCTTTTCTTCTTTATTTCATTCACTAGGTGAGGTGAGTATAGGGAATCAATTAAACATTATTTATAGCGTATGTATTTATATAATCTGTATCTAAATCTATATCTATGCCTTACAGGTATAAACAGAAGCCATGTGTCCTTTTTTATTTTGGTGGCTGAGAGAAACCACTAACAGTTAATTTATTGATTGCTAGTTAGCGTAATTAATAATTGATTGTTAATTACCCCATCTGTCTCTCATGTTTTTCATTTATCACATGATAATGACTTTTATTTTTAGCTTAATTTCTGTATTTCTGTTAAGGGATTTCACAATCTTTCTAGTGAAATTGATTCATAATCTCAGTATTATTCTCTACTCCTTAATCCTCACCTAACATATTTAATCACTAGGCAAACTTCATCATTTTTAAATCTACATATCTTGTATCTATGTTCCCCTTCCCTCATAGCCACCACCATGGTTTATGCTCTCATTTGTTTTTACATGGGCTATTGAAATAGCCCTTCCCCAGGTCAATCCATTCTCTACCCCACTAACAAAGTAATTTTCACTAAAGTGAAGTTTGCATGATGTCAAAGAAACTCAAATGTCTCAGTATACTCCAGTGACTACCTCGTACTTCTATGATCAAATACAAACTCCTTTGTTTGGGACATAGCTCCTTGCAATCTGACTCAGAACTACTTTTCCTGCTTTGTCATACATTCACCCTCACCAAGATCCAAACTGCTTTCTTACTTTTCCTCATACATAACTCTCCATTTCTCTTTTCTTTGCCTTCACCAGGGCTATTGCCCGGGTGTAGGATATACTGCCTGCTCACTGTTGCCTTTTAAATTCCAAAGTATCTAATAAGACTTACCTCAAGTGCTACCTTCTACATGAATCTTTTTTTTTTTTTTTGAACTTCCTAATTGCTAATGCCTGTCTTTCAAAAATATTTGGAATCAAGTTTATATATATACTTTTTAGTGTATATCTTATCTCTACCATTTGAAATCATTTCTTGAGGGCATGGACCATTATGAATATTTTGTATTTCTAATGACTACCACAGTGCATTATACACAGGAATTTAATAGCTATCGATTAATTGGCAACCCAGGAAAAAATGAAAAATATCTCATACTTAATGTATCAAATATCTCAGAATATTATGTGGATCCTTCTATTGCAATAATCATAAAGGCAGAAGTACAGAAAGGAATCCATAGTACTGAGCATCACAGTCTTAATACCATTAATATAGCTGTTGTTATTTCATATGAAATATCCTTAACCAATTGACAATGCTAAATTATATATGTATAAGTTAAGTCAAGGTACAAGAAAAATAAAAAGGTAGGTCACAGATTCTCCTCAAAGAAGTAAATTACAGAATAGGACACACTAAAATTAGTGTATTTCCATAGACAACTAGAAATATCACTTCTTAATAAATCTGATCATTTTGCAGTCTAACACTTAAGATAAGTACTTCCAAAAAAAGGGTCATGGTAGTAATTGCAGCTTGTATGCCAATGACTGTTGTGAGGATGAAGAGATTGAGAAATTCTAGGATTAATTTAATAAGAGCCTTCAAATTAAATCAACATATGCTTTGCTACAGAGTGCTGGACTTGAAGTCAGGAAGATATGATTTCAAATTTTGCTTCAGACAGAAGTTATACAGAGCAAGTCACTTTAACTTTGTCTGTAATTGCCTCATTTACAAAATGGGGACAATAATTGTACCTGTCTTCTAAGATTATTGTGAGGATGAAATGAGAGAGTATTTTTAAAGTACTTTGAAAACTTTAAAGAATTATATGTTATCATTATTATTATGATTATTACTGCTACTGCTGCTGTTACTACTACTACTATTACTGCAACAGCAACTACTATTACTACTACTACTACTAAAATGCAAAGGTGGGAAACAGGTTATTGTTGTTTTTTCTTTGTTCTTGAAGAGGACATGGCATCAGAGAGCTGATGCCATAGCATGTAAGAGAACTGGATTTAGGTGAGGGAAAAATTTGTAAAGTCACCTGCCTTACTTTATCCTCCAGAGTCATCTGGGACCAGTGGCCATGTATAGATCAGGAAGACTGGAGATGGCCCTGGGTGCAATGGCAGATTTTTGTTTTTTAAGCTAAAGTCTTTAACAAGTCTCACTTTGACTGAGGCCATGCCCTATTCAGTGAATCAAGACTAGTTTTTTTTGTTTGTTTGTTTCTTTGTTTTTTGAATAGGTGAAAGAGACCATTTTTGTTTCACTAGCTACTTACTTTTAATCATTTATGGGAACATGTATGGATGATAAAATATCATTCAAAAAATCTGGAAAAGGAATAAGGAAGAAGAGGATCCCTAGACTTAACAGATTACAAAATTTGTATGCTAATGACTTTGTAGACGATGAAGAAATTGAAGAATACGACCTATACATCAGGAAATCTTTATCCAGGAAGAAAATTGGGAGTTGCTGGACATGGTGAGATCAACACAGCAGTGCTATTGAACCTGAAAATAGGGAACAGATAGAGTAGAGGACATTTATAGTAATTCCCCAATGAAGTTTAATTGATGTAATTCAATCTCCACAATGAAGATACCCAAATTGTCTTAAGACTACCCTGGCCAGAAAACGGCAAATCTCATTGCTAAGAAGAGAGATGTGGCAGCCAAGGGCAACACTGGCTTAGAAAATAAGCTAATTTGTGAGATCTTGCAGAGAAGGATGGTAGAAGACTATGAGCAGAATTGCCTCATAAAACAGTGAGGAACTGTGGAAGGGAAAAAAAAACTTGGCAAGACACTCAAACAAGTAAAGTAATCCCAAGGGCATTAACAGATAAAAATGAAAGAACAACAGATGAAGGGTGGGAAAAATCTGTAAAGTTACTTTTTTTCTTTCTTAAGTAAACAATTCTTTGTACCACCAAGGGAAAGAGAGCCATTGCATTTAAGCTATTGTTAAAATCCTTCACGTACTTTTTAGAGAAGGTTGAAGAGACTTTGAAGGGGAGAAAGGGGTTGTAAAAGCAGCCAGACAAGACTGAGATATACAAAGGAGGCCTGTATTTGAGACAACACCACTTTGAGGATATCAGAGGATCAATTCTTGAGTTAGCCGAAGGAGAGAAAAATACAATAATGATGGAAAAGGCTATTCTTGTTTACTTTTAACTGAGGTTAAGTTAGCCAAGATGAACTATATCCTCTGATTATAAAAGAATTGAAAAATGTATTCATGATCTCTGAAAGATTGTGGAGAATTGGTTACTATAGGATAAAAGAAAGAAAAATATTCTATTTTTAAGTAAGTCACCTAATGGAAATTGTCTCCAAAATTCCCTGAGAGTTGATGAGACAGCTCAGATTCTGTTCTAGATCCAAGGTGTCATAGCCTCCCTAGCCCACATGGATTGATGTCAAGCTTCAGTCTAGAGTCTAAGAATCTGAGCTCTTATGAGAAGGGAAAATGCTCAATCAGTTTTTGGACTAGATGAAATGGACAAGGTAAGTTTCCTTATGGGAAGAAGTGAGTAAAGGTGAAATTGGAAAGTATTTGCCTTCTTATCAAAACTCAATAACTTGCAATCCATGTTCTTAATAAATTCTTATTTGTAAGAAAAAAGATATACAAGAGGAGAACAAGTCAAAGGAAAAAGTGTACACTTAGTTTGTGGAGTTGTTACAGAGAATATAAGAAGTCATCATGTAGACAAGTGTTCATGTTTTATTGTTCCTCCTTTTAAATACTCATCCTAAAACATTTCATTGTTTATTACTTGATTCTCTGACTAGTAAGCATGCAACCCCCATAATTACCTTTCATTTCTTCCTGCTAGATAAATGTGCACTTTGTTGCTTGACATTTGTTTTGAATTTGTGGCATAAAAATTCTGTTATGACTTCTAGAAGAGAAAATGCTTATAGTGCATAGATAGAGAACTAGAATTGGAATCAGGAAGCTAGGTCCAACTTCTGTCAAATTGGCTAAGTGAACCTGGCAAGCTATTTAACATTAGTGGCTTACACAACTCTGTAGGACTACAAATTATAGAATTCTTGATCTGCATCCATCAAAACAGTTTTTCTGCTAGTTCTTACTGAAATCATAGATTTATTGAATCACAGTGGATGGAGACCTGCAAATGACTGTTAGCCCCTTTTTTCATAGGAGGAAATCAGGGAATCAAGGAGATTAAATTATATTTTTATAGTCATACTGGAAGTGATTGATATAGATGTGTTTTGAATTAAGGTCTTGTGGACATTAGTTAAGACCTTCAAATGCAGCACTCTTCACTGCACAAAGGTTACCTCTATTTCATTTATTCTCAAGACTTTGGTGAAACAGATCTGATCTCAGATTAGGATGGTTATTAGATTATTCCTGAGAGATTAAACAGTCAGTACATGTTTGAAAAATGTATACATCTTTGCATCATTTGTAACTATTGATAAATTACTTTGCCATTAATACTGATATTTATCTAAGCTTGGCTGGAGTTTGATACTAAAAGAAGTTTATGGGAAAATTGGTCAAATTTTTAGAAATTGATGTAATAAAGAAAAATTTGAGGAACCTTGTTTCCCATAAACTCCTCTTCTTTTAAAATTTATAAGAAAATAACAAAACATAGAGCTCAATTTGCTTTTAACCAAACACGAGAGAATTTATATGAAAGTGAATCAAGTAGTATACAAGGGATGGGGTTGTCTTGTAATTATTCTTATCAGTATCTGATGTATTTCTCTCATGTTGCAACACAGACTCATGCCTGTTTCCTTGACATTCCAATGTATGAGTTAATGAACATCAATGCATATGTATTGGTCATTTTAATTAATATATTACTATGATGACAAAGCAGGCATCCAGCACAATGTCTGCTGACATCTTCCTCGCAATTTAGGCTGAGGTTTGGTGGGTTTAACAAGATCTATCTGTGTCTTTCTCATTCATTTGTAATCTTTCCTATTTTGGCATGCATTAAGAATAATACCAAAGTGCCTTTAAATTGTTGCTCCATCTCAAATTTATTCTACAAATATGCACTCAGATTCAACTGTTACTTCTAGCTATTTTCTTTGGTACTATTATAATTTTTCAATTATATAATAGATCTATTTATTTCAACAAATATCTGTTATAAAACCCAAAGCTTATGTTTGTCCAGTTGGAAGGACTTTAGTCCTTGCACTCTGATGGCATTATTTTTTATTCCCTTCCAAACCTTGGTCACTTTTATGCTGAGAAAAGACAAGGTTCTTCTTAGGAACATTTGCAGAGCCTGATTATGGTCAAAATATCTTGTGTCACTTTATTCTTGTATCACTTTTCAGATGTCTATCTGAGTACTTGCCTGATGCGAATTTTCTGTAAAATAGTCTTTTAGGCAAATACATATATTTGCTATTTGAAAAAAACACGGCCAGCCCATTAGAGTTGTGCTCTCTGCAGTAAGGTTTGAATGTTAGGTTATTCAGGTTGAAGAATGACCTTAGTGTCCAATACTCTATTTTGCCAGATGATCTCCTAAGAAAATTCAAATAGAAGTAATTCAAATTCTTGACATGACATTTATACACTTTCCAGGTTTCACAGCCATACAATAATGAGGTAACACAATTAATTCTGTATACCTTCAATTTAGTAGCCAGTCTAACACCTAACTTCTCTCCCATTTTGCTTGGGAGTCTCCCAAACACTGAGTTAATTCTGGAAATGCTTAATGACATCAGAATCTTTTCTTCAGTTGGAAGTTTAGCAAGAGTATCTGAGGTATACGGTCAGTGGCTTCTACATTGGTAGATGATAGTCTGCTGAGAAAACTATCGAAATGTTCAGCCCCTCTCTTCAGGATAATTTTATTCCTTATCCTTATAACAAATATACAATATAATTATATATATATTCCTTATCCTTATAATATATCCTTATTAATGCAGCTTCATCAGCATTGAGTACTTCAGTGAGGCCCTTTAGTCCATAAATGACCTTCAGGGCACCATAAAACCATTTTGGATTATAACTATCAGAGAGTAATACTGAATTTCATCTGACTTCTTACTGACCTAAGGACACTGTATCTCTCTAAGCTTCACTTACATTTTACTTTTGTTGGAGTAATCTATCACCTTCTTAGAGATAGATGAGCTATTATGCTGATAAACATTATGGAGTTCTTATTTTTTGGTGTAGCAACTTCTGAAGTCCCCACTCATTTTAACCAAATCAATATGATGTTTCCAAATGATCTGGCCCAGATGAATGAATGCAGTATTGCATATCAATATATCACCTATTAGTTTACTTTAATTTTCTACCTAGTCTAATCCATCTTTCATTCAGTCATCAAAGTTTTTTTTCCCCCCATAAAATACAAGTCTGAGCATATCATCTCACAACTTAATAAACTCCAATGGCTCCCTGTAGTCTTCAGGATCAAATACAAAGTCTCCTGTTTGGTATGCTAAGACCTTCATTACCCATCCCCTTTTTACATGTCAAATTTTATACCTTATTCCCTACCATGTACTTACTCTTAGATCTAATATACCAGCAACTGGTATGAGTGATGAACGAAGCGTGAATGAAATAAATATGAGTGGGACCAGGTGAGTTCAAGTGTACATCTTGAACTGACTTTATCTCTTATAGCTTCCCTCTTATACCCACCATAAGCATATTTTTTTCTTTTTTATACATTACACAACTGCCAGAAAATCACAAAAAATATAATTAAGGATATGATGTTTCCTTGTTCTATTAGTCAAAGTCCATTCTGTTATTTATTTTCATTTTTTAAAACATCCTGTCTCAAAATGTACTTTGGGTGTAGCTGGTTCAATTCATTACTGCTCTATTGGAACTGATTTGGTTCATCTCATTGTTGAAGAGGGCCATGTCCATCAGAATTGATCATCATATAGTATTGTTGTTGAAGTATATAATGATCTCCTGGTCCTGCTCATTTCACTCAGCCTCAGTTCATGTAAGTCTCTCCAGGCCTTTCTGAAATCAGTCATCTAGTCATTTCTTACAGAACAATAATATTCCATAGTATTCAAATACCACAATTTATTCAACCATTCTCCAATTGATGGGCGTCCACTCAGTTTCCAGTTTCTGGCCACCACAAAGAGGGCTGCCACAAACATTCTTGCACATACAGGTCCCCTCCCCTTCTTTAAGATCTCCTTGGGATATAAGCCCAGTAGTAACACTGCTGGATCAAAGGGAATGCACAGTTTGATAACTTTCTGAGCATAGTTCCAAATCACTCTCCAGAATGGCTGGATATATTCACAATTCCACCAACAATGTATCAGTGTCCCAGTTTTCCCACATCCCTTCCTTGTTATCTTTACCTGTCATTCTAGCCCATCTGACAGGTATATTGTGGTATCTCAGAGTTGTCTTAATTTGCATTTCTCTGATTAATAATGACTTGGAGCATCTTTCTATATGGCTAGAAATAGTTTCAATTTCTGTCTGAGAATTGTCTGCTCATATCCTTTGACCATTTATCAATTGGAGAATGGCATGATTTCTTATAAATTAGAGTCAATTATCTATATATTTTGGAAATGAAGCCTTTATCAGAACCTTTGACTGTAAAAAGGTTTTCCCAATTTATTGTTTCTCTACTAATCTTGTCTGCATTAGTTTTGTGTGTACAAAAACTTTTCAATTTGATATAATCAAAATTTTCTATTTTGTGATTAATAATGATCTCTAGCTCTTCTTTGGTCATAAATTCCTTCCTCTTCCACAGATCTGAGAGGTAAACTCTCCTATATTCTTCTAATTTATTTATAATCTCATTCTTTATGCTAGGTCAGGAACCCATTTTGACCTTATCTTGGTGTACGGTGTTAAGTGTGGTTTAATGCCTAGTTTCTGTCATACTAGTTTCCAATTTTCCCAGCAGTTTTTGTCAAACAGTGAGTTCTTATCCCAAAAGCTGGGGTCTTTAGTTTTGTCAAACTCTAGATTATTAAAGTTATTGACTATTTTGTCCTTCGAACCTAACCTATTCCACTGATCAATTAGTTTATTTCTTAGCCAGTACCACATGGTATTAGTAACCTCTGCTTTATAATATAATTTTAGATCTGGTACAGCTAGGCCACCTTCATTTGATTTTTTTTTTCATTAGTTCCCTTGAAATTCTTGACCTTTGGTTTTTCCATATAAACTTTGTTGTTATTTTTTCTAGGTCAATAAAATAGTTTTTTGGGAGTCTGATTTGTATATCGCTAAATAAATAATTAGTCTAGGTAGCATTGTAATCTTTATTTTATTTGCCAGCCCTATCCAAGAGCATTTAATTTTTTCCAGTTAGTTAGATCAGACTTATTTTGTTTGGAAAGTGTTTTGTAGTTTTGTTCATAAAGTTTCTGATTTTCCCTTGGCAGATAGATTCCTAAATATTTTATATTATCAGTAGTTACTTTAAATGGAATTTCTCTTTGTAACTCTAACTGTTGGATTTTGTTAATGATATATAAGAATGCTGATGACTTATGGGGGTTTATTTTGCATCCTGCAACTTTGCTAAAGGTGTGCATTATTTCTAATAACTTTTTAGTAGAATCTCTGGGGTTCTCTAGGTATACCGTCATATCATCAGCAAAGAATGATAATTTGGTTTTCTCATTACCTACTCTAATTCCTTTAATCTCTTTTTCAACTTTTATTGCCAAAGCTAGCATTTCTAATACAATATTGAATAATAACAGTGATAGTGG
Source organism: Sarcophilus harrisii (assembly GCF_902635505.1). NCBI lineage: Eukaryota > Metazoa > Chordata > Mammalia > Dasyuromorphia > Dasyuridae > Sarcophilus > Sarcophilus harrisii. The sequence goes on from NC_045426.1 coordinate 75,879,289, forward strand.
GCAACCTTGTTTCACTTCTGATCTTATTGGGAATTGTTGCAGTTTGTCCCCATTACATATGATTACTGCTGGTTTTAAATATATGCTCCTGATTATTTTAAAGAAAAGTCCATTTATTCCTATACTCTCAAGTGTTTTTAATAGGAATGGATGTTAGATTTATTTTATCAAATGCTTTTTCTATATCTTTTGAGATGATCATATGGTTTTTGTTAATTTGGTTATTAATATGGCCAATTATACTGATAGTTTTCCTAATATTGAACCAGATCTGCATTCCTAATATAAATCCTACTTGATCATGGTGTATTATTCTGGGGATGATTTTCTGTAGTCTTTTTGCTAATATCTTATTTAAGATTTTAGCATCAATAATTCATTAGGGAGATTGGTCTATAATTTTCTTTCTGTTTTCAACTTACCTGGTTTAGGTATCAGTACCATGTCTGTGTCATAAAAGGAATTTGGTAGGACTCCTTCTTTCCCTATTTTTTCAAATAGTTTATATAGCATGGGGCTAATTGTTCTTTAAATGTTTGGTAGAATTTACATGTAAATCCATCTAGTCCTGGGGAGTTTTTTTTTTTTTTTTTTTTTTTTTTTTAGGGAGTTGATTAATAGCTTGTTCTATTTCTTTTTCCAAAATGGGACCATTTAAGAAATTTACATCCTCCTCTGTTAATCTGGGAAGTCTATATTTTTGGAGGTAGTCATCCATTTCGCTTAGGTTATCAAATTAATTGGCATAAAGTTGGGCAAAGTAACCTCTTATTATTTCTTTAATTTCCTCTTCATTGGTGGAAAGTTCTTCCTTTTTATTTTTAAGACTACTAATTTTATTTTCCTCTCTCCTTTTTCTAATCATATTTACCAAAGGCTTATCTATTTTATTGGGTTTTTTTTTCATAAAACCAACTCTTAGTTTTATTTATTAGTTCAGTAGTTTTTTTTTACTTTCAATATTATTAATTTCTCCTTTTAATTTTAGAATTTCAAGTTTAGTAATTAATTGGGGGTTTTTTATTTGGTCTTTTTCTAGCTTTTTAAGTTGCAAGCCTAATTCACTGATCTTCTCTTTCTCTATTTTATTCAAGTAAACCTGTAAGGATATAAAATTTCCCCTTATTACTGCTTTGCCTGCATCCCACAAATTTTGGTATGGTGTGTCATTATCTTGAGTGAAATTATTAATTGTGTCTATAATTTGCTGTTTCACCAATCATTCTTTAAGATGAGATTATTTAGTTTCCAATTACTTTTTGGCCTTTTTACCCCTAACTTTTTGTTGAATGTAGTTTTCATTGCCTCATAATCTGAAAAGAAATCATTTACTATTTCTGCCTTCCTGCGTTTAATTTTGAGGTCTTTATGTCCTAATATATGGTCAATTTTTGTGTAGGTTCCATGAGCTGCTGAGAAGAAAGTATACTCCTTTCTATCACCATTCAGTTTTCTCCAAACATCTATCATACCTAATTTTTCCTAGTATTGTATTTACCTCTTTAATTTCTTTCTTATTTGTTTTGTGGTTTGATTTATCTAATTCTGAGAGTGCAATATTGAGATCTCCCACTATTATAGTTTTGCTGTCTATTTCTTCTTACAACTCTCTTAACTTCTCCTTTAGGAAGTTAGATGCTATACCACTTGGTGTATATATATTTAATATTGATATTGCTTCATTTTCTATAGTACCCTTTAGCAAGATATAGTTTCCTTCCTTATCTCTTTTAATTAGATCAATTTTTGATTTTGCTTCATCTGAGATAAGGATGGCTACCCCTGCTTTTTTTGACTTTACCTGAAGCATAATAAATTCTTCTCTAGCCTTTTACCTTTACTCTGTGTGTATCTTCCTGCTTTAAATGTGTTTCCTATAAACAACATATTGTAGGGTTCTGACTTTTGATCCAGTCTGCTATCCACCTCCGCTTTATGGGAGAGTCATCCCATTCACATTTACAGTTAAAATGACTAAGTCTGTATTTCCTGCCATTTTATTATCTCCAGATTATGCTTTTCTTTTTCTTGCACCTCCCCCTCTTACCTCCTTTCCCAGTATTAATCTTATGGGCACCATTTGTCTTAAACAGCTCTATCTCTTTACAATCCCTTCCACCCCCTTTGAATGCCTTCCTCTTTCTTGTACCTTTCCCTTATTACTCTTTTACTTTTCCCTTTTCCTCTCCCACTTTTTAATGAGGTGAGAGAAGTTTCTGTGTAAACCAAATATGTCAATTATTTTCTCTTTGAGCCAACTCTGATGAGAGTAAGTTTCACACAATGTTCCTCCCCCTCCCTAAATTCCCTGAGATATGATAGCTTTCCTTTGCCTCTTTGTGGGATGTAGTTTCCCTCTTTTTGTCTCCCATTTTCCATTTTTCTGATATTATCCCCTTTCCATTTCTACTTCACTTTTTTATGTTATATCAGTAAAATCAAATTATATATGTACTCTTTATGTATATCTATAACAGAAATATAGTTCTCAAGAGTTCTTTTTACCTTTTTCTGCTTCTCTTGAGTCCTATGGGTGGAGATCAAATTTTTTATTTAGTTCTGGTTTTTTCCTTAGAAACAAATGGATTTTCATCTATTTAATTAAATGTCCATCTTCTTCCCTGGAAGAAAATGCTCAACTTAGCTGGGTAGTTTATTCTTGGTTGCATTCCAAGTTCTTTTGCCTTTCAGAATATCAGATTCCAGGCCCTTTGATCTTTTAATCTGGAAGCAGCTAGAGCTTGAGTGATCCTTATTGTGGCTTCTTGGTATTTGAATTATTTTTTTTTGGCTGCTTGTAATATTTTTTCTTTAGTTTGATAGTTCTGAAATTTAGCCACAATATTCCTTGGAGTTTTTATTTTAGGGCCTTTTTTAGATGTTTGATGAATTCTTTCAATGCCTATTTTACCTCCTGATTCTATTACAACTGGGCAGTTCTCTTTGATGATTTCCTGTAAAATATTATCTAGGCTCTGTTTTCATCATAATTTTCAGGAACTCCAATAATCCTCAGATTATCTCTCCTAGATGTATTTCCCAGGTCTGCTGTTTTTCCAAGTACATATTAACTTTTTTTCTAATTTTACATTTTTTTTTGGTTTTGCTTGACTGATTCTTGATGTCTCAGTGAATCATTTATTTCCATTTGTTCAATTCTGATTTTTAATGAGTTATTTTCTTCATTACATTTTTTTTTTAGTTCTTTTTATATATGTCCAATTGAGTTTTTAAATGACTTGTTTTGCTCTATGGAATTTTTTTTTCTATTTCACTATTTTTTAAACTGTTATTTTCTTTCTCCAATTCACAAATCCTACTCTTTTGGGAGTTCTTTACCTTTTCCAATTCACATTTCAGGAAGTTGCATAGCTCTTGCATAGCTTCTCTTTCCTTTCCCCATTTTTCTTCTAGCTCTCTCTTAAGATTTTTTTGTAGTTTCTTCTAGGAGAGCCTTGTGTGATGGGGACTGGTTACATCCCCTTTTGGGGTTTTGTCTGGAGACTGTCTGGTATTAGTTTCCTTAATGTTGAAAACCTACTCTCTTTCTGTATAGGAGCTTTCAATTGTCAGTTTGACTTTTTTACTCATTTAAAAAAAAAACCTTATGGTCTGCCTTCAGGACAAGGAGGTTACCAGCTTCCTCTGAAGAGCAGGGATAGGTATATTGACAGAAGCTATCCAGCCAACAGGCTGCAAAGAGCGGAAGTGCTTTGGGAAAAGCTCCACACTAGAAGTGACTCAGGCCTGGGTAGCATGGGCCTCGCTGCGGAAGTGCCCTGCAAAGAGCCCTGCTGTGTGGATTAGTGACTGCCCTGGGACTAGAGGCTGAGCAGCAAAAGTGTCACTACCCCAGGCAAAAGCCTGCTATGGAGCTATGGGTATTAGCAGTTGCCCTACAAATCGTGCTGCATAAATTCTATTGCCCCAGGCCAAGACCCCACTGTGCAGATTATAGGCTGTCCTGGGACTTATAGATTTGTAACTGTCCCAGGCAAAATTTTGTGCTGCAGAATGCTGCTGCAAAGCTGTGCTTTGGTCTCTCACTTCTGGTTTTGGGTGGGTATAGGTTCTGGAGTTTTTTAGAGTATTCTCTACCTTTGGCTTTAATTTCTCTGCTAATCTACTGCTTTGCAACCGAAGCAGAGCAGCGAACCTGTGGTAGAGTCCTCCCTGTAAATTTTCTAGCCATGGAGACTGCCCCCTGCCCCTGGTCCTCTCCGTTTGTTAGTCTCTCCTATCTCCTTGCTTGTGCTGGTCTGCTCCCAGTGCTCAGGACAAATCTTTTCTGGTGATCTTCCAGATTATCTTTGGCTGGTAAATTGTTGTACTTGCAATCTTCATGAATTTTACCAGTCAAGTGCCATTTTTGAGGCTAAATTTAATAATTAGTAGTGAGGGTATGGGAGGAGCTTAGAAAGTCACGTGTGCCTTCTCTGCCATCTTGGCTCCACCCTAGCACTCTATCCACTGTACCACCTTTCTGCCTTAGAAATTAGACTAGTGGCTTTCTATATTCCTTGATAGCAATCAGTTCTTTGGCAAAATTATTGACAGATGGTGCATTTTTATATTTATTACAAATGGATTTGTAGCATTGTAAAACCTTGGAAGTATTTGAAACAGGTTAAAAATGATGTGTTCAACTTTTTAAAAGATGCAGCAATTCAGTTTATAGGTGACTTAGATAATTTTTTCAATAAAAGCTTAATTCTTAAATATCTTGTTAATTCCAATGACATTATACTATCATTGCCTAATATTTCAAAGTAAAATATATACTTAAGGTGAAGTTTATTATTAATAATAGTCAATACAAATCCATATTTCAAAGTCTTCTTGATAATTATATATGCTTTGAATAATAATTCAAATGATGTTCTTGATAATTTCAAATTGATTAGGTAATTTTAAAAAGATAATCATAAGATTGACAAAGAATTTCTTCTAAAAGTTAAAATATTTACTTAGTTATTTCTTATGCTTATAGCATTTTCAAGTTACTTGATCTGTATTAAAATGATTGTTTGCTCCTAGGAATATTTTAATGTTCTTGTCCATTTTTGAGGGATTTAATTTATGACATAAAGTTTAAATTCACTGAACTGGTTACACATAAATTTCTTATGCCACAATATGTGAAACACTCTGACAATCCCTCATATTTGCAGAACTCTTTCTCTTTCCTCAGCATATCATATAGAACAAGTGACTGTCTGACATGCAGACAGGGTAAAAATTCCAGTGTACATTGCCACATTTATTAGAATAGAAGCTTTTTGAGAACTTTCATGAGAAAGAAAATTATTTCAATTGTTACATTTTTAGTCATAATATCCACCTCACTGCCTGACACAGAATAGACTTTTAATAAATGTTTGCTGATGGATATTAAATATTAATATTTTTCTTTAAAAATATTAATCAAAGTTCAATTACTTTCTGCAGCTTAGTTGATCAATTTGTGTATGCTATTTTGGAGACTGGAATAGAACCTGGGGTCTATGAAGGAAAATAACTCAAAATGATATCATAAATATGTGGTGGCACTAGAATATAGAAGAAGGAGTTTGAACTTTATACAACAGTCTTTATGACACCAGTGGAGGTTTGGGGACATAAAAGTGACAAGGCCTTTATATCAATACAATTATTCTAATAGAGTAATAATGACTGCCTTGAAGGGGGAAGGACAAAGAACAAAAACAAGAACTATTAGAGCAAAGATATCAAACATGAAGCCCACATTATATTCAAGTGCTGTGTGAACCAGATTAAAATGTAATTGAGAAATATTATATTAAAAGAGAGAAAAAGTACAATAAAACATAGATAATGTTAACATATGGTTTTAGTCACTGTGTGGTCCACAAGGATCTTTAGGTTTGGATTAGTGAGTCCCTTGTGGCTTTTCTATTTGATTAATGTCATGTTAGAGATTCCTTAAAATAGAGCTGGATAAAACTGTGCATACCCTTTTATCCAGAAGTGTTTCTACTGAACTTATATCTCAAAGAGTTCTTAAAGGAGGGAAAGGGACCCACATGTGCAAAAATGTTTGTGGCAGCCCTTTTTGTAGTGGCAAGAAACTGGAAACTGAATGGATGTCCATCAATTGGAGAATGGCTGAATAAATTATGGTATATTAATGTTATGGAATATTATTTTTCTGTAAGAAATGGCCAGCAGGATGATTTCAGAGAGGCCTGGAGAGACCTACATAAACTGATGCTGAGTGGAATGAGCAGAAACAGGAGATCATTATACATGGGAACAACAAGATTATATGATGATCAATTCTGATGGATGTGGCTCTCTTCAACCACAAGGTGATTCAAACCACTTGCAATTGTTCAGTGATGAAGAGAGCCATCTACACCCAGAGAGAGGATTGTGGGAACTGAATATGGTTCACAACATAGCATTTTTATTCTTTTTGTTGTTGTTTGCTTGCATTTTATTTGTTTCTTTTTTCTTATTTCTCTTTTTTTCTTGTGCAGCACGATAATTATATAAATGTGTATGCATATATTGGATTTAACATATATTTCTGTCCTATTTAACATATATTGGACTACTTGCCACCTAGGGGAGGGCGTGGGGAAAGAGAAGGAAATTGGAACACAGGTTTTTGCAAGGACTAATGTTGAAGAATTGTCTACACATATATTTTGAAAAATAAAAAGTTTAAATTAAAAAAAAAGAAGGCACTACAGAAGCCAGCCCGTCCAATTCAACCATTTTTTTCTAAAGGAGGAGAGTGAGGTCCATGTAAGACTCAGTTGATAAGTGTTAAGAAGGGTAATTTGAAGCTAGACCTTTTTTCTTGATGCCTGTCTTCATAGCATATTGCATACCTAGTGTTATCAACACTTAAAGAATATCCATTAATATGGAATTACTTTCCATTTGTGCCTCTTTTCAGAGGGATATGCGGTGTCATCAACACCTAAGTAGAATCCATTGATTTGGAATTATTTCTCATTGGAATTTTTCAAATAAAAGCTAAAAATGATCTTTTTGTCTGGGTTAAGTTGAGACCAGGTGGCCTTGGAAGTTCATTCTAATTCCAATTCTATGTATCTGTGATAAGTTTGATTGGTTTCTGATTGCCATGACTCTTCTAGTTTCCCTTTCATGAGGGCATATATAGGTTTATTCTTGGTTTTTATGGCACTCAGATGCAATATATTAAGGAGATTCTTTGTTAAAATTTGAAATGGAGATTTATGGGCAAAATTTTGAGGCCTGGAAACTCGGATGACTTAGTATGCAAAAGAGACAGGTGAGGAAGTCACTCAAACATTCTCAAGGTTCTTCTTTATTGAGAATGAAGCCATCACATGGTTTGTAGGACTTAAATACAATTATCTGGGTTAGATATGAGAAAAAAAATCTCTTTTAATAGAGGACCATTAGAGATACTAATACATTATCAGGGGAAATTATAAATACCATTTTTCATGGAGAATTTTAATAAAAGGAGAGCTTTTCATCTTTCTAGGGTGATAACTTAGACCTAGTCCTAACAAAAGAAGGTAGCTCCCCTTAATGAATTCTTGTGGTCCCTTCTAGCCTTCTTATTCTATGCTTAGAATAGCTTATGTGCTTTCCATGGACAATGCCAGAAAATCCCATGATTACTTTCCCCAGTTCTTGTTAAAGTTCTAGGCAGGATGAGTATAAGTAAACATCTGATTAATCTTTTGGCAGCCAACATCTATCAGCTCAGACTTAGCTCAGCCAAATTTTTAACTGTCAGAACTTCACGATTCACACAGGCTTTAGTTACATGTGGAATGTTTAAATTAATTTTCCCATAGGCTCTGAACAGATTCAAAACAATAGTGATTATGATGACAATAATAATAGCTAACATTTATGTACTTCTTTAAGGTTTGCATATCACTTAGATATATTGTCTCATTTCCATTTATAAAAAGCTGGCTCTATGTGATTTATCCCTCTTTGGGATTTGCTTTGCTCTCTGCCTCTTTGTAATCCACTCATTGGTGAGTTGTCCCTCCTGCCTTCTGCTTTTGGGGTCATCTTACCAAGAGCTCTGAGTCTATATTTTGGTCCTGAGAGAGACATATACAATGTACAGTGTATACAAAATCATTAGCTATTCCCCATCTACCAGTATCAAAGTCTGTTCTACCTACAGATTTACTCCTTTTCTTAGAACCCTTGCTTATATCATTCTCTTTTATGTTCCAGAATTCATAGTCTGATTTTATGACTCCATGTGTTCTGAAATCTCTGCTTATATATCTTTGATCTCTTGACCTTTTATCAACTACCCTAAGATCATGATCCAAACTGTAAGATTTCCTTATAACCTGATGTCCTTCCTTGCCTAGACTTCGTGTACATAAATTCTCATTTTTCTCTGACTTAGCTGATCTTTTTTTTCTCCCAATACTTCCCCCTGTGGATTTAGGAATAACTGACTACTTCCTTTTGTCTTTCATACCTTTCCTGGACTTGGTCTATAGCTCACCTGATTAAGAGATGTTAATTTCCTCTTTTTCCCTCTATCACCCAGCTTATCTCTTACTCCAGCTTCAGTGACCAGTTACAGTGTTTGACACTTCACTTCAGGTCTATGATAATCTGTCAATTTCAAACACTGTCTATTCCATTAATAATCAAGTGAGTCTAGAAAAAGTACTGATTAATTATGTTTTATGATGAGTTGACTATCTTCCTTTTTTAGGGAAAATATTTGGTTATTCTTATCAGAAAATTGCTCAAACCTTTCTAAAAGGTTTCAATGCTATTTGGATGCAACCCACATTTTCATGCAGGAAAGACTTGTCATCTGCAAAACTTTTAAATTGAAACACAAAGTTTTTCTTAGTTGACCGATTTTTAGGTATCATTGAGATTGATTGACTAGAAGTCCGATTTTGAAAATTGGTAAATAGTAAGAGACTAGGGAACTAGTCCATTTGGGATGAAAGATAATTTTAAAAAGGAATATAGAGTAAAAAGTGGCATGAATAAAAGGTGCAAAGATGGGATAACATTTAAGGAATGTTCAGTGACAGACAAGAAAAAGGAAAGAATAGGAGATGTGGCCAGAAAAATGGATTGTTGCCAAATTATAGAGCATCTTGAGCTCAAGAAGCGACTTCACTCCTTTAATTTGATGGGCAATAAGGAGACAATCAATGCTTTTGAATAAGATCATGAGATGAGATCAAATATCAGTATCCAGCCTTTCTTTAAGTGAATCTTTTATATTCATTCACTCATAATTATCAATACCTTCCTTTGAAATCTTTTTTATTTTCTGGGAAAGGAAATATTAGCAAAATAGTCTAGTAGATATGGCATTGGACTCAGCATCAGAGATACAAAGTTTGAAGACCATATAATATCATAAATTATGTATTGCTATTCATATAAAATGACCTTTCCGTTCTTGGTTTTCCTTCCCCTACTAACATGTGATGACAAAGAAGACAAAATGGATTAAACTATAATGTCTTGCAATCTAGTTCTTTAATATGGTGATGATTTAGGGAAGTCAGGAAGAGATGATATCACCATATTGCCTCTTCCTTGTTTATCTGCTGAAAAAAATCACAAGTTTGGTAGACTTTTTTAGAACTCACATTCCTAATTATCCAACATCTGCCTTTAATGTTCAACACCTGCTTAGCCTTGCTCTAGTGACAAGAGCGATACAGAATATTGGTCAATTGTGAAAATCAACTGGATATCACACTGTTTATGGGAGATATTCAATTAAGTATTAATGAAGGCATACAATATTTAGGTTACTAGGACATCACTCAGTTGGTACAGTTGATGTCATCTATGTATTTGCTAATACTTCTCATGAAAGATAGTAAGGCAGAAGTTGAAGGAAATAATATTTGCTTTAATTATGAAAGGTCATATTCTTTTTGAGTCAATAGAGTATGGAGATTTGGGTTCCTTTTGCAAACTCAATTTTTAAAAAAAATTTAGTCTTGTATTTGAATTGATTTGCATGTTCTTTAAGGGCATTATAAAGACATGGGGCAGGTAGTTGGTATAGTAGATAAAATGCAGAGCCTGAAGTCAAGAAGACTCAACTTCCTGAGTTCAAATCTGGCCTTAAACATATACAATCTGTGTGATTTTGGGCAAGTCACTTAACTCTGTTTGCTTCAATTTTATCTGTAAAATGGGCTGGATAAGCAAATGGCAATTCACTCTAGGATCTTTGTCAAGAAAACCTCAAATGGGCTCATGATGTGTCAGACATGATTGAAACTACTGAACAAAATGCCATAGATCAGCAGAGAGGATCCTAACTCAGTAGAGAAAGTGGTTGTCCTGGTGACATTGCTATGGTCATAAGAAGCATGAGTTGCACTGTTCATATGTGTTCTCTGGACAATTCACATGTATTTCTTTTTCAAGAATTCTTTTCAAACATGATTGCTGCCCACACTTGTTTCCTATGAGTCCATTATATTTTCTAATCATGTATCACACCCTACTCGAGGTGTGTTAATTTGTCAGAAGGTGGATCCTTGTATCAATGAGAACATTTTCCTTGTCATATATTTACTATACTGAATGATTAAATGTAGTTTGGCTCTCTGCATGGGGATGACCTCCCTTGTTTGCACATTATGGTCAGATTTAGCTTTCTAAAATACCACTTCTATTTACCTATTGTTTAGTAATCATCTTTTATAAGTACATACAAGATCTTTTGTAATATAAACCCCAACCCATGTTTTTGATCTTAATTCACAGTCCTTATTAAGTTATTTCATACATTCTACTACAACTAAGCTATTCAATGTCTTTCAAAAATAATTAGTACATTCTTGTATGTTTACACTCACCTAAGAATGTTCTTTGGTTATTTTTCTTCATATAAAAATCCTTCACATCTTCTTAAGCCCAGTCCAAATACAACTTTCCTTCCTTGAAACAATTTTTATGGAGTCAAGTCACAGGCTTATCTCCTTATCCTTTAAAGTGAATGCATTTTATTCATCATTTAGTGTTTATGACCTACTCTTTATTTTATGTATGTATATGTATATGTCTTATATTTGAGTTTGTCCAGATAATACACTATCCATTGTACATCTAGCTGCTCCTTGATTTATTTTATTATACTTAGCTATTGCCTGTGTCTTGAATTTGACTCTAAAACCCCTTCAAGAAAAAAAAGACTATTTGATTCACATTTTTATCCCCTAGAGTGCTTAGAAAAATTCTTCACATATTTTTTTTGTGTGTGTGTGTAAGATAGTATGACATGATGCATTATGGCAAGGAGGACCTAGATTCAAGTCCTATGACATATTCTGTGATGTTGGACAAATCACTTTCCCCTGTTAGTATTCACATATCTCCCTACGATGACACATTGCATAGTTTCTTAAACTATGGTATATCAGTTTTCATTTTTGAAGTTTTCTAAATGGATGAAATCCCAAATTTGGACAAAAAAGTTGACAAATATTTGATTCTAATATTTGAGAAATTGTTCTATTAATTAAATATTGTATTTAGTTATATTTAAAAATAATTTCCCCTATAATTTTAACTTTTTAAATCTCAAAAAGATCAAAATCTTGTATACTTCAAATTTAATAAAAATATTTGAGAGAAGGGGCATATTTCTGGCAGATATTCAATGAGAATGCATTTGACTTTTAGCCCGGTACATTCCATGTAATCTAGCAACAGGAAACACATTCAAGTTGAAATTATTATAACCAACCAGACCATAACTTGTTCCAAATTCCTCAAGCCAATCAACACAATATCATTCGAAACTAAGTTAAAATATGTAATATTGTCTTTTAAATGGCCTCATTTTAAAACTATTTTTAGGCATTAGGTAGACATGGTGATAGTTTTTATCCTTTAAAAACATAACATCCAAAAAAGAGATATGAGATTTGAAAAAGGTAGAAAAGTCAGTCCTCTTCTTTTTTAGATAAAGGGATTGAGGTTTGAAGACTTTTTAAACACATAAATTCTTCAAGAAGTGAGAAGAAATCCCTGCCCCACTCTTTTTGAAGAAGTTAGAGGACAATGGGTATGGCATATTGCATATGCTTTCAGACTTTTTGATATGTAGGTCTTACATTTTATGATAATATAGGTAAAGTAAAAAGAATCATAGAATTGGAAAATGTGATACAGCTGGTAAGAAACCTCTGAAATCATCTAGCCCAAATATCTTTTTGGTTGTTACTAATTGTATTACAAGTTACCTAGTCACTTGATTAACTATTAGATTAATATAGCTTGTCTTAATGAGATGAGATTTCTTGTACCTGAAAGTCAGCAAGTCCATATATTTCTTTTTTCTTTCTTTTTTAAAAAAGATTATTATTATTTTGGTAAGGCAATTGGGGTTAAATAACTTGTCCAGGGTTACAAAGCTAATAAGTGTTAAGTATTTGAACCCATATTTGAATTCAAGTTCTCCTGACCCCAGGGCTACTGATCTATTTACTGTGCCATCTAGCTACCCAAGCCTATATATTTCAGTGGCATAACTGGTGTCAGTTGACACCAGGAGGAAAAGAGAGACTAGGTGAGAGAGGCTAGGAAGAGTATTTGCTATTGGAAGAAATCTTGCTCTAGGACCTTGAGAGCTGTTTAACACACTGAAGAAAAGGATGCTTCTGATCTTGGAACAGAGGGTGGAGAAAAACAATATGGCCCAAGACAACAGCTATTGAGAGTAGGATTAAATTTTTGGCCCAGGATAATGTTGAAGATACCCTTTAGATTTTGGCACCCTGGGAGAAAACCCATTATCCTACCCTAGTAGAAATTTTCTATTTTTGTAGGGTCACTGCTAAAGTTTTGTGAGTTAGAGAATTTTACATCAGGATGTTTTTACTTTTATCATATCCCTGGGATTCAGAAAGAACAATTATTTGGCAAAAGTAAAAATGTTAATAAAACTGATGGAATGCAGTTGTTATCACTTCTTGGAAAAGGGGTAGAAAACAGACTTTGGGGGGGGTTGAAGGATGCGTAAACTTCATACATTTCTTCAAGACTTAGACAGGGGCTAATGCTAGCGGTGCACAGGTGAGAAAATTTGCCCTTTGCTCTACTTGCTTATGAGAATAAACCCATCAGTAGTTGCCAGGGCTTAGTTCAGTGACCTTCTAGATTATTGGGGAGAAATCAGTATCATTTGTTTGTGAAATTTCTCCTGCAGCTATTGTGAAATGCAACTTTTAGAGAGATCCATTTTGAAACACAAAGTTATTCCACCTTTGAAGTGAAAACAGACCATGACTGAGAGTGACAGTTTTTTCTTCTTTTGGCCTTTGATTTGTGTGGCATTTGGACAATGACAAATATTCTGCCCTATTGTGCTGGAAAATAAACCCTGAGCACAAAATAAGGAGCCAGGAAGTGGTAGTATCAATTTTAGCAAATTAAAGAATGAAATTATTGGCATCATAGAAGAAAGATAATTGATTGTCATGTCAGAAGATCTTAATAAATTCTAATTCTTACACTTACTACTCTTGTGATCTTCGATAACTCAGCTAACTTCCATTAACCCTCATTTGTGAAGCAAGGGAATTAGTTAACCTATGAGTTCTTGAAGATTTCATTTAGGTCCAGATCTATTATCTTATGAAATCTTTCCCAAGTATAATGAAATTTAGGATCAGCTTTTTCAGAAAAAAAGACATATAAAGATATTACCTATGATTTTAAGGAGAGACAGCTGTTTTATGTAGAAAAGAGTCCTGAACCAGGTTAGAAATTAAAAGATGAATTGATGTCTCACTCTTCCTATTTATTTGCCAGGTGACCACTGGCAAGATGATTTACATTCTTCTTCTGTTCACATTCCCTGATTTATAAAAAGGAAATAATAATATTAACACTGCCACATCAGATACTTCAGTGAGGAAGGTGCTTTAATTGTTAAATGGGAGTTTAGAAGTACCAGAGTGCTGAACAGAACGCTAGGTCTTCAATCATAGATCTGTGTTTGAATTCTGAATCTTCCACTCATATTCCTTGTGATCTTGGGAAAATCAGCTAATTGATAAGTACTTCATTAAGCACTTATTATAGTTTATATGGGATTCAGGGGAAACAATGGAAAAGTAAAAACTGTCTGTTCTCAAGAAGTGTACAATTTTTTTGTGTGTATATATGTGGCGAATGGGATTAAGTGATCTGTCAAGGTTTCACATAGTAAGTATTGAGTGTCTAAAGCTGTATTTGAATTCAAATTATTCTGACTCCAGGGCTGGCACTCTATCTACTATACCATCTCGCTGTCCTAGGAGCTTGCTTTCTAATGATGAACCAACATTTATTTCTAAGAGAGGTAAAGAGTAGATAGATGCAAAGTTGTTTTAAGTGGAGAGACACTAAAAGCTGGGTCTCAATTTCCATATGTGTAAAAAGAAACGTTGGACTGGATGATTTCTGAAATTGCTCAGAGGCAATATTGTGAATGAAACTCCACATATACTGCTAAAGAATATTTTCCAATGAAACTTCTAGGCATATAATTAAATAAAGCCAATAGGAAGAAATTAGTGAGCTTCATTCAATGCTCACATGTGAAAGAAGTGATTTTTTCATGTATAATATTTAGTCTAAAACAATTCGGCACTTCATCCCCTTCCCTCTCATCCCCCACCCTGACACTTCCATCAAGAGAGACAATGGCACACTGGGGACAGGTTGCTAGATTTAGAATGTGGAGACACAAGTTGGACTCCCAAGGCTTGATTCTTCTAAGTGTGATCATTATAATTTGTAATTTCTTTTTTTTTTTTTTTTGAACTCTATAAAATGGAGATATTAGTAAGCACATTTCCTGTCACACAAAGTGATTTTAAGGGAAGGCACTTTGTAATAGCCTTCACACCTTCTATAAATGAAATAAGATCAGAAGGGAAAGAACACAGATTTCTGTCCATCTATGTATTTGTCTGTCACCTTTTTAGGTAAAAACATATATCATAGTAGCTCCTTTTGAAATTTTGCCCTTAATTCCATCACAGTAGCATGGCTGGCTATAAAGCTGATAATTTCTTTCTCTCTCTGATTTTCAAAACAGGCATCATCATTCTGTTCATTTAGTTTAAATAAAGAATGAAAGGTATAGAGTAAGGCTGGTACCAGCATGACTTTGTTAGATTGTGTTCTATTTTAACTCAGAGGTGTCAATCCGATTAAAATATAGGAAAAGATTTAACAAAATAAATAAAAATAGAATAGAATATAAATAATGTCCATGTAATTTTCTAAGTCAACTATGTAACTGCAGGAATCCTTATATATATTCTATGGTAGAGACCACAATTTCTATTTTGAGTTTGACACTGTTGGTTTAATCCAAAGCGGAGAAGCTTGAGAGAATCAGTGGGCAGCTGAGTTATGCAGTGAGTGAGGGATTGAAAAGAGAATATCCAGGAAGGATTCAATTCAGAATCTTTTGCTTTTTTTAAAGGGAGCCAAGTGAAGATGGGAAGTACTAGGTGTTAATGTGTTGAATACGCAATTTTCCTAAAGAAAAAAACTTTACCAATTGAATACACAAACATGGTTTGATTATTTTACTTAACCCAAAGGAGTTTCAACATGTTAGCAGATTTAAAAGTTAATTCATTTCAGTTGAATCAACAGGAGGGAAACTAGAATCTTTATTAGTATTACTATTGACAATAATACTGATGATAACCGACATTTATATAGTGCCAGGCATTGTGATGAATGTAATAAAATATTTTGTCCTCAAAATTATCCTAGGAGGTAGCTGCCATTATCATCCCTATTTTTTGGTTGAGGAGATTTTGGTAAATAGAGATTGTGACTTGCCTAAGGTCATATGCTTAGTAAGTATCTGAGGCTAGATTTGCACTCTCATTTTCCTGACTCCTATTAGGAGCACTCAGTATTCCATCAATTGTGCTGTGGAGTCATCTTCTTGTTCCTTCCCAGATTCCTTTTATTTTAAAAACATATTTAATTTTTTGTTTTTTTTGGTATCACTTACTTTTCAATTACTATTTCATTCTGAATTTTTATAATAGAAAAACAATTTATCAAAACAAATTGAGACAATGATTTTGCCAACTTTTACATGCATTGTATTACATACAACCTTGTTCCACCACCTCTATAAGAAGAAAAGAGATGTGTGCTTCAGATTTAGTTTTCTTGAGCAAAAATTAACATTATATATAATCTGAAATCTTATATTTCAGTGTAGTTTTCATTTATATGCTTCTAATCATTATGTATAGTATTCTCCCAGTTCTTTTTATTTCATTTTACATCAATTCATTTGTTTCTCCATCTTTCTCTGAATGCTTCCTGAATGCTATTTGTAGTATTGTAATGCCAAAGTTCTCTTTTAATGGGGTGACCAGTTCCTCCATTTGTCCTATTTTGTAATTCTGCCTTAAGGTTATGACCGTCCCCTCTTAATGGTTGAGATAAAGGTTTTATAGACATTCCTTAATGTCATTAGAATATCAGTAACCTCCTTCTATGAGGTTATCCCCACCTAGGTCCCTCCATTGTTGTTATTCCATAAAAGGCTTGCTACCCCAATACTTGGGGCTTGACTCTTTGAGATGATAGTCTCTTCTAGCCCTGGGATCCATTGATCCCAGTATTTCTCTCCATTTAATAAATTATTGAATTGGTCTCTAATCTCTGTCTTGCTCAGTTTCTTTGGCATTACAGTATCTTGCTGAATAGTACCATTCTATTACAATCACATACTATCATCTCAACTTCTATTGAAGCTGAACTTCTATTCTATATTTGAGTCATTCAACTGCAGATTTAAATGAATTTTTTTAACAGAAAGATTGTTCCATACTCAAGAAAATTTCTATCAAATAGCCATTTCCTTTCTGGCTCTTCTTTTTAAGGGCAAAATCATCAGTTTTGTCTGATTTTGGCTGAGTTTATACTTAACCTTGCAGAAATAACATGCAGTTTCCAAAATGCTGATGTGGTTGAAAATGGAATCCCAAATTGCTTTCCAAAAAAGTTGGAATAATATAGGATTCTACCAACAATATGGACAAGTGTTCTAACTAAGCCACATCATCTTACATTTAATTAATTAATTAATTAGTTTATGTTTTCAGTGATAATATTATTTTATTTATGTATTTTTCAATACTAATATTATTTTTCCAAGTACATGAAATGATAGTTATCAACATTCATCTCTGAAAAGCCTTATGTTCCAAAATTTTCTCCCCTGCCACTTTCCCCTTTCCCTAAGACAGCAAGAAATCTGATATAGGTTAAATATGTGCAATTCTTCTAAACATATTTCTATATTCATCATGCTGTGTAAGAAAAATCATATCAAAAGAAGAAATACCCATATTTCACATTTTTAGCAGTATGACATAAGTCCAAAGAATACTATACTTGCAAGAGAACTAGCTTCAAATTCTGCCTCAGATACTAGTTGAATCATCATAAACAACCCTTAAAATTTTCGGAGGTTCAGCTTTTTTTCAAATTGTAAAATGGGAATATTAATACCATATTTATACCATGGGACTGTTATTTGCAATGCACATTTCAAACCTTAAAGAGTTTTATGAATAAGATTTATTGTCCTAGGACCATTCACAGATAAAAGTGGCAGAAGGATAATAAATGAATATGTGGGCATTTTTGAAATGATTTGTCTTATTCATTAGTGACCATGGATCATTCATTCCCTTTAGACTTAATCACCTGCTTTCTGCAAGACCTTTCTCCAATTAGTGGTCCCTCACGCATGAGTTAAGCTATGGTGAATCTTTTATAACTCAACAACTCTGTGATTATTAAACATTTGATAATGTTTTCAACAAACCTTTGAGTACTTAAGTTGAATAAGGCATAAAAGAAGAAGAAGAAAGAAGAAGAAGGAGAAGAAAAAGGAGAAAGGAGAAGGAGGAGAGGAGAGGAAGAAGGAGAATTGAAGAAGAAGAAGAATTGAAAGAGATGGAGGAGGAAGAGAAGAAGAATTGAAGAAGAATTAGAAGAAAAATAATTAGAATTAGAAGAAGAACTAAAGAAGAAGAAGAATTAGAAGGAGGAGAAGAATTAAAATTAGATTTAGAAGAAGAAAAATTAGAATTAGAGTTAGAAGAAAACAAAGAATTAGCATTAGAAAAAGAATTAAAGAAGAAGAATTAGAATTAGAAGAAGAATTAGAATTAGGAGAATTAGAATTAGAAGAAGAATGAGAAGAATTAGAATTAGAAGAAAAAAATTAAAATTAGAAGAATAAGAATAAGAATTAGAATTAGAAGAAGAAGAAGAAGAGGAAGAAGAAGAACAACAACAACAAGAGGAGGAAGGGGATAAGTATTTATATACTACTTATGATGAATCAGCTACTTTGCTGATCATTTTTTTCCTTCCAATATTATCTCATTTAGTCCTTACAACCACCCTCCTGGCTAAATACTGTTATGATTCCTGTTTTACAGGTGAGGAACTTGAACAGAAGTTAAGAGACTTGGTCAAACAGCTAGTAAGTGCCTGAGGCCAGATTTGAATTACTTCTTATTCATTCCAGGACCAATAGACTATTCACTGCACCACTAGTTGTAATGTTTGGCAGAGGTTTTTTCTATTGTCATGGAAAACATTTTAGGTCCAAATGGAAGAGAAATTCTGTATGGATGATGAAGTCTTACAAGTTGTTCATGTTTGTGGATGCCATTGTGCTAATTGGCTCAAATTCCAGACTTTACAGGACTTTCTAAAAAAAAAAAATGCTATTACTTAAAAGAATTGGAGTGAAAATTCAATACAGAGGGGAAAAAATCCCATATGAAACTACTTCTTGACTGTACTATGACATTAATTTTTCCATTGTTTTGATATATCAGTTCAAATATCTAGGAATGGCTTTGCTGATTGATAATGAGCTGGAATCAGAATCAGATAAAAAGAAAAAAGCAAGTTGGATTGTACCTGGGTTATTTCCTGGATAATCCCATATTTTTACACTGATTTTCTACAAATGATAATACTTGGTTACACATTTAAGACTAATAATAATGATGGTAATGATGATAACAACTAACATTTATACAGCAATTTAAAGTTTGCAAAAACACTTTATGTTATGTACTATTATTCTCACAAGAACCATGAAAAGTAGATATCATAATGTTTATTTTACTAATTAGAAAACTGAGGAATAATTGTGTGTATGTATGTGTATATATATATATATATGTAATATATATATATATATATATACATATACACACACATATATATGGAAAGAGAGAGACAGAGAGACACACACAGAAAGAGAGAGAGAAACAGATATATAGAGACCAAGACAAAGACAGAGAGAAAGAGAAGAGAAAGAAACAGAGATATAGAAACAGAGGGTAGAGAGACACAAAGACACAGAGAGACAGAGACCAAAACAGAGAGAGAGAGAGAGAGAGAGAGAGAGAGAGAGAGAGAGAGAGGCAGAGAGACAGAGAGAAAAAGGAAAAAGAGAGTGGGGAGTGGGGGAGAGACAGATGAAAGAGAGAGAAAGAGAGATAGAGAGACACAGAGAGACAGACAGATGCAGAGAGACACAGAGAAACACAGAAAGACAGAGATACAGAGAGGAGAAAGACAGAGACAGAAATATACAGAAAGAAATAGACAGGCAGAGGAGAGAGGAAAGAGACAGACAGCGAGATAGCTAACTAGCTAGAGCCAGGGAAAGAGATGAAACAGAGAGAGACAAAGGAGAGAGAGAGAGACAGGGAGAGAAACGGGCGGGGGTCAGCTGGGTGGCTCAGTGAATAGAACACTGGGCCTGAATCAAGAAGACCTGATTTCAAATCTGTCCTCAGATACTTAGTAGTTGTTTTGACCCCGGAGCAAGGTATTTAGCTTCTGTTTGCCTTAATCTATTATGTAAGAAAATGACCAATCATTCTAGTATTTTTGCCAAGAAGACCACATAGACAGTATTGATGTGCGATGTTCCACAGTGTTACAAAGTGTCAGATATAATTGAATGATGGAACAACAGCAAGAAGATAGATACACATACATATCTATATCTATCTATTCATCCATCTACTTTACTATCTGCTCATCTATCTATATCTATCTATTTATCTATCTATCTCTATCTCTATCCTATAGATAGATGCTGCAGGTGGACACTGAATTGGACTCAGAAGTAAATGGAAAATATTAGAAATGATGAATTTTAGAAAATTCCATTGTGCTTTTAATCACCCTAAATTGCTTCCTGAGACAAAGGACTGACTTTTTTTTTTTAACATCAATATTCTTCCAGTGATGTTTTATGGTTGAGTCATAGAATAATGCTGTGTGATTGTGTGTCATGCAATGAATGTGGTATTACTTGACACACAATCACACAGCATTACTCTATTCTAGTCTCTGGAATAGTTGACTTTGTAGGTCTTTCAAAAGTCAAGGAAGAATTACATGGTTCTGATGTATAGGTGGTAACATTTATCAACAAGAACTCGCACAGAAGGCAGAAATGAGGAAAGCTGACATATGGTTAGAAAAGGAGGTGGACCATTTAGGTGGAAAACCTGGAAAAACAGAGATAGAGTAAAGTTGAGGGAATAGACTGGCGGATTTATGGCAGGATACATATACAAGCTTTAAATAGAATGAGAAAAGTTAAATAGACTGCAGTATAAATCAAATATCAGATCCATTAAACTATATATTTAAACTACATTAATTCTTCTTTCCCTATTAACAGATTTTAAGATATTGGAGTGGAGTGCCTTTGCCAAGCTAGGCAAAATGAGGCAAGCCAAAGAGTTGACTTGGAGCAAGAATTGTTCCTGGTGAACATTGAAAATACCACCAAAATATGAAAGGCACAATAGGATTATTTAGGTAATGGATGATATACAGTGTAGGCTGGGGTGAGAGTGGGAGGAAACAAACAAAACAAAACAAAAAAGCAAAAACAATAACAAATAATTATGAGTAAAGGTTCAGATTGTGGGTGCTATTGACTAACACGATCAATTCAGCTGCTTTTATCCATGTTTTGTTTTGATTTCTGTAACTTTGACTTGTTATATTTTGTACTTATACCCATAGTTTGAAAATTATGATGTGTTCATTCTCTTTCTCTTCCCATTGTTTCCTTTCTCTCTCCATTCCTTTGATTTATCTTTCCTTGCTTCCTGCTTCCCCCCACCCCCTTCTTCTCTTCAATGTCCCAGCCATTTAATTGGATTCTTTTCCATTATATTTTACTATCCCTTTAAAATGATGGCATTGATCTAGTTTGGGTATGTTGACTTGACAAAACAAATAGTGACTATAAGGGGAAAAAAGCAATCAAGTCCATTTTCTCAGTGTCACATGGATGAAATATCAGCATGATTGTCACTTGTTTAGAAGAACTGAGAAATTTCCACAGATGTTTCCATATTGTTTAGAATAGCTTTATAATCTTAATTATGTCCAAGTGCTGAATATTAGAGCTGGAAGAAATGAACTGGTAATAACTCACTCATTTTACAAATGAGGAAACAGAAACCTAAGGAAGTTTAGTGACTTGATCAATTTTACACAATTAGTTTGTGACAAAAACCAGACCTAAGGTAAAGCAAGGCAATGACCATTTATAAAGTGGTTTTCATGTACTAGGAACTATACTAATTGTCTGGGAACAGAAATGAAAGCAAAAAGAAAAGCAGCCTCTACACCAATGACTGTTTATTCCAAGAGGGAAAACAAATACTCAAAAGAAAACTCAAAAGCAATGATGTTGAACTACACTAAGTCAGAAGTATGGCCTGGGGAGGAATGTAGTTTG
Organism: Sarcophilus harrisii; assembly: GCF_902635505.1. Taxonomy (NCBI): domain Eukaryota; kingdom Metazoa; phylum Chordata; class Mammalia; order Dasyuromorphia; family Dasyuridae; genus Sarcophilus; species Sarcophilus harrisii. The sequence continues at coordinate 75,901,124 of NC_045426.1, forward strand.
TGTATCCTGGGCCTGTCCCCAGTGTGGAAGAACTAGGAAAAACTTGCTAACAAGAGATTAGGACCAGAGTTGCAAAAGGATGTTCTAGAATGGGAATGGGAAAAAAGACAGAAGCAGATGCAAGCTCCAGAATGGGAGGTTCTATGATGAGACTGCAGTTGAGATATGATATTGAAGTGCAGAAAGTCATAAACACAGCTGAGAGAATTTTGGGAAGCTTATTAACTCCCAAGCTACTGTTTTTCCCCTGCTATTTCAAAATACAAAAGTTTACATATGAAATAAGAATGTAATAATTTGTTTTGTGATAAATAATACTTCCCTATGGGAAAAATAAAATGAAATGAAAAAGGAGGTGGGAAAGGATTGACATTAAAATTGATAACGTGAATAGCAATTGGAGGAAATAAAAGAAATTGAACATTTTCTTATGTACATTGATGATTATGCTAATTTAAGTCTAAGACTTCAAAAATGATTTGTGAAAAAAATATTATGCGGTAATTAAGAATGCCTTAGTGTAGTACCTACAGAGGCAATTGCTATCAAGAAGACCTGGTCTTAATTTCCAAGTTGATGCAATCTGTCTGTATTACTTGAAGAAATCAATCAATCTCACTGTGTCTCAGTCAAATCTTTAAGACTATAAGTTACAGAAAAGGTGCCAACCTGTACTGATAGAGGAAGTTCTTTATGAAGAATTCCTTTCATTAATGTCTAATAAAAAATCCCTAAAGAGTCATAGGGAATTATAGAATAGGAATTGTAGAGGCCACCTAAATTATCCCCCTACATCCTATCAAGTTCACACTTAAATCATCTACTTACAAGTCTGACGTGTTTCAAAGTCTCCAGGGAAGTTTCTTTGGGATCCTTTAACATTTAAACAACTTAAGCTATTTGATTGATTAAAAAGATCATTTCTATTGCCTTTTGCTATATCCTAATCTCATTTTTTTTTTCTTAGTAGGAAATGTGAAGATAAAATCTTTTTAAAATATTTGGGCCTAGAATGATTTGCAGAGGTCAATGCCTATTGCTTGCCAGTGTTATTATGGTTAGAAAATCTGTAGGCTTGTGTCTTGTAGGATTTTTTGTTCCTTTGACTAATTCATGTGTTAGTTGTTTCAAAGACAGCACCGAAAGGTATATAATAAGTAAAGGCTAAAATAAATCATGGTCAAAATAAATCATGGCTTGCTAGGTATGACAACCAAAAATTATAGATGTAGTCTTTTTCTTCCTCATTTTACAAATGAGGGAACTGAGGCCCAGATAACAATACCTGACATTTATAGAGAACCTTAAAGTTTGCAAAGAACTTTCCATTATTCAAGCCTCATGACAACTGTGTCTAATTCTTAAAATAAGAAAACAGAGACCATACATAAGTTAAAGAATCCGTTCCTCGGTGTTTAAATGGCTTGTGAGTGTTAAAGTTGAAATCTGAAGTAGTCTCCTTGACTCCTGATTCTACCACATCAAATTATCTTTTGAATAGATTGCATAATATGTCAAAGAAACAGAAAAAGAATATTTAATCCAGAGATTCTGTTTCCAGCCCCACTAATCTTTTAAAAAAATTAATATTGTTTTTCCCAATTATACATAAAAGCAATTTTAAACATTTATTTAAAAAAAGAGTTCCAAACACACTCTCTCTCTCTCTCTCTCTCTCTCTCTCTCTCTCTCTCTCTCTCTCTCTCCTACTCCCTCATTGAAAAGGCCAAAAAATGACATAGAGGTTCTAGATATGAAGTCATACAAAATGTATTTCCATATTAGTTATGTTGTAAAAAAAAAAAAAAATCTGCCAAAATCCAAAGAAAAATAAGAAAAAAAATTTTTTTACAGTATGCTTTGATTTACATTTAGACCATCAGTTCTTTCTTTGTGGATGAATAGCATGTTTCATCATAAGTATTTTATCTGGATCTTGTATTGCTGAGAATAGCTGTCGTTCACAGCTGATCATCATACAATATTGCTGTTAATATGTGAAGTTTTTTTTTTGTTGTTGTTGTTCTGCTCTGTCACTTTGTCTCAGTTCATGTTGTCTTTCCAGATTTTTCTCTTCATTTCTTATAATAGTACAATAGTACTCCATCAAAATCTCATTGCTCACTCATCCCCCAATTAATGGGCATCCCTCAATTTCCTATTCTTTGTCACCACTAAATAAGTTGCTATTAATAAAGCACTCCTACTTTTTAGAGTATGCCACAGAATCTATTTTAGACCCTTGTTATTACAGAAGCAGTAATTTATTATACATTGAATAATTGTATAATTATATCTAAAAGACTCATGTTGAGCCTGACTTTCTGAAGTACTGATAAGATTTTTTATATGAAGGTCTCTTTATTCTTAGGTTTTTCTGTTCCATATCTTATGATTGAAATATAATAACCACTTAGATATGCTTTGGGGATGGTTCTCATGTGTTTCCCTCTAAAATACAGAGATTTTTCTACTATGTAAATTATGAAATTAGATTGCTTTATACTGTTTTGTTTTAAGAAAACTTCAAAGGAATAAATAAGACCTAGAAATTGTATGTTGTCATTTGATTCAGTAAATCCCTAAAGTGCTGAGGTAAAGAGGTAGAGAACAACCCTACATGAAAGAATTTGAAGTAATTCTTTGGTGTTTAAGTTTGGTATACATTTTAATTGTTTCACAGAGATTATGCTTTCTTAGAATAACTTCCAAAAAAGGTGTTCAGCATAACTACCCAGAATTGGGACAGTTTCCATTCTAATGCGGCTCCATTAGTGCTTTCCCAAGTGACAGTCAAAGTATCTTCAGTTTGCCATCTGTAAAACTTATAATGAGGAAGCATTGACTTGACTCAGTTTCTTCATATGTAAACTGAAAGAATCATGCCAGATAATCTGTAAGACTTGTTTTAGCTCTGAAATTCTATGATGTGAAGTGTGTATGTACACACTTGTTAATGTGAGTTTTAAAAAGGAGGATAAACATTAACTATGTATCAGGATGTTTTGTCTATAAAACTGCAGATTGCTAAATACTTGGATCCTGAGGTGTTGACTTCATTTTTTTCTGGTTTCAGTTGCTACATAATTTCAACCTATTTGATTAATCTTTCATGATATAGCAATCAAATGTTCCATAAATAACCATCAGTATTATTAGATATTAATGGGAAAATTAAATTATTGACTTTTTTTTATAAAAAGAAAGACCTTATTTGGGCAATTGGATAGAATTTAATTTTCTTAATCTTCAATTTAACTATATATATTGACTTCCCTAAGAATACATATACAGCCACCCCCACTACCACCACCACAATCACTATTTCAACCACAAAAATAGCTTTCTCTGGACAAGCCTTGGTCTTAGGTAGAGGAGTGATGAAGACAGGAGAACCACCAGGGGAATCTCTGTTTCTATCTCCATCTTCTATGTCTCGTTTGTAATGAGTCTTCTCTGTCTGAATTTGAGAGAGATCTTGTCTCCAGTCCTCTCAGTCCTTAAATTCCTCAGTATGATTACACCATTACATCACACTTAAGTATATGCCAACTAGAATGATTACATAATTGTATCACACTAAATATATGTCAACTAGAGTTACATCATTATATCACACTAAATATATGTGAACTAGAGAATCATTATCTCATTAATCACACTGAGTAAGTGCTTACTATAAGCACCCTACTATAAGTATCCTTGCTTCAAGTAGAACATAGGTGGTCATGCCTTCCCTGACTTCTCAGGCTGGGAGGAAATAAATTCAAAAGGGAAAATGGGGAGCCAAACCAGATATTTTTAGCACATTTCCTCTGAGCTGAAGGATCATACTTCACTCAGAGTTCCCCCACTATCTTCAGCCCTCTACAGAGACTATTTAACATGAACACACTATTGGTCAGTTTTCTTCCTTTCACCCCTGCTTCTGATATCATCTTTCAGTTTTTCCTTCTTATTATCTGAAAAAAGCATAGTTCTTCTTGTTAAGGCCAACTACAAAACATGTATAATTGTATTTGTTCCCATTAATCAACCCACCTGTAAAGTCCGGGCTATCTCCCTGGAGGCCTCAGGAACAGCAGGGCTGAGGATAAGTATAAGTCCTTGGTCTTTAGGGGGAGAAGTGAAGGAGACAGACAAATTGCCACAAGCTCCCCACCAACCTTCCTTCTCCTGGTCCTGCCACAAAGTGAAGTTCTCACGCCTCTCTCACCCCACCCCTTAATCCTTACCTACAATTCTCTTAACTCCAAACATTGAGCCAGCATTAACTGCAAGAAGAGCAATTCCAAACATATGCTAATAGAGACATTGTCTTATTTCGAATAGATAATTAGTCTTAAGTGCTTGGTTGTCTGATTCAAGTGCACCTATTCAGTGTTTCAGCCCTTTACCTACCAAACAATAAGCTTTAATTAAGCATCTGCTGTGTGCTGAACACAGTACTAGTCATTGAAGGAATAGGTGCAAAAATAAAGTAATCCCTATTTTTCTCACTTTTGGTGAATTTACATTATATGTAAGCTCATGGAGATGATGTAGGAGGACAACATGTACATCTTAAAATAAATCCAACTCAGCATGTCCCAAACTGAAATTCTTATTTTTTTCTTCCAAACTCACTTTCTAAACTTCTTTATATATATGTAAAAGGTATCACCAACCTTCTAGTCTCCTATATTTTCATATTCAGAACCTTTCTATTATCCTCAACTTTTCATTTTCTCTCACCATTCCAATTCCATTGCTGAATCTTGCCATGTATGTCTTCACTACATCTCTTGCATCTAATTTAGCCCTGAATCTGTTTACACAGGTACCATCTTACTTTATGCTCTCAATTAGTTTAGTTCATGTTCATCATCTCTCCTGCTAAATTACTGCAATAGTTTCAAATTTGCTTTCCCTGACTCATTTTTTCCCCACTCCCATATAATTTTCTCACTTTTGTCAAAATAATTTTCCTTAAATGCAGATATAATTATGTATTTCCACTATTCAACTTGAGAGACTTCCCATTGCCTCTTGTGCTTCCCATTTAAATTTTAAAACTCTTCACTACCTGACCTCAAATTATGTTTACAAGCTTCTTGGACATTTTTATTACCCACTCTTCACCTCAATCTGTTATCCATTCAAACAAGCCTTTTCTTTGTTCCTCATATGTAATATTCCTCCCCTTGCATTTTTTTGCATCAGCCTTATAATATGTCTGGAATTTGCTCCCTCATTAAAACAGTTTGTAGAGATTCTTTGTTTATTTAAGAAGCACTTCAAACATCATCTTATCATGCTCTGCTATCAAGACTACCTTTCCTACCACATTTCCTGGGAGATAGCAGAGTCTTAATGAATAAATATTTCTTGATTGATTGACTTTTCATGGATTAAATAGCTAGGAAATATCTGATGTCAGTTTGAATCCAAGTCTTCTTGACTTCAAGACATACCATTATACTATGTTGAGTCTTTACTATGTTGTGGCATGTGTTAGTAGTCTGATGAAGTCTAGGAACCTATTTTGAGAATAATGTTTTTAAATGCATAACATAAAAGACAGAGAATTACAAAGAAACCAATTATATTGAAATAGTTATCAAATATTAAAGAAAAATTATCATGGACAATAGCTTAAGATCTACTGTTAGAATAATCTCATCATTTACATGTAAAGATATTGGTTCTGTGTTTGGAGAAAAGCACTGAACTTGTCCTAGGTTTTGAGTTTTCATTCTGACACTAAGTTACATGATATTGGACAACTAGCTTTAGTTCTCTGAATTGTGTTCATTATCTGTAAAAACCTAAAGGATACTTAATGACAGGCTTCTTCTGAGGAAAAGAGTTGGTAGAGGAAGGGAAAAGCATTTATTAAGTATCCATTATGAGTCAGGAACTTTAGTACTTTCCAACTACTATAATATTTGATCCTAACTACAACTTTGGGATATATGTCCTCTTATTTCTTCCACTATGTATCTCTCTCTCTCTCTCTCTCTCTCTCTCTCTATATATATATATATATATATATATATATATATGCATATATGAGGCAGACAAACTGGGGTCATACACATGGAAAGTAAAGTATCTCAGGTCAAATTTGAATTCATATTTTCCTGATTCTTATATCTATTGTACCATTTAATTTCTACATTTGTAAACTTTCAAGTATTTGGTGTGAGTTAATATCATCACTTGTCCAAAGGTATATAGTTAATGGTAGAACCTTTATCAGAACCAGCATCTATCCTTATCAAACCAGACTTATAGTTACTATATTTGTGGTATTTTATTTATAAAACTGTGATATTTTAGAATTGGAACTGCTGAGATACAAAGTCTAAAGAGACCTGAGCCTCTTTAAATTATAGTTTCTCACCTCAAAAAAATGCTTCTGGAGCTGGCTCTGTAAAATGACCCAGACATTGGATAGAAAGCAGGAAAAAAAAAATCAAAGGAATTTTTTGTACATAAGAAATACACATTTTCTGATATCTCTAAGGTTCTAGATTTTTCATGCCTCCTGTTTTTAAGTAGGAAATAATTCATTGAGTAAGTTCATTGCACTACAAATTTTTTTGGAGGGGACTATAATAAAAGTAACATGATATCAATAACTTTGACATAATAATAACATAGTTGAACAAAATATTTTAATTTAACATTTACTGAATAGCTTTCAAAATATTACATATGGTCTGTTTAGAAGTGTTGCTTGTATGTGTACCAAGCAGAATAAATTCATACAGGTTATAAATCTATTAATGTGCATAAATATTCATTTTTATAAAACAGAGGATTTAAAAAAATATTTCTCTTTTCTCTTCCTCCCACTCATTCTACCCATGTAATGAAGAGCAATGATTGCTTTGGGTAATATGTTTCTCTCTTTGATTGTTCATTTGATCCTTCAGTTACTTGGGATGAAAAAGAAGTGCCCACTCAGTTTACTAGTCAAAGTATCAATTGTGAAGCCTCCCCTCAATAATTTCCATTAGAGAGAATAGGGTTTATTTGGTTCTTTTCCGAACCTAAGATTCCCAAGGATGTTTCATTCTCCCAATTTCTATGATCTCAAACTTTTATTTCCTTCAGACAAGACGGAGGGTGCTCTGACAACAATGAAAGACATACAAACTCTTGCAATATTTGACATCATTTCCCTCCCCCCATGATTTATTCTCTTTGCTTCTCTTCTACTGAAAGGAAGTATAAAGTACAAACTACAAACAGGCTATTGACCCACCTTGATATGGAGGACACTGTTGTATGAGCTGAAGATTTAAAGGCATTGAAATGTGGACTTTCAATTCTAGTGGGAATTTATTTTATTAAACTCTAGTTGGTCTCATTTCACTGCCCAGCTTCAAGAGCAAAAAAGACAATAAGGGATTTATACTTAAGTGATTCTCTGCAGTTAAAATTGTTCTGGTATTTTAAAAAGCCAAATACATTGATATTTGCCAAATGTAAATGCATTTTCCATCAGTTCAGCCAAAAGGAGTTGGATGACTTTGTTAATTCCTCAAAGGAATTACAATTTGCTCCACTTTCACAACCTTTAGAAATTGGGGTTCTAGGTCTCTTTCCTACAATGGAAGTACCAGTGGAAAGGTACTGTGACTTGATTAAACGTCAGTGGTGCCAATGAAACACCTCAAATCTGATATCAGAAGGGGAAACAGAGAGAATTTAAAGAAAGGACAGAGGGAGATCTCTTGACAATTACATCTGAAATACTGTGTTCAGATTTGGGTACCACATTTTTAAAAAGCCATTAACCAGCTGCAGCACATCTAGATCAAGGTGGCCAGGATAATGTTGAAATTCAAAAGGAGGTCATTCTAATATGCCTTGGTTGAAAGAACTGAGGGTCTTTAAATTGTAGGAGGAAAGACATCAGTAGGGAAAACACAACTTTGTGAAGAAGTTAAACTAAACTTCTGCTTGATTTTGGAGTGCAAATCTCCATTATCAAAAGATCTACAGGTTTCCATCTACCATTAAATTTATGATTCCATGAAGTTATAGTAGAACATTTCAGCTTAATTATTAGAGAAAACATTTTAAACATTACAGCTTAAGTGTAGTAACCTGGATATACAAAATATTCCCTCTTATGAAATCTTCAAAGGCAAGTTCATTATTACTTGTACATGTTCAACCCAAGTTTCCTATTCCAGGTAAGAGCTAGACCATAAAAAAAAGAGTGATTCTATTTTTATAATACTTGTTATTTATTGCTCAGTAACCAGAAGACATTCAGAGCTCACTAGTTATTTCAACCTAAGTTGCAGATAGTCTTCCACATAGACAGAAACTCTGTTTCATATCCAAAATTCAGTAATGTATGTTACTGTGCACCATTTATTAGGTTTTATTCTAAATAAGACAAAACAAAACAAGTCTCAAATCCCTTGTCCTAACGATAATCTGTAATGGCTTCCTTTCTATGTAAATGGCAACCCGTAATGGTCTTTATAAAACATATCAATATAGGCACAGTCTACTTCAAATTTATATTTTCTTAAGGAAAAGAGAATACCAATTCGAACACTGAAGGTATAATAAATCGTTTATTAGAAAAGAAAACAAATCATTACAAAGACTGTGTCACAAGAGACAGGGGACATAATATGAGATATTTTTATGAAAGTAAAATTGATATAACATGGTAAAACATTGAATATAATAGATGATAAAGTGAAGACTCAAAGTTGACACTTAGTTGTGAGCCTGGGGAACAGGAGAGATGGTAGTGCACTCAGCAATAATAAAAGTAAAAGTTAAGAAGAATGGAGGATATGGCTAGAAAAATATAACATGCTGAGCTTAAGATGTCTATTGGACATCCAATTCAAGGTTTCTGAGTACCAGATGGAGAAAGACTAGGCTTCAGAAGAGAAGTTAGGGCTGGTCAAATAGATTCTTGAATTCTCTGCATAGTGATGAAAATTGGAATCCTGATAAATGATGAGATCACCAAATGCAATGGTAAATAGAGCAGAGGGTTAAAGACACAACATTGGGGGACACTCAGAGTTAGCAGACATGACCTGGGAAAAGAGACTAAGAAACTACAGATAGAAAGAAAGTAAACTAAGTGACGTAAGTGTCACAAAAACCTAGAGAATAGAAATTGTCAAGGGAAAGAGGATCAGCAGTGTAGAGAGTTCACAAGGATGAAAAACGAGAAAAAAGAATTCATTTTGACAATGAGGACATCATTGGTAATTTTGAGGGAAGTAATTTCATGAATTGAATGAGGAGACTAAAAGCAAGACAGTAAAGAGTTATTAAAAAACAAATAAAAGGAAACCAAGTAGAAATACTGCATGTGTATGACTTTCTCAAGGAAGTTAGCAACAAAATAGGAGACATGTGGGATGGTGGTTTATAGAGAAGTATGGATCAAGTGAATGTTTATTGAGGATGGAAGATGCATGGACACATTTTTAGGCAATAGGGAAGTAGCCAGTACTCAGAAAAAAGTTGAAGATTGGTAAGAGTGGGAATCATAGAAAGGGCAAGCTACAAGGGAAGACAAGATAGAATGAAATCACTTATACATATTGACTATGGTATTCCAGGACAGTTCATTTAAATATAGCTGTTAGACAGGAAGGCACATTTAAATGTTACTGTAATACCAAATTGGATATTCCTTTCTGCTAGAATGTGATGTACTAGTTGACATTAGTTTTGCATGACTGAGTCTCAGTTTTCTTATTTGCAAAATTAGAGTAACTGTTATTATTGCTGTGAGGAAAGATATCAGAGATGTAATGTCATTATGAGTTATAAAAGTGTCAAGGACAGAGTAATGAGTGTATATTATTTGTTGGCCAATTCAAAATAGAGAAAATCTTGCTAAAAAAAAAAAAACAGCCTCTTTTATTTGAAGTCTTCAAGAAGATACTAGGGAACTATGGAGTATATTTTGTAGAGGAGATTTTTGGGGAGATAATAGTTGAATTAGGTTCTTGTAATGTTCTCTTCTCTAAAAATAGAATGTTCTCTGGGAGTAGGTTTCTTGGGGAGCTTCTGGAAGCAGTTTTCGTTTCAGTTACAGTAATAATCACTTCAAATACAGCCAGCTGTTAAAGTCCAGTTCTTTATTGTCTCTTCCAAAATAGCCTGGTTAGCTTTCCTTGGTTCTGAGAGCTCTTGTTGCTAGCCTCTGCCAGCTTCAGCCTCTAGCTCCCTCTGAATCCAAAGCCTCCAGCCAGCACAATGGTGGAATATCGAATGGATCTGACTCCTTCTCCAAGAGAGTGGGCTTGTAGGAGCTGTGACTTGTGAATCTCCTGACTTGTGACTGTCCCAAAGTCTCTAGTGGGCTAGTCCTTCAGTGGGCTCCTCCCTTTATATGCTCTCCAAAGGTATGAACTCCAATGTGTGAACTCTCCCAAAGGTGTGAACTCTAATGTGTGAACTCTCTTAAAGGTGTGAACTCTAGAGGTATGAACTAAATACATAAGCCCTGCCTCCATCAATTCCAGTGACCTAGCACCCTGTTTCAAGTTCTGGCCCATAACATATTCTTTCAACTCTGTGAAGTATTTATGAACATTTAGAAACTCTATTATCTAAAAAGATGATATATGAAACCTCTTCTTATATTTTGCAATCTGTTGAATTCAAATGGCCAGAGTGTTAAATCCAAGCTAGCTCCCTGGAGGCCTCAGGATCAGCCAGAGTCACGATAAATTAAAGTGCTTGGTCTTTAGGGGGAGAAGTGAAGGTGATCTCTCCTGGATTCTCAAGTCCAAAGTCATCAACCTCTCTCTTCCTCATGCTGCTGAGGTCTGGCCTGTCTCACCCCACCCTCTAATCCTTTCCTACAATTATCTGTATACACCAAACATTGAGTAAGCACCCTACAGTGAGAGGAGCTATTTTTCCAAACATATGCTAATAGAGTCATTGTCTCATATGGAATAGTTAATTAACCTTATGTCTTGGTTATTTGATTCAAGCATACCTTTTTCATAGTTTCAGCCCTTTATATCAGAGAATCATAGAATCTCAAATTTCATACTGCCCAGAGAGCTCAGAGTTTACTTAGTTCACTCACTGTCTTCATGACAGTGTCATGTCATTGTCTTCATCCAATATGTTAACAATGTCCTAATAAGTGATCATATATCCTTTGCTTAAATTCTTCCACTGGAATGATTCTCAGTACTTTTTGAAGAAGCCCATTTTATTTTGTGGCATTTTTAAATTTTCAAATCATTAAATAACTATCATTTTAATCACAGCTTTAGATTATAAAACACTTTATGAATTTATATGTATTTGGTTGGGAGTAAGATTGCTGCTAGTTCCGTGATAACAATGGTATAGGTGATACTGAGGGCAGGAACTCTCTGTACCAATAAAAGTCAGAAAAGTTTTTGTTAACTCACAGTTTTTAAGAATTACACTGAGCCCTGAGGTTAAATGGCTTTCTTAGAATCCCCAGCATGTGTCAGAGGGAAGACTTTAATTCTAACTTTCTGTCCACTGTATATCACTGATTCTCATGAATTAATTAATGCACTTTTTCTCCCTTTTCCTCTGTTTTGGAAATGGTGTAACTGAGGCTTGTAGAGATTAATTGACTCCAAGGTCATACTTAGCTAGTAAATTATGGAATGCAATATTGACTCCAAATTCTCTATTCTTTTCATCACATTATGAGAATTAGATGAAGGTTTAGTTTTCACAGTTATGAAATTTAGTTCAGAAAAATGAAATTGAAACCTAAGAAATAGAAGTTAATGGCATAAGCAGGAAACAAAGGTTAATGGAGGTAAAATGTAAACATATGTAAGGATTTATAAAGTTTATTTAGTCATGTCTGACACTTTTTTGACCTTGTGTACGGCAAAACAATATTGTCAATGAAATTTTCTTAACAAAGGGAAGTAAGGCAAACAAAGATTAATTTTTTCCCCCCAAAGTCACATAGGTAATAAATGTCTGAAGCTGGGTTTGAGCTCAGGTCTTTCTGACTTTAGGCCCAGAGCTCTCTACACTTAATTACCTCATTGTAAACTACATTTGTATGAATTACACTCAATATCATGTCAGAGTAATTTTAGAATCAGATCACTAACTGGATAAAATATATATCTAAATGATCATCAAATTAGAGGATAATATGAAGATGAGAAGACACAGTTTCAAGATAATTTGTTTTTATATAGAATAGTGAATACCACTATCAATTGGAAGTCAGGATCACCTGCATTCAAATGCACCCTTAAATTCTTGCTACATGATCAAAGATCTTTAATTTAGCTCTCTGAACTTCAGCTTAGTATCATCTCTAAAATGGTCACAATAATAACATTTACCTTACAAGGTTGTTATGGGGTTCAAATGAGATATAAATATAAGTAAAGCATTTTGTAAAAATTGACTATCTACATAAATGAAATATTACTAATGATAAAGAAGCTGTTGTTTCATTAAATGGGAAATTGATAGATGTAATGCTATTGTTTCTGATGATTGCTGTTATTTAGAAATATTTTCTTTGCCACAATGAAGGGTCCAAAAGAGCCGAGAAATTGCTTTGACCTACACAGGTTTGAGATCTTTGCCAAATGGAGAGATATCATCACTAACACTGACAACCTAATTTACAAAATATTACAGAAGAAAATTTCTGAATGTACAAGGAGTATCATCTCACAAATTGTTTTCTGAAAGCTGTTAAGGGAAATTTTGCCTATAGAAATATTTTTTGTAACCTCCAATTATAGTACATCATTCATAGATAAAATTGGAAATAGGACAAGAGATAGAAAATGAAACATTCACCATCATTTTTACAACAAACTGTGCTCATTGCTAGTGACAATGGAACTACAGTTTGGACTCTGTATCTGATGTGCTGTAGGAGAAAGGATAAATGGTTCTTGATCATCTGAGAGAATGTGCAATAAGCACACCTGGCTTACCTTGGGACACTTACCAATAGCATGACCCAGGGCAATTGGCTTAAGCCCACTTACCTAAATTTTTTTTTCTCTTACTTTCCTTCCTTCCTCCCTCCCTTCTTCCCTCCTTCCTTCCTTCCTTCCCTCACTCCCTCTTTCCCCCCTTCCTTTCTTCCTTCCTTCCCTCCCTCCCTGTCTCCCTCCCTCCTTCCTTCTTTCCTTCCTCCCTTCCTTCCCTCCCTCCCTCCTTCCTTCCTCCCTTCCTTCCCTTCCTCCCTCCCTTCTTCCTTCCCTTCTTTCCCTCCTTCCTTCCCTTCTCCCTCCTTCCTTCCTTCCCTTCTTCCTTCCTTCCTTCCTTCCCTTCTTCCTTCCCTCCTTCCCTCCCTTCCTTCCTTCCTCGCTGCCCTCCCTCCCTCCCTCTCTTCCTTTCTTTCTTTCTTTCTTTCTTTCTTTCTTTCTTTCTTTCTTTCTTTTCTTTCTTTCTTTCTTTCTTTCTTTCTTTCTTTCTTTCTTTCTTTCCTTTCCAAAATGAAGGGTACTGGACAGAGGACATCTAAAGGTTCTCTATACATATGTGTATATGGGTGTATTTGTGTGTCTATACTGTTCTGTGTTGGAAGCTTTTCTCTGTCCTTTTCTCAACTCCTTTCTGTTCTTTTTAATATATTTTAAAATATTTCACCAATGATCTTTTCCTTCATGTGATTGGACTTAACATCCATTTCCCTTCAGTATTCTCCATCACCCCAAAAATTTTTTCTTTATAACAAAAATATATTTAGGTATGGCAAATTCATAAATTGAATATATTCAAAATTGAATAACTGATCTTGCACTTTTTAGACTATCACGTTTCTTCTGAGAGGTGAGAGACACACTTTATCTTTCATTAACTAGAGTCATGTTTAGTTATTACATTGACTAGTTTGAGAGTTATTTTCTTTTATCTTGTAATCATATCACCTCATTCTAAGTAATTCATTTAAATCAGTTCATATATCTTCCACGGTTTCTCTGAACATCCCTTTCATAACTTATCATGTTGTAATGATATTCCATTCCATACTATTTTGCTCAGTCATTTTCTGACTGTTGGGCACCCGATTTGTTACCAGTTCTTTGCTACAACATAAAATATTACTATAAGTACTTAAAATACATATCACTCTTTTTCTTAGAACTTTGACCTTTGAAGTTTATGCCTAGTAATGACATACCTGGTTCAGTCTTGTGCATTTGTTGATGTTCTTCTTAAAATCTATATTTGCAATACCAATATCTTTTCCCATTTATGATAGATGATTATGAATAATGAGATACCAAAGTCTAAAAAATTATGATTAATTGAATAAATGGCTAATTAAAAAGATTTATAAAGGATATGACTAAGGTAAAGCATATGGCAAATAATTGACTTGTTCACTAAATGGTCTATAAAGAAATGGAGAGATAGGATGACTAAGGAAGTTAACACATTATATAAATGAGAATAAGAACTAAAAAAACCCAAGCACATGCACACTTAAGGTCGCATTATCTTAAGAAAACACTGGAATATTGGGTATTTCTTCTCCAATGTATTTATGGAATGGTCTGGATAAGAAATAGAGGTGAAAGCAGATGGACGTAGAGATGTAGTAGGCATCTCATTCTTTGCCTCCACATTTTTGTATATGTTGTCCTCTATGCTCAGAATGTATAATCTCAAATCCTCCTCCCCTTGGACCACTGGGTATCTTGGAGGTTCAGCTCCAATGCCGTCTTCTTCAAGAAGATTTTCTTGATTTCCCCAATTGTTAGTGATTTTTTTTTCAAATTTTTGGTAGTCAAAGACAATGTGATAGCATAGTGAGGAAAGTTTTAGATATAGAAATAGGAATACCCTTCTGATAAAGGCCTCATTTCCAAAATATATAGAGAATTAACTCTAATTTATAAAAAATCAAGCCATTCTCCAATTGAAAAATGGTCAAAGGATATGAACAGACAATTCTCAGATGAAGAAATTGAAACTATTTCTAGTCATTGAAAAGATGCTCCAAGTCATTATTAATCAGAGAAATGCAAATTAAGACAACTCTAAGATACCACACACACCTGTCAGATTGGCTAAGATGACAGGAAAAAATCTGATGATTGTTGGAGGATGTGGGAAAACTGGACATTGATGCATTGTTGGTGGAGTTGTGAAGAACCCAACCATTTTGGAGAAGTAGTTTGGAACTATGCTCAAAAGTTATCAAACTGTGCATACCCTTTGATCTAGATGTTACTACTGGGATTATATCCCAAAGAGATTATAAAGAAGGAAAGGGACCTGTATTACGAATGTTTGTGCAGCCCTTTTGTAGTGGCTAAAACTGGAAACTGAATGGATGTCCATCAGTTGGAGAATGGCTGAATAAATTGTGGTATATGATATTATGGAATATTACTGTTCTGTGAAATGACCAAAGGATGATTTCAGAAAGGCTGAGGGGACTTACAGAACTGATGCTGAGTGAAATGAGCAGGACCAGGAGATCATTATATACTTCAACAACAATACTATATGATGACCAGTTCTGATGGACCAGGCCATCCTCAACAACGAGATCAACCAAATCATTTCCAATGGAGCAGTAATGAACTGAACCAGCTATGCTCAGAAAAGAACTCTGGGAGATGAAGTAAAACCATTACATTAATTCCCAATCCCTATATTTATGCCCACATGCATTTTTTGATTTTGTTCACAAGCTAATTGTACAATATTTCCGAGTCTGATTCTTTTGTACACAAAATAACGTTTGGTCATGTATACTTATTGTGTATCTAATTTATATTTTAATGTACTTAACATCTACTGGTCATCCTGCCATCTGGGGAGGGGGGGGGTAAGAGGTGAAAAAATGGAACAAGAGATTTGGCAATTGTTAATGCTGTAAAGTTACCCATGCATATATCCTGTAAATAAAAGGCTGTTAAATTAAAAAAAAATATATATATATATATATATATATATATATAAATAGGAATACCTTAATTCACATCCCAACCTAGACACTGAGCTGTATGATTCTGGACAAGTCTTTTTATTGATTTCAGCCCCAGTTCCCTTATTCATAAAATGGAAATAATAATATCTACCTTAACACAGTTGTTGCAAGAATCAAATGAGAAAACATATATAAAGCACTTTATGAATTTTAAAATGCTACCCAAATTTCAAGTATTATTAACTACAACTATTATTTAATTTATTGCTTTTATTCATCTTTAATATTTTGTAACCTCCTACTAGAATGTAGCTCTTTGGAAATAAGGACTATGGCATCTTGTCTTTGTACCTTCAGTGCCTAGTACATGGTAGGTACTTAATAAATGGTTATTTCACTGATCATAGCTTGCACTTGTGGAGGGAGATCTTGTTTCACAGTAGCATACAATATACCCATAAGCTTGTAGTGATGTGAAAAAGGTTTACTGCTTTACTATGAGTATTTGTAAGTCCTTGCCTGAGCTTCAGAGATTTATATTAACCAGCATTTATATAGCAGTTCAAGATTTACAAAGAACATTACATATATTAACACATTTGATTTAATGCTACTTCTTTGAAATAGTCACTATTATTATCTCCTTTGAGATTTCGATCTGGCAAGGTCCTTTGAAGACCATAGTTTACTACCCCATTTTGCAAATGAGAAAACTAAAATAAAGAACAGGTGAGTGACTTTCCTCATGTCACACATTGTAGTTCTGTGCAGGCATTGGGATCCATGTTTTTGTGACTGCAAATTCTTCATTCTATCCATTAGAACATGGCAACTTTCTCATCCCTGTAGTATTCTCTTCTTTAAAATATAATTTTCTCTGTGAGCAGGTTTCTTGGGGAGCTTCTGGAGGCAGCCTTAGTTTCAGTTCAGAGTAATAATCAAATGCAGCCAGGAGTTAAAGTCCAAATCCTTTATTTTTTCCTTCCAAGTATTGTGTCCTTCCTTGAGCTCAGTTAGCTTTCTTAGAGGCCAATCTCTTTCCTTGGTTTTGAGAGCTCTTGCTGTTAGTCCTTTACCTCTGCCAGCTTCCGCCTCCAGCCAGCACAAAGGTGGAAGATGGAATGAATCTGTCTCTGCCTCTGAGAGTGGGCTTGTCTCTTAGTGGGCTTGTCCTTTAATGGACTCCTCCTTATATATGCTCTCTTAAAGGTGTGAATCTTGTGGTACTCTAATAACTACTAAATACATTAGAGAACTGTTAAGCACCCTGATAGATAACGATTGTCTCTATCAATTCCACTGACTTAGCACCTTGTAAAAACCTAACATCTCTTGGTTTCTTTGATTTTTGAACATAGGTGGTCATAACCTCCCTGACTTCTCAAGGAGGTGAGAACCCCCCAAAAGAAGGTGATCATGCTTTCCCTGACTACTCAAAAAAAGGAGTGAAAATACCATAAAAAAGAGGTGATCACACCCTTCCTGTCATCTCAGGAAGGGCGATGAAAACACCAGAGGAAATGGGAAATCAAATTAGATTAGCAGGTTTCTGAAGGAGCTCACTCTTAAAACAGGTATACATAAATCCATCAATATAGGAGGTATTACACATAATTACATAAGCACATAGTAACATAACAGAGGCTAGTAATAATGTAACAAATAACATGAATCAACATGAGGAATTATACATGTCCAAAAGTCCTAGAAATATTCCAAAAGGAATCTATTGTCCATTAGTTCATGAGCTAGGAATCCAATAATTCCTGCAAGTTTTGAAGTCCTGCAATAGTCTCATCTTGTGTTAGGGAATCCATTGATTCCTGCTGGTTTTCAAGTCCTGCAACAATCTCATTATCAGCCATCCTCTTTCAGTGTCAGATGTTTCTTAGATCTTCTCCTTCGTTTTGAGCTTTTTCTCCTTTTCTGTCTCTCTCCAGGTGCTCATTGCCACCCATCTGTTTCTTTCTCCATCTGTAGGAATACAAGCAAACCCTCTCTCCCAGGCAGTTAATCTATCTAGTCTCTTCTATTTACCACTTTCCAAATCTCTTCTCATCACCTGGCAATTACATTGGAGCTGCTCACACTGGACACTGCCCTTCTGTTGGGTTAAAAAAAGCCTATATTCTCCCCAATTGTAATCCCTTTCTGCTATCTGATTGCTTTTCTGCTGGTTGATCATGTAATCCCTTTCTGCCATTTGACTGCTTTTTAGCTGATAGATCACATCAGAATCTCGAACTTCTGTGGATGTAACCTCAGCTGCCATCATTCCCCATCTGTCTTTTGTATGATATCTTGGAGCTGGGCTCTGTCTCTCATTTCCTGGGTCAATCTACATTCTGAGGCCTAGGGGAAGCCCTTGTGGAATTTTGGACATGGGGTTTTGGGTTTTGTTCTCTCACCCTGTCTTCTTACTCTATCTCTTTGCCTACACTGAACTGTTAGATGTCCAACTTTTCCACAATGAAAACATCTGCGAGTTTCTCTAGAAGTCCCTTGCCGAGAAGGACCCTGTCTTCCCATATTCATCATAGTCTGGGTATAATAATCAGGTGGGATCCCTGTGGCACAGTATTTTATGATCTCCTCTAAAGGAGCATCTTTGTGTAGTCGCCATATAATTCTTTTGCAAATCTCATTAGCATTTTCCTTAGCTAGATGTCTGATGATTATTTCTGTAGCTGCATTTTCTCCAATGGTTTTTATGACAGATGTTTGCAAATGTCCCACAAAATCCACAAAAAGTTCATTAGGACTTTGCTCTATTTTTGTGAAGGCTTTACCTCCATCTTTCTCTGGGAGAGAATCCCAAGCTTTTGTTGCAGCAGCAACGATCTGTTCATAAGTTGTTGTGGGGTAATTAATCTGTGCTGAATTCTCTCCATACTGACCTTCACCTGCTAGTTGGTCAAAAGTGATTTGTACATTAACTCCTGGTTGCCTATTGCTTCTGGCTTGAATCCTACATAATTCATGATACTCCGAAAGACACAAAAAGTTTTGTCCAGGTTCTAAACATGTCCTTGCTATGGGTTTCCAATCACTGGTGGTTAGGATTTCATAAGCCAAATTATCTAGTAACCTCAACATAAGATGATGTAGTCCCATAGAGAGTACAACCCTTTTTCAAATCCTTAATTTTTTCCCGATCAAAAGGAATGTATCTTCTCCTTTTTTGACCTGAAGAGTCAAGCTCTTCAATCACAGGTTATGCATGTATTAAATCAGATACATTCTGTCTTTCATTTTTTGCCTTAACCAGTGCTTTTTGTAATCTTGTCATAGGCTGCTTCATAGGTGGTTGTGTCACTGCCTCTCCCCCTCCTCCTTCTCCCTCCACCCATGAAGGGTTAATTGAGGGAGGTAGGTCAGGGGATGTGGAATGATCTAATATCTCCTGCTATGAAGTATCACACTCAAAATTTTACTTAACTTCATTCTTATCTGATTCTTCATCCTTTTCACCTAGTTTATTTGGCTCCTCCCCCTCCTGCTCTTTCATCTTTGTCCTTATTCTATAACTTATATAATTTCCTAAAGCCAGTTGTATTAAATTGTATGTATAAAGTGTATTGTTGGAAATTGAATTTGGATTGGAATTGTAGTGTTCACCTAGTTGCTCTCCTAATTTCCACTTGTTTGGATTACATTCTTTTTCCTTAGAGAATGAAGAAGATGTGTACTGTACAGTTTCCAAAAGTTCAGTGATCTGCTCCCAAATTATAATTAAACCTTGGCTTTTCATAAGTCTGATAATGCTCTCTAAACATTTTCCTTGAACTGGAAAAGAAGGCTATTTTCTAAACATCTGTCCCATTTTAGCTGAAGCACTAATTTAGCCCTTTAACAAAGTTTCCTTGTCTGTTTTTGTACTCACCCTAATTTCTGGGTCGAGTAGACTTTTCCACTGAGATCAGGATTGTGTCTGTCCCATGTTCAGATGCCAAAATGTAGTATTCTCTTCTCTAAAATATAATTTTCTCTGGGAGCAGGTTTCTTGGGGAGCTTCTGGAAGCAGCCTTAGTTTCAGTTCAGAGTAATAATCACCTCAAATGCAGCCAGGAGTTAAAATCCAAATCCTTATTTTTTCCTTCCAAGTATTGTGTCCTTCCTTGGTTAGCTTTCTTAGAGGCCTATCTCTCTCCTTGGTTTCGAGAACTCTTGCTGTTAGTCCTTTACCTCTGCCAGCTTCAGCCTTCAGCCATCACAAAGGTAGAAGATGGAATGAATATGTCTCTGCCTCTGAGAGTGGGCTTGTCTTTTAGTGGGCTTGACCTTTAGTGGACTCCTCCTTATATATGCTCTCTTAAAGGTGTGAATCTTGTGAAACTCTAATAAGTACTAAGTATATTAGAGAACTGTTAAGCACCCTGATAAACAAACCATTGACTCTATCAATTCCACTGATTTAGTACCTTGTAAAAATCCTAACACATCTCCTTATTGTAAATGAACTATTTGCATGTGCTTTTTTAACCTTGGATCAGTTTATATTTTCATTATTTAATTTTGTTGATTTTTATTCTAAATCCAACTCTGTGATCTTTTGTGATCTTTTTTTGCATTCTAGTTCTGTTATACATTGGCTGGTTGTTTCCACACTCCACATAAATTTGAAGAACATTCCATGTACATATTCATTTAAATGATAGTTAGAAATGGTGAGTGGAATGGGCAAAGTCATGTGTTTCTCCAATGGAAACCTTTCAAGTTAACAATGATATATTAATCCTCCTTGTGTAATTCAGTCAGTTATGAATCTACAACATTGCACTAACACCAAAGTTGATTTTGCCTTTATCCTCAAGCATTTTTCTGGAAAATGTAAACAAACACAATTATCATACAGAATGAAGAGAATGATGGACCACATCAGTGAGATAACTCATCTATTGAAATAGAAGGTTACAAAGATACTATGAGAAATTTTGGGAAATGACCTACCAAGTACACCCGCTTAACTCTAGGTATTCTGCATTGCAGTCTATCCTATCTAGTATTGGTTTTCTATCCTTTAGCAACATCAGTAATTCTGATCTATACTTATTCTTTGCTGTTAGGATAAAGTACACTAATTGTACTAATTGGAATATTTTCCAAGTTGCCATTGGCTGAGCTTCCCAGTATATTAGCAATGTCTTAACCATAGCCATCTTTGGAGTCTGGTGCAGGTATGCCAACATATTTGGGCACAGCTGTTCCATGTGTCATTCTCATAAAGATCCTAATTATATTTGAGGTTTTTACATTTTTAGCTTATAAATTAAGATTTACATTTAGCAAAATTTGAAAATAAAATTACAAATGTGAGTATGTAAATTCAGTGCTGTTTTTTATGATTATTATTATTGTCCTAAACATCAACAGTGTTGAGAACTCCTTCCACAATATATGACAATTGATCAGTAACTTATAGTCTTTGTTAGTCACATGGAGCATTAAGAGATTAAATGACCTGTTATTGATCACATAGCTAAGCATGAGTCAGGGGCAGTACTTTAACCCAGGTATCCCTGAATCAAAGGCTGGCTCTCATCCACAATTCTAAATATGAATACAGAACAATGTTAAATTTCAAACAATGAAATTTGGCAAGAAAGAGCAACATGCTTAAATATGAATGAGTGACTTTCTAAATTTAAAATTTTTCTATAAAACTTTGATATCACTTATCTCACAACTATGAACTATACAGGGGTGGATTGGGATGGGGGTGGTAATAGGCTTTTCTTCCATCATATTATGTGTTTAATCAAGAACTTTAGCATTGTATTAGTTTACAAAGATTATTTCAAATTAGGAAACTGAAGCAATAAAGGGTTAGGTGACTTGCCCAGGAACATATAGATAGTAAATATCTGAGGTCAAATTCAAAGTCAGGGCCTCCTGAATTAATGCCTGGGAGATTATCCATTAGCAGTCATTTAGCTGCCCAGTTGGGTTCCTCGTCTGTCACCAGAAATAAGAAGCCACAATGTAATGTGACTTCCTTTGCATAATTTTAGCTTTTTAAAAATGGTTTAGGAGTTTTTTTTTTCTCTTTATCAGGAAGATCAATTTTCTTCTTCATCTGGCCATTGTCTAATTGGAAAGATCATTCAGTACTAAGGACAAAGCAAGTGTGTTCTTTTTGGTTTCTATAAATTTCTCCTTTTCACATAGCAGTCCTGGAAAGAAAGTCAAGTTGTCAGATTTGCTACATGATACTTTTACTATAAATGCCTAAGAAATAATTTTTTCTATAGGATCTGGATGATTAAGTTTCAATAAGTTGTTATCATGTCTATGCCTTCTGACTAATACTAGATAATTTACTATATCATTATTTTAGATCAGCCCAGCCTATTTTTCATCAGTTGAAATACTTTAAAAAATAGAAAATTATCCCCTTCTGCCCATGCTCTTACCCCTGAATGGCTGAATAGATTCCTCAAATTTTCCAAAACAAATTTAAAAAATCACCTTTGGGTAGAAACTGAAGATGGAAAATTGCAACCCAAAGGGGGAATTATTCATAAAATTTAAGTGTCCCTAAATTAGGGCTTATAGTGGAAACAGTTTCACAATTTTAATTGTATTGGTCACTCTCCCCAAAGTATATAATGAATTACAGTAGTACCTAAGCACCATGAGAAAGCCAAGGACAAAATGTCAGACCTAACAACCACATCAAGAAAGGCTCTCAATATTTTTTGCTAATTGTCTGCTCCCTACTAGGCATAAGTTGCGAAATGCAGCCATGGTCTTCAGCAAAGAACTGGCACATCCTTGTCTTGCTTCCCCTAGGGAGCTGGAGTGGAGATCCAAAGGCTAAATGATTGATTTTTGTTCCTTTTGGTTAACTAAAAATATTAAAACCACCAGTCCTTTTAACACAAAAGCTGAGAGATTAAATGCTTCTTTATTTTGTGGTGGACCATTGCCTTCAGTCTCAAGTAAAATAGATTTTTTTCCAACACAAAGGGATTTTGGAAAACCAGGCAATTGCTTGATGCTCATAATTGTCCTGAAGATTATCAATAGATAAAGGATTTGCTTTTTTCAGCAGAATGGAGTTTTGCATGGAAAGGAAACAGACATTATAAACATTTCTGTTAGGTTTTCTTCACTCAGGTTGGTTTCAGACAAATATCTTGGGGGTGAAGAGGAGGATTACAGAATTTACTTTCTTGATTGTGGTTTGGTCAGTCAGAGAATGTGGTCTCTTGAAAGAACCAATAACCATAGAAAGGAATGATTGGAGAAACCTTGGATATAAAGAGATTCTAAATAAAAGGTGATATGATTTAAATACAAAACTTTAAGAAAAATGAAGACTTATTAGTCATTATGAATTTATAAATCACATAGCTTGTTAGTGTCTGAAATAAGTTTTGACTGCAGGGCTTCTCAATACTAAGCTCCAAAAGCATATTTAGATTATTTGATGCTAACTTCCTTCTAATTGAACAATTAAATTTAACTGAATGATTATCAAACAACCACTACAAGATAATGTAATAGATTCTAGAATACCAAGACAAAATGAAATATAGTACTTTCTTTTAAGGAGCTTACACTTTATTGGAATCAGAAGATAAATATACATGCTCATATTTAGTCTATGCATCATAACTGGAGAAATGGGAACAAATACTAACAAAAAGAGGGATCAGAAAATGCTTCTCAAAAGAAATGGCACTAAAATTAGAAATCTGTTGACTCAAAAATGTGCAGTAGAGAAGAGAGTGCATTCCAAATATGGGGGACAGTCTGCAAAAGTGCAAATCTTAAGATTGTAGAAGACAAATGTCTGTAAGATATGGCTGATGTTTTCACAAATGGTTGTCTGATGATTTCCTATTCTCAGTCTGTAACCTAATGAAATCAAAAACATTTATGTTGCACTAGTGACTGATTATGAAATTTCTTTTCCTACCATGGCAGAGAGGGAAATAGATCAGGATAGGCTCTAGTAGCTAGGTCAATAACCAAAGAATGGTCCTTTTAGCTAGTATCTTAAAATAAGGAAAGAAAAATGAACAATTAATCTCTTCTGAAGGGTTACATACTCTATTCTTTCTGAAGTGAAATTCCTACTGACATTTAACACTAGCAAGTGCCTCAAGCAAAAGCCTTTGGCAAAAATGCATCATTTAATAATCTTGGATTCTTCAACCCATTCTCCAATTGATAAGTAATCAAAGGATATAAACAAACAATTTTCAGATGAAGAAATTGAAACCATTTCAATTAGTTATATGAAAGAGTGTTCTAAATCACTATTGATCAGAGAAATGCAAATTAAGACAACTCTGAGGTACCACTATATACCTCTTAGATTGGCTAAGATGCAAAGATAATGATGAATGTGGGAGGGAAAACTGGAACACTAATACATTTAAGTTGTGAACTCATACAACCATTCTGGAGAGCAATTTGGAACTATACCTAAAGGGCTATCAAAAGGTGCATACCCTTTGATCTAGCAGTGTTTCTATTGAGCTTGTATCTCAAAGAGATCATAAAAGAGAGAAAAGATCCCACATGTGCAAAAATGTTTGTAGTAGCCCTTTTTGTAGTGGCAAGAAACTTGAAACTGAGTATATGCCTATCAATTGGAGAATGGTTGAATAAGTTATAGTATATGAATGTTATGGATATTATTGTCCTATAAGAAACCATCAGCAGGGTGATTTCAGAGAGGTGTGGGGAGCTTTACATGAACTGATACTAAGGGAAATGAGCAGAATCAATAGATCACTGGACACAGCAACAACAAGATAAATTCTGATCGATGTAGCTCTTCTCAACTGATGGTGAGAGATGATTCAGGACAGTTTCAATGATCTTGTGATGAAGATAGCCATCTAAACCTGGAGAGAAGACTGGGAACTTAGTGTGGATCACAACAGAGCATTTTCACTTTCTGTTGTTTGTTTGCATTTTGTTTTCTTTCTCATTTTTTCCCCTTTCTAATCTGATTTTTCTTGTGCAGCAAGATAATGTACAAATATGTACACATATATTAAATTAAACATATATTTTAACATGTTAAAAAAAATAACCTTAGACTTGGATCTAGAAGGAAATCCAGAAGCCACCCAATCTAAATTATTCATTTTACATTTAAAGAACCTGTGGTCCACATTGTCAATATTTTCACCATTGTGGCCTCTCCTTCTGATTGGTATATTCCTCCTTAAAAACCATTTAAAGAAGCAAATCCACGTGAGTCCATCACTCTCTGGACCATCTTTCAAGCTCAGCCTCAATAGCTTTCTCACATTAGCACTCTTGCAGCCTCCATTTTATGCGTTGTCTTCCTCTACTCATATTCTATACATGCTCCTGACTGCAAACAAGCACCATCTTGTTTGCATTTATATTCTCAGGCTTAGCCCTGAGTGCCTGACATATAATAAGTCCTTAATAAATGGTCAATCTAATTTTCTATCTTTTTCTTTTCCTCTCTCCTTCCCTCCCTCCATCCCTCTGCCCGCCTTCCCTCTTTTTCTCCTACCCTCACTTCCTTCCTCTCTATCCTCCCTTCCTTCCTTCCTTCCTCCCTTCCTTCAGGAATGAAGAAAGGTATCCTCTAACATTATGTTACTCATCTATGTGGTCACAACACAACTTTGAATTCCTGATTTTAAGATTTAGGATAATCCTAGAGCTAGAAGGAACCATACAGGCCATTCTTCTAATCCTCTTACATTATATTTGAGGAAACTGATTCTCATGGAGGTTGTGACTTGCCTAAGTTTATGTCAATAATAAATAAGTGCATAAAGCACCTTGGAATCAGGAGACTCATTCTTATCAATTCACATCTGGTTTCAGGCACTTACTAATTGTGTGACTCCTTGTTTACTTCAGTTCCTCCTCTATCAAAGGAACTGAAAAAGAAAATGGCAAATCATTCCAGTGTCTTTATCAAGAAAACTGCAAATGGGATCAGAAAGAGATAGAGAAGACTGAAATTACTGAACAACAATAACAAAAGCATCATAGGCAGGAAAGTTTGAGAATAAATCAAAGGAGGATGACTTTAAAGGTCAGGGAATGTATAGCTCCCTACCTCCTCATGCTTTCAACTAAATCAGTTGTTTTTCATTACATCCATGAATAAAATGAAAGGAGAGGCACCTACCATAGAAAGATAACAAACAGCTGAATGTTACACTTAGAGTGATCTACTTTATCTCTTACATCCTTCAGGTCTTAATGATTTCTCAGTTGCTAATTTCTTAATTTATCCTTCTTTCTCTAAACTCTTAAATTACAAAATTTACTTGATTCTTCTACACATTATAAAATCTAGAAGGGAATTTAGAGCTCCTCTAATCAGAAGGAAATTGAGATAGCAAAGAGAATAGCATGTTGGATTTGGAGCCGGGGGAGTTAAGTTTAAATCCAGCCTCAGTTTTTTATTAGTGATAGTGAATGAATCATCTGACCACTGTTTCAGTTTCCTTACTGTAAAATGGGGACATATAATAGTATCTTCCAGAGTTGTTATGAAAATAGAATTAAATTATATGTATTTATATGTACACACACACACACACACACACACACACACACACACATATATATATATATATATATAGTGAGGCAGCTAGGTTATAGAGCAGATAGAGTGTAAAACTTGGAGTCAGGAAGATGTAAGTTTGAATGTTGCCTCAAGACACTCCTTAGCAATGTGATTCTCACTTGTAAAGTGTAGAGAAAAAAGAACATTTGCCTCACTATTTTAAGGTATTATGAACATCAAATGAGTTAATATATACAAAGTACTTTGCAGAACTTAAAATTCTAAATAAATTCAGTTATTATTACTGTTATTAATTAATGTGAATGTAGAAAGTGAAACAGTCTTTGAGTAAAAAACTCTGGATTTGAACCAGTTTGATTCCAAATCTAATTGGACTTTGGTCTTTATTAACTTTAAATAGTTTTCTTTCTCTGTCATAATTTGTATCTTAAACATAAACCTTTCTTATCTTGAAATCATTACCAGACTAAGAGCAGCAAATAGTTATCAAAGGTCAGAGTTAGACTAAACATTCATAGCACAGAAATAAGTCTTAGTCATAGTGTATGAAGCAATGCAAGAGGGGCATTTGTAATGTGTTTTGATCAGTTGTTTTTCAGTTATGTCTGACAATTTATGACCCTATTTGAGGTTTTCTTGGCCAAGATATTGAAACAGTTTGCCATTTTCTTCTCCAGTTCATTTTATAGATAAAGAAACTGGGACAAAGAGGGTTAAATAACTTGCCCAGAGTCATGTGGCTAGTAAATATCTGAGGCCAGTCTGAACTCAGGAAGATGAGTCTACCAATATTCTGTGCACTATGGTGCCCTCCAGCTGCCCCATATGTAATGTAGTATGGGGCAAATAAGATCATTTATGAAGCATTTTGCAAACTTTAAACTCTATATAAATTCTAATTATTTTTGTTCTCTGCAAAATAAATGACTTGGTGAATTTTAGAAGAAATTTTTGACAGAGGCATCCCCTAACATTCAAAGGTCTGCTGTTGTGTTGGCAGAACACAGATTAATAGATTAATGGAACAATTAAATGAAATTTAGCAGTTATATTAAATGTAACATCAAATAAAATCTAACACTATATGTTAGCTTGGGCAGTTCAGTTGGACTGTAGGTCTTAGTTTCCTAATGCCTAAATTGAAGGAACTATACTAGTAGGCTTCTGAGGTCCTTTACAACATGAAATGAATAATCCTCTGAGAGAAGGAGGGAGCAAGTGTGGAAAGAAGAAAAAGTGAGAGAGAGAGAGAGAGAGAGAGAGAGAGAGTGTGTGTGTGTGTGTGTGTGTGTGTGTGTGAGAGAGAGAGAGAGAGAGAGAGAGAGAGAGAGAGAGAAACACACAGACAGACTTGGATGAATCACAAACAATATTATAATTCTTTAATACAAAAGAATTTATAATTTAGGTAGCATTCTTTTTGTTTCTTGAGGCCAATGTACCTTGTAAAACTTAAGCTATTATTCTATATCACTCTCCTTTTTCATAGCAAAATTGCTAGAAATACCTGTCTAGGCTCAGTGACATTTGTTTTTAACCCATTGAAATGTGGTTTATAACATCTTCAAGCAATTGAAATATTTCTCTCCAAAGTTATCAATGATCTCAAAATTGGAAATAAGGTGCCTTTCTTATAATTGTCTTCTTTACCAACATGTTTGCCATATTTAATACTCTTGACAGCAGGACTTATCTCAGTATGCTATACTTTGGGTTTTTATTACTCACTCTTGGTTTTCTCACTACCTGTTCCTTCTCAATATCCTTTGCTTGCTCATAATTTATATAATACTCCCTACTTCCATTATGTACAATAAGAATGTGTCTATGACCCTTTATTACTATTTTATAAAATATTTTATTTTTTGATACTTCCAAATTATTTTAAACCCATTAATATTTTTTTTAAATATAATTTTTAAAAAAATAATTTGAGTTTAAAAACCTGTCTTTCCTGTCTTTCCTTTCCAATCCTTGATAACACAATGTTTTTATTTTGATTATTTATGTGAGGTTATGCAAAATATATTTCTATATAAGCCATATTACAAAATAAAACGAAAAAAAATGTAGTAAGAAGAAGTATGCTTCAGTCTTCATTCAGAGTAAACTATTTGCACTCTGGAGATGAATACAATTCCCATAATGGATGATTAACTTGTAAGAGTAACTAAGTATTTCACAATTTATTATCCTTAAAATGTTGTATTATAATACAATGTTTTCCTGCTGTTACTCTTTTTTATCATTAAAGCTTTTTATTTACAAAATATATGCATGGCTAATTTTTCAACATTGACCCTTGCAAAATCTTTTGTTTCAACTTTGCCCCCTCCTTCCCCCCATCCTCTCCTCTAGATGGCAGGTAGTCCAATTCATGTTAAATATGTTAAAGTATATGTTAAATCCAATATATGTATACATATTTATACAGTTATCTTGCTGCACAAGAAAAATCAGATCTAGAAAGAAAGAAAACAACCTGAGAAGGAAAACTTAAATGCAAACAAACAATAACAGAAAGAGTAAAAATGTTATGTTGTGGTCCACACTCAGTTCCCACGGTCCTCTCTTTGGGTGTAGTTGGCTCTCTTCATCATTGAACAAGTGGAACTGATTTGAATCATCTCATTGTTGAATAGAGTTGATCCACCATCCACATCCATCAGAGTTGATCATCATATAATCTTATTGTTGTGGTGCATAATGATCTGCTGGTTCTGCTTATTTCACTTTGCATCAATTCATGTAAGTCTCCCCAGACTCTCTGAAATCATTTTGTTGGTCATTTCTTACAGAACAATAATATTCTATAACATTCATATACCACAATTTATTCAACCATTCTCCAATTGATGGGCATTCATTCAATTTTCAGTTTCTTGCCACTACAAAAAGGGTTGCCACAAACATTTTTGCATATGTTGGTCCTTTGCCCTTCTTTAAGATCTCGTTGGGATATAAGCCCAGTAGTAACACTGCTGGGCCAAAGGGTATGCAAAGTTTGATAACTTTTTGAGCATAGTTCCAAATTGCTCTCCAGAATGGTTGGATTTGTTCACAATTCCACCAACAATATATCAGTGTCCCAGTTTTCCCACATCCCTTCCACCATTTGTCATTATCTTTTCCTGTCATCTTAGCCAATTTGAGAGGTGTGTAGTGGTATCTCAGAGTTGTCTTAATTCACATTTTTCTGATCAACAGTGATTTGGAGTACCTTTTCATATGACTAGAAATAGTTTCAGTTTCTTCATCTGAAAATTGTCTGTTCATATCCTTTGACCATTTATCAATTGGAAAATGGTTTGATTTCTTATAAATTAGAGTCTATTCTCTATATATTTTGGAAATGAAGCCTTTATCAGAACCTTTGAATGTAAAAATGTTTTCCCAGTTTATTGCTTCCCTTCTAATCTTGTCTGGCTTAGTTTTGTTTGTACAAAAACTTTTTAACTTAATATAATCAAATTTTTCTATCTTGTGATCAATAATGATCTCTAGTTCTTCTTTGGTCATAAATTCCTTCCTCCTCCACATGTCGGAGAGGTAAACTATCCTATGTTCTAATTTATTTATAATCTCATTCTCTATGTCTAAATCATGAACCCATTTTGACCTTATTTTGGTATATGGTGTTAATTGTGAGTTATTGCCTGGTTTCTGCCATACTAGTTTCCAATTTTCCAAACAGTTTTTGTCAAATAGTGAATTATTATCCCCAAAGCTGGGGTCTTTGGGTTTATCAAACACTAGATTGCTATAGTTATTGACTATTTTGTCCTGTGAACCCTACCTATTCTACTGATCAACTAATCTATTTCTTAGCTATTACCAAATGGTTTTGATGACCACTGCTTTATAATATAGTTTTAGATCTGGTACAGCTAAGCCACCTTCATTTGATTTTTTTTCCCTTAGTTTCCTTGAAATTCTTGACCTTTTGTTCTTCTAGATGAATTTTGTTACTTTTTCTAGGTCAGTAAGATAGTTCCTTGGGAGTTTGATTGGTATAGCACTAAATAAATAGATTAGTTTAGATGGTATTTTCATCTTTATTATATTCACTCGACCTATCCAAGAGCACTTAATATTTTTCCAGTTGTTTAGATCTGACTTTATTTGTGTGGAAAGTGTTTTGTAGTATTGCTCATATAGTTTCTGATTTTCCCTTGGCAGATAGATTACCAAATATTATATATTATCAACAGTTATTTTAAATGGAATTTCTCTTTGTATCTCTTGCTGTTGGACTTGCTGTTACTCTTGCATGAGTTCATAGAAGTTACTCTAGGTTTTTCTGTTCAGTATTTCTTTTAGCACAATAGTTATCTATCACCATTATGTACCACGGCTTGTTAAGCCATTCCCCAATTGATGGGCATTTCCTCAAATTTCAAATATTTGCTACAACAAAAAGAACTATAACAATATTTTTGTACAAATAGATCCTTTCCCCTTTTCTTTAATCTTTTCAGGATACAATCTACTGATGTTTTTGCTAAATTAAAGAATATGTACAGTTTTATAGCTCTTTGGCCATAGTTCCAAATTGCTTTCCAGAATGATTGAATAAGTTCACAATTATACCAATAATACATTAGTGTCCCAATACTTCCACATTCCCATCAGTATTTGTCATTTTCTTTTCTCTAATGTTAGCCAATCTGAGATGCAAGCAAGTATCTCAGATTTATTTTATTTTACATTTCTCTAATCAGTAAATTTTTTTCATATGCTTTTGATAGCTTTGATTTCTTTTTTTTGAAAATTGCCTGTTTATATCCTTTGACCATTTATCACCAGAGAAATGGCTCTTCTTTTTATAAATTGACTCAGTTCTCTATTTGAGTGTCCAATTCATTTTTCTCCTTTTGACTATTTACTTGTAACTACTTTCACTTCTTTTTCATATTCTAAGTTTGTATTCTGATCTTCCTTATCATCATAGTACCTTTTTATTGCCAGGTTCATTCTTGTTGTTTTCTCATTTTTCCACCATATGTCTTGATTCAAAGTTTTATGTTACTTCTGGACACTGTTTCTACCAAGGGAGTGTGGTAAGGGTTTTGTTTCAAGCTTCAGGTCTTTTCTCTTTCCTTTATTAATAGCAAGTTCTGGCTCTTTGGAAGTTTTTGTTGCTTTCTAGGAGGTATGATCTGGAGAGAAAAGTGATCATGATCTGGGGAGAGGTGTGATCACTCTCCCCAGGTTTTCAGTCTAGTTCTTACACAGGAAGAGCTCCAATTCTTTGGGATCTCAATAGATATTGATCCTTAGGGCCCTTCTTTTCTTGTTTATCTGTCCAGTGTTCAGCACTAACACAAGGATGCCCTGTAATCACTTTCTGACTAGGTGCTATGTCCTCTTAACAATTTTGTCTTGAGAACTCCAAAAAATACTACTGCCTCTGCTTCTATGGTCTAGTTCTACCACTGATAATTCATTTCTTGACTCTGGATCATTCATTTTTCCCATCTTATTCCTCATTCAAAATTACTCTGTGCTTATTTTTTCCTATGTATGCTTATTTATGTGTTATTCTCTGATAAAATATAAGTTCTTTGAAGGAAAGTCTGTTTCATTTCTGTCTTTGAATTCTTATTACCCCAGAGTGGTGACTGGCATAGAGTAGGTGCTTAAAATGTTTATTGATAGGTTATATGAATGTGAACTATTATTCTTAGTAATAAGCAGAATAAAGGAAAGAAGATTCAGAATTGAACATATAATTTCATAATGGTGTTATTAGAGAAGATTCAATGAATCAAAATGTGGAAGAAAATTTATTTGTGACTTGAGAACATAGTGACTTTGAAAAATATGCTATTATTCATATTTTGATAAAATAATTTAATACATAACTCTTATATCAGTGAGTGAGAGGGGAAAGTGAAGGATCTAAGATAATTTAGAGCTTATGAACTTGAGTGACAAGGAAAGAGATAATGATGACCTATATAGAAATAATGACATTTGAAGGTAATACAATTAGAGTTAAATATTGTTAATGTTTTACATGGTAAATGTGAGATGAGAGGATATAGCTAAACCAATAGTTTTAATACCTATTTATTTGGAGATATTAATTGGAGGTAAGATCACCAAGGGAGAAATATAAACAGAAAAGTGGGCCTAAGTCAGAGTCAACGGGGATAAGCATATATGACTAAAAGGTCTTAGTTTATTTCTTGCTTTGAGACCATATGTCCATCTGATGATCATCCTGAATAGGTGTTTCTATAAATGATTTAAGGTTTCCATGATTTCTTTTGTAAATGTTTCAAGCAAACTTTTCAATTCATATGATGTCTCTTGTATCTCCTTCCAAATTACTGTTTCTGGTCTGAAGTCAAATCAGTCCCCCATGCCTCCTCAACCTCCCAGTTTAGTGACATAGCTGAGATGTTTGGTCTTAAAATCAATGAACACGTGTGTCTTAATAATTTTTATTACTTTCTTTGACTTTCTTTGCTTTTGACCTTTTATCCTAGAATTATTTTTCTAGAGATTTTTCCATTACAGGTTTATATTTGAAAAAAAATTCATGCTTACAAACTAGAGTCTGGTTTGATGATTTTATATAAAGAACTGACAGAAAAGGCAACTCCTACCAATGCAGGCTGGCACTTTCTCTATAATTAAGAAAAAGAGTTGAGTAGAGCAGCAGTTCTCAGAGTATTATACTAAGATCTTTTTAATGAATCTTCAAGGTCAAAACTATTTTCATTTTAATACTAAGATAATATATTAAATATAATTAAATGTAATCAATTTTTAAAAAAAAAAAAAAAAGCTCTTTGGTTGGGCTCCTCAATAATTTTTAAGAATCTAAAGTTGTCCTAGGACCAAAAAGTTTGAGAAACCTTAGCTAATAGCACCAAGCAGTTAAGTGATTTCTGCACTGTTACATAATAGTTTATGAAAGAAATCAGAATTGAATGCAAGTCTTCTTGGCTCTCAGGTTGACTCTCTCATCCCTATACCATGCTACTATATTAAGACTTACTATTTAATTGGTATGCTAAGTGCTAAGGATACAAAAAGGGTAAATGATAGTCTACATCCTAATGGGGGAAACATCTTATAGAGAAATATATCAAAACAAGTTATAAGTGAGATGAACAATAAATAAGTAACTGAGAGGAGGGATTGAATTTAAGAGAGATTAAGGAAGACTGGCTGCAGAAGGTAGGATTTTTAGTTGGAATTTACAGGAAGCCAGGAAGTCAAAAGTCAGACTAAAGAAGTAATAAAGTTCCAAGTATCAGGGGCAGTAAGAGAGAATTATAAGTTCTGAGAGATGAATTATCTTGTTCATAGAACAACATCCAGGAGATTTGCCACTTGTTTAAAGAGTACCTTTTGAGGACCAAGGTGTAAGAAGGCTTAAAGGTAAAAAGGTTTTAAGTTATGGAAGACTTTTGAATGCTGAACAAATAATTTTGTATTTCTGGAAGCAATAAGAAGTCTCTGGAATTTATCTATCAGGTGGGTGACAAAATCAGACCTGCACTTTATGAGAATCAATTTAGTGACCAAATGCAAGATGAATTGCAATGGGGAGAGACCTGAAGCAGACACTGCAATAAATCAGGCATGAAGTGATGAATAGGCCTATAGTAGAGTGATAGCGTTAGAGAAGAGAAGGGAACATATTTGAGAGATCTGGCAAAGGTAAATTCGCGCCTTATCAACACATTGCATATAGGTTGTGGTGGAGGAAGTTATTGAGAAATCTAGGATAACTTCTAGGTGTGAGATTGTGGACTGGAAGGATGATGTTGCTTTATACAATAATATAGAAAATGAAGAAAGGGACTTAAGGGGAAGGATAATTAATTCCATTTGGACAGTCATATTGAGATTTCTGAAAGAAAGCTAGAAATCAGAGCAGCTAGGGGGCACAGTGGATAGAGCACCAGCCCTGAAGTCAGGTGGACCTGAGTTCAAATCTGACCTCAGACAATTAACACTTCATAGCTGTGTGACCTGGACAAGTCATAACTCCAATTGCTTCAGCAGTAAATAAATAAATAAACAGACAGATAGATGGATAGATAGATAGATGATGGATGGACCAAATAAATAAGTAGATAGATAGATTGATAGAAGAAAAGAAAACTAGACATTGGAGGTCAGAAGATTGGAGCAAGATAGAATGATTTGAGAATCATCAGCATAGAGTAATGAAATCCATGGAAGGTGATGGATAGATAGATAGATAGACGATGGATGGACCAAATAAATAAGTAGATAGATAGATTGATAGAAGAAAAGAAAACTAGACATTGGAGGTCAGAAGATTGGAGCAAGATAGAATGATTTGAGAATCATCAGCATAGAGTAATGAAATCCATGGAAGGTGATGGGATTGCCCAATAGTAGTATATACTCTATATTCTCTCAGTTTCCCCAAGAGATGGCTTAGACACAAATATGTGTGTATGTGTGTGGATGTATATATATATATATAAATATATATGTAAATGTATATCTATATAAAATAATTCTATACTTCTATTTATAAATTCTTTCTATAAACAAAAATGGTGTTTTCATTCATATGTCATTTGTAGTTGGTTTGAGTATTTGTAATAGGCAAAATGGCATTCACTCAAAGCTATTCTTAAAATAATATTACTATTATTGTATACAATGTTCTCTTGGTTCGGCATGTTTTGCTCTTTGTTATTTCCATCACAATCATGTATAACTTGTTCAATCATTCTGTAATTGATGGGTATCTCCATATTTTCCAGGTCTTTCCCATCACAAAGAGTACTGCTATAAATATTTTAGGACATTAGATTCTTTTCCTTTAATCATTTTTAGAAATAGACTTACTAGTGATAGCTGTCACTTTGGGCATAATTCTAGATCGATCTCCCAATAGGTTGAATCAATTCACAGTTTCACCAACAGTGAACTGATGTCTCAATTTTTCTAAATTTCCTGAACATGCTATAGGAAATAAATGGCAGTATGCTAAGCATGTTATGCATGTATAAATTTTCAGCATAACATAAATATATTCATCTGCTCTTTTAAAACTCATGACATGTGTTATGGAATTTAACTACTATTAAAAGAAGGCCTAAGGTTCTTTTAATCTCATATTTCTTTGAATAGTTTATGGTGAGATATATTTACCTACTTTTCAATACTTTAGTAAATCTTTGAAATAATTCAAGGAATTTTCAACCCATTTTAGTCACATGCAATTAAATGATAAGAGCCTCAGTTGATTTGTTTTTCATGCATTGCATGGCATGGGTTCTCTTTCAAACATCTCACTGGAATTGTTACCTTTTTATAGTGAATTTGAACCAGTAAAAACTTGTACTACATACCTGAAAAGTATGTAAACATCTGTGGGTATGACCCACTGAAGATTGACCATTGCAGATTTTTGTTCAGCCTTGGTTCTTTTCTAATAAATAAAATGGCTATGTGGAAAGAGAAAAATTTCACAATATTTTCCCTAGCATATATAACCTTTCTAAGCATATATAACCTATGGAAATTTTTCATCATTATGTTTCTCATCACCTTCTTCATCATCATCATCACCACCACAATTATCATTGTATCTACTCTTGAATGTTCCCTTTAAAAATATAAAGATTGTTTCTGCCTCAGGACAATAAACATCAAATGTGAAACTTTGCTAATGAATGGAAACTTTTTTCTAGAAATAAGAAAATTTCCCCTCCTTTCCTATTAAATTCTGCTTTTGGCTAATTTTCCAATTTTATCTTTGAGAAAATTAATTCTACTTTTTTTTTCCATTTTAAGTCACATTAATCTTCCACTGAAGATCAATGAAGAGAACTTAAAGTAGAATTCTATGCTGTCTATGTCTTTATATTTATTTCCTAGGAAAGAGGAAGAGTCTGTTGTAGTATGAATTTTTTCTGAGGGGAGACAAAAAATATCTTGCCAGATGAAGCCTCAAATGAATTTCATTAAAAAAAAATCTTGTTTTCAATATCCTTTTTTTAGCTTCACCTTCATTTCCAAAAATATCACTATCTATCCCCATGCTTGATATGACAACCTTTCTAACAAAATGGAGGAAACAAAGGCAACACTAATTGTCTTGTGTTATATGTTATATGTCAGATCCCTAGTTGCCTCTTTTCTATAAAGGAAGGGAGAATGGTGTATGTTTTAAAGTAATTCTTTGAACCAAAACTTGGACATCCTAATTATAGGCATACCTCAAAGATATGAGTTTGGTACCAGGCTACCACAATAAAGCAAAAATTGCAATAAAGAAAGTGACATGATTTTTTTTTTTTTGGTTTCCCAGTGCATTGATAAAAGTTATGTTTACTCTGATCAAGTATGTTTACTATGTTTACTATATTGTAGTATATTAACTGTGAAGTAGTATTATGCCTAAAAATTTATATGCCTTAATTAAAAGTGCTTTATTGCTAAAAAAAAAAAATGCTAATTTATCATCTGAGCTTTCAGAACATTGTACACATTTTGTGGGGGGAAGATTTTGCCTTGATGTTGATGGCAGCTGGTTGATCATGGTGATGGCTGTTGAAGGTTGGGGTGGTTGTGGCAATTTCTAAAAGAAGCTAACATTTGAAGTCAACCTTTTCTATTGACTCTCCCTTTCACTTGAACACTTAGGTTGTTCACTTGTAGGGTATTTTACTGGCTTAATTTCAATACTGTTGTGTCTCAGGGAATAAAGAGGCCCTAGTTAGAACACTTCAGGGGAAATACTACTGAATTTATAAATTAAGTTTAATTAATTTATAAATTAAGTTAAATTAAGTTTTCAATCTTATATGGATACAGTTTATGGTGTCTCCAAATAATTATAACAATCATCTCAATAGATATAGAAAAAAGCATTTCATAAAATAACATATTATTTTATATTAAAAATTCTATAAAAAATAGAATAAAAGGACTTTTTAACATTATAAAAAGCATTT
Source organism: Sarcophilus harrisii (assembly GCF_902635505.1). Classification (NCBI taxonomy): domain Eukaryota; kingdom Metazoa; phylum Chordata; class Mammalia; order Dasyuromorphia; family Dasyuridae; genus Sarcophilus; species Sarcophilus harrisii. The sequence goes on from NC_045426.1 coordinate 75,938,544, forward strand.
ATCTAAATCTGAAAATAAGCATCATATTGAATAGAAATAAACTAAAACTAAAAAAGCTAGCTAAAGAACTACCTAATAGAGAAATATTTCATGCTGTTGTCTAGGCCATACTTTGTATACATAAAATATTACAATTTTACAAATATTACAATATTACAAAAAGTAATTTGCACTTTTAATGCTGTATCAATAAAATTACTACGGAGATACTCTGTAGCAATTGATAAAATAGTAAAATTGATAAAGGGAAGCAAAAGAACATTAAGTGAGTAAAAGAAGTAGGGAAGAGGACATAGTCCTTCCAGATCGCAGATCATATATAAAACAACAGTTATCAAAATCATCTGGTAATTTGTTAAAAAAATAATTGAGAACAAGATCAATAGAATAGACTAAACAAGGGAGAATCAAAAGCATTTGAGATATATACACACAAACACATGTGTATGTGTGTGTGTGTGTGTGTGTGTGTATAAACCACATGGGTATATGTAGTTAATAGATAAACATTATATGGTAAATGTATGTATATAATGTATTCACATATGTATATATACAGACATATACATATATATGATTAATCACATTAAACACTAAAATATCTAAAATTACATGATAATCTCAGTAGATACAGAAAAATCCTTTCGAAGTGTTGTTGTTCAAGATTATGTGATGATCAATTATGATGGATTTGGCTCTTTTCAGCAACGAGGTGATTCAGTGCAATTCCAGTAGACTTGTGATGGAGAATTATCTGGATCCTGAGTGAGTACTATGGGAACTAAATGTGGATCATAACATAATATTTTCATTTTTTGTTGTTGTTGTTGTTCTTTGCTTGCTTGTTTTTTCTTTCTCATTTTTTCCCTTTTTGGTCTGATTATTCTTGTGCAGCATGATAAACATGAAAATATGTTTAGAAGAATTGCACATGCTTAACCTATATTGGATTATTTGCTTTCTAAGAAATGAGGAAGATGGGGAAGAATGGAGAAAAATTAATACAAAAAGTTAATTCTATACTCCATTAAAAACAAATAATTTCAGTTGACTTTTTCTCTTAGAGTTCCTAGTTGAGGGGGCTTTTATTCTGTAGAATATGTTGAATGATGGTGAGAGAATTGAAGCATTATAAAATATAAAAATGAACTCCTTGCATGGTCATTTTATAGACTGAATAAATACCTTGAACATGAGTATTACAATGTTTCAGATTAGTGTAGATACCATTGTTATTAGTGAAACTCAAATTCAATTAAAACCATTGATGAATTCATAGTTTTCGTCATCATACTTTTCTTTAACAAATAATAGTGCAATTGCAAAAAAAAAAAAAAAAAAAAAGGGCTATCGTTCAATTATGTCCAATTCTTCATAACCCCATTTGAAATTTTTTTTTGTTTGTCTGTGTTTGGTAAAGATACTGGAATGGTTTGTCATTTTTTTTCTCCAATTCATTTTACAGATGAAGAAACTGAGGCTAATACAGTTAAATAACTTATTCACAGTTACACAGCTGATATCTTGGACTAGAACTGAACGTGGGAAGATGAGTCTTTCTGACTTTAGACTCATTACTTTATCCAGTGCACCATCCAGTGCCCTTCATAAAGAATGATACTACTTTATACTAATACCCCTACAAAAAATAGGTAGAAAAGAACCTTTTAAAACATTATTTTAATATCATTTTGAAAATATATTGGAATTCTGCATATACTATGACTAAATTATCTATATGCTTTTAACCAACTCTATTAGTGAGCTTTTCCACAAATCATCAGTATGAAGAAAATCATCATATATTCCAAAATATGCATAATAACACTTTTTATAATTTTAATAATTGGAAAAAAGTAGTTGCCCATTAACTTAGGAATGGTTATACAAATGGTAGCATGTGAATAAAATGGAATATTATTACACTCTAAGAAATGCCTTGTATGCATTCAGAGAAGCATTGAAAAATGTATGTGAACTGATGCAGAGTAAAATAAGCAGTCAAAAAACCAACATACACAATAACCACAGAAATGAAAATGAAAAGACCAACTACACAACAAGAAGAACAATAAAAATCAAAAGCAAATGTGACAAAATTATAAAGATCAAGTGAGAAAGAGATGTAAAAAGCAACCTCTTACAGTTCATGGAGGTGAAAAGTCCTCAGGTGTTACGCAGAGCATGTTTTCAGACTTTTTCAATGTAGTGATGTCTTGGTTTATTTTCTTCTTTAAAAAATACTATTTTTTATATGGAATGGTTCTATGCAAGGGGTAAGTAGAGGGAGAGAAAGTGTTGATATAACTATGATGATGTAAGAAATAGGAGAATAAATAAGACAAAAAAAAAAAACAGACACATGAAAACTTGGTCACTCTAATAGATTTTTTAAATTAAAGAACTTTAAAAAATTTTAAATCTCTAAATTTAATTAATTTAATGTAAATTATTAATTACTAATTAAATAAATGTGAATTATTAACTAATTTAAATTAAATTTTTAATTTAAAGAAATAATCAGAAACTTTTTCTATTTCCTGTTTGGATGGGAGAAGAGTTAGAGGAATGCTAGAGAGACTTTCAAGTCTCTATAGATCTAAAGTAAGTTTTGCCCATAGTTAACTTTTTTGTTTTATTGTTATGAAATTGGGATATGCTTTAGAGTTTGGGGTTTCTTTTTGATTTGCATTCATTGTTTATTCAAGACTCCAATATGCACCACCAGATCCCCAGTAATTCTTGAATTTCCATTTTAATCTCAAATGAGCAATTTCAAGAGTTGGCTATTTAATAAAGACACTGTAGTATTGGTTGCCACTGTTAAGAAACAAAATTTTTCATTACTTTTCAAAGTTATTAACAGCTTTTAGAAATATGAATGAAACCACAAATATCTGCTATGACATCTTCCTAACCACTTTTAAAAGTAAAATGTCACTCAAGGACCTTAAAGACTGGCCGTAAATTCTATCCAAGAGTTTTCAGGGTATTATCTTCTGTCAGTATAATTCAGTTGGATGCATTGGAGACAGAATCAAGGAAACTGCAAAAACCTCAAGGCTCACTATTGCATAGAGATGATTTACCTCTTTCTTCAGGGGAAAAAACAAACAAAAATAAATCACTGCCTAGTCAAGAAACACAGATGATGATCTCTGAAAGCTATTTGTGTACCAAAGACCTATGGTATTTTCAACTACTCAGTGCTGATAGAGCCATATTAATGAGTGAGAAGGGCATGATCCTAGAGAAATGAATTGAACACTTCCATAGTGTTCTTAACAGATCATCATCAATAAATGAAGAAGTCATTAAACCTTTATTTCAGGTTGAAATCAGTTCTTCCCTAGATGGAATTCCAACTGAAGACAAAGTTTTGGATGCCACTAGTCTCCTTTTATATGACAAAGTATCTACTGCCGATTCTATTTCAGCTGAGATTACAAGGTTGGAATCTAGTACTCATACAAAAACAGACTGAAATTTTCTGGATTATATGGCAAGAAAAGGTTATCCCCTAGGAGTTAATGAATACCCCCATTATCTATATCTATAAAGAAAAAAAGAATTCTATGGTCCTGTAACAAATACTGGGGAGGGAATGGGGTGATGGCATAAGAGGGAATCTCTCTTATCATTGCTAGCAAGATTCTTGTCAGAGTACTCTTTATTAGGCTGATTCTTCACCAGGAAGATGTTTACCTATTTGAGAGCCAGTGTGTCTTTAAAAAGGGCAAAGTAATGGTCAATATTGTGTTTGCTTTCTGACAAATCCAGGAGAAATTCCAGGAGAAGAACAGAGGTCTGTACACACCATTGTTTGATCTGACAAAAGCCTTTGATGTTGTCAGTCACAAGAGTTTTATGGAAAATTATTTTAAAATTTGGTTACCCAGAAAAGTTAATCAATATTGCATTTTAATTTCATGATGACCTGTTTGCCTGGGTTCTGAATAATGGACAGTGCTCTCATGACTTCCCAGTCACCAATGGAATAAAACAAAGCTGTATGCTTGCTCCTTGCTTTTTAACACGAAGTTTTCAGTCATATTGTCAAGTTCCTTCAGTGAGATGAACATGGTATCAAGGTCAGCCACCTCACTGATGGTAAAATTTTCAACTTGAAAAGGCTACTAGGTAAGATTAAAGATTAAAGTGGAGGGAGTATTGATGCATGATTTTTTTTTTGCAGATGATTGTGTACTCAGTGCAGTCTCTGAAGCTGAGAAGCAACAAAGTATAGATAGATTCTCTGCTGCTTATGCTACTATTGTCCTAATAATAGCAAGAAAACACAGGCCCTACATCTTCCAGAAGAGGTATTATCTTGCCTACAAAAATGAACTCTACAGAACCACTATGGTGACCTCATTTTTGTAAACTTGTGGATCCTGAAGTGCCATGCCAGGAAACTGAATTACTTCTATTTGAAATGTCTTAGGGATATTCTGGAGATCACTTGGAAGGATAAGATACCAGACACTGAGTTTCTTTCTTGAACTAAACTGCCATGTATTCAAACTCTAATAAAGAGAGCACAACTCCATTGAGTTGGCCACACTGAATGTCAAAAGTACGCTTGTCAAAAAGACTATTTATGGAGAATTCACACTGGGCAAACACTCATGTCATGGTCAGAAAAAGTGTTACAAGAACACTCTCAAAGTATCTCTTAAGAACTTTGGAATTGGATGTGCAAAAATGATGGACACTGGCTTACAGCATTCATCAGAGAAGGTGTCATTTGTTACTAGCATATTTGACTCCTTTACAGTAACATAAAATACTTAGCTGTAGGTCTCATTTCCCCAGCTGGCCAGACTCATGGCTGGTGATGAAATCTGAATAATCAACTTGGAATTGGCTAGTCTTTTCTTGTTCCTTTGGTAGTTAAGAGTACAAGGTACTCCCCTCACCCATATTCACCTTCCTCATGTTTCTTATAAACAAAATTATTTCATTTATTTTTCTGCTTTGAATTTGGAAGAAGATTTCAGCTGGTAGACCATAGAGTTAACATTTCTTAGGATTATGGGAGAAAGGGGAGGAGATATTTTATGTGACATATTAACAATAGACTTTATGGGTTGGATATGATATTCATATATCAACTGGAAAACACATTAACCACAAAGCATGCCCATGAATTAATGTAATCCTATTTAACAAAAGACAAATGTGGTAGAAATATCTCTGGTATGATCAAGGAATAGAATGAATTCTAATAATAGAATAGATTCCGGAAGAAAGAATCTGAATTATGGAAAATCCTTGAGGAAGGAATCTGAGACATGGAGAATGTGTCAATAGCTCAATTAAGGATCAAACTTAGAAGCAGACTTCTTATACACTGCTCCTGCCAAACAATGGAAAGGCTTTGTTGATTACATTAAATGTTTTATGCAATTAATTGATTATTGTGTGGACATTTTAGATATGGCAACTAAGTTTTTCTTATACAGATTAAGTCCTGGCATAGAACCTGGCATGGTATTTGCAACTACTTTTTCTTTTTCTGTGTTGGCTCATTCATTTCAATTCATTGTATTGATGAAATTTTTTTTCTTAATAGTAGTGGTCTGACCATGACCATGTAACTGCAACTCAATCTCTCAAAGAAATGAAGTAATACTGTGGGATAGGAGATATAGTACTACTATCCATCCCTTTAATTCCTGAGCTCTAATTGATGTGCTTCATATTTACACAAAATACCTCACAACAGCACTATGATTCTTAATAATGGAAATATATCAAATAACATAATAAAGCAGAACTAATGAATAGATTACAAAAATAAGAAAAATAAAAATATTGCAGTCCAATCTACATCCCACTCTTCTACCAATGCACACAATTCCCAGAAGAATAGTGAGCATATACTTACAGAAAAGAGAGGAATGAGAGTAGAGGAAAAAATATGTCCAGATAAATTCACAATTCCAGATGATAAACTCTGTTGTACTTTCTAAAGAACCTTCTCCACCATGCATTACCTGTTTATAATAATGTTTCTCTTTTATCTGTTCTTCTATTGGATCTCATAACTCTCTGACTGACCAAAAGTCTTTCCCTAAAAATAAAATGGAAAAACATTTTTACATTTAAGAGTACTGATAAATGCCTCATTTCTAAAACATATAGAAGACTGACTCAAATTTATAAGAATTAAAGCCACTCTCCAATTGATATATAGTCACAAGATAAGAACAATTTTCAAATGAAGAAATTAAAACCATTTTTAATCGCATGAAAAGGTGCTCTAAAACACTGTTGATCAGAGCAATACAAATTAGGACAAACTCTGAGATACCACTACATCCCTCTCATATTGGCTAAGATGACAGGAAAAAATAATGATGAATGTTGGAAGAGAAATGGGAAAACTGGGACGCTGATATATTGTTAATCGAATTGTGAATGGATTGAGTCATTCTGGAGAGCAATTTGGAACTATGCTCAAAAAGCTATCAAACTGTCCATACCCTTTGATCCAATAATATTTCTACTGAGCCAAAGAGATTTTAAAGGAGGGAAAGGGACCCACATGTACCAAAAAATCGTAAAAGCCCTTTTTGTAGTGGCAAGAAACTGGAAACTGAGTAGATGCCCATCAGTTAGAGAACAGCTGAATAAGTTATGGTATATGAATGTTATGGAATATCATTCTTCTATAAGAAATAATTAGGAGCATGATTTTAGAGAGGTTTATATGAACTGATGCTAAGTGAAATGAGCAGAACCAGGAGATCATTGTACACAGCAACAATAATATTATACGATGATCAATTCTGATGAACAAGACTCTTTCCATCAATGAGATGATTCGTGCCAATTCCAATGCTGTTGTGATGAAGAGAGCCATCTACACTCACAGAGAGGACTATGGCAATTGAATGTGGACCACAACATAACATTCTCACTCTTTTTGTTGTTGTTTGCTTGCATTTTGTTTTCTTTTTTACCTTTATATTAATTTTTATTGTGCAATAAGATAATTGTATAAATATGTTTATACATATTGGGCTTAATGTATATATTTAACATATATAACATATATTGGATTGCTTGCCATCTAGGGGAGGGGGTAGGAGGAAGGAGGAGAAAATCTGAAACAAAAGGCTATGCAAAAGTCAATGCTTTCAAATTATCTGTGCATATGTTTTGAAAATAAAAAAATCTTTAAAAAATAAAAGCAAAATAAAATTCTATTAAGTTAAAATGTGAACAAAAAGAAACTGGAAATTGAGTGGATGTCTATCAGTTGGAGAATGGCTGAATAAGTTATGGTATATGAGTGTTATGGAATCTTATTGTTCCATAAGAAACGATCAGCAGGATGATTTTAGGGAGGCCTGAAGAGACTTACGTAAATTGATGCTAAGTGAAGTGAGCAGAACCAAGATCATTTCTGTTGGACAAGACTCTTGCCAACAGTAAGATGATTGAGACTAGTTTCTATGATCTTGTGATGAAGAGAGGCATTTGTACCCAGAGAGAGGACTATGGGAACTGAGTGTGGATCACAACATAGCATTTTCCCTTTTTTTGCTGTTGTTCACGTAACATTTTTTTTCTTACTCATTTTATTTCCTTTTTGATTGTATTTTTCTTGCACAGCAAGATAATTGTATAAATATGTTTACATATATTGGATTTAACATGTATAACATATTGTATTACTTGAATCTAGGCGAAGTGGTGAGGGAAGGGGAAAATTTAGGACACAAGATTTTGCAAGGGTTAATGTTGAAAAATTATCTTTGTATATGTTTTAAAAATAAAAAAGCTTTAATAAAAAAACAAGTGTTTCTCTAATATTTTTGGGCTCCTTCATCAAGAGCTTTTTACCAATAGATACCCTTCATAGGGTGCTAAGAGTTTTAAATTTTGGTGAAAAGCAGATCTTTTAAGCCAAATTATTATCAATTTCCTCAGATCTGCTTTTGTTCTATGAGGAATTTCTCAAGCAATAGATAACAATAGGAGGATTGTATTTTTCCCCCCACTCAGCACTCAGCCATGCCTCTTTTTCCTTTTAGTTCAGCTCATAGCAAAATAGATGAAAAATTAATATTTTCTCTTTTTTTCTCCCTATCCAAACACAGCAGGCAGTAAAGGGTAATATAGGAAAACTCCTGAAAGGTTTCCCTGTTCTTGACTTTACATTAGATGCTTCTAGACAAACAACACTATATTCCAAGGCAGTCAATTCTTAGCTTAGCAAAGCATATCTTCAAATCTACACAATTGTGTGTAAAACAAAACATTTGCAGATCGTCCTGAATTTTGGATCATCTCCTTTTACCCTAGAAGTCTTCATTCTATAAACAGCTTTTCTCTCCTCCTCCACCTTAGTCTCCTGTTCTTGGATTATTTTGTACTCAGCTTCTGCCTCTATCTCATTTGTTCATATCCCCACTTTTTTATGTTTTTTAATACCTCAAACAAGGACCTCTCTATTAGCAGTAACAGATCTGTACCACCTTATGGAAAACAACAACAAATAAAATCTTTTGTTTTCTATTTGTGTTGAATTCCAATGATCCTTTTATAAGTTATCTCAGAATCCCCACAATAGTTATTGATTTATAATTTCTCACTTATAAACTTCAAAATTTAGAGAATAAATATGAATAATATAAATATAAACAAAGACCTGTTGCAATTTTAAACTTTCTGTTCTCTTCTTTCAAATCAATTCCATATACATTTTATTTGAGAGGCAACTTACTTTCGATTCTTCAAGGAAGTTTTTAATCTCTTCTCAGAAGATTTTTCTTGAGATGATTTTATTAGTGTTTTCTACACAAATACCCCTTTCTCCTAATCTCTTTCAGAAATCAAAAATGCTCACATATAAAAAGAGCAGAACCATATATTTATATTTAAAAATGGAAGAATTCATAATTTCATGAGATTTGAAAATGGTTTGTACCCATTCTTAGGCAGATTGCCAAGGCATGGAAGTAGGATTTTAATTCTAGAACTATGAAAATGTCACGTGATTATCAGACTTCACCATGTGAACCATATGCTCCATCATGAGACATACATCCTCATCTTACATACACAGCAATCATGTGATTGTAATATCTGATCATGTGACTGACACATCATGTCATGTGACAAAATACCTGGATCACAGTGCATGCTGTATAACGAGCAGAATTCATCATGTGTCAAATATATAATGTGATTTAAAGCAAAAGGGCACTACACTTGTAACGCATAACATTGATGAACATACCATGGTATGAACCAATAAAATCATGTCATATGATAGTACATATATATCATATGATCCTTAAAATTAAAAGATGCTTATTCCTTAGGAAAAAAAAAGCCATGAAAAATCTGGACAACACATTAAAAAGCAGAGTCACCACCTTGCTGACAAAGATCCAAATAGTCAAAGCTATTTTTTTCCCCATAGCAATGCGTGATTGTGACAATTGAATTTTAAAGAAAGCTGAGTGCCTTAAAATTGACACTTTTGAATTGTGGGGCTGGTGACTTTTGAGAGTCCTTTGGATAGCAATAAGATCAAATCAGTCAATAGTTGTAGAAATTAATTCACTTTATTCCCTGGAAGATCAAATACTGAAGCTGAAGCTTATATACTTTGGTCACTTGATGAGAAATCTCTCTAAAGAGACTCATTAGAAAAGACTCTAATGTTGGGAAACATTGAAGGCAAAAAGGAAAGGGGGTGGTATAAAATGAGATGGAGAGACTATGTCACAGAAACAATAAATACAAACTTGTACAGACATCAGGAGGTAATGGAGGAGAAAAGCAATTGATGTGCTATGGTCCATGAGGTTACAGAGAGTTAGACATGACTAAACAATGATAATTGTATACCTAATCCATTTCACTGATATACTACACAATTTTTTTAGCCAATATCAGATTGTATCAAAGATTACTACTTTGGAAATATTCTTTGTAATTTGGAACTGCCAGGCTGCCTTCTTTCATACTCTCCCACCCCCAATTGATTTCTTTGACATACTTTATTTTTTATTCTTCCAGATGAATTTTATTATTATTTTTCCAATTCTATAAATTAATTCTTTGATATCTTAATTGATATAACACTAAATATTAGTGGCATTAATTTAGATGTATGTGAGGCTTAAGCTTTTACTCCCCTCTCAACCATTTCCCTTTCCAACATAAAAGCACTTTGTTGCATACCTCATTTTATGCAAAATATTTCCCCCATTCTTTCTTTTTCACCTTCTCATAGGGCATCCCCCTTTCTCACCCATCCATTTTTGGGCATCTTCCCAACATACTTAGATGACTAGGTTAAGGTTAGTTACCTAGGACTAGGTAAGTTAGAAGGATTCTTCCTTTTAACTGTCCCTAATAAAAGATAAAATTTTTAGAAGTTACATGTGTCATCTTCTCATATAAAAAGTAAAGCAGTTTCATTTAATTAAGTTCTTTATGATTTCTATTGCACATTTATCTTTATGCTTCTCTTGAAAGTCAAATTTTTTATTTAGCTCTGATCTTTTCATCAGAAATGTTTAAAAGTCTTTTACTAAGCTACTAGGCTTTTTGGGGTAATTTTCCTTTTTTTTTGCCCTAATTTCTTTAATTTTTTTCTATCAACTTTTTATTTTAAAAACCATTTTAGCTCTTCCTGGTATTATTGTTGGGTTTTTTCTCAATTCACACTATTTTTATTTTGAAGCTTTTCTTATAGATGTTTTGACCTTATCTTCTTCTGAGTTTATTTCTTGATCTTCCCTATTACCTTAGTAACTTTTTATACTCAGGTTCTTTTTTGATGTTTGCTTATTTTTTCAGCACTACTTCTTGACTTTGAACTTTATGTTGAAGTTGAGCTCTTCTACTGGCATGCCGATGGGACATGGTCTCGAACTTCCAGCTTTTTTGCACTGTTGTTTTCAGATATAGCTGTTGGTGTTTGGAAGGTTTTGGTGCTTTCATGTTGGCATGATCTGGGGAGAAATGTAGTCACTTTTCCTTTAGTCTGCACTCTTGTCCTCCACTGGAAGGTCCCTTGATCCTTTTGGATTTCAATCAGTGTTATTCTTCAGAGTCCCTGATCTCTTGGGAGTAGAAGTGATTCTGCTCCTCAAAACTCTGTTTCTCCTCTTGACTGAAAGTGTTCCTTTGTACTTTTGAATTATGACCCAGAAGTGAATACAGGCAATAAATCTGTCATTATCTGGTTATGTTTCCAGTACTAACACAGAAGTCATTTTATTTAAGTCATTATTTTAAAGTTGTTTGGAGGTGAATGTTGGGAGAGTTTGGCTGAGTGTTATGGCTACTCTGCCATCTTGGCTATGCCATTAGAAATCAAAAACTTTCTATTTTCCATCAAAGACACCACTCATTCTAATCTCCTGATTGGGGGAAGGAGGGCATATATATTATAGCTATGGCAGATCTCAGTAGATGATATAACATGGATAATTAAGTATATTTAATTTAGCAAGTAGAAAAAAATTTAATTGCATATCTGTTAATTTCTATTGCAAGGGACATTTGTTCCCCAATAGTTCTTTTACTTTCTAAGTTATCTGGGTATTCTATGTTCAAGCTAAGTAATTATTATGCCAGTATAAATTCAAACTCACATATTTCATAGATGTGTTTATTTATAAATAAATCTTTAGTTATTTGAACAAAGCAGTTATATTAAATACTTCATTTTAATTCTACCATAATCTACAACTAAGAATCCCAAAATAAATTTTAACCATATAGAAATATCGATTTCTCAAAATGTTCTTTTGCTCCATAAAATACTCCATTCTTACTTTTATAGTATGAATGAAAATGTATACAGAATAAAATAGTGCCAAAAGAAAGTTTTTTGAATAAAGTATATTTTAGCATTTCCTAGATAAACATCCTAATATAATTCTCCTCCTATTGTTCCTAAGCACATCCTTTACATTGAATCTTCACTGATTAATTATCTAACATTTATGGTGAACATCTTATTTTTATTAAACAAATGGCTCATTTTAAGGAACTTTCTGGAAAGTAAAGTAAACCAATTTAAAGGATTGATATAGTCTCAAAAGAAATTTCAGTCAAAGACTCCATCCCTTACCTTTTCATTTACTAGAATTTTTGACTGAATGAAAGACATCTTTGTTTCACAGAATGTACTCTAGGATAAGTTAGATTTTTGAAGTATTCCTTGAGAACATTTAAGAGTCAAAGAAAACTTTCAAGATGCACTATTAATAGAACAGAAAGTAGAGGATTTAAGAGGGGAAGGCAAGGAAATGAAAAATAGCAAGATCTTATTTTTGTGACACAGCTGATAGAGATACCATAGATAACTACTTCTATTTTGGTTCTGGCAGTTTTGAATTCCCCCAATGGTTTCAAATGGATATGGAATTACTTCTTCATTTCCTGCCTTCAGATGTATGCTGTTATCATAACTGCTGAGTACTACTCCCGAGGTGACTGCATTTTCTGTACTTGCCAGTTGGTTTAGTTCTTTATTCACATAGTGTACTTATTCCTTATTTTTATATCTTTCAACTAACCCAAGCATTGATTATTGCTGCACTCTTCCATAATATCTTTTTCCATCAATCATTGTCAATGACAGCTTCTTTAGTTCTCTACCAGTATAATGATGTCCTTTGTACAAGAAAAAGGTCACCACAACTTTCACAAGTCTTTTGAAATCGCACAAAATTACTTTTTGTCCTAAACAGTTCTAAGTATTCAATACAACTTCTGATTCATGCTGATCTTGAATGTCTAACCTGTATCCCTGGAATTACAATATCATAAAACTAAGGAGATGACCGCTTTGTGGGTTTAAATGCTATTATGAAAAACTAGGCCCCACTAATAAATCTTCTCTTAGCAGGGATTTCAGCATCGTAGCTGATTTAGATAATGCCATAAATCTATTGAATGATAGAACTAGGAAAAAAGCTTAAGATTTTCTAATTTAATGATTTTACCTACACACATACACACAGAGACACAACCATATATATGCATATACATCCATAACTTTTTTCAATATAATTGGTTTCTTTTGTGATCCATTTGAAAATATTCTGAGCAGGGACACATTGCTATCACCAAGCTTTTATTGACACAAATAAAGATAAAACCCATTGATTTAAACCTCCCAAAGGCAGTATGTATGATGTAGTAGACAAACAACAAACAATTATATAAATGGCACATTTAGTATGTTCTGCTCTATGCTTTGCTGTATGCAGTATGCTTCTGCTAAACACTGAGGATGCAAAAAACATTTTAAAGAAATGACAGTTCCTGTCTCAAGGACCTTTCATGCTATGAGAATAAAACTACAAATATAAAAGGAAGATGAAAAGCAAGAGGGAAGGGAGATATATACCCAGGAGCTTGGGAATAAAGTCTGACAAATGAATGATAATTAATATTGGCCTTTCCAATGGAAGAGGAGAACTCACCACTGCAAAACTGATCCCATAGTTGAAGAGGGAGGAAATAGGCTAAAAGCATGCTTGTCATCTAGGGAATGAGGAATGGATGGACAGACTCAAGAAGTCCTGGGTTTAAGTTTCAGTTTCTCACCTGAGGTAGCAAATCATTTAACCTCTCAGTGTTCTAAGCAATCATCTAAGACTATAAATTGCAGTGGTGTGCTGATCTACAATATAGAGGAAATTCCTCAATGAGATTTCTTTATATGAATGAATCACAGTTCTTGGCCATATGTAACAAAAAAGAAAATAATTAATTTTCTTCACTGGATTTCTATTTCCTATAATGTTTATGTGGTCAGTCTGAGTACTACAACACTATTAAGAGGCTAAAAAAAAAAAAGAATAGGAGGAAGATCTCTAATATCCTACATACATTTCTTATCTAATTTTATTCCTAAATATTCCTAAAATAATGAATTATTATTCAAAGGATTATGACTTTGGAGCTCAAAAAGAGTTCCAAGATTAGCAGTCTAAGCCCTTTGTTTTATATATTAGAAAATGGAGCCAGGAAAGACATAAATTGCTTGTCCAGAGTCACACTGCTAGTAAATGTCTGAAATGAGATTTAAACTCAGGTATTCTTGACTCCCCATCCGGAATCCCATCCTCTTGGAAGTCCAGGATGAGAAGGAATGGAGGGGTTGTTTGCACTGGCAAAATAATCCACATATTGAAGAGATCACAGGTCCGTTAGAACATTAAAAAAATGAATATAGTAGGAGGCAATAACAGTGTGTACCCACTAGGTCACATTGAAACTGCAAGTCCTGTTTTAATCAAGGTCAGCCTGGCCCAATATGAGCTCAAACTTAGTGACCCAGTTATTGCATCAATGTGATGTCTCCTTCAAGTGAAAAATTAAACCAGAAGTTCAGTAATGATGGGAAATTCTAATTTACAACAGAATGGCTGCCTCAAAATAAGACAGCTTGCGTGGATCCAATCGGAATCTTTATTTCTAAGTTGATTCTTTATATAAAAAAAAAAAAAAGTCAATTCCAGGGCATGTTTTTGTGTGTGTGTGTGTGTGTGTGTGTCTGTGTGTAAATGAAAACTGTAACAATGTGACATATATAAACAACATGACAGTTTGTCTAGAGTAAAACTTCTTGAGAATAGTAAGATACTTCAGAAAGTTTAATAATTATATCAAATTAAGATCCTTTTAGTAAATTACTATAGGTATAGTTTTAACTAGGAGAAAACAAATATATATAAATCTGAAATTAAAAAGAAGCATAATTCCTTTAAAGGACATTCTATCCTGAGACACTTAAAATATCACACAAATAAAAAAATGACAACCTTTCAAGAACACATGCATAGTGATCATTATCCTCATAAAATATGGCTTTCAATGATTTGAAGTTGCTTGACATTTTACTAAACTAACTTCCTGTAGGGCAAGAATCATTATATTTAAATGTCATTATCCATCCTCCAAAGGACTCTCTCTGCACACTATAGAAAATTCATAAGGGAAATTCTTGATGAATTGAAAGATAAAAGTGCATGCCTTTTCCCCTGAGGATGTTTATATATGAAGAAAAATGAATTCATTAAATGTCTGAGAGTAATTTATATGTCTGTAAGCATTGTTTATTCTTGAAAACTGCTGGATATCTTAATTAATGTAACTGAAAAGTATGATGTATATCTTAAGTGTTTAATTGGATTCCCAATTATAATTTGCCATTTTGCATTTATACCACTTAGACTTTTCTTCAAGAAAAGTCCTCAGCAATCAGATAGGGATCCTGCAGCTAGAAATAAGTGACGAGGTGGGGTAAAATGGAAATATGCGTGTATGGGTGGTAATTTTCTTTGGAACAAACACCTACATTGGTTAGTTCAGACATACATTAGCTTAGAAAAATAAAAGAGTTTATTAACAAGTATTTAGGAATCATAAGGAATATCTACCCAAAGTTGCTTGGCTAATTTTTTTAAAGTAATAAATCATGGTATAATAAGTTATTTTATCCAGCCCTTTCATTCTATGGATAAAAACAACTTTAGTACAGAAATTTTGAGTTATCTACCATGGTAACAGGGAAAATAAGAGAAAAAGCTGTGATATAAACATAGGATTTCTTGCCCTATGACACTTTTCACTTTTCAACTGGTTCTACTGGCATTTTAGAAGTAAAATTACTCTAATATTAAAGAAGCGTAAGGTTAATCAAAATTCATTTTTTCCATTTAATGTTTCTAATTCATTTTTTGTTGTAATAGTTGCAATTTTGTTTCTTGGTAAAGTCACATGGAAAAAGTCATCAGGGATGTTCATAAATAACACATTCCATCCAGGTCTGGATGTGTTACTAATTATTTTATAGGACCTAAAGTTGATTAATACATTGATGGAAAGATATGGATCTCACTTTTGTTCAAAATTGTTTAGAGTATTCAATTAATGACATGTAGGTAATGAGCACAAAATTTTTTGATTTAATAAGCATTCATTAAGTGCCTACAATTTACCAGGCACTCTGCTAGGTACTGGGAATACAAAAGCATAATACCAAAACAGTCTCAGCTCCAAAGGCATGTCAAGAGAACAAGGATTTATTAAGTGTTTATTATGTGTCAGACACAGTGGATACAAATGCAAGCAAAAGAAATATGGTCACTCTGCCTTCAAAGAACTTAAATTCTAATGGGGCAAGACACATAAAATCAGAGATGGAAATAGGAGTGGTGAGGGATGGTGCAGAAGAAGTTGCTGGGGGATATTGATGGTACTCAATGTTGTGGCATAATGTTGAAGTAAAAGTCAGAAAAACAGCTTGTAGGGGAATGAGAAATGACCTGCATCCCTCTTCAAAATGGAGGCTTTTGGAATGAATTCATCAATGGGAGAAGGGAACCAATAACAGAAGGAAATTCTATGATAAAACTGATAATGAAGCTTATATTATACGGAAAAAGACAGGTGTAATTCATGTGTCTCATTTCATCATCATTATTTAAACTTTATTGCTCATCAAAAATGCATCTGAAAATTAATTCCTTTTCTCTAAAAGCAGATGTGATGGTTGAATTGGTTGAGACAGGTTGGCTTATTTACATAACAATTATCTTTTCAGTTTTACAAAGTACCTTTACTCATAAATTATCTCATTTAATCCTCACAACTAACCTGTGAATCAAATTCTACAATTACTCTCTTCAATTGAAGGAAGTGGGTCATAGAGAGCTGAAACAATTTGTCTCCAACTAGAAAGTTTCAAAGATCAGAGATATGGAACTAAATCCAACATTCTTCTACATACATTATGTTGCTTTTCATGATCACTTTATATAATCATTATGACTGAGTGAAATTGGTTTTAAAATGTGATATTCCTTAATCAAAATCCAAAACAACTTCATGTAATGACAGTGCCACAACTGAAAATTTTCATTTTATTAATATTTAGAACAAATTTTTTGTGCTATTTTTTAGAAGATATACAGAATCCTCTATGAATGGTGTAGTCTGGCTAATTAAATTTTCATTTTAATTATATGAGAATTAAAAAAAAATAACCAATGCTGGTTAGCCAATTTCTTTTATAAAAACAAAACAAAACACCATGAGCACATTTTCCTGACTTAGAAAGTACAATATCTTTTAGATAGTAAGTTCTTTTTGTAATGATTCAGGATCTCAAAGTGCATTGTAGTTACAATGCAGATTATTTTACATGGGACTGCATTAAAACAGTTGGGCTGAATCAGCATAGGCCCTATAGTATGCCATGAAAGTTGTTTTGATGAATACATTTTCTGATATCAGCCTCCCTTGAGATTATATATTACTTTCCTTGAAAATAAATTGAAGGGAAAAAAAATTCTAATTAATTGAGGAGACCCAATTAACCAAGGTTTTCATACAGGACTGCTTAAGCTGAAGTCCACAAACTCTATAGCATGTGGGGAGACTTAAGGGGTTTGCCAGAATTGAGGAGAAAAATAGAATCTTTTCTCTCTACTAAGTTTTAACTGAAATGTAGGCATTAAAAAAAAATTATGTATGGATTTAACAGACTTTTTGTTTAATAGAGTGTTTCTTGACTTCACCAGATTTCCAAAGAAATTCATGAGACAAAAATAATGAGAATTCATTTGGTGGTGTATTGTCCTTATTCATATTTTAAGTATTCAAAATTTGATAATAAAATACAGGAATTAAGATAAAAATTCAATTCATTGATTTTTAAACTATCAGACCTCTTCTCCTTTAGTTAATTTGCCAACCACAAGATGGCGGCAAAGACTAAAATAAAGGAACTTGTCATGCTATTAAAAGTTATCTCAAAAATCCAATTCTCAATTATTGGAATAACCATTAAGACTATTCTAATGTTCAGTTCCAAGTAAAAATTTAATATTACATAGTATATAAAACCAATAGTTTAAGTTAAAAGAACAAAAAAGTTTCTCGTATCTTTTGTCCTGAGAAGAAATTACCTTTTCTCTTTTTCTGGTAAAAATACAATTATTTAATTATTATTGTAACAAATTAATATTAATAAAATAAATAATAAATTGATAAAATTAACAATAACAAATTAAATTATTAAATAGAATTATTTAATTGTGTGATGAAGGTTTTTTAAAAGCATTTTTATAATGAGATACAAGAGTTTAAAATTCTTGATCTTAAGAAAAAACATTCCTGATGCATATTTTGTCCTATCTTAGTGAATATTACCATATTTATTATTAATTAAAATAATTTATTGATTTTGAATATCTGAAAATTTTGATGCATTCCCAACTTTTGAAGAGTTTTTATATATATTTTCTACAATAGACATCAATGTTCAAAATTCTGATAAAGAATATTCTGACTACAATTCCTTTTTGAGTAGTTGGTGTGCATTGATTATCTGTATTTCATGCAAAGATGAGGTGGGGTAGGAGCAGAAAAAAAGACTACATTTGGAATTAAAGGATTTTGAATAGTGAGCTATCTTAAGCATAATCTAGTCTAAACATCCAACTATTGTACACATTAAAAAACCAAGGTGAAAGAGATGAAATAATTTGCACAAAATTGCATCAATAAAAAGTTGCATTACTGATTGCTCCAAATCCAGTGTTCTTTGAATTGCATAGGAGATCTGGATTCTAATCCTGATTCTTTTAGTAATTGGCTGTATAATCTCAAACCAATTATCAAATTTCTCTAGGTCTCAGTTTTTTCATCTAAGATGAGAGTTGTACTAGATAATTTCTCAACTTCTTTCAAAACTGTAAAATTCCAAGATGCTTATTAACTTTAACCTTTTAGATACTTTGAAGTAGAATCATAGAAATCAAAGTTGCAAAGAAATTTAGAGATCTTCTAATCTAATCCTCCTTTTTTGTTTCAGATGAAGAAACTGAGGTTCAGGAAAATAAATATATTTTCTCACATTACACTAATAGAATATGCTGGTGCTATTCATCTTTTGATTTTGAAAAGGACCAGTGACATCACAAGTGTTATCTTGACCTGCATGTGAATTGGATTCAGTGAGGCAGAACTACACAAAATTGTTAACCTTTCTCTCTTCCAGAGTAATCAAACAACAGTGCAAGGCCCAAGGAAGACCTTGGAGACTTCAATACCTGAGCAAGCTCTAAGTGTCCTATAGCACCTGCTTCAGTCACTTTTATGTCATTTTTGGACAAATTGTTCTCATCTATGCTTAGGTGGATGAGCATAAGTTTGCATGTGTTTGAGGTAGATGTGCCTCTAATTCATCAATTGGTTTGAGGCCTATAGGTTACCTTCAACCTACTCCTATAGGTTATCCTAGTTTAGTCTGTTTTAACAGTTTTAACACTTCTTGGAGCCAGGTGAGATAGGCCTAGTAGAATCAAGATTAGTTATTCTCAAAATGGAGGTCATTTTAAAGGTTAGAACAAAACAATCTCTATTTAAAATAATAGGAATATTGTCTAGATTCTTTCAGGCAAAATTTATCATAAGAAATGGCTCTCTATGGTCAAAAATTAGTGGTATGGTGGCTTAGCAGGAAATATAGCATTGTTCCCTATTAATTGACTTTAGGTTTAACTTAGAACCTCAAATGAATAGCTACGGTATATAAATCACTTTTGATGTGTACCACTAAATGGTAGCCTGATTCTAAGTTTGCAAAAGGCAAAGACTGACATGTTTATTCTTTGACCTCTGTTTATCTCATACGTATAATGTAATAACTAGCACGCAATGGATGTCTAATAATTTATAACTGAATTACACTTCAGAACTCATTTATAAAAACTATACAATAATATCTTTGTAACTACAAATACTTGGATAGATGTAACTGGAATGATTAAAATAGTACAAGTTTTTCATTTATCATTCCAGGAAGAATATGTCCTGTCTTGTTGTAGGGAACATATAATAAGAAGCATTACATTTTCAGTTTGCAGATGCTGATTATAGAATAGATGTGATACTCTTATTCTCTGAAGTCCAAAGGAAAATGAAAAATATTCTTAACAAATGAAGTGAAAGACTTAGACAAGTATTTCGAGACAAACTAATTTTTTAACTTTATAGCTTACACAACATTTTTTAAAAATTTAATAGCCTTTTATTTACAGGTTATATGTATGGGTAACTTTACAGCATTAACAATTGCCAAACCTCTTGTTCCAATTTTTCACCTCTTACCCCCCAGTCCCTCCCCCAGATGGCAGGATGACCAGTAGATGTTAAATATATTAAAATATAAATTAGATACACAATAAGTATACATGACCAAACTGTTATTTTGCTGTACAAAAAGAATCAGACTCTAAAATATTGTACAATTAGCTTGTGAAGGAAATCAAAAATGCAGGTGGGCATAAATATAAGGATTGGGAATTCAATGTAATGGTTTTTAGTCATCTCCCAGAGTTCTTCTCACACAGCATTTTCTTACAACCATCCTGTGAGATAAGTAATATAACGAGCATGAACTCCATTTTACAAATAAGGAAAGAGATGTCCAAGAAGTTTGTTCTTTGCTTAGGGCTGTTTGATTAACTATTTGACCCTACAAAGACCTGTATAAGTTAGTTCCATCTTACTTTTCTAGACTTCTTACACTGTATTCCCTGTCAGTATTAGTACCCTCATAGTTGTTCCATGAATAAGACACTCCATCTCTCAGCTTAGATTTTTCTCTGCTTGCCCCCTATGTCTGAAATATTCTACCACCACATCGCTATCTGATTTTTCTGAATTTCTTTAAGTCTCAATTAAAATCCCATCTTCTAAAGGGAAAATTTCCCAATTCTTCTAATTCTAGTGCTTTTCCTCTCATCTCCTATTTATCCTGTATATAACTTGTTTCTATTTAATGGTTTTGTCTTTTATTAGAATGTGAGCAGCTTGAGTATGGAGACTGTCTTTTGCCTCTTTTTGTATGCCCAGCGGTTCTCAAAAAATGTTTATTGATTTATTGGTCCAGTTTCTCTCACTAAAAATCCAATATCTTTCCCTCTCATAAATAATATCACCTTGGCTTTGTCACATATATATTTGCTAAGTGAATGTCAACTCCATACCCTAAAATATCCATAGTTTCTTCTAAATTTGAATATTATTCTCTCATTAGGAACAAGAAGCACCAGAAGCTTCGATAATTAAGATTAATTTGGGGCTTAAAGAAAGATAATTGTAAATCTGAATTGCCTAGGCATTTAAAAGAAATACAATTTTGTTACTTTTAGCTACATACAGTAATTCAAATGGGACTAAAATCCTAGAAGAAAAGGTAATGTTGAATTCACTCCCCCTCCTTGATATTTTACATATATACACAAAACTCATCATAATTCTCTAGCTCTCTCTTTCAGTACAGACAGTGTAGGAGCTATTAGCATTTGACTATGGCGATAAAGGTATCCAAAGGTTTTGAGAAGGTTATTCGATTGTCACCTCTTTGACAATAGGGAAAAATAGTCTTACACATTTATTTTATTTCACACAATGACTAGCACAGAATTGGAACTCAATAAATATGTATTCAGTGAACAAAGGATTTTTAAACTTTGGACTTCTCCCCCATGGTCTTGAATAAACTGCCAATTCTTAATTATTTATGAAGAAAGGTTGGCAGAGCAAAATACAAAGTACCAGTCATTGAATTAGACGACCTGGGTTTAATCCCATCTCTGCCACTTACTGCCTATAGGTGCAAAAAATGAATTTGTGCAAGTACCTATCTGGGCCTCAGTTTCCTCATCTATAAAATGAGTAGATTGGATCAGATCCAGCCTCTGAAGACTCACCCAATTTGAAATCTCTGATCCATAATTTTATGACCTAAAACTGAATTTCAATCTTTTGATCTTTTCCAAATAATTAAAAAACCTGGACTTTTGGGACTTTTCTTAATGAAGTTCCTATTCTATCAGACCTCAGTGCCTGGGTTGTTCAGTCACAGAGCCTAAACAGTAGAAACAATCTGTATCTACTTTGTTGTTCCTGCTTTTGCTTTTCCTCAGAATGTAGTGGCTTACATTTAATTGGATTGCTAAATGATTTAGCTGGGTATAGATTTTTCTGTCCATATATATATATATAATCAATTATATGATTAAAGCAAGCTAGTATTAATATAATGCTTGAATATTTGCAAAGTGCTTTGTATTCACTCAGCCTAATTATAATACTGTGAGGTAGATGCTATTAATAATATTGTCTCCTTTTTGTAGAAAAGAAAAAAAATAAGTTTAATGCCTTATACATTATCATATAGCTGGTATCTAAGATAAAATTTGAATTTAGGCCAGTTTATTGCCAAATCCAGCATTCTGGATGCTCTGCCAGAACTGCCTTGGATCTGCAGTCTAACTCACTCATTTTATCAATGAAGAAATCTAAGGATACACAGTATATACACCCAAGTACACAGGTTTGTTGAATGGGGAGGCAGAATTTTCTTATTCCAAATGAGACCTGTTCGTCTGCCAAGTGCTATCAAGAAATGATGCTATAAGAGTAAAGAACAACTCTTCCCTCAATGATGAAGGAGCCATAACAGATACAAAGTAGCAGAATAAGATGAAGAATTGATTTGGAGATAGGAAACATTAGGCATTCATGAACGCTCTGGCCATCAGCCAACACTCAAGTCAATACAAGAAAGATTTGAACTCAATGTTCCAATTCAGAGAGCCTGGTTTGGCCACTGGTTTATTACATCTTCAAATATTTGTTTCCTATTTTGTAGGCAGGGATTCATTGAACAAAGTAGTGCCCTTGTGACCTAAAATAATTAATGGAATTTCCAGAGGTGCTTAACACATAAACCAGACTGTGACTTACATCCTGGTTGAATATAGTACAATAGATTCTTTTAAAAATGTTTTACATACCTTATAACTTTCAGATCACACTTAGTCATTTTGAATTACAATTCTTTATTGAATTGCTTCATATATATGTGTACATGCATATATACATAAATATGTAATTTATCATGTAATAAAACATCTAGATATAAACATTCAGCAACATAAATTCACAATATGTACACACACATGTGTATATTCTGTGGATATATACACACATACCTATATGTAGATAAACACATATTGTGATTCTCTCTCTTGTTGCTTTTAGATGACTTCCCCCCTTATCCTGTTCTTATTGATGAGAAAGATTATTTGATCTCCTAGTCTCCAAAATATATCTTGAAACCATACACTTTTGATCTTTGTGGAATTCTAGAGTTAGCTAGATGGATAGAAATTCTTAACTGACTATTCTAGAGAGCTTGATAAAGAAAATGTAACCTTATGTTCTTAGAAATCTCCCTAACTCCTACCCCTTAGAGGGGCTTCTGTTTTCTTTCCTTTTAGTCTGTCTCTCATTTCCCCTTTGGTTAAACAGATTTTAAGAGAGAAGCTGGAAAAGTCTTCATTTCAGCACAGCTGCAATAAATATCAAGCCATGCACCAGAAGACAATATTATAGCTGACAATTCGAACAAAAGTCCATGTTTATAACAGGAAAAGGAGAACAAGATCATTCCTGTCAAATCTCCAACTGAGGTTATTCCTCCACCCAACCCCCTTTGGCTATTGACACCAAGCCTCATTTGCTTCTTTCTCATCATTATTATCCTTCAAAGAACCCAGTCATGACAAAGGAATATTTTATCACTGGGTGTGAAATAAAAGCAACTATATTATCTATGCCTTTTATAGTCAAAGCATGTAGTGTAGGGGTTTCTGCACCATAAAGACAAGTGATAAGTCTTGTTGGATCCTCAGCCAACTAAGAGGCAATGTGGTGAAGTGGGATCTGAATTTAGAATATCTGGGGCTAAATCCCAACTTTCCCCAGCATAGTGTGCAGTTTGGGGCAAGTAATTTGCCTCCCTGGCATTTAGGTTCCTTATCCATAAAATGAAGGATCTAAGCTGGTTGTTTTCTAAGGTCCCTTGAGGCCCTTAGTTTTATAATCCTCTGCTCAGAGATTGAAATCAACAGGGCCCAAAGCATGGAACTATTGAGACTGTTTAATAAAACCTATCAATTGACTATTTATTGAGCTTCTGCTCTGAGCCCAGTTTGTGTGGTGTATTTATATGGATATAAATGTCAAGAAAAGAACACTGTTTGGCTCTACTCAAAGGCAGTCTATTTGTAGTACTGTGCCTGTGTGTGTCCTGAGCTATCCCCAAGGGGCAGGTCATAGCTAAGAGTCCCTCGAATTGACTCAAACCTCCCACCCAGATTCCTGGTGCTCTAATCCCACCAAGTCCATGCCTTCTTCAGACAGTCTGACATAAGGAAAGAGAATGGGGCATGCAGTCAGATGACCTGGGCTTAATTGTGGACTTTGCTATTTTCTATATGTATCACGATTGTTCTTCAGTTGTTTCAGTTCTGACCAATTCTTCATTACCACATTTGGGATTTTCTTGTAAGAGATACTTGTAGTGGTTGATTATTTCATTCTCCAGCTCATTTTATAAATGAGGGATTGAGGCAAATAGGGTTAAGTGACTTATCTAGGATCATATAACTAGTATGTATCTGAGACTAACTTTGGATTTAGGAAGAAGAGCCTTACATATATGTGTATGTATGTATGTATGTATCTATCTGTCTGTCTGTCTATCTATATACACACACTGAGGAAACAAGGAATAATATATGTATGCTTGTATCTATCTATTTACATACACACTGAGGCAAATAGGATTAATATATATATATATATGTATGTATCTATTTATCTATCTATACACACTCAGAGACAAAGAGGATTAATCTATCTATTTGCACATACACTGAGGCAAATAGAATTAATATATGTATGTATCTATCTATTTATTTACACACATACTGAGGTAAACAGAATTAATATATACATGCAGGTATGTGTATATATATATATATATATATATATATAATGCACACATATACATGTATATATACATACATATACACATATATATGTATACTTCTCATCTACTGTAGGCTGTAAGATCTCTGAGAGCAAAAGCAATGTTTGTTTCATCTTTGTATTCCTAGCACCTAGTTGGGTGTTTTGTATTATTTCAGATGCTTGTCATATTTTTCTCAAATTAAATTATAATAACAATGGATTTTAAAATGATTATTTATTCAAAATATTCCAATATTTTGATTTCAATTCATGTATTTTATCAATTGTGTTTTTGTTGTTTGTTGTAAAGTTATTTTTCAATTGTATCTGACTTGTGACTCTATTTGGGATTTTCTTGGCAAAGATACTGAAGTTGCTTGCCATCTCCTTGTCCAGCTCCCTTTACAAACAGAAGTAAACAGGATTAAATGACTTGCCCAGGCTCACACCGTCAGTATCTGAAGCCAGATCTGAATTCATAAAGATGAATCTTTTTGATTCCAGCACTGTATTCTCTAAGCCACCTTCCTGCCCTTAGCTGGGTTTTTTATATTTATTGCAAATATGAATTTAAAAGAAAAATTTTATATTACTATTTTTAACTTATTTGATATAACATAATATCAAGTTAACAAGGCATTTTATAATATCCCGATTTGTGAATTTCAGGTTTCATTAATCTACTGGATTAAATCTACTTTTAAAAAAAATGATGCTTTAAAAGTTGAAGGATTAAAAAGATTTTTACAAGGTTATCAAGCTGTTAGATTTCAGAATTAAGGTGGCTACCTATTTGTATTTGCACCAGGCATTTTTCAAAGTCTTTTTTTAACTCTGTTGTAAGACAACATGAAATGAAGCACAGTTAAGGCACTTCCATTGCTACCGACCAGGAAACAATGAATCAATAAATAAAGCATTTATTAAGTACCTACTATGTATCACACACTGTACTAAGTACGGGAGATACAAAGATAAACAAAAGACCATACTTTTGCTAAAGAAGCTCACAATCAAATAGGACCAGAAATGGAAAACTTGATGCTATGAGCTATGTTGGGGTCAATATTGGAATCAGATGGGGGAAAGTCATAGGAAGTTAAGATGAGATTACAGCTTTGTATCAGGGATAATAACTAGTAGAATATGAGGCTATTGTTTGGAGGAGCCAAAAAATGAAGAGATTCTGAGAGAACCTGATATTGACTAAGCCCTTAAACACTGTTCACTCTGAGGTTTTTTCCCCACATTATTTGCCTTATTACTTTTAGACTATATACACCATTCAATACTTTTGAACTGACCTTATAACTGTTGCAGATGTCACCTTCTTCCCTTCTTTCTAAACTAGAACCGGCAGAAAGTATTGGTTCCATGTCAATTAGACTGTGTATTTCTTATGGTCAACATCTTTCTTGGTGACTTAGCTGATGGAATTCATAGATGATATTCTTGTTGATTTGGAGGATGACATAATGTTGGTTAGGACAAGAAAAGATTTGTAAGAACATAATCAAAATCTCCAAAGATCTAGCCAATATGGAATAATGGATCATTTGAGATCAAATTAAATTCAGGAGAGATCATGTAAAGCCTTGTCCTTAATCTGAGAAAATCAACTATGCAAATACAAAATAGGTGAAAATGTGGCTAGATATCAGTTGTAAAACCAAAAAAAAAAAAAAAAAAAAAAAAAGAACTTGGGGCTGTTGTAAGTTACAAATTTAGGAGACAATAGTTATAATTGGCTGCCAAAAAACTCTCAGGGGGATCTTATTTGAATATTTCACCAGATCTATGATCTCAGCACCATGGGAGTTTTCTCTGTTGCTCCACGGTATAAATCATCTGTGTATTTTTTAGCTTTTCCATGAACTTTCTTATGTTTTCTATAGTGGAGTAATTTAATGAGCCAGAGACTGTCTTCTGGTTGTTTTAAGATTCTGTGGAGTAAATGCATAGCCTAGGTTGTATATCATTATTTACTTAGTATAGTGGGAAATGTGCTTCAGTTCAAATCTCACTATTCATCTGGATGACCTTGTACAAATCAAAGCTTCCCTATTTCTCTTTTTTTATTAAATAAAGAAATGAGACTTGGTGTGTTCTAAAAGTCCCTTTCAGCTCAGTCGGTGCTCTTTGTCCTTGGTGAATGGTTTGAATATGCACTAATTAATTTTTTTGGGGGGGAAGTGTAATAATATTCACTTTTGAGACAATTTGGTACAATTGGAATCCCATTTTAATTTTTCATGTATCTTAATTATTTTAGGAGATGTGCTTTAGAAAACTTAATATAATAGATAAGTAGAAGAAGAATCTTTAAGGTAGGTAAGGATGATAAATATTCTTGAGTAGGCTAGTACTTGCAGTGGCTTTTGAATCATATCATAAGATCCTTTGCTTAGACCTGGCCCTGGGAAAGGACATGCAATTAAGCTATAAATAGAAGATTCATCAGATTGTCTTTGATCAAGAACAGCTGAACATACAAATATAACCACAGCTTAAAGACATTATTTTTTCATTGGAGAATATTTGGAGTCTCCAGGCCTTATGATATCCTTGGGGGTTCTGTTTAATGCTATGGCATAGCTGCCTTATGTTCAGGACATGATAATGATAAGGCAGATGTGTGCATTTTAGAAACAAGAACTAGAATCAGAAGTTTCGTGGAAGGCCTGGATATTTACTACTTTTTGATGAGCAACAGATTTTTAGTAAGTTTACACTTGATTCTCCATGTGCACGATGAATTTGAATGTCAGGATGGGCAAGTCTTAAAATAGACATGTCAGAAAAAATTATTATTGGGTTTAAATAATTCTGATGAACTATTTTAGCCTTGATCAATTTTATTTTGTCACTATCACTACAGTCAATATTTTTTCAAGTACCTCAGATATCAATGATACCAACCCCTTCATTTTATAAATGAGGAAAATGGGACCAAGAGAGAAGCAGTAACTTTTACACAATAGTATAGGTCCCTAGTCAAAGATATGAGAAATAAATCTAGTTGTGCTGACTCCTGATCGAATGGAACTTATATGTGGAAAAAAGGGAAGGTTTTGACATAGATGGTATTAGAAGTTGTCTGTCATGACATAATTTGAGAGCTCCCAAGAGATAGTCTCTAAAATACTTACTGAAATTTCTTTGTTAAAGTTAATGACTTTGAAATAAAACATTAATTCTGTTTATTGGGAATGGAAAAATGGGAACATTTTATGGACTGTGACTGTAGTACTATTGTATCCCCAAATTCTGTAATAATTTTCAAATAATGAAAATACTCTTTTTTTTTTTAATAGCCTTTTATTTACAGGATATATGCATGGGTAACTTTACAGCATTAACAATTGCCAAACCTCTTGTTCCAATTATGAAAATACTCTTAACAGAGAAAGCATGTGAAATTATTACCCTTTGTTGAATCCTTTTGTATATATGAATACATAATTTTGCTTTGCTAATTGAAATAAAAGTGCTGAAATACTGGGAATTTTGATGCAGAAGGAGAGAGAACTTGAAATATATGCTACATGAGGTTTGGCTGAAGGAACACTAGACCTATGATATTATGAATAATATTGCCCATATTTTTATCAGGTGATTAAGATATTTGGAAACATGAAATCGTCATACCATAATAACTTAATTCTCTTCTTGATCACTTGGACAGCTTGTTTCAAAAATTGTATGTATTTGAATTTGTTCTAAATATTGGAGTTCAATGTTTTTACATTATTTAAAAAGAAAAAGAAAAAAAGTCATTCTTTGAACCAACTTGTATAACTGACCAGAAACTAGAAAATATTCTATTGATAATATTATACATATATATATTCATATGCATATGCATGTTAATATTTATTGCACTAAATGGCTATATTAATATATTTAAATTTATCTAAATTAGATAAAATTATGACTAATACAAGGAACATTGCTAAATCAAATAGTTCCTATATTTTACAACTGTTGTAACTATCCAATAGAATTAGGAGGATCTGTTGTCTTCTCTTTAAGATGCACATTTGTGATTGTCATTCTCTCTTAATTTCATTCAACACCCCTTTTCTTTTCTGAATTGTAAAAATGATCACTCTCCTAGTCTACTTTTTAAAAGTACAAAAATCTATTCAGTCTAGTAGTATGAAAGTTTCACATTACAGTGTAAATCTGACATAGTTAAGCAGTTTCTAATTATCAGAGAGGTATCAAAAATGGATGGGCTGCCTTGGAAAATAATGAGTTCATGATCACTGGATGTCTTCAAGAAGAAATATTGGGGTGAATCAATATTTAGATATGTGTTAGATTAGATTACTTAAAAAACATCTCTCTAACACTTTGATTTTGAGAACTTACCTAATCATAGTCAAAGAATGGAAGTGACTTCAGAAGCCATCTATTTCAACTCCCTTTCTCCAAAGATTTTATGATTCAACATACCTAATAAGTGGTTCAACCTTTGCATGAATTTCTCTAGTGAGAAATCCTCACTACCTCATAAATCCATCCAACTTTTGGATAGCTATTACTACTTAATTTTTTTCATTAATTAAAGCTTAAAAGTACTTCTTGCAATTTTCATCCATTATTCTTGAATTTGCCTATCAAATATAAAATTAGTGTCTTTTCCAATTATTTTTAAAGGGCTATTTCCTTGAGTATAAAGTAGGAGACTAATATGAAGAGCACCTAGACCACAGCAGTTTTATCCAGCTTAACAGATATCTGAATTCTCTCTTCTAAGTCAACCAAGCTATATTGCATAGGTCCATTAAGAATACATGATACATATCCAGCAGGTACAAAGAAAAAAACTTAAATTCAACCTGATATGAGTTTTTTCTAGGCCAGGCCCTTGACAGCCTAAGCCTCTCCTTGGTTCATATATCAACATTCCACTTACCTAGTCTTATAGCTTAATACCAAGTCCATATAAACTCTGTAATATGTTCTCTCTAATTCCTGTTGTTCATTTAATTCTTTACCCTCTGAGCACATGTGTTTTTACTCCTTTTTTTAAGTCTTAGTTTTTCCCTCCCACATCTTTCTCCTTTTAGGGATCTTGACCATGCCCATGTCATTTAATATCCTTAAATATCAGTTTCTTTACTTTTAATATAGAGATAAGAATACCTGTATGATATTCCTTTAGGCTTATAAAGTCAAATGAAATACTTGAGGTGAAATGCCTTGTAAAGATCTATGTAGCTTAGATTTTATTGATTTCTGCCCTTCTATTCTGGTTTGTTTGTTTGATGTCTCCTTCTGACCTATCACAGTTTAACATTACATGGATGATGTTTATATTTAATAGCATAAAATATGTGATCATAGTACACATACAATTTAATATTTACTAATTATTTACTCAGTGTGATAAATTGATATTTCTTTGCCCTATAAATACCATGTGTAATTCCTCAGGCACTGCAGTGATATAATGGATTGAATAGTTGTCCTGAAGTCAGGAGGAGCTGAATACAAAACCAGCCTCAGATACTTACTGGCTTGTAATTTAACTCTAAGCAAGTTAAATAATCTCTGTCTGCCTCAGTTTCCTTAGCTAGAAAATAGAGATAAAAATTGCATCACCTCTCAAGACTGCTGTGAGGCTCAAATGAAATAATATTTTTTAAAGCAGTTATCACTGGCCTAATACAGACTAGGCATACTTGATAAATATTTACACTCCTTTCTCCTCTCAGGAGCTCATAAACTAATAAGGAAAGGTAATAAAGATAATATGCATGGATTAATGTTAAACTTACATTTGGGTTCAAAAAAGCAAATTTGCAAATACATGTTGAAAAAGTTGTGATTTAGTAACAGTTCTTAAAAAAAGATATAGTTCTTAGTAAACTATAATTCTAATGAATTAATAATTTGATATATCAGCTAAAATAATTTGATGTTAAACTATATAAAGAGAATGGGAACAGGTCATGGACTGTGATTATAGCACTGTTGTATTCCCAAATCAGTACATGATCAGACTATTACTTTCGGTTCTGGATAGCATATTATGGCAAAGACATTGATAATCTATCAACTGTAAAAAGAAAGAAATAATGTTGCTGAAGGACCTTGAAATCACACCATATATGAAACTGGGTACGTGCAACCTTTAGAGGACACGTCAAGGGGAATGTGATAGCTGTGTTCAAGTACGTATGACATAGAGAAGAATAGTTTTGATCTCTTTGTTTCCAAAGTATAGGCTTAGGAGCAATGGATTGATATTACAAATAAGCCTGGAACCAAATGAATTAGATTAACCCATCTTTTCTGACATCCTTTCACATGTTTGGAGGAAAACAATCAGGAAGTTCTTCTTTTAAGTTTTTTTCAAAGCTAAACATCCACATTTTCTTCAACCATTTCTACTTTCTGACTTTAGAAACAAACAAATACACTTGTTAACAAGGTGATCTATTCCTGATTGGAATGGACTGTTTCAAGATGTGATGGGGTATTCTTCACTGACAGTCTTCAATCAAAGGGTACATGACTAATGTGTTCTGTTGTACAGAAGACCATTGTGAAGAGTCATTCTGTAGTATGTGGTCTCTTAGAACTGCAGGATTTATGGTTTATCTATTATAATGTGATACATGCATAAAAGATGGCCAGATGTAAGAGATTAAAGTAGAGGAGGAAGCTATTTCTCACAAAGATAAAGTCAACTCATTGCCCTCTCTCTGTCTCTGTCTCTGTCTGTCTGTCTGTCTATTTCTCCCATTGTTTTCTCCCTGCCACCATCCTCATTAGAACAATTCTTTTTGGCTCTAGTAGCACCATGGAAAATGTAGATAAATTGAAAAAAATAAAACCATAATTGAAAGCTTGAAGAAAAACAAACTTCCTAGCAATTAAAGCTTTCTAAAAGTGGAGCTGATTGCCTTTGGAGGAGAATGGTTCCTCCTATATGTTATTAGAGGAATTCTTGTTCAGATAACATGGTAAACAAGCTGTCATTTAATACCTAATTCAATTGAAATTCTTGATTCTACCCAACAAATCATCCAATAAAATAAGAATACATCTATTTCTGCATTAGTCACAATTAAATCTCAGAAAGATTTGAAAGTTTATCCAACTAATATCCTAAGGTCATGACTCAGTCAATGACCTGAGGAGTAGCTAAGTGGTTCAGAGAGTACTACATTTTGGCTGAGTAATATTTGACTTCAAATCTTACCTCAAATATTTATTAGCTATGTTCCCAGGCAAGTCACTTAACCTGTTTCTTCAACGCCAAAAATGAGGATAATAATGTCACCCATTTTATAGGTTGTTACAAGGATTAATTCTAATAATATTTGTAAAAGTGGTTTGTAAACCTTAAATCACATGTTAATTTTGCTATCATTATAATGCTTCCTATGGATTGTATGTTCTAGTCCAATTGACTTTCTTGCTATTCCTCATTCATTACATCACAACTCTCATGTCTCTGTGTTCTCATAGGTTGTCTCTCCTACTTGAAATTCCTTCTTTCCTCAATTTTACCTTTTGAAATAGTTCCATTAAAGGTCAACTGAAATACCATTGGTGATATGAAGGCTTTCTTAATCTAGCCAGCTGCTCATGCCTAAACTTGACAATGGCCTTATCTTGATTCTGTACCTTTCTTTTTTGTATTTATTTATTATTTATAGGTACTCAGGTTTTTTAATTTCTCTCCCGCCATAGTATGCCTTAAATGTAGAGAGTACTAGGGAGTATTATTTTATCCCAAATAGATCTGCTTATACCTTTTTTATATATAAAGGTTTTGCACAATATCTGGTTTTCCCAAGGAACTTAATAAATGCTTTTTTGATTGATTTATTAAACTATCCTTGTTACTTCCTTCATCCATCAGCTGAAAATGAATCCTCTCTCCTGAAATATCTCTTTCTTACCCTGATTACATTTTACATTATCTTGTATTATACTTGGTTCAATATATGTCATATACTCCCCAGGTGAAGTCTGTGTTTTCTTGGCAGAGATGCTGTAGTGGTTTGCTATTTCCTTCAGTTTATTCTACAGATGCAGAAACAGGATGAAGTTGTTGGTACAGGGTTATATAGCTAGAAAGTGTCTGAGACCAGATTTGAACTGGGGATGATTCTTCTCAACTTCAGGTCCAACACTTTATTCACTCTGCCCCTTAGTTGCCCCATTTATGCCTATATGTGTTGTGGATTATCTATCTGTGTTTATACTTATTGGCAAACATGTAATTATACACATGTATATGTGTGTTACTTCATGTTTGCAAAAATAATAAAAGTGTAAATAAGATTATAGGCAAATGGATTAGATAGATGAATGCATCTGTCAATAATGTAACAGCTTTTCCAGTCAGTAATGAATTATATTGTGGCAGGAGGTATTAGTGATTAGTTGTGTTTGTGTGTGTGTGTGTGTGTGTGTTTCTGTGTTAATGTGTGTTTGATGACTAGATTTACTCATTAGTCCGTACTCAGTTTGATATAATTTTCCATTTCCAAAATTTCCTTTCTCAGGGGCAAAAGCTTCCAAATCAATATTATTTCTAACAACAGATGGCTGAATCTCAAATAGGTATTGCTTCATGATTTTGTCATTTTTTGTGCCTATATTCTAGAATTATGACTGACCACTGTATGGATGTCCCTAATCATAATCAGTCTCCTTAATACTGGGATTTAAAATATCTAAAAGAGAAATGGGAGAAGTTCCATTTGACCTATCCTGGTATGTGCAGAATGTATGACTATAAATTTTACTGCTTTTCTGGGGGAGACAATGTCACTCCCTTTGCTTCTGATCGTATCTTTTATAAGACAGTATAATTTGACCTGTGCACTATGTTTGGGGGAAAAAAACTGCCAAGTATGTTCAAGGTAGGGATCAGTTTCAGCAAGAGTCAAGTCTTAAAACAAAACAGTAGGAAACCTTTATATAATTATTTAACTTTTCTGCTTCTTTCAAACTACTGTATTTTTATAGCCCACTAAGACAAAGAAATTCACTGCAACATTTACCCATTTAGAGGATTCTGAAATATCTCAAAAAGACAAAATTCACCTGGATTTTTTATCTACAAGATAATTAATAAGTGGAAATTTGGAAACATTTTGATGATCAAAGTGTTGGGAGTGCAGCAATCATAGTCAATATTCACAATTAATATTCTATGTTCCATCCAGCTAAGTTGACTTTCTTGTTGTTCTCTGAATATAACATTCTGTTTCTGTCCTCTGTGTCTTTTTTCATAGTTTTTCTCTGATTCTTGGAATTCACCTTTTTTCTCCTCCACCTCTTGCAACTCTTTTGTTTCATGTCTTATTGCTACTGCCTATATGACTGCTACATTTTCTGTTCTGTTCTCTTTTCTCAAATTACTTTCTCTTCTAAATATTTTATACTTATTCATTTGTGAACATATTGTTTTTTTTTTGTTTTTTTTTTTTACCATCACTCCCAATCCCAATAGAATGTAAGTTTTTCAAGGGCAGAGATTGTTTTGTCGTTGCTTCCCTGAAATCTAGCCAAGCATTTGGTCCTTATGAAATGGTTGTTAAATTGTATTAAATTGAAGAGGATTTATTCTGAAAAGAGATTTGATTATAAGGATTTTGGTATAAAAAGCAATAGGAGACCCATAGGTATGTGTTTTAGGCTCTGATTTCACTCTTTGCTTCTGCATACAGAGGGCACAACTTCCTCTGCTCAACTTTAGGTGACATGGCTTGAGCAGCATAATCAGATGGCTCACCATAATTCTCTAGGCTAGCTGTAGCCATATTTCTTTATATAAGTCAAAGTTGGCATCTCCTTCACTCTTCTATGACTGTGTAATGAAAACTATGTGAACAAAGTCCTTCCTTGAGCTTTGTTTTGAGACTATTTGTGAAGAGAGGGATCATTGCATAGTAATTAAGAATGATTTAATATCATTTCTCTTATTTTGTGAACACCTTTATCTAATTTAAGTAGGTCTTAGTGAATTGAAGCAGAACATTTATGTTCATGTCTACCTCATGCCATATGTTGAGAACTTTAGTTCAGATTGGTTCCAGAGAAGAAAGAGAACTAACACAGATGTATAAGATACAAAGTCTTCCCCCAATGTATTTGTGATTAACGGACATGAACAAACAGTTCCCAAAGAAGTGACAATCATATGGGATAATTCACTAAATTACTAAGGATAGAAATAAAAAAAAACTTGGAGATTTCTCTTCACAACTAGTAAATTATCAAAAATGAAAAAAAAAAAGGTTGGAATAGTCATTGTTGCAGGTGTCCTGGAAAGATAAACATTAATTCACTGTTGTTGGAGGTGTGATCTAACCAGAATGGAAAGCAATATGAAATTACTAAAAGAAAATGCAATAAAGTGATTTTACTTTTGAAGTATAGATTCCAAGAATTTTATTTTTAGCTTGTAGAACGAATTAAAATTTCCAAACATACAACAATAAAAAGATGATTTTACATAAAATTGCAAAATTACTATATACACCGAAATATTTACTTCAATTTTTTGTTGGTAAAGAATGTAAATAAATCTCAACAAGTTTTGGTGCAGGTATATAATGAAATATTACTCTTGTGTTTTTTTTATTATGGATATGAAGAATAAAATGCTTGGGAAGTTATATAAAGTATATAAAGTAAGCAGCTATATAAAGATATAAAATAAGCAGAACCAGAAAAAAACATACACTGATTGCAATTATAAAATGCCTAAAATATGAGACTTTTAATAAATACTTATTTACTGACTGGTTAAATGGAAAGAAAAACAATTAATAAATATAAATAATTCTCTTAAAGATGATAAGCAAATTTGGTCCCCCAAAAGGAATATGAAAATGCATTTTCTCCCCTTTTCATATATGTTTGTGTGTGTGTATGTGTGTATGTGTATAAATCATATTTGTGGATGTGGGTATATATGTATATACACACTGTTTAAAAATTTTATATATACTTTATACATTCAGTGATTGCCCTTTCCCCAAATCAATTCTTTAAAAGAAGAAAGAAATAAAGAGTAGGGAATGACAGATGCAGAATGCTACTTGCTATATATAAAATACTCTCTAGTGCTGGAGATTAAAAAAAAAAGAAAATGTCAGTCCCTCCTCTCAAAGAGCTCATGTTATAAACCTTATAGAAGGTTTCTGGCTACAAGTCAGAAGGGAAAAGTTTCATCATCCATAGGCTTCAGTGGCAAAGAGAATATCTTCTTTAAACGTCATTCCCCTTAATAAGATCATATCAAGTTTTTGGACAGGGCCATTGGTGACCATAAGTTTCTTCTCTAGATTTTCAATAACTATGGCTGCAGCACCTTCGAGACCTGTTTCCAGCTTGTATCTCCACAGGAATTGTTTCCCAGGATGATGGCAGAGGGTACTGGGCTAGAAATATTCTTTTGCCAAGGATTCTTGAGTTTAGGGCATTAGGTGGTCTCCCTCAGTGTTTGAGATCAGATTATAGTCAAGGTTGATGATTTTATTTACATGACACATCCTGCCTCCTTCCTTTTCCCTCTGTCCCTCCCTCTGTCCTTCCCTCTGTCTCTGTCTGTCTCTCTTTCCTTCCCTCTTTCTTTCCCTCCCCTCTCCTTCTCTCTTCCCTCCCTCTCCCTTCTTTCTTCTCTCTCCTTCCCTCCCTCCCCCTCCCGTCTTCTCTCCCTCTCCCCCTCCCTCCTTCTCCCTTCCTTCTGCCTTTTA
Source organism: Sarcophilus harrisii (assembly GCF_902635505.1). NCBI lineage: Eukaryota > Metazoa > Chordata > Mammalia > Dasyuromorphia > Dasyuridae > Sarcophilus > Sarcophilus harrisii. Next base: position 75,975,167 of record NC_045426.1, read on the forward strand.
ACTGGCAAGTTGGTTAATGAATTGTTCAATTTTGCTAAACTATTTTCTCCCCCATGTTTTCTTTCTTTTAAGGAATGACTTTGGGGAAAGGGAATTTACGGAATATATAAAATGTAGGTAATTTTTTTTAATTGTATGTATATACATATAGCCACATCCACAAATATATACATATGGGTATACATGTATATATACATATATAATATGTGTATATGTGTATATATATATGTGTGTGATCTATATCTCATTTATCTAGATATCTATCTATACATGTGTTTGTACTATTTAGAAGGGTTTTTTGTACCTTTTTCCTAGAAGCCAACTTAGAAATCAATATCTCAGTATTTCAAGAGTCTGTACTTTTATGTGCATGGCTGTGCCCTCTAACAATGAAAATCAGCTCAGATCTCCTTTCTAACTTAATGGGAGTGTTTGAGAATTGCTGGGACACCAAAATAAATAAATCTTTAGCCTGTGTGATCCTGAGCATCTTTAAATTTAGCTAGATGGATCCTCAGACAACAAGGTTTTAATGTGTCACTATGCACAGGTCCTGTCCACTTTTGTCTGCTGCTTCCACAGACTTTGAGATCCCAGAATTACTTCCTGACTCCAACAAGAAGAAGGAGGATGTAGAAGCTTCTGAACTGGTTTGATTATAAAAGAAAGTAAGTCTACACCTAGCTTATAAAGATCACTATGAGTCAAGTACATTGTTAGACACTAAAGATTCAAATACAAAGAAGGGCATGGTCACAAAACATAAAATATATTTTACAAAAATAAGTTTGATTTGAGATTTAAACACAGAAGTGGAAACAGCTGTGGATTTCTCTTTAAACACTGTTAGTACTTAGAAAATTGAAGGACTACATTTTATGGTTAAGATTTGTTTTTTTTGCAAAGATATTCTAAAATGCAGTATGACAGAGAGAACGTTGCAGGGGGAATGCAACTTGGATCCTATTTATCCTGTGTTTTGCTGCCTGTATGATCTTGGGTAATTCAATTGCCTCATTTTTAAAATGTGTTATGAATTATGTGACTGAAATCTAGGGTCCCTTCCAGTTCAAATTCTATGTTCTTTTTTCTTTGGAAGTCTAGAGCAGGGCTTCTTAAACTTTTCCACTCTTGATCCATCTTTTCCCAAGAAATTTTTACATGACTCAGGGTAAATGGGAATGTAAAATAGCTATACAAATCAAATATTTACTGATAATAAATCATAATTTTGTGACACCCCACACATTCAGTGACAGATCCCAAACGGGGTTGTAAACCACATTTTAAGAAGGTGGGGTCTAGAGGATTTGATCCATTAAACTATGTTTTGCTGGATATATGGCTTGTTAGCGGAGATTTGAAGAGACATGTACATTTTAATTTAAGTTTGCTAAATATATATTGTTCTGTAAGAAATGACCAGCAGGAGGAATATAGAGAGGCTTGGAAAGACTTACATGAACTGATGCTAAGTGAAATGAGCAGAACTAAGAGATCATTATATACTTCAACAACGATACTGTATAAAGATGTATTCTGATGGAAGTGGATTTCTTCAACAAAGAGAAGATCTAATTCAATTCCAATTGATCAATGATGGACAGAATCAGCTACACTCAGAGAAGGAACACTGGGAAATGAATGTAAACTGTTTGCATTTTTGTTTTTCTTCCCAGGTTATTTTTACCTTCTGAATCCAATTCTTCCTGTGCAACAAGAGAACGGTTTGGTTCTGCACACATATATTGTATCTAGGATATACTGTGACATATTTAACATGTATAGGAAGGACTGCTTGACATCTGGGGCAGAGGGTGGAGGGAGGGGAAAAATCAGAACAGAAGTGAGTACAAGGGATAATGTTGTAAAAAATAACCCTGGCATGGGTTCTGTCAATAAAAAGTTATAATTATTTTAAAAAATTAAAAATTAAAAAAGGCAAAAAAAAGGTTTGCTAAATATAAAATTGTAAAAAACTAAAAATTGCTCAAATCATGATTTACTAAATATGGTCAAATTATGATTTTACTATTATTTTTCAATAATATCCAAATATCTTATTATTAACTTGGCATTACTCTACAACTGAACCCTATTTAATATTTGGGAAATACAGGTAGTTGCCCACATAATGCAATTTGAGGGACAACAGAACACCTAGAATGCTGGACTTGACCATGTCATCCAGTCTATTTGGTAACTTCTGTTGATTCTCTATGTCCTCTAGGATCAAATATGAAATCTTCAATCCAGGGGCTCTCCAAACTTTCCAGTCTTGTAAAACTTCATTCTCCTCTACATAATCAACAATCTGTTTTGCTCTACAAATAAAACACCCCACCTCTGTGCCTTTGTACTAGACATCCCTCCATTATAGAATAGTCTTTATTCTCAGTCTCCAACTCCAAGCTTTCCTGCTTCCTTAAAGATTTATATTCAATTCCACTTTTTGGTGTAGGTTTTTGCTTATTTACTTTTTCCTTCTCCTTCTATTCCCCACTATCCTAGTGTATTTTTTCAGAGATTACCTTCACCAACCCTTATAACTCTTGAAATGTGTGTTATTTGTATGTTATCATCCCATCATTCATCCTTCCTCTCATTATTTCTGAGCAGAGCATGGGTCAAGGGTAGATTGTGACTTAATAAATGACGATTGACTGACATGAAATTTCAAACCAAAATTAAACATTTCTCTTGATTAAAACAATGTTTTAGACACCTTAGTTTGTGTGCAAGGGAGTCATTCGAGAGAGAATATAATGGCATGGACTTGTCCCCACCCACATAAATATTATCATGGATAATTATGAATCTTAGAGTGAGTAAAAACATACAAACAACAACCTTACATAATTTTCAGAGGCAAAGTGGATAATGTGCTAGACCTGGAGTCAAGAATATCTGAGTTCAAATGCAGTCTCAGACATTTACTAGTTTTGTGAGCCTGGACAGGCCTAATCTCTGTCTGCTTTAATTTTCTCAGCTGTAAAGTGGGAATCATAATAACATTTAACTCACATGGTTATTGTGAAGGTCAAATGAGATAATATTAGTAAAGTATTTAGCACAACACCTGGCACATAGTAGGTATTTAATAAATGCTTATTCCCTTTAATTCTTTCCTACCAATTTCATGCTTGCTGCAGAAATCAATATCTCAGACTAGGGATTTTTCAAATCCAGATTTAATACCTCCAGTAACAAAGAACTAGCTATCTAATAAGATAAAGACATTCTCCTTTCAGGCAGCACTAGTCATAGGGAAGTCATTCTTCCCTATAACTTCAATTTATTGGATCTAGTTCTCTACCTTAAATTTAGACAAACTAATTATTTTAAACAACCATCCAGTAACAATTTCACAGTTATTATCATGTACCTGTTAAGTTTTTGCTTCTCAAAACTATTTTTAATAATATTTCAGTCACATCCTGTTCTTCATAACTCTACTTTTGGGGCTTTCTTGGAAAATATGCTGGAGTGTTTTGCCATTTCCTTCTCCAGCTCATTTTATGGATGAGGAAGCTGAGGAACACAAGATAAAATGACTTGCTCAGGATCACACAGCTAGTAAGTATCAAAGATGAGATTTGAACTCATTAAGATAAGTCTTCTGATTCCAAGCTCAGTATTTTATTATATCTTTATAATATAGATAATATATAATAGTATATCTAAATATATATCTATATATAGTAGACATAAATAGCACAGAGTATAAATAATACTATATAAATGATATATATAACATATCTATGTATAATAAAATTATACATAGATATACTATATAAACATATCTATTAGACATCCTTAGTTCCTTCTAACAAATCTGATTCATGGATCAACTTCACCTGGAAAGCAGAGCAAAGTTTTCTTGAGAGAGTCTAAGGTTTTTAGCTATGCAAGAATACGGAGGCAGTCAAACATTGGCATGTGGGCTCTAGATGACTGGATGGGGCAGAGGAGTATGGGAAGGATGCCAAAAGGGGTGGTGAGGAGACAGTGCCAAGGATAAAATCCCCTGACTTGACTGTTTTGCCTAAGGCTGGGCCTGTCTCTAACCCATGCCATCTTGCTAACAGTGGTTATGGCAGGCCGTAGTGTCAACAAGAAGTGATATTAGATATAGGATTTTTACAGTTCTCCCAGCTTGCTGCTACCTGCCTGCCAACTGATGTCTGGACTGTGTGAGCCTTTTACTAATCACAGAGGTGTCTGTTCCAGAGCAGCCATGCGTGACACACACTGCCCTCCCCCAGCCCTCCCCATTCAGTCTGAAGAGTTTAAGGTTTTTGTTTTCGGATTAACCTCATTTAGGGGTTAATTTTGTTTCATGGGTTGCAAACACAAAAAAGAATAAGAGTAAATGGTGGGATCAAAGCAATCTATGAATGGAAAAGAGAATTGGAAGCTTAAGGGTGTTTGGTGGAGAGAGTGCTAGGTCTGGAGTCAGAAACACTAAGATCTAATCTGGCTTTAGACACTTGAGAGCTGTGTGATCCTGGGCAAGAAAGGTAAGCTCCTTTTATTTCTATTTACTCCTCTGAAAAACGGGGATAATAATGTCACCTCCTTCTCAGGGTTGTTGTGAGAACTAGATGACACATAATTATAAAGTACTTAGCTTAGTGTCTGCAACATACTAAATACTATAATCATATTAGCAATGATCATCATCATCATCATCATCTTCATGTGAAAAAAGCCAATAATAACCAATGCAGAGTTTGTGCACTCCACTGGCAACCTTGTAATACTAGGGGCAGATAGTTGGTACAGTACATAGAGTGTCAGACTTGGAATCAAGAAGATTTATCTTCCCAAGTCCAAATCTGGCCTCAGACACTTACTAGTTATGTGATTCTGGGCATGTCACTTCCCACATTTGCCTCCATTTCTTTATCTATTAAATGAATTGGTAAGGGAAGTGACAAACCACTCCAGAATCTTTGCCAAAAACAAAAACAAAAACAAAAAAAAAAAACACCACAAGAGTTAGATACTCCTGAAAAATGATTGAACAACAACAACAACAACAAATGTCAGGATAAAGTAAGGAAGGCAATTTGTAATCAATGAGTATTTATTAACACTTACTATGTACCAGATATTGCACAACACAACACTGAACACAGCAACACTTTTGGTGTTTTTCAGTTGTTGTGGCATTCAGACAAGGTTTGGGAAGAGGAGAGGACTGAAAAAGCATCTCTAACTCAGAATCCCAAAAACAGGAGAACCTAAGAGAGATGTAACAGAGTAGAAATGGAGTGTTAGGCATCTGGAACAGCAAATATGAAAGGGTGGTTGGATCCCAGTGTACATAGAGAGGAGTAAATTATAAGAAGATTGCAAAGGTAGGAAAGACCAGTGAAGAACTTTAAATTCGATCCTAAGGAATTTCTATTTGATCCTGGAGGCAATAGGAAGTCACGTGTGTGTGTGTGTGTGTGTGTGTGTGTGTGTGTGTGTGATTCCTATCCTTGGAGGTTCTTTGTCTGAAATGTATAAAAGCTGTAAGCATTTTTAAGGCTCTGGCCCAGTGATTCTCAAAGTATTGTCTAGAGAATCCTGGGGATCTCTGAAACCCTTTTAGAGAGTCTACAAATTCAAAAATAGTTTTTATTTCCAATATGGTAAATGTCTATAAATATAACCAGATAAACAAAAACTCTTTGGAGAGATCTTCAATAATTTTTAATAGGATAAAGATACTGAAAACAAAAGTTTGAGAACCACTGCAGGAAATTGACAGGTTGATGAAGAAGTAACTGGAATTTGGGGAGAATCTTGAAACAAAGAGACCAATTAGAAAACCAATAAAACAGTTCAGAGAAAAGGAGATAAAGGCTTACCTAGATTCATTGCTGTGAAAATAGAAAGGGACATTTGAGAGAGATGTTATGAAGATAAAAATAATAAGATTTGACAATGGATCATAAATGTGGGATGAACAAGTGTGAAGAGTCAAGACTGATCCAAAACTGGTAAGCTTAAGTACTTAAAAGGATATTGGTAGTAGTGAAGTTCAGGAAGAAGATGTAGTTGAGAGAAAAGGTTTTGTTTAAATCCGCAGAGTGCTGAGTTGCCTAATCCTCCCCAACCCTCATGTTGAATGGATTCCCAATAGAGAGTTTATAAAACAACACAGGGAAAAAAATCACACAGAGCATGTTGGAAGGATTGGCTTAGGCTCTTCTTTGTCAAAGAAAATGCTTAAATCAATAACATAGATCCATTTGAATATTTTGAGTAGTGGTTAGTTTTATGTATATATCAGGTGACATTAACAGTATTCCTGATGTTGTAAAATCCCAAATAATTATGAAGAGTCTCTGTTTATTATCTCAAATAATCAGGGAAGAAGGTAGTAAAAAAGTGAATGACTTGATAAAGAAGACTTGGAATGGGGAAACCCTTATCTGCTGTGTTTCTAATGAATTATTCCTCTAGATTGTACCTCCACATACTTTGAATTTCCATTTTGGGTCTGTGGAGTGATGCTTTTCTGTAGGTGAATTTGGTTTCAAACCTATCTCTAATGAAGGTGACTTCCACTTATATTATATCCAGGCTCAGGATGTCTCCTAAATTATGGCCTCATAACATGCATTTCCTAGAGGAGATTTTGAATAGAATATCCCATAGATACCTTAAACTTAACAAATTTAAAATACAATTTATTGTTTTGTCATAAAACTTGCCTGACTTCTAACTTCCTTATCATGTGGAGGGAATTCTTCCAACTATCCATATTCATAACTGTAGTGTCATCTTCAACTGTACACACCACTCTTCAATTATCCAATTAGATGCGAAATTTTGTCATTTTTATTTCCACACCATTTCTTTTTATGCTCTTTTATTTTTACTCATTTTTACTTTTAGCCATAAAGCCATGTGATGGCGTCAGGGTTCAGTTCAATTCCTCATTGCCTCTTGCCTAAACTATTTGAATAGCTGCTTTTTTGATGTTTGCCAAAAATATCTCCTCATTACAATCCATTATCCATTTAGATGCTAAAGTGATTTTCCTAAGTATGGGTGTGACTATATCACCCTTCTGCTCACTAAACAATAGTGGTTCCCTATCAGATCTAAAGTCAGACTTTTCTCAGACCTTTGAAGCCCTTCACAACCTGAAATCTTCCTACCTTTCCAGTTATATAACACAGTAAAACACTCTACATACTCCTACTAGGGGCCATCCAGAATAGTCTACTTGTTATAGGTCTTTTCCTCACACATGATGGGCCATTTCTAGATTTCATGCCGTCTCTCATGTCTGGAATGCTTTCTCTTATCATGTGTACTTCTTTTAATCCATGGTTTCTTTTAAAATTCATTGCAGCTGATGTGACTTTCTACTTGAATCCTTTCTTGCTATGCATATCTGCTATTTTCCCATCCATCCTAAATTGCCTTGTTTTTATATTGTATGTATTCTGTGCATTCCTATTTTTATGTACATGTCACCTCTTCCTTTAGAAAGTAAAGTTCTTGAAGGCAAGGACTTTTCCACTTTTGTCTTTGTATCTTTGATCTTTAGTATTCATCACACCATCTGTGTGTATACTGTGTATACTGTATATACTTGCTTAGTATGTGTTTATTTCCAGGTCATCTTCTCATTGGATTATGAGCTTTTTGAAAGAAAGGGCTGTTTTTTTTTTTGGGGGGGGAGGGGTTGTTTTTTGTTTTTGTTTTTATTTTTATTTTTGGCTTTCTGTATCCCTAGTGCTCAGCATAGTACCAGTCCCATCATAGATGTTAATGATCATTACATTATTGATTTTTCTTCTTCTCTATAGAGAGCAAAACAAAGAGCAATAAATTGTAATCAACAAATTTAAGCATGATATTGGCAAAACAGTAAATATTAGATCTGTCTGAAGATGGGCTAACACAGGAGGCTTCATTGGAAATACAGAAGCAACCCTGTGGCATGATGGCTAAAGCACTGGACTTGAAATTGGGATAAACTGAATTTTGAATACTGGCTTAGCCATCTACTACCTTTATGGACACCCAAACAAATTACTTCTCATTTTTCAGCCTCAGTTTCTTAACCTGAAGAATAATAGTAACTTAATACTTCATAGGACTGTTGTGAGGATTATATGAGGTGATATGTTTTTAATGTGTTTTACAAACCTTATAATGTCATATAAATGTTAGTCATTATTATTCAAATAGAAGTTGAAGTAGCATTTTTCAGAAAGGGTACAATGAAGATTCCTTTGGGGGATATGAGTTGGATTAAATGACCCCCTAAGTTTCCTTTTACCTGGGAAATTCTGTGATTCTGAGAAGTTAAACCTTCTTTCCTCTCTCACTTTCTATTTAAGAAACGTCCATTTTAATAAGGTACTCGTGTAGTTTGCTTTCTCTTAACTTGAATAAGTGACTACTGTTGGAGGAATTTTAGGTCAAGACTTCCTTAGTAATCACGGCAAGTAGAGAGAACCATGGGATATATAATGGGAAGGAAACTTAGGAGATATTCCCTCCAAAACTGTTTTTTTTTCCCTTGGGGAAAAATCCTAAAATAATAAACCCTGCACCCAGCACAAACACAACACCAACAACAGTAACAACAAATGAGGACTAAGGAAGTTATGACATCAAAATTATGAAGACAGCAAGTGACAGAACTGATATTTGGACTCAGGTCTCTGACCCTATATGAAGCTTTTGATACTGTACCAGGATGAGGAGAGTGGATGTTATTGAATAGGCAGGATGTTTCAGTGTCCCTCCAATCATACTAGGTAGATTTTTGCTTAACATTGCTCTTGGGGGGAAAAAACATTGACCTACTCTTTAAATAGTAGGGTCCCTAAATTGCCTTTGATTGGGAGCTGCTGAGTAAGGAATTTCAATATCAAGAATAAAGGTATTGCACATAGTCTAGGGATGTTAAATCACATAACTAGTGAGTGTCAAGAATCCTGTCCAATGATTCCAATAGACTTAGGATGGAAAGTGCCATCCACATCCAGAGTGAGAACTATCAAGACTGAATGTGGATTGAAGCACAATATTTTCATCTTTTGTTGTTGTTTGTTTGCTTGTTTTTTCTTTCTCATTTCCCCCCTTTTGACCTGATTTTTTTTGTGCAGCATAACTAATATGGAAATATGTTTAAAAGAATTGCACATGTTTAACCTATGTCAAATTGCTTGCTGTCTAGAGGAGGGGAAAGGGGAAAGGGAGGGGGAAACATTTGGACCACTAAGTTTTACAAAGTTTTACAAAGATGAATTTTAAAAACTATCTTTGCATATATATTTAAATTAAAAAAAAAAATAAAAGAATAAAGGTAGAACAACTATAACAACAACTAAAAGAATCCAGCCTAAATTCTCCTGATACCTTATCTCTAGCATTTTTTTTAGTACCCCTGTAGAGTCTTTCAAATTTCAGTATTAATGGGAACATACTAAACAGGAGGTGTTTCTACTTGCTTTTTTTTTTTTTTTTTTTTTTTAATTTAGCCTAATATATGGGCTATCCTTTAACATGATCACAAAATTGACTCAACTACAAATCTTGGTCTAACTGGTGAGCAGGGCTAATTTGTTTTGGAATCAGTAAATGAATAAATGAATGAAATAAGCAATGAATAACCCCCCCCCCAATAAAAAAAAACAACTATTATTTCCTATATGATGATTATTATGTTAAGCACTAAGAGATACAAATAGAAAAGCAAAGCCCATGCTTTCAAGGAGGTAGAACTGAACAAACATATTACACAGTATAATGACAAAGTCAAGAAAGATTTAAGATGTTGACTTGTGTCCATTTCAGAACCTGATCATTTTATTAGCTCTTGTTGGGGAAATATGCTGGTGGTCATTAATGACAGATTCGTCTCAAAATTTTTGCTTCTGTTCCCTTACATGGTTACAGGTATGAAGAATTACAGTTAATTTGTTTTTTTACTCATAGGATTTTAGTGGCTATAGGGAATTTATTTTTTCTCCAGCTGCACAGTTATCTGGTTTTATTGTGAGTTTTCAGTGATGTGTAGTTTCCTCCAAGTATTAGAATGTTTGTCAAAATATAAATTATGTATGAGTAATATGGATTCCCATTGATCTGAAGAACATTGAAGCCTTTCATAAAAGGTGTATAACTCAGAGTATAGACATACATTTTATAGTGTGACTCTTTCTATTTCACCAAAAAGTGAAGGAAAAACCTAAAACAAAGATCTGGCATGTTCCCCAAGTTACTGGGGTAAATAAGTCCTTCAGTATTGATTTAAAATGATGAGCTTGCATTGATCTACCTTGCCAATACTTTATGCAAGTGAAGTCCCAAAGACATCCAAATAAAAACAATTTAAATCACTTAATAAAAAAGATTACCAAATAGTTTAAAACCTAGCAGATGTCCAGTCCACCAGCCAGCCTCCCCACCCCGGTACCCTTTGGGAATAAAATGCATTTTTCTTTGAAAATGTAATGGAAATAAAAATGAGTTTGGGAATTACCAACTGTTCAAAAATAACCAAACAATTGTGAAATATTTAAATAATAAACTAGTCCTTTTTAGAATATATAGATTTATGTGTATTTTTATCTATTTTAATTTGGAAATCATTAATATATATATACATATATGTATATGTATGGGCTTTTTTGTGTGTGTGTTTGTTTTTCAGAACCATGAATTACATTGCAAGAGTGCAAGAGATCTTCATTGTTCAATCACTTATAGAAATTATATTAAGAATAGGAAAATGATTGCCTTAGTAGCTGAGGACATACTTTTGTGATTTGACTTCACTGTGACTCAGGGTCAGATTTCTTTTGATTCCAGTTATAAAATTTCTAATGATCTTCCTTCCTCCTTTGAGAGGAAAATGAAGAACTAATTTATAATTATCTCTTCCTAGAGAATATTCAGATCCTTCTTTTCTCTATCTCCACTAAAATTTATCATCAGAAATGTGTGTGTGTGTGTGTGTGTGTATGTGTGTGTGTGTGTGTGTGTGTGTGTGTGTATGTATAGCATGGAGAACGTATAGCATTCTTTCTCCTATCAGTGAATGTTCCATGCCAACTCACCAAATATACAAATTTCTGTAACAAATCTAAAAAAAACTGTTTATAAAAACATAAGCTAAAAACAAGTTTCAAAAGTTAAATTTAAAATTTTAATTCTAGGTATATGGAAAGGAAAATAATAATTCTATAGAGTCTTGAGCTATATAATACGTAGTTTCATCAAAACAACTAAGATGAGTACAAGGTTCACAATATAGAAAACTAAAGAAACAAAAACTCCTTGCTAAATTTAAGTGAATATTTGTTATGGGCCAGAACCCTGAACTTGAAACAAGGATTCTTACAAGGTGTGTTAAGTCAGTGGAATTGATAAAGACAATTATTATCTAGTTTAGGATGGTGCTTAATAGTTCTTTAGTTCAGTACATGTATTTAGTACTTAATATAGTTCCACAAGATTCACACGTAACAGCCAGCAAAGACTGGACGAAATTCATTCCATCTTCAGTCAGGCTCCTGGTGGATTTCCTGGGGGACTAAGAGACAGATTCATTCACTTCATCTCACACCACTGTGGTGGCTGGCCTGGCCTCCTGCACTTCTCCACTGGAATCAAGACTCCGGAAGACCTCTAAGAAAGCTAGCTGGGCCCCAGGCAAGGAGGTGATAAAGAATTTGGATTTTGGACTTTAACACCTGGCTAGCTACTCTTTGTGGTGATTACTCTGTTGAAATGAAAGCTGTTCCCAGGACTTCCAGAAAACCAAAGAACATTACAAATATTCTTAACACTTTTTTTACTTTTTGATGTTAAGAAATAAAATGCTTCCATTGCTTCTGTTTCCACCAAATAATATCACTGCATTGAACTCAAATATAATAGAATAAAGAGTTGAAGAACCCTGAAGGAATCCAATATAATTGCAATCAATCAGAAAATGGAATCTTAGAAGCTTTGAATAATTTTCATTAGGTCATAAAGGTGGCACATATAAAAGCTGGTTTGCCAATACTTTCCATAATCCAAAATGCCATCTCTTAAAACAGATTTAAAAAGAGAAAGAAAAAAAAAAGAAAAGGCAGTTGAGCAACACCAAGGAACACACTGATCAAGTCTGATATGTGTTATTTTCCATACCCATGGTTCCCTACCTCTATAAAGAGGGGAGGGATTTGAAGTCTCAGATCTTTTCTTTATCACCAAGCTTGGTTATTATAATTGTTTAGCACTCAGTTTAGATCTTATAGTAGGTTTTTTATATATATATTTTTCCTTAATTTTGGTTCTTACTTTTTCAGGTTTTAGATATAGATATAGATAGATATAAAGATATAGAAGCATATGTATGTATGTATATATACATATGTATGTATATATAACTATACACATATAAACAGAAATAAATGTGTATGTATATGTACATATATTGTACATAGTTATATAATTAACATCTTATGACATTGCATTCATTTACCACACTTTAATTTAGCTATTCCCTAATTAATGCAAATCTGTTTGGTTTTCAGTTTTTCGCTGCTATGGAAAGTGCTTTTATAACTATTTTGTTGCATTCTTGATATTTCTTTATATCTTTGACCTCTTTGGAATATATCCCTAGCAGTAGGAATTTTAGCTTAAAAGATATGGCTAATTTGTTATTCCCTTAGCATAAATCAGGAAGTGTTTCCTAGAATGTATGGACCTGTTCACTGCTCTACCACCAGTGTATTAGTACTTTGAGGGTGGACCTCTTTGTAAAAATGCTGCCAACATTGATTTTCCTAAATTTTTTTGTGCTAATTTGCTGTTTGTGGGAAAAAAACCTCTTGATATTTTGACTGTAATTTCTCTTCTTATTAATGATTTGTTATAATTTTTCATATGACTGTTAATTGGAACTTCACATTTTTATATCTATTTATATTCTTTGACCATATATTCATTAGGGAATGACTTGTTAAATGTTTGTTTTTTCCTTATGATTTGATATCAGAGCTTTTTTAGAAGTATTCAATAAAAAGATATCCCCACACCCAATTAGATTATTTTTTTTCTTATCCTAATGATAGGGATTTTTGTGGTGGAAAATGATTTCAGTTTTTTGTAATCAGGTTTATATTTTGCTATTACCATTTCCCCTATTTGAATATGAATGTACTTATATTGATTTTCTTCCATTTCTTTTAATGATTCTTCTTTGATACTTAAATTGTGTATCAGTTTGAATTTCATTGTACTATATAGTATGAGATGTTAGTTTAACTTAATTTTTACCAAACTATGTTTTGGTTTTCTCATAAATTCTTTTAAAACAGAGATTTCTATCCCAAATACTGGTTATTCTTTTTCTTTTCTTTTTTTTTAATTCTGGATGGCTGAATTCACTTGTTACTTGCTCTATATGTATTTAGTCAATTTCACTTATTTATTTTTGTATTTCTGACCTGTATCAAATTATTGTTTTATGGTATAATATGAATCCTACAAGTGCTATTCTCCTTAAGTCTTACCTTTTTCATGATTTTATTTGATATTCTAGACTATTTTTAGCCATGTCAAATGACTATGGTTAATTTGACTAGTAGAACATTTATATATAAAATGATATAGGTAATATAATTTTTATTAGATTGGTTCAGCTCAACCATCATTGCATTTTTCTTTATGGATTTTATTGCTATGAAATGTTATTGATCTTTGTAATCTGCTACTTTACTGTTGCTATGAATTTTGTCAATTACTTTGTTGATTGTTTAGAATTTTCTAAGTGTATCATCATGATGTCGACAGATAGGGAAGATATTGCTTTCTTTTTTGCTGATATTATTAATTTCTTACCTTCCTCTTACTTCATTTCTATTAAAGACATTCCTTGAACTATGTCAAATGTTCTATCATATTTTAAAAGGTTCCATCTATGTTTCTGTTATGTAAGTTGAATGTTTTGTGAAAAAAAATTCTATAAGTGAATGCAGTACTTTGTCTTTTCTAGGTGAAACTCAGTAAACAAAAAGATGTCAAAGAGAAAACTGAGATGCTGGAAGTTAGAAGACAGGCAGATTAAGAATTTACAGAAATAACTTTTGAATAAACAAACAGCACTAAAAGCAATAATAAAGGCCTACAACTGATTTATACCACTGCATTTGTCAGATATAGTCAGGAGACCTATGAGTCATGTAAGATCTAAGCAAGTAATCAAAATCAACACAATAGGGAAAATCCCCATGAACTCAACCAACAATGGGTCAAAAGGAAGCATCCACAAATGGCTATCATAAATCCTTCAATTTCTATAAATAAGTGAGCATTATTTATCCTTCCTTTTCTATAAATCCTTCCATTCCAGGATTTATGCTAGCGACCCAAGATCTGTCTATTCCCACCAAATACTATAAAATGTTATCCTTAAGATGCTGGATTTATTTATTAATATAGGTCATGCATTGAAATGGTGGAATCTACAACATATTACTACAGTTGAAAAACTTAACATCAACTACATATGTAGAAAGCTAAGATTATACAGCAGAAACTTGGGCTATATAATAAGATTTGAAAACTCCTAATATCACAAATACAATGGTTAAGAATTCTCAAAAGTTCAGAAAGAATATTGTACTGGATTTAGAGCTTTATTTTGAATAGAATTGTTGCCCAGAACTGTCCAGATATAATATTGTTATATAGGAATTTAAGAATGACATTATTAATAGATGTCACCGTACAAATAATCATACCCTGACAACTACTTAGAACCAAAAGCTTTCAAAATATTAAGGCTTAGCAAAAGAAATTAAAGCCATGTGGGAAAAATGCATGTAATCCTTCTCTTCATGATAGGGTACCAAAGATGCTTTCAGTGTGTCTACAAATGATAACTTTATATCCTAATACTATTATCAATTATAAAATGTCATTTATTTACTTGATTCTTTTAGAATATTAAATATGAAAGAATAATAATAGGACAGTGACATCCTCAGATCAGTGTTAATAATAATAGCTAACATTTACATAGTCATGTAAAGTTTTAAAAAATGGGCTTTTTCTTTGACTCATTGGAGCCTCATGAAAGTACTATGAGGCACAAACTAATGTGTATCATATCCCCATTTGGTATATGAGGCTGGCTTCACATATCTATAGTCAGTTTCAGAGTGGAACTAGTACTTAGATCTTGCAGTTGTCTTTTCAATATACCACATATACTTCATGGTGTTGAGTAGAGCTAAAATGATATGAATTCTCAAAAGTATTATACATTGTACTTGAATAGGAAGGGGTGGGAGATGGGAAGAGGATGAGAAATATTCACTTGATACTTAACAAAAACAATAAGTTCTGAATCTAACCTTCAGAATATGTGCTTCAGCTTGGATGCTGGGTTTTAAATGGCTTGTCAATGAATCATTTTATTCTGCTTCGATTTCACCATTACTGCCATTCATCAAAGAACAAGTAGGATTTATTAAGTGTCCACTTGTGCCCTTCCGGCTGGACAAGTGTAAAAGATGCTTTTAATCCTTTTGAATAATCATTGCTTTTATCCCCTTGTGTTTTTATTGGAGAGCCTTGGGTTTTCCCCCTCATTTTTCATTTCCTCTTGGAGAATGTTAATAATCTCATTATTCTTGTTTAACTGCCAAAAACTTCATTCACCATTTTACTTCTGTATTTATTCTGAACATTTAAACTGAGAGAAAATACATAAAGAAATTTAATTTCCTCTTATTCACTTTTCCCATTCTTGCTTTCTCTTTTCTGACCTAGCTCTATCCCATATTCCTCATAGAAGTCTTCCCTCATTATCGCAGCCCTGTACTCCTTCAATATAATATTGGGATAACTTATTAAGCAATTAATCATGTACTTCCTTATAATGTTTATTCTCATATCTTAAATTCTTTTTTAAATTGAGTGTGGCTATATGATTTAGCATCTGTTGACATCTTGTTTGTGTTCTTTACAAGACTGGGAGGTCTTTGAGAGACATTGTCTTATGTATATTTGCATCTTCCATAGCACATAGAATGGATCCTAGTTTATATTATGAATTTAATAAATACCTTGATGTGGAGCAAAATAATAAATTATATTTCTTCATTCATAACATCTTGTATGTAATATGTATCTTTACTTATCCATTCAACAAATATTTTTAAGCATTTACTATGCCATTTAACCTCAATTTTTCTCAGTTTCCACAAATGAAAAATGATAGGACTTACCTCACAGGGTTATTGTGAGGATAAAATGAGATTGTACTTGAAAACCCATAGTACAATGTATGATGTACAATATAAATTCATATTTCCTTCCATTCTTCCCTATTGTGTTTAAGACTCTGGGAATACAAAACAGATATGACTCAGACCTATCTCTCAATTTGTTTACATTTTCCTGGTGGGGGGAGGAAGAAAAAGGATGATAGGTTATTTGTTATGATATAAGAGAAAATGTGAATAAATGAGAGTTTCAGACAAAGTGTTAGGAAAAAAAAATATAAGAAAGGGAGAAGTAGTAAAAGATTTCATAATTGAAAGTACTAGCTGGGGTGATTCTGAAAGGAATTTCAAATGATGAAGATATGTCAGAGTGACAAAAGGAGTCCAATGTAGATATGAGCAGTGTGGACTAAGGTAGAGACATGAAAGTGGATGATCAATAAATAAATGTTGATAAAAAAAGAGATTAAAAATCCCAGAATCTCCTAACAAGCAAATTATTGAGACACTCGATAATGAAATGCAATATTGATTTAGAAAACATAGTTATTTCTGTATAGGAAAGTATGGTAGAAGATCATGAGTAATATTGCTTCATAAAATAGTTTTTTAAAAATTATGGTTAAAAAAGCTCACAGAATCCTTGGCATGACACCATGCTGAGCCTTATCTCCAAGAGAATCTATGGATGAGATAGGAAAAACAGTAGAAAGAAAACAGCAGATTTTTCAGTCTTTGTATATATCATTTTTATCACTAGTGATAGTGAATCTACCACATTTAGACTTACACATTTTCCTTAATGTATAGATGTAGAAAAATGGAAAGATATTGAACCCATTCTTTTATTTATATAATTCTACCAATGTGGCTTGTCTGCTATTGAGAAGTAACTTGTGAGTGTTCATATATCAGAGTTAGACTTGAATTCAGCCTTCCTTTCACCAAGGCCAGTAGCACTGTTCATTATGTTCTCTCTGCTTCTTCTGTTAGAATGGCATTTTAGAAGAGGAAATTAGAAAGAAAGGCTTGACCAGACCAATAGAAACAAAAATTCTCTGTAAGAGGTAGAATAATTTTAAAAGTATTGAGGACTCATTTTAAAAGGTAGCTCAGGGAAGGGAAGATTCATACAATACACTGTGTATATATGTATATACATATATATACACATATATAAATACACACATTTATGCAGACATATACGCATGAAACACACATACATGGGTATATATGTATCAAATGTATGCATATGTATGTATATAAGTAGCAGTCAGGACTATAAGACTGAAGGACTATATTTATATACCCAAAGGGCAATTGAAAAGTCTGATGAAAATATGTGTATATGTGTGTATACACACATACACACACATATATATGTATATATAGACATTAACACACACATATGTGTACATATTAGATAATAATATATGCATATGTATAAATGTAAGTAGCAGCCAGGAACTGGAGGATTATATTTATATACTCAAAGGGCAATTGAGAGGAAAATGAAACTACTGACCTATAAATTTTAGAAAAACTTTATGGAAATAATTTATACAAGTATTATGGGCATCCTGGATAGAAATATGAAGAGTGAAAAGGAAAAATTTCTGAAAGGATTTTCTATAGCTGACCCCAAAAGTAGTACAAAGTTCAGTAGTGCAAAACATAACTTTAAAAGCTCTTTTCTCTTGTTTAAGGAGTCCCTCATGCAAGATCATATAAGCATCATTGATAGCCGATTCACAGAGATAATTTTGCTCAGTAACTCCTTACTGAGTTATGTCAAATAAAACTTAAAAGAGGAAAACATCTGTTCACCAAAAGTATTCCTCACTGTTATGGATAATATGTTGTGCTGGATCCAAATAGAAGGATTCTTTAGAGATGATGAGGTCCTCTGATGCTTCTGGTTGTGGATGACTTGACATAATTGAATAAAGCCACAAAAACTAAAAAGGTATCTATAGCAATGTTCATTTTTGCTTAAAAGATATTCACCAAATACCTCCTAACAGAAATAACTAAATATATGAAAAATAGCTATTGTTCAGATTATGAAATATGGACAACTCACTAAATTAAACACATCAGTACATATATCTAAGATCATTACCATACATGGATAATATCCTGCCCTACAATAAAGCTGAAGGAAGAGAATGGCTTGCATTATATTTGAGAAATTGAATAAAGTAAAATGTTTTTCCTCCCAATCCCGATCCCCAGAAGCTTCACTTACTAGAGAATGATGAAATAATTATTGACCTCAAAGTGTTTATATGATATTAGACACACACACACATGCACACACACACACATAATGTATTCAATAAAATTAAGATAATTTTGAGCAGACAGCAGGTGATCCGGGTAAGATGAATGGATTGGAAAGATCTTATGAAAAGTGTACTTGGTCTGTGTTTTAAAAACAAAACAAAACAAAACAAAAACACTAAGGATTTCAATTATATATAAAGAAGGAATATATGTATTCCAGATTTGGGATAGGCAATGAAAAATCATAGAGATGGAAAGTGTTGTGACATGTGTGAGTAACACTGAAAGTATAAAAAGGCCTCTTTGATTGAACCAGAGACAGGGTAAAAGAGAGCAAGATATATAAACAATCTGGAAAATTAGGTTGAAAATTCTTCTGAGTATCCTGATGAGGATGGGGGAGATAGGCAGGACCTTGAATTGCTATGAGGGGCCACAGAACAATCCCAGAAGAGTTGTAAGTGGTACAGTCGACTCTGCTTGATACCATGTTTGCCACAATGAATGGGAATGGCTACCAGGTGCAGTGTCAAGACCCAGGGTTGGTATCATGGCGAGTGGGGCAAGACTTTGGTGAGAAGTTCAGACAGAACCCAATCCATCCTCTTTCTCATCCCTTAGATGATGTTTGGTGTTGGTGGAGTTCATTATGCTGAGAAAATCACATATTGTTCAAGTGAACTCATGATTCATTATTTTTATTTTACTGTGATACATATATTTATTACTTACTGTTACTTTCCTCCATCTTTTTGATCTGGGGGATATAGTACGCTGTCTTCAGAGCCATGGACAAAAGAAGGAACAAGACAGGTTAAAGACTATTCATTATTCATGTATAGATCCAAATAGAGTTGTATATCTATCCTCCATACAGCTACTAGTAGACCTCTTGAAGCACACATCTGACCATGCTCTTTAAGAATCTTCCCTGATTTCCCATTGCCTTTGATTAAAGTGCAAACTCCTCCTTTGTTATTTAAGTCATTTACAATATGACTCCAGGCATATTGGACATTCCCTCCCCTTCTCTCCCCCCCCCCCCCTTCAGGCATTCTGTAGCAGATACTTTTCTGCTAGCCCTGCTCTCTTGCTTCTGTATCTTAGCACAGGCAAAAATGCATTCTCATATCACCCCCACCCGCTAAAATCTTGAGCTTCCTTTAAAACCCAGATCACGTACCGTATCCTTCTGGAAGCCTTTCCTGATTCCCCTTGGTTGTTAGCACTCTCCTTCTATGTCTAAAATGATTATTTGCATACTTATCTGTCTGCATGATTCAAATCCCTTCCCTAGTAGAATAAAGGCATTTTAGTCAATAATTTTATATTTTCTTCTCTCACTTTGTGTCTTGTGTCTCTGACAAAATTCCTAGAACCTAACATGTCTTTCATAAAAACTCTTTGAATTGTAGTGGATTATATTCTCATGGCAGGTATAGATGGCTAGATTAATTAATTATGTGCAATCCTCAGTTAAAATATTCAAATGAAGAGTACCTTTCTGTGTATATTTTCTCTATTACTTCGTATTAGCAGCAAGTATTTTTTGCTTCTTTTTTGTCTTTGCTATTTCCCACATGTCTTTGGGAAGAGTAGAGTGCTCAAATTCTCATTTTAGTGCATTTCCTAAAAGCTCCTCGTGATGATATCTGAACAGGCGAACATAAAGTTTATTGCCACATCTGGGATTGTTTTTAGCTCTTCCAAATTGAGAAGCAGCTTTTTTCCCTTTTAAACCATGATTTATATAAATCATCTGATCAGTGACAATGCAATATTTATTGAATTTCTAAAGCTCCAAAATATTAACTATTAAAAGCCTCAAGTCAGTTTTCAGTGTCTGTCTCCTAAAGCTCATTTGATAAGAAAATAATTAAAGATTCAAAGAAATAAAATTTGACTTATACAAATTTGCTATTTTTTCCCACATGACCCATATTTTATTTTATTTTCTACCATCCTCTTTACAACTTCCATATCACTAAAAACATGCTTTATTTATTCTTCAACTGGGCCCAGTTTTACTCCTCCCAAATGACATGGAAAGGGATTAAAAGACATGCTAGGTTTCTTTTAGACTAGCTGCCTATTTTTTGTCAGATTTATTATGATATAGGCTATTTGAGATTCGTGTTTCAATCTGAACGACTGTTTTAGAATTTTGCTTGAGGTAGGATCCTCATTTAGGACAAAACTCATTATTCTGGGTGCTCATTTCCCTTTGATTCAAATTTGTTTGCTAAAATGTCAAAATGTCAAACTATAAAATCTTGATAAAACATGATTAATCTAATACCAATGAATATAGAATTGCAAGGGACCTCAAAAGTCATTTAGCCCAGTCCTCTCATTTTATAGATGAAAGAAGTGAGGTTCAGAGAATTTATTTGACTTATCCAGGATCACCTGGCTAGTAAGTCGCAAAGATAAGATTTGAATCCAGGGTTTTACTGACTCTAAATCCACAATCTTGATGCATGCTGCTTCTCCTAATGATTATCTTTCCACATCAATGTTAAAATACTTCTATTTTGTATTTTATTATCTTCAAAGTCAGGAGCATTTTAATTTTGGTAAGGATCTAAACTCTGATTGGTCTAGTATTATATTATATTGTATGATATAATGAAACATTATATTACATTATATGATATGATGCTATGTTATATGGTTATATTTTATTATATTGTGTCATGTTATATCTTATGTTACAGCATGTCATATCATAGGATAGAAATATAATATTATTTCATGTAGTATATAAGGCTCTATTTTTTTTATATCAGGTTAATTTGAAATTAAAAAGGACACTTCTATATTCCCAAAGCCAAAATGTTAGATATGATCTTCTGCTTCAACCTTTTCTCAGTTCCAAGAGTTCCTCCCCCTCTCCCACTGCCCAAGATGAAAAACCCTTGTTTTCCTTCATTCTTAAATATATTTTATTTTTATTTTGGGATGAGGCAATTTGAGTTAAATGACTTGCTGAGGGTCACACAGCTAGTAAGTGTTAAGTATCTTGAGACTGGATTTGAATTCAGCTACTCCTGACTTCAGAATTCTATTGTAGTTGCCCCTTTTCATTCATTTTTAGCAGAATTAAAGCTAAGACTGCCACTTTAATAAAGTTACCTCAAGCTCATTATAGAAATGAAAATAGACACTGGTCCTACATAGCTTGTCATATTTGAGAGTTTTAAGAAATATTACCAACCACAAATTATTTATATTGTAAGAAATGTTAGTGATAACTTTTATTGTGCAGTATTTACTTTTGTTTGTTTATAACTTCTTTAAACATGGTACCTTTCTCCATGTTGGCTATTTTTAACCTGATTCTTTCTCTGTAGAAATGAAGAGGCTTGGGGAAAACCTGTTTCTATGAGAAGCAAGTAGGAGAGAGTTGTGAAAGTAGTACTCTTGTTGGCTTCATATGAAAGCCAGCATTTCAAGTAAATTTATATATGTGGAAGTCATTAAATTATGAACACTACTACTTGATATGAACATAGACTGGAGACAGAGTAAATGGAAATTGAGGAGGTTGAAGTGTGCCAGGATGCTTAAAGCATGCAGAGGTGAGAGTGGAGAAGGAGACAATAATTCAGTTATTGAGAAGAAGGATTTTTTACTTTAAAGATTAGAGATGGAAATTTACCCATTTTAAGGGATATACTGGGGTTCATGTGGCAAATGAAGCAAGAGAACAACAGTGACACTGTACCCATGCATACTTTGCCTAGGATCCCATCTTACAACTATTATTTGAAGTGCCTCTAGAAGAATAATCCACATCAAAAGAAAAAAACAAAGACTTACAAGGTCTCAAAGAAAGACCCTGTCTCAATAGATTTAGGTTAAAAGCTAGGCCATAATGGGGAAGTAACCATTTATAGTAGCCTAACTACTAATTGCAAACTGAAGAGATGTGATAGCTTCAGTACTACTTTTATATGGAAGTCCTAGATAGGTATTAAAAACCTTAATAATGGCCTTGCCTTTGCAGAATCTAGGATATAGTACAAACATATAAGAAAGATGAACGTACAGAAAGGTATAGAAATAGATGAAGATATATATATATATATATATATAATGTGTATAGATGTGATATATTTATTATTATATAGTATATATCATATATACTGTATGCATAGAAACAAATGTGTTATATATTTGCACATATTCATATGCATTTATATTATATTATGTATATTTATGTTTGTATATGCATGTTTAAAGAAATTTTAGCCTGTGGATAGTTGAGTAGGAATGAGAGTGGTGGAAATTTTCTACAGTCAATGGGAGTTTTAGGGACTTTGCAAGAAAAAACGGTGGCAGTTATCTTATTAATAGCAGTGTCTGGGAGCAGTAGCTCATTATCTTTGAGGAGTCCTATATCTAAATGGATAAGCTGGGAGGTATTTGCTACTAGAAGTATTTATTAATAGGAATTGCCTGAGTGATAAAAGCCAGCAATGATGGAATCAATTCTGATCTTCCTTTCTTCTATTTGTATTATTCAAAATTTATTCAGTTAAAGAATACATTTGCAATATTTAATGTTATTTTTTATGAACAATGTTAGTCAATCCTATTTTTAGACTAAAGAATTTTACTCTCTAAACTGAGGTTATAAATATGATCCATTCCATTATTAAACTTCTAAATGCAGAATTGCTATGAACTCAAGTTATTTTATAAATCTCTTTCATAGATGTGTCTAAGTTTGTATGTGTATGTATTATAGATACATACAATTGTATACACATATATTAAACATATACATACATAAATGTGTACTTTACAAACATCTTTTTTGAAAGGCATGATGAATAAGTTAAAAGAGAACAAGACATTAATTTAATAGCGAAGACCTAGGTGTGTGTATGTATTATAGATACATACAATTGTATATACATATATTAAACATATACATACATAAATGTGTACTTTACAAACATCTTTTTTGAAAGGCATGATGAATAAGTTAAAGGAGAACAAGACATTAATTTAATAGGGAAGACCTAGGTTTAATAGGGAAGACCAATGAACTATATTGTTTTTCTCAATGTCCCAAGCAGCTAAGTTTTTATGGCTCATTAAAATACATCACTGAACTGTATTAGTAGAAGGAATTTCCATATCAGGAACTATCTGAACTAATTAGATCACAGGCATATTTTCTGCCTTCTGATCAAGCATTATGCTAGGTACTAAGAATACAAAACGAGAATGAGAAAATATTAACCTATATATAATGCTTACATTCTACATTCTAGGCTATAAGTAAAGTTCCTTCCAATTATAAATCTCTTACTTAAGTACTCTGAACATATGAATTACAAACAAAATTCCTAAAGTGATTTTCATTTTAAAAAAACACAAGCTTGGAGCAGCTAGATGGCTTAGTGGATAGAATACCAGCCTTGAATTCAGGAGGACCTGAGTTCAAATCTGATCTCAGACACTTAGCAAGTCTTAGCTGTGTGACCCTGAGCAAGTCACTTAATCCCAATTCCCTCAGCAAAACAACAACAACAACAACAACAAAAACAAAAACAGAACAAGTTTGAAGTTGTCCTGCTCATCTCTGTACTGCTAAACTAACTAACTCAAGAGACTGCCCATTTGATGTTAACAAAGAGGAGAGGGATGTAGTGATGTTGTAAATATAGCTTACATTAATAATAATGATATTTCAAAAATTTATAGGATTTGATAGCTTACAGAAATCCACATCATTCAATAGATAAATCTAACAATTTACATAAACCCATGCAATATATACATGACTAGCCATATTTTAATCTATGGCATTTAATATCCTTTTCAGTGGTTTTTTACTGTCTACCCCTCTAGCATCTTTTACCTTTAATGAGTTCTTCCTAAAAGCTCTATTTTGAAGGGTCAAGACAAGTCACAGTTCAATTTTGCATTCCACTACCATGCTTTAGCTGACTTTTCCTTCTGTCTCTTCAATCCTCTTTTCCAAATGGTGAGTTCCTCCTGACTTTCTGTAAACTCCCAAGAATCAACATTGTAAATTGATCCAAAAGGCAGTAAAGAACAGTAGTAGTCAAGAAAGTTTGTTGCAACAAGCTATTACCAGTGATATGTATTCAAGAAATTATGTAATATCTGTCATCAAGAAAATGTATAAGGAAAATGGGTCCATAATGTAGCAAGATTAAGATTTAGTCCAAAGGAATAGTGTAAATTTCTAGCAAAATCATGAAAAACTTAAAGAATGGCTTATATAGCACATTACTATAAGTAGGTTCTCCATAAAATATTTTTGGTAGGACATAAGTAAGAATTAAACTGGGTATGTAGGAATGGATGCAATGCTACTATCTCTGTACCAGTAAAATGAGAACACACATTGAGCTCATAGATCTTTCAAAGTAATAGTTTGTAAATTACAATGCAATTCCACTAGATAGACAGCACCAATATTACCATTACTACTATCATGTGAAATACAGTAGGTTTAGAGCAAACAAAGGTTTAGAGCAGTTAAGTGGTGTGCTCAGAGTGAGATCACCAAAAAATGACAAAACTAGGAAATAGCCATGTGGTCTAATTTAAATGTTCTTATTTTAATAGGATGTTTCTTAGCTAAAAAATGTCACAGTCTTACCTTCTTAAATTTTGTTAATAATTTAGTTGTCAAGCTCTTTTTTTTTTTTTTTCAAAATCAGTTTTGGATGCATTTTCTTTCTTTCTTAGAATGAAAGCAATTACTGATATGTATTTGCTTTTATAGTACTCAATTTTCCTATTCATAGGGACTACTTATGTCTGATCTGTGGTAGAGCATTCTAAACTCAAATTGGTCTGATAGACCACAGTCAGACACCTTAACTTGACTAAAACATAGTAATGACATTTTGATCCTCTTTGAGAACAAAGGACAACCAATCTACTTTTCTAAATATACCCATTCCCCTACTATGAGGTCCATTGCCATGCAACAAGATTTCAATTGACTTTTTCAACCTGCCGCTGCAAAGAATAGAGCTAAATCATTTGGTGGCAGGGTCATGCTTCCCACAATGGGTGTGACAATATCTGTGAGAGAACTCAGCTCAGGAAGGTGAGCACCTGAATTGCCTTTAGGAGAACAATGAAATGTTTTCAATTATGTTTTAGAAGAGGGAAAAAATACATTTTTAGCACCATTTCTATCCCTTCAATCTTTATATATCACATGGGTGACATTATAGCCAAATGCTCATAGTGCCATCAAAGATTCTGGCTTAGAGAGAAGCCTTTGGGGTGTCCTTTTCTTTCCTTTTTTTTTTTTTTTTTAAATCATTCATATAAATAAAGGATAGAGTACCTCTAATTTAGGAGTTATATGCCACTGTCTAAATATGTGCATGTGATCACTTTCAGCTCAGACCTTATTTATTTTTCCATTTATATTTTCAAAAAATCCAAATAATTTAGGTGTTTCCATAAATTGGAGAGCATCCTTTGGTGAAGCTTCATCACTTCAGAGGAATGTTGTATATTTATCTTGGAAAAGTGTATGTTTTAGGTTGCTTTTCCAGCATCAAATCTTGCTCTAAATTTCTATTTCACAAAAGCAGTCTCATGTTTAGTGGCTACACTACAAAGGCACCGCTACAGATGGTGTTTAGAGAATATAAAAACCAGAGGCCATAGTTTGCATATCACATTCTAACATCAAACAGGATGGGCTTTTATTATGCTTTCCCCTACTCCCTTATAGCTCCTCCCCCATTTTATATTTAACCTAATAATTTATCCTTTGGGAAAGCATGTTTTTAGAAATTGCCACATGAGAGTAAGGGTGTGGTTATCATTCATTTAAAAATATTTTATTAATATTAAAAAATAGTCACTTCCCAATTACTCCCTGTGCCCTCTCCTCATAGAACATTCCCATATACTTCATAAAAGATGTATAATTTAGCTGACATTAAATAACAAACTAAATGGACTTTCACCTATATAAAAATGGAAGAGTAATTCATGAAATTACATATTTCTATTTTATACAGCTTCCTTTTTTCTTTTTAAGAAAGTAGTCTTACAAAGCTAAACAAACACATTATTCATATAGGCAACATATGCCTCATTGATCACCTGTAGTCCTTTATTTCTGTGCTAAGAAGTGTCACTTTCCCTTCCTGGCCCCCTGTAGATTTTGTAGTATTCACATTTTCCCCTCCTCTCCATAAAGTTACCTGTACATGCCTCTAGGTAGAATGTATTCATGTAGCCTTGAAATAAGAGATCAATTTATTTTCCCTGAGTGTCTAGGCATTTTAGAAGAGTATAACTTTAGTTTGTTGCTTTGATTTGAATATTAACAATCACCACTGGTAACCAACCAATCCAGATCTTCAAATGTTATTGAACTCTCACTCATTTCCTCTTGTAATAAAGCACAAGGAGTTCATCCAATATTATAAGCCTTCCTTTACATCTCATCACATTGTAGGAGTACTACATGACAATGTAAAGACTGAAAATTTTGCTCTCAATAACTTATTTCTTGTTTTTGCTATATGACCTGATTAACTACTTTAATGATCAGATTTTATTTGGAAATATCCTAACTCCATTTCTCTGACACAATATTTCGATGACAATGTACCAAAGTCTTCTTCTGACTTTGTAACGCTATGCTGCATTACATTGCTCTTTGAAGAAGAAAAGATGAGAGGACCTGGATATATTTCAATTTGGGCCCATATAGATGGGCAAAAATAAAAATCTAAGAATATCATTCATAAGATTTTTAAAAAGAATTTCATCTTTATTGCACATGTTGAGCCTATAATCAGATTGCTTGCTATCTTGGATGAGAGGGAAAAAAATAAAAAAAAAATATTTATTTATTTATTTTTTTTGCAAAGGTGAACAGTGAAAACTATCTTTGCAGGTATTTAGAAAAAAAAATATTAACATTAAAAAAAATTCATCTTTTTGTACTTCCTTCCCCATCAGTTTTTAAGCCCTTTCTACTTTGGACTTGTGAGCATAGCTTCAGACATATCACTTTTTTTCTCTTGAGCCCTGGTTTTCTCATCTATAAAAATAAGAGAGTTGGATAATTATTTTTCTAAGATCTTTACAATTCTGAATACAGCTTTGAGAAAAGATACATACATTTTGGTTTGTGGTAGAACATATATTTTGTTTTTCTAAGGAACAATATTCTGGTCAGTTTATTTAGAAATTTAAAGTTATTTAGTTACTTTGATTGGATTGTTAACATTGGCAGCTTTTAATTAAAATGAAAGAATATTTTCCTTTATGATACCTTCAATTTCCCATACAATGTGCCATGCTTATTAAAACCTGATAGCTTAATTTAAAACTAAAGGTTCCCTTTATATTGAAATTTGCTCAATTTAAAATAATTCTTTTCAGTTATATTTTGATTTCTTTGTTGAGGTAAGAATATTTTTGGATTTTATCACATTTGAGCGTGAACAGGATCTAAAGTAATACCTGGATCAATCAAAGTCAGTGTATGTGAGATTTGATCATGCTCTAAACAGGTATTAGACTGATGTCTTGAAAATAGTGTGGAAGAAATGGAATCATCCAGAGCAACAACTCAGAGGCAACCATGAAAGGAGAAAGAGTTTTATAGCAAAGAAGATCTCAAGAAATATTGGTTACATGGGCATCTTGGAGAATGAGATTTAGATTGATGTCACCATTTTTCTCCATTTATCCAAGAATGCAAGAGAGTACCTGACAAAGGTCTATTTTTTCTTCAATTTCACTTCTTGATATGTCTGTCCATATACAGCGTAATTTAATCTTTTTCTTGGTTACTCAAATAATTCTAGTAACCTGAAATTTTTTTTCTGTATTAATATTTTTACTTTCCCCAGTTACATGTAAATTATTTTTTACATTTGTTTTTTAAACTTTGAGTTCCAGAATCTCTCCCTTGCTCCCCACCCTTTCCACTAAGAAAACATATGTAAATTTATGCAAAACATTTCTATAAAAGTCATGTTGTAAAAAAAATCATATATATCTTCATCCTCAAAAATAAATCTTCAAGAAAAGTAAAGTTTAAAAGTATGCTTCAATTGATATACAGAAACAATCAGTTCTTTCTCTGGGTATGAATAGAATTTTTTGTCACAAGTCTTTCAGAATAGTCTTGGATCATTGCATTGCCATTTTTTAAACTAGTCAGGAATCAACTAGAGATGCATATCAATTATAAATTGAATCAGAGAGACAAATCTTTGTGTATATATTAGGAATTCTAACCAAGGATTAGAGTTATTTTGTTTGTATTACTAATATGTTGATTAAAATATAGCTTTTAGAATGCGGAGAGGGGAAAGTTATGTGTAATTTAAGGGATATTATATTGCCCTATGATTTAAAATGAGCTAATTATTATAACAGATTATTGCAATAGAATGAATGAGAGAAACAGAAAATAATTTCTATGTGAGAGCCAGAGCCAGAAAACCAGAGTGGTGATGGGGTTTCTAGCTAGGAGTATGAGGGCAAAGGGAAGAGTGGGAACCAGGAAGAATTCAATGAAGGGGGTAGTCTGGGAAATGAACTTTTAAGGATTAATAGGATTTCAACAGGCGGAAGAGGATGTGAACATTTTGGAGATGATCAGGGTTCCAGTTTGGCACTAAATAATGAACACAACAAAATATTTGGCACTGAATTTTTTATCTGTGCAGAAATTTTGATGTTTGTGCAGAGCTAATTAAAAAATTAACTGCTGTCATTTGGGATTTAAAAATAATAGAAGACAGTAATTAGTTGGCCTCTGTTTTAACTGCACAAGCATCTGTTTCCAGTACTCATCAGTGGTGATTAGAATCTTTAATTTGAGGACTTAGAGTATACATGAGAAACCATGTTCCCTTCCAAAAAAAAAAAATTTCTTTTTCTACATTTAAAGTTTGATAACATTCCTGTTTTCCATTGCTTTAAAGAATATTGAGAAATCACCAATGAGGATTCAGTGTATTAATACTAAAGCACAGGTTATTTTAACAAGGCTACTCATTCTCTTTCCTAAAGTATTTAATCAGTTTTTGGCTTGGATTTTATCTTGATATGCTTATCCAGCATGACTGAATGGCTTGATTCTTAATAATGAGGCTAGTTAGGCAGAAGAGCTAATGCTGGCTCCAATAATGAGCATGCAGAGACAAGACACTAACTTCCCCTGTCCTGAGATGATATGATGATTCCCCAAGCACAAAGAAATGCCATTAATTAAATATATACTGCATGTTATCACGAAAGATTACTTTTTCTAGGAATAATTATCATTTGGCTTTCTGTTATGGTGTGCATGGAGAATAGATAATGTGATTACAGACATTCCTTTGGCTTCTCTTAAGATCTGAGCTCAAATATTTCAGATGAGAAATATTGCTGAAGCAATGGCCCCACCAAAGATCTAGGAAGGAAATACTTAAGAATGTGATTTTCCTTTTGTTTAGACTGGTGCCATTGCGTAAACATCTGCTGATTTTTTTTTTTTGCTACATTTGCAATTCTATAACATGTGGTTCCAAATAAACCTTAAGGGAAGCTCTTGACAATTTTGCCTTCCTTGTTTTTTTTTTGTTTTTTTTTTAAAGAAATGGGAGCTAATGAAGTTTGCAATCATGTCAACTCTTGGACTGTTCAGCAGCATTTAGATTATCTACCAGCAGTGTTTTCATATGTGTTTCAGGAGAATTTTCAAGAATTTTAATTTTCAAGAATGTAAGCATTCAGGGAAGGATATTATAGAAATTCTTTAATTTGCAGATGAAAACTAGAATGTTACAGTAGTAAAATCTTAGCATTAAACTAGAATTAAATGGTCATTTATATCGATCTCCTAATCTACTCTCTACTTGAATATTTTTAGTGATAGACTGATTGATTGAAAAAATTGTCAAGTCCATTTTACACAGTGTTCATTATTAAATACTTCTTTTTGTTTTTGTGGAAAAATCTTTCTCAATGATTTTATACTATAATTCTAGTGCTAACATTTTTAGGATCATGGGATAAGTATTCTCTGCCTATCATATCAAGCCCTTTTAGATAACTAAAGATGGCCATTTTGTCCCCTTGATTCATCACTGATGTCTTATTGTGATGTGGAACTGGCTCAGGGTTCTCAAAACATATGGCCACAGAGTATAAGTGCTAGCGGATTCTACCAAAAAGTAACACTTAAAAGAGTGTATTTCATTGAAGTCAGTGACTGCTCTGGGGGCATTTTATTTGCAGTCACTTTATCTATTATACTATTCACCTTCCTTTCTCATTCTCTCTTCCTGTTTAGCTTCCATCTTTCACCGGCTCTATTACCTAAAAGGATGTCAAACTTGAGAGTTTAGATGCGATCTGAACAGGCTTTCAAGCTCCTTTCCTTAACTATCTTTGTCCCAAAGATAGATTACATATATTTATATTATCTTACCTGATAAACTGTAAGTTCCTTGAAGGCAATGCCGATTTTTGTCTTTCTTTGCCTGTCCAGGACCAAAGATATTGTTTGCCACATGGTAGAAACATTTATTTAATAAATATTGATTGAAGTCAATGCCAGTTTGTTACTTTAAAAATACATTAAACTAAAATGATCTGTAAGTTTTTACAAAGTACTTCTCATATTTTTTATCTCATTTGATCAGCATAAAACAAGGCAGGTAATGTAGATATAATTATTGGGAATTTACAAATGAGGTAACACAACTATGTGAGATTTGCTCCCAAAACACAAAAATTAACTTATCTCCAAATCAATTGGGTTTTTCCCCTCTCCTCTGCTATTTTACTCAGGGTATAATGAATCAACTTACATGAATTACTTTTATTTTGTTAACCTACCTTTGGAGTAATCAATCGAAATAAATAAACCTTTCTTGAATTATTGCTTATTTAAAATATTATTTTTAAAATAATTTTTATTTTATTAAGAAATATTTGAATTTTTCTCATGCTGTTTTCCTAAATTACTTATTTTTATTAATAACATGACAATTATTCTACTTGCTTATGCTCAAACACATACCCATTTTAAAGTTTTTCATCTTCCTAATCTCTTACCCCATTATCATATTAAATAATTGAGTAAGTCAAAATGATTAGGCTTGAAATCACAAGAAACTGTTGCAATAAAAAGTTCTCAGTTTTTGAGTGATTTTCAAGCGATTAAATTTCATTTTGCTTATCTATAAAGTAAGTGGTTTATATGAGATGATCTATTTTCTTTCATATATCCTGTGATTTATGACTTTTCTTTCTCCCCTTTTTAGTACCCATCTCTTTGTTTCCATTCCCATGTATTAATTTAATTAAGATTATGAATATCTTTTTCTCTTTGCCCCTTCTTTTTAAAAAAAAAATCCTTTTCATTCTTGAATATGTACTCCACACAGTGAATCACCACATGACAATGACTTTTTAAAAAATAGAGAGGAAAAAAAGTCAATAAAAGTAATCAATATATTACTTCAGTCTGACATTGTATTCAATATCACACACCCATAATTTCCCATCTTTAAAATGAAGGGTAAAAGATATTTTTTTCTTATTTTCTCTGGGGCCAAGATCAATACCATAATCAAAGCCTTTGGTTTTGTTTTGGTTGTCATTGCTATGCATATAGAGAATCAGAATTTCTGAACTAGATGCATCATGAATAGTGTTTAGCTTACATTCTTTCTCACCTCAGAGTCATTATGCATTTAAATCATTCTAGTTATTATGGATACTTTATTTTACATCAGTTCATATACAGTGTCTTCTCATGCTTCTCTGAAGTTGATTTAGTAATCTATATAGTAGTCACTTCTTAGGGTGCAATAATATCCCATCACAGATTTATATTCAGATTTGGTTAGCCATTCTCCAACTGACCACTGTTACCATGACAATTTGAGCCCTTAACAAGTCATATCTGCAATCCTGCAAGTTTTCTAAATGGTCATATTACCTTCAATCATTCTGTCATCTCAACTTCTCTTGTGTCTGATCTCTTGTCCCTCTCATTAATCCTAAATAACTATTGCCCTGATAATCATCTGTGCTTTTTATTCCCTTTAAAATCCTTACCAATTAATGAAGATTATGTGTTACATATTGGAAAGAATGTTCAATTTGGAATGAGGTCAAATTATAGCTCTTCCACTTGCTACTTGTTTGACTTTTGGGAAGAAAATTAGGTTCTATATATTTCTTTTTTTTCATTTGTTTATAACTGGGCTTCTATTCATTCCTAGGACATTTTGCCTGCTACTGTGTATAGAGAAGGAACTATGACTCCAGACTGATGGAAAGAATGTTAAGGCAATGAGAAGCTACAAAGCTTTACAAGTTGATGAGAGAGGGCTTAGAGAGAGAGAAGGGATAGAGAGAAGAAAAGAGGATAGGAAAAAATAAAGGAAGAGGAAGAAAGAGGGACAGAAAGGAAGGGAGGAAGGGAGGTAAGGAGAGATACATCCAGGGAGAGACAAAAGTGAAATGGAAGAGATGAGGGGGAGGAGAGTAGGAGAAAGAGAAAGAAAAGGAGGAAGAAGAGGAAGAGGAGGAAAGGCATGTGGTTCCAAATGTGTTTTGAAAGAAACATGTGGAGATAATAGCTATAGACTCATAATGATTTCATTTATCTTCATCATTTTTCTGATTTTCAGTTTGGTTCCCCCAAACTTTAAAGTGGACATCCTTGGGTAACATGAAGCCCTCTTTGTTGTTCAAATCTGAACTCTCACCTCACTCTAAAATGAGCTTATTCACTCTTGTATATTCTGCTCTGTATAACATTTCCAATTTCTATTTCCCTTTGTGTAGATAAGTAAGTTTATTCTCCATTCATTGTTATAATTACCTTTGTATGACCTGTATTAGTTGGGAAGGAGCTAAACTCTTGAGTATAAGCTGAGAGAGACTCTTCCCCTTAAGGATAACTAAAGATGTAGCTTTCTTTTACATCAGATTATTTCCCCTAGATAAAGGATATCAGAAGGGCAAATAGTTATAATTTTAGCCTAACACCCCTCTTGGTAATTGAGCTATGGCTCCTCTTCTGCCTTTATAGGAGCAATCACCATCTCCAATGGGAAACTGACTAGATTCCCAAAATATCTATTTATGACATCCATAAATCACATCTGTACATTTAGAATACCTATATAGACATACTTGTCTTACATGGAAGAAATATCTTACATATAAAATATAGGTCTACAAACTTTATGTCTAGGAGCTTTTATTTATCCTTTAAGTTCCAGATATATTCAAATTTACTTCAAATCACAGTAATCTCTTGCTCTGATGGCCTGCTAGTATATATTATTATAAATATTGTTCTTTTTTTCCAGTTAACCAATCATTGATTAACCCTACTTTCTGATTAACATCTTATTTAGCTATTTAGTTCTTCTTTGTGTTGTCTACCCAACAGTTATTTCTGAGTCATTTCATTCATCTCTGATTTCATATGACCCCATTAATGAGGATTTTTTTTTTTTTTTTGTTAAAATACTGGAGTAGTTTGCCATTTCCTTCTCCAGCTCATTTTTCACATAAGGAAACTGAGAAAAACATTGGTAAGTTACTAGTCTAGGGTCACATAGGTGGAAGTGTCTGAGACTAAATTTAAAGTCAGATCTTCTTGACTCCAGTTCTGAAGCTCTATTTCACTCTCTAGTTACCCCTATCCAACACTAAGGACTTATTAAAGAATAATTTTGTTTTAGATGTCATAGGAATATAGAATCAGATTTAGATCTGGAAGGAATAGTAGAAGTTATTTATTTTAGTGGTGTTAAACAAATAGAAATAGGAGTCACCAAACTACATAAGGATTCCTGCTAGTCACATACTAACTTTAAAAACACCATATTAACATTATCTATGTTCTATAATATTTTCAGGGTGGTGTCTCATGTGCAATTGCCGTGTAATACTTCTGGTGCTGGAAAGGTTTTCTGCTATAGACATAGAAAAAAAGTCATAGATCAGCCCTTATAGAGAGAATGACAAACAGGAAAATGCAAAGTAATGAAAATTTGTCACTTTCAATACAAACCATTTATTCAATTGCAGAGATAGGGAAGAACAATCCCTATCATGCATTCAATCCACATATTTGTTGAGTGTCTACTGTGGGGCAAACACTATACTAGGCTCTGGGAGTATTAAGACTTAATAGTCCCTACCCTCAGGGTACTTGTGTTTTATTCTATATTTTATCTTTTTAACATCTAAGTTGCTCCCTTGAGCATTTTCTTCCCAGAAAGAGTAGTTTATCACCAGCATTTCTCTTAGAAAAATCAATGGAAATCTTTGCTTCTTTTAACTCCACAAAAGACATAGACAGTTGGTTAAGTGCAGCTGTCTTGAAGCACATTGTGGATGTTACTTGAGAATTCGCTTTGATCCTAGTCATTTCTCCACAGGCCTGTTTTATTTTCCTCATGATACTTTTTGAGGTAGGGGAAATGCTGGTTGGCTAGAGTGCCTGGCCAAGTGCCATGCTAAAGTGGGAGCATGCTAAATGCAGAAGGACTTGGGTGCCGAACAGATCAAAGAGTCTGTCATATGTTGGCTTCTCAGGACAGTCCAAAGGCCTAAATGGATTCTGGCCTACAGTCCTCTCTTTTGTTTCTTTGATATCCATGTACAAGTGGCTCCATTCCCTTTCTAGTGCTCCCCCTCCTAAATCAGCCTTTACCTTCCCCCAGCATTTTTAAACTGCCTTTTATCTAATTATCTAAGGGACTAAGATTGAATGTCAGAACATCTATGTTCTACTTCTATTTCCAGTGCTGGCACTAACTCAGCATGTGATTTTGAATGAGGCACTTGGTGAATCTATTAAAGTGGATGAAGACATGAGGACGTGTGTCTCATGCTGGGGTACAATGTGTCCTCCTCTGTTAAGGCAGGTGCTTGGACTTAAGGGTGGCAATTTCCATTGGGATTCCTGCCAAGTAAGCCACAGGGATCCCTGGGGGTCATTGGGCTTCTAAGAAAGGTACATTTGTTCCCTCTTTTTATTTAGCCTAGGGATTCTTCCAGAGGAGGCCTGGCCAGCCTGAAACTTCCTGATACCTTTGCAAAGACAGTCCTAGTTCTCCCAGCCACCCTATTATTCTTGGCTGCACTTCAGGCACACCCTTGCTGTGCATGTACAATAGCAGGAAGGGGAAAGTTCGCAAGTTGGGAGACACAACTTCCCTTGCGTGTCCCCCAGGTGCTACCCCATGTCCCTTTTGGAAATCCCGTAGGAAGTCTAATGCTCGCTCACCAACTCCTTTTATATTCTCTATCAATTAACTTTTCAGTGGCTCCTGTGGGTCATTCCTCAGGATACTGGATGCTTCTGGTCAAAAGATCATAATGAATCAGTCCTAGAGCAGCACAGGAAATAAGAAGTCTTCTGGTTTAACACTCACATTTTACAAAAAAGGAGATCTGCTTGGAGACATGAAGTGACTTGTGCAAGATCACGTTGTTAATAAGTATCCATAAGAATTCGAACCACCCTCCTCCTCTTTCTATTAGATGAGATGAATCATAGACTTATAGATTGAGATCTGGAAGGTAATTTATGGGTCCTCTAAGTCAGTACCCTCATTTGGCACATGAGGAAACTGAGGCTTAATGATCTTAAATGACATATTCAAGGTCACATTGATATCCTCTGTCTCCAAATCCAGAACTTTTTAAGCTATGTCACCCTAATACCCCAAGTACCCTGACAGAAGTATATAGTGGTCTCTATATATCTCAGTGAGTTTCATTAATCATTAGTGGCTTATGCCAAGCTGGTTTAATTTCCAAACTAGTTACATTATTATTAGAATGCTTCAATCACAAATGTTGCGAATTATACCATAAAATTTTTTCATTTAAGACTTCATGATGCTATATGATGTCCAAGCAACTTTGACCTCACTGACGTATTAATTCCCTCCATGGCTCCAGATTAAAACCTTTCCATGGCTTTCTAATCCATATGATTATGGTCTATGAATTATCCTACTTCTGCTGGAGATGATTCTTCTAGACTTCTGGAAGACTTCATCCAAGTCTGTTGTTGTTGCTGTTGTTAGTTTGTTTGTTTTTACATTTTGTGAGTACTAAGATAGCACTCAGTCTATCCATCTGTTATCCCTCCCCAAAGTCAACATGAAAAACTCATATACTTTTCCAGGCACATATTTCTTTGATAAAATCTCTTACACAACTCTTAAGTACAGCTTAGTATTCCTGCTGATTTTATTCTAGCCTTTAGGTACCTTCAACCTTGAATCTTTAGAGACGGTGCTCTTCTAGGATGAGCAAACTAAATTGAAGAAAGGGGAGAAAGCAGTATGTGCCTTAAAAGAATGAATTTTTGCCCTGGGAAACAATTTAGGCATGTTAGAAGCATTTCACAACAGCATCTAGCCCACTCTTTTTTTAATTCGATACTGAATTCAGCATCAGCATTGCCTGTCCCAGCTAGATATGTGAGGACTTTTCCAATATCTTCCTGAAACTGGTAAGGAATTATGCATTGCTAGTATAAGGTTATAGTTGGCATTGGCTGGGTTCACTTAAAGCCTAAATGGTACACAACTACTAATAAATTGTTGAAATCTCACTGATAGTAACTAAGTGGCAGAATGACAACTGGAATATAGGTGCATGGTAATATACTTTTTCCCACCCCTTCTTCAATGATCGATTCTCTCAGTGATGGATTTGCCCCTTGTTCAGGCAGAATGACAAAACTTAAGAGAATCAAGGGATCCATTTAAAGATTGCTTCATGTGAATAGAGATGAATCAAAATTCTAGCCATCCTTTAATTCTCACCTGAAATGTGATCTTCTCCCAAAAAGCTTTTGTCATATTTTATAGAAAAACAAACAAAATACTTGAGACAAAAAACATGATGCCCCTTTTCCTTCCTCCTCCTAATTTCCTATTATGCAGATGCTTTATATTACTATTGACTTGTTCACTCATGTTGCATAACTAAATAAACTTACTCTTCCTCAAGATTAACCCCTCCATTTGTTCAAGCAATTCCATTCTATACTGTCTCCTCCAACAGATTTTCCCCCTTTTCATATTTTCTCTCTCCTTTATTTTCAATCTCTATCAATCAGTTCATTTCCTACTGCCTATAAATATGCCCATGATTTTCCCATTCTGGGTAAACAATGACAGCAAACAACAACAGCAGCAGCAACAACAACAGAAATCCCTTAGTTGATCCCTCCATCCTTGCTAAGTATTAGCCTATATCTTTTCTGCCATTTGTAGTAAAAGTCTTCAAGAAGTCCAACTACAGTCCAACCCCTGCTTTCTCTTTTTTCTCTTTTAAACCCATGCCTTCTGGCTTCTGACTTTAGCATTCCACCAAAACTGCCTTCTATAAAATTATTAATTATTTCTTAGTTTTCAAATCCAATTGTCAGTTCCAAATTCTCACTAACTTCTCTTTAACTTTTTAAATTGTAAATCACTTTTTCTTCCACAATATTCCATTCTTTTTAGGATTTGGGGATATCACGCTCTCCTGATTTTATCATAAGCACCTGATAATTCTCTTCTGTTTTACTGGATCCTCTTCTGAATCACACCCTCTAATCAAAGATGTCCCTCAGGATTTGGGCTGGATCCTTCTTCTTCCAAAGTTCTTTGCTTATCTCATCAACTTCCATAGAGTTCATTACTATGTCTATGTTGATGATTTTCAAATCTATTTATCCAGTGCTAAACTCTTAGCTGATCTCTAATCCCCAGATGCCTTGCAGACATCTCAAACTAGATATTCAGTAGATATCTTAAACTCAGTGTGTCCAAAATAGAATTCATTATTTTTCCTCCTAAACCCTATTTCTCCTCCCCTTCAATATCTATTACTATGGAGGGCAACATTCTTCTCATAGTCCCTCAGGCTCCCAACCTAGGAGCCATTCTGAACTTCTTCCTATTTTTCATTTCCCATACCCAAATATCTTACCAATGCCTATTGGTTTCATTTTTGCAACATCTCAGCTTTTCTTAAACGCTTTCCTTTCTGTCTTCTGACTCTAACCTCACATGTGCTGGCCTTCATCACCTTATGTTTTGGTTATTGAAATGTTCTGCTGCTAGATTTGTCTGCTTCATGTCTTTCCCTATTCTAATACATACTCCATTCATCCACTAAAGTGCCTTTCCCTTTAGTCAACAAACTAATCTGTTACCTCCAGGGTAGAATATGGCATTCATTGTTGGTCATTCAAAGGCTTCTGCAGTCTCACCCTCTCCTACCTTTCCAGTATTCTTCTGTCTTACTCTCTTTTGATGCAGCAACACTGGCCTCCTGGGTATGCCATGAATAAGGCACTCCATCACTGAGCCGTGGGCATTTTCTCTGGCTGTGCCTCATGCCTGGAATGCTCTCTTTCACCAACTACTGACCTCTCTGACTTCCCACTTTCTATAAGAAAGCTTCCCCAACCTTTCTTAATTCTTGTGCCTTCTTTCTAGTAATTATTTCCCTTTTGCTCTCTGTATAGTTGATTTTGTATATATATATATATTTTGCATGTTGTGTCTCCTATTAGATTGTAAGCCCCTTGAGGACAGCTATTGTCTTCTTCCTCTTTTGGTATCCCCAGCACTGAGCACAGTGCCCTGCACATAGCAGATGCTTAATAAACTTTTACTGATTGAATGATTCTAAATACAGGGTTCTATCTTCCTCTCTGGTTCTCCATTCCATTTATTTTTGACATAGCTGCAGAACCATTTTCTTGAGTCTCCAAATTCATTTTTTCAGATTACCACATTGTTTGTACCAGATAGTTTAGAGTTGTGAAAGACAGGGAAAGAGTACTTTCCCATATCTAATGTACATAGCCTCTTTAAAGTTTTTGAGCATAGTAGGGTCATGAAGCCAATGTATTTTTGGTATTTCTGAATGTGTCAGAGTTTGGAGGAAAATACTGAAAAGCAATTTAAAGAATCAACCCAAATGCCAGAAAAAAAGAACAGAAGAATTAAGTATGTTTTGAATTAAATTTGTCTTTGGACAAATATGAGCTAAAAGAAATAATTCCATTTTGGTCTGCTTCAATTTAAACAAGTAAGTAAAATAATGCTCATGCATAGTGTGTGCTCAATGTTAAGCATCAACAAAATTAATTAAAATGAGGTTGAAATTTTATATTTAAATAAATTAATTTTTACAATATAATATCCATGAGAACTCACACTGCATGCTCCTTAATTTTCATAGAGACCTATACACTTTTGATTTCATACGATAGTGATTATTGCATACTTTTCCCTCTCCATATTCTAACTTTTTTCATTATTTAATAAAGATTTTTCCATATTTCTGTCATTCATATTTATCAACATTAATTATATTTTAGTGTTCTACCATATTAATACAACAAAATGTATTCTTACCATCCCTCTATTGTTTCCAGTTTTTTTGTTTTGTTTTTTTTTTTGGTAGATGCAAGTAACACTACTATAAATATCTTCAGAAAATATAGTTTTTCCCACAAATGTCCTGAGGGTATATTCCCAACAATGGGATTATTGAGGCAAACTGTATGATTATTTTTGTAACTCTTTCAGTGTACTGCCAAATTACTTTCCCCAAAGATTCTACCAGTTTGGAATTACACCAGCTATGAATGAGTATACTTATTATTCCACAATTTTGCCGGTGTTAATTTTTCTCACCATGAATTATTTTTGCTGTATTATAACATATTAAACAGCACTGAAAAGTTAATTGTTTCATTTTCTTGATTAATAGTGAAGTGAAAACATTTTAAAGTGATTATTATTTTTTCTTCAACTTGTATAAATCATCTTTTCACGTCCTCTCTCTCTTCATTCCCTGGGGATAGAATTGCCTTTTGACTTTTATTTGTTTGTCATATAGATATATAGATAAATAGGCAGGCACATATACACTGATATATTTATGAATATCATTTTTTATTTTTTGATAAATCATAATTTTTTTGTCTTTTTAATGTGTGTTATGAAAACACTTATTTGTCCACAACAAATATTTTATTTATTTAGACCATATAATTAATTTTTCTTTCCACAAATAAGAAAATATATTATTAATAATTTTAATATATGTGTACATGTATAAACATATGTGTGTGTGTATGTACACATACTTATATGTATATATACACACATGTTTCTATATTTAAATCCCTGATTCAAAAGGGATTTGTATATCATTATGTGACATATATCTACATTTATCTCCTGCCATTTTTGCTAACTATTTTTCCCAACTAAAATTTTAAAGCAAATAACGTTGTTATGAGGATACTTTTTCATCATGTGTTTATCTAATATTAATCTTCTATTTGGCTCTGGTCCATTTCCTTTAGGGTTACTTCACTTTGAATACATAAATGGAAGTTATAGGTTTAAACAAAATTTTGGTCATATAATTGAATTTTCAACATACTAATACACTTAATTCTTATATCTTTAATCATCCAAGACAATGTGTCCCAGTTAGTTATCTATAGACTGCTGGTTAACCATGGAATAATTTCAAAGATTTGAACTTATTCACAAATATTTTACTAAATTTTAGTTAAGATTTGATTAGAAACAAACATATCATAGGTTCATATATTTTGAACTAAAAGAGACCTTTGAGATCAAGTCACATATCTCATTTTACAGATAAGGAAACTACAGGTCAGAAATATTAAATGTTGCTCAAGGGCCCATAGCTAGTAAGTATCTGGGTCAGGATTTTAACTTATAGCTTTCAGATTCCCAAATTCAAAGCTCTATCATCTGGACTATCTATCTTCTATACACTGAAACATACTATCTACAGTTTAAGTATTTTTTTAGATCTGTAGATAATGGTCATTAATCAAATACAAAACCATTTAAATGTATTATGGAATCATGTATATGTATATATATATATTTTGCTGAGGCAATAGGGATTAAGTGACTTGCCCAGGTTCACACAGCTAGGAAGTGTTAAGTGTCTGAGGTCATATTTGAACTCAGATCCTCCTGAGTTCAGGGCTGTGCTCTACCCACTGTACCAACTAGCTGCCCCCAGGAATCATATTTTTCATTACAGATTTTCTCATTCATTTGATTTGACTGACAATTATATAGTACTTGATAGTTTGCAAAGCAATAATGTATTTTCTCATTTGAGTTTCACATTGACCTTGTGAAATAAAAATTATAGTTATTATTATCTGTATTTTACAAATAAGGAAAATGAGACTTACCCAACTAGCAATTTGTAGAGAAAAGAACAAAATTCTTGACACAAAGTAGTAAAATAAATGCTTATTAATTTGAATTGTGGAATCTGAATGTCTCCTTTAAGTTCAGGTATCTTAATGTTTTTTAATGTTCAAAAAGGTTGCTTTTATTGGAAAACATTGATAATTTTGATTTTAGGGGAATTTACTATATTAAGAGTACAACTGAGTATCCAGTTTGAGGAATGCTTATGTGATGTTCAACCTGTAATTTCTCTGCCTTCAGTGCAGATTTCGATCTGACTTTCATAAAGTGGGACTCATTTTTAAGCATTAGCAAAGTCATTAGCAAGGTATCTGGTCCTGCTTCCCAATCTCACCCCTTCCTGCTTACTTAATATCATGGTTCCTTAACAATTAGCATGGGGATTAGGCTAGCATAGAAACAGGGAACTGATTGAAAACAAACAAACAGAATCTCACAACTCTTGAAAAAATAGAAATTACAGAGAGGTAGATTTAATGTACAGTAAAGGGTTCTAAGGATAAACAGAATATGATTTGTTGAGGAAGAAAAGTTTTGGGATAGGAACAAAAGTCAGTAGGGTCAGACCCAGCCTTTGTATGGAGCACAGAAGTGTGATATAGGAAGTTGAAGACAATTTCCTCATTAATTTCATTTAGTTCAATTTTTTTTTTTTTTTTTTTTTTTTTACTTAAAGGAGTAGAGTTACAGGATTGATTCATCTAGGAGAGTATAATAAAGGATTAAGAAATAAAATAGAATTTTGTTTGTAATTTAGATATGAAATGAGCTGAAGGATTCATAGAAGACAATAAAGGAAGGATTAATTCAAAGAAGATTTGAAAAAAAAACCAGATGCGACTCTAGCTTGGGATAATTGGTAAGTAGCCTTGTTGAATGACTAGATGAGCTTCATAAGCATTCATTGAGAGAACTAACTGAAAAGACTTGTAATAGTTCCTTTCAGGGAAGAGGTTTATTAATATATTATTATAGCATCTCAATAAAAATTATTATAGCATTCTCTGCATGTGTATTCCCCTAAATATCAGTGTCACATGTGCCTACCATCTGCATATAACCTATGTAAGTAATCTCTAGGTATGTTCCCTCCTCCTATTTAAGAATGTATGGGTTTGTGGGAGTAAGTTGAGGTATTATGGGATGAATGTTCTATTGCTACTTTTATTACTAAGTTATATCATTGTTATATGTCTTATCTTTGAACCATTTACCTTCTGACTGACTAATAAAAGTCAATATCTCACTGGATGTTTACAAAATGGTTGGACCAGGATTCTGAGCCACAAGAGTCACAAACATGAGTAATTGTGCTTTTCAATGACTGAATGCTAGAGCAAGGACAACCATTTCAGTGATTAAAGCTGCCCCAGAGCAGATTGGAAGGCCTTGGATTCTATACTAATGCAAGTCTTCCAGGAGACACTTCCTGATGATGTGTCAGCAGTGAGGGAGAGGAGAATTTAATTCAGGTCCTAAATGGCCTTGGAGGTATATTCCAACTAAAAATCTGTGACTCCTTGAAATAGAGTTAATAAAGCCACTTTTCTTTTATTTTTATATGCCAATATCCCCAGATTTCAAGGCAGTTTGAGAATCTAAATCTTTGTTTCTGTCATTTAGAAATCATTCTAGTTAAAACTGAAAGTGTTCATCATTAGTAGGTTGACTGCTAATCGATTTATTATGACTTAAAAAAATGACTTAAAATGGCTACCTATTATATGCTAGGTACCATAGTGAACATGCTCAAATAAAACACCAAAAGGAGCTTCTGTCTACAGGGAATAAACATGTTTTTGGAGAATTTAACATATATAAAGATGAGCCAGACAGACATGATAATTTTGAAAAGAGAAAGAGTACCTAAGAATGGGGAAGGGAACAAGATTTTATTAAGTATTTATTATCTATCAGGAGCCATGTTAAGAACTTTACAAAGATTTCCTCTCTTAAATCTCATGTTAAGCTTGGGAGATAGATATTACTTTTATCTACATTATACAATTGGGAAAAATCAGATAAGAATTGAAGTAACTTCCTTATGGTTAAAGAACCATTAAACATCTGAGATGAAATTTGAACTTAAATCTTCCTAACTCCAGACCAGTGCTGTATATACTGTGACACTTAATTACCTAAGGAAGAATTTTAGGGGCAGATAGTTCTTAGGACAGATCATCTTCTCATAAATCTTTATATTTCCTACAATCCTTGTCTGAAGACCTTGCAGGTAGTACTCATAAAGTGCTTGCTTATTTCATTTACGGGAGAAAGTTAGATTGTCATTGTATAATTTGCTTTTCTCCTTTCTTAATTTCCCTCCTCCCCTTTAAATCTTTATTTTTCTAAGAATTTGTCTTCATTCTCTCCTCCACCCTGAAAAAATAAGAAAGCTAAAGTCTTTGTAATAAATATGCACAGCTTTTATATTGACTGTTTCCAAAACTGCATGTCTCATTCTACATAAACTGCATGTCTCATTCTACATTTTGAGTTTATCACTTCTTTTTCAGAAAATTAGTAGCATGATTTAACAATGGTCCTCAGGAATCATGTTTTATTTGAAAATATA
Organism: Sarcophilus harrisii; assembly: GCF_902635505.1. NCBI lineage: Eukaryota > Metazoa > Chordata > Mammalia > Dasyuromorphia > Dasyuridae > Sarcophilus > Sarcophilus harrisii. The sequence goes on from NC_045426.1 coordinate 76,019,587, forward strand.
GTATTACTATATTTCTATTAGTTAAAGATTACAGCTATTATTCTAGCTAAGTGAAATGTTTCAAAATTGGTTTTCCTCACTACAAGAATTTGATGTTGTACAAATACTATTAAACTTACTTTTAGAGATTAAAAAAATATATCAATTAACAAGCATTTATTTGTAGCTTTTTTATTTTTTATTTTTTTTAATAGCCTTTTATTTACAGGATATATGTAACTTTACAGCATTAACAATTGCCAAACCTCTTGTTCCAATTTTTCACCTCTTACCCCCCCACTCCCTCCCCTAGATGGCAGGATGACCAGTAGATGTTAAATATATTAAAATATAAATTAGATACACAATAAGTATACATGACCAAACGTTATTTTGCTGTACAAAATAATCAGACTCTGAAATATTGTAAATTAGCTTGTGAAGGAAATCAAAAATGCAGGTGTGCATAAATATAGGGATTGGAATTCAATGTAATGGTTTTAGTCATCTCCCAGAGTTCTTTTTCTGGGCATAGCTAGTTCAGTTCATTACTGCTCCACTGGAAATGATTTGTTGATCTGTTGCTGAGGATGGCCTGGTCCATCAGAACTGGTCATCATATAGTATTGTTGTTGAAGTATATAATGATCTCCTGGTCCTGCTATTTCACTCAGCATCAGTTCGTAAGTCTCTCCAGGCCTTTCTGAAATCATCCTGTTGGTCATTTCTTACAGAACAGTAATATTCCATAATATTCATATACCACAATTTATTCAGCCATTCTCCAACTGATGGACATCCATTCAGTTTCCAGTTTTTAGCCACTACAAAAAGGGCTGCCACAAACATTCGTGCACATACAGGTCCCTTTCCTTCTTTATAATCTCTTTGGGATATAAGCCCAGTAGTAACACTCTGGATCAAAGGGTATGCACAGTTTGATAACTTTTTGAGCATAGTTCCAAACTACTCTCCAAAATGGTTGGATTTGTTCACAACTCCACCAACAATGCATCAATGTCCCAGTTTTCCCACATCCCCTCCAACAATCATCATTATTTTTTCCTGTCATCTTAGCCAATCTGACAGGTGTGTAGTGTTATCTTAGAGTTGTCTTAATTTGCATTTCTCTGATTAATAATGACTTGGAGCATCTTTTCATATGACTAGAAATAGTTTCAATTTCTTCATCTGAGAATTGTCTGTTCATATCCTTTGACCATTTTTCAATTGGAGAATGGCTTGATTTTTTATAAATTAGAGTTAATTCTCTATATATTTTGGAAATGAGGCCTTTATCAGAACCTTTGACTGTAAAAATATTTTCCCAGTTTATTGTGTAGCTTTTTTATAAGCCAGGCATTGTGTTAAGACAATCTACTCTGGTTGTCAGGGAATTTAGATATATGGTTCAATTCACTCCTTTTACAAATTATAACATTAAGTAAGGCCAAGAGAAGATATGGTTCCAAGCATTTTGAATTCTCTTTGGTAAGAAGTTAACTAGAATACATAGAATTTTTGTATTTTATCTATATCTATAAAACATTTATCATGTTTTATTTTTCTGAGTTGGCATGTGTGTACAAAGGGTATTCCCAGGATGGGGATGGATTAAAGTATGAAGAAAGAGATAGATAGATAAGATAAACAGAAAGACAATGTGTGTGTGTGTGTGTGTGTGTGTGTGTGTGTGTGAGAGAGAGAGAGAGAGAGAGAGAGAGTGTCAGAGAGGCATAGAGACAGAGACACAGAGAGGCACGGAGATAGAGAGATACAGAGAGAGACAGAGACAGAGAGACAAAGACAAAGACAGAGGTGATATGGGATATGGAGGGATAGAACAGAAATATTGAGAAAGAGTATTCTTTAGAGCCACATTTTGTCTTAGGCAGGGTCTGTCTATATCCATATAAAGCATGACCAGATCTTTAAAGAGGCCAGGGTGATGTTCACCCTGAGGCTAATAATTCCTAAATATACTTTGAATCATACTGTTTATGTATCCCTTATCTTTTTATACTATCTCAAGAAATAAAACCAACTACTCTTCTAAGTTCTGACTAGTTGGAATGTTTGAAAAAAAAAAAGTGTGGTCTGGTACAACAAATATTGAATTTAGGACTAACAAATTTGACTTGGAATTTGGAGCTAGGTGACATGAGTTCAAATCTCATTTTGGCAACCTACTACCTTATGAAATCAGGGACAAGTCACTTAATTTCTCTGTGGCTCAGTATCTTCACCTATAAATAAGATGGCTAGACTACATTCGGACTCATCTTTCTCAACTTCCTGCCTCAGACACTTACTAGCTGTGTGATCTCGGTCTCACCCTGTTTTGCCTTAGTTTCCTTATGTATAAAATAAGCAGGAAAAGGAAATGGCAAACTACTTCAGTATCTTTGCCAAGAAAACCCCAAATGGGTTCAGGAAAAGTCAGACATGACTGAACAACTATAACAAAAGACAAGAAGACATCTAAGGTTTTCTGTAGGTCTTTAATCTATAAATCTATGATTCTATAAGAAAGAAGATTTTATAAGAATGTCTTGCTCTCAACGTTTGGAAGCAGACTCAACATGACAGAGTAGAGGAAACAGTCAGTTAAACTCTGCCAATATTCTTCTCCAAACTTTAAAATAATTTCTCCAATCAAATTCTAGAATTACAGAGCAAAAAAAAAAAAAAAAAAAAGGCCAAGATGAGACATTCTTCCAGCCCAAAACAAATTAGGGGGTTGGAAGAGAGATCTATGACAAAATGTTGGTGGTGACTAGTTGAGTCTACATAGATACAACACCAATGGGAATAGATGGTGGCAAAGCAAGTAGCAACAGCTTAGGGAACTTTGAAGCCAGAGATGATAAAGAGTGTTAGAACTTGGTCACCAAGAAATTATAGGGGAACTCTGTGCTAGCACCAGATGCAGAACTTGAAGTTGTTTGGCAACTTCATTGCCTATGCCCACTTCTGGGTCACAGTTCAAGATAGAGAAGAGCACTTTGGATCAAAGAGGAAGAGGCAGACAACTGAATAGGAATATTGTTTGTAGTAACAGGGATGAGTGATATTGAGAAGCAGTTTCACTTTTAATCCCAAGAGAGCAGGGGCTCTGAGGAGCAGTATAAATTGTAACCCCAAGAGATCAGACATTCTTCCTGGGGAAGGAGCTAAGTGCAAACCAAAGGACCAGTTTCCACCCCTTTTGGAAGCACAAGAAACTTCTGAAATCTTAGAAACAGCTCTGAAAATAGCAGAGCATAATACTTACTTTGGTACAGTGTCCCTCCATCAACCTCTGACAATAAAAATCTACCACGAAAGAAAAAACCAAGACAAAATTTCAGAAGAAAACAATGAAATCAAAATTTCTACAAGGAAAGCCTCAAAGACAAAATATAAGTTGGGCACAAGACCACAAGAATTTCTGGAGAGTAAAAGACAAAATTCTTTCAGAAAATAATTGAGTGATGGAGCAATTAGATGGCATAGTGGACAGAGCACTGGCTCTGGAGTCAGAAGGACCTGAGTTCAACTCTGCCCTCGGACAGTTAATATTGATTAGCTGTGTAACTCTGGGCAAGCACTTAGTCCTAATTGCCTCTCAAAACAAACAAACAAAAAAGAATAGTAGAGAAAAAAATTGGGTAAAGAAATGAAAGCAAGGGAATGAATTCATGAAAAGAGCAACAGCTTAGGGGCATAAATATATTGAAGAAAATAATACCTTGTAAAAGAGAATTGGTCAAAAGTGAGAAAAAAAGCACACACTTTCACTGATGAAAATAACTTTTTAAGAAGTAAAACTGAATAAAATATTGAAAATTGCAAATATAAGAATAAGAGAATTAAAACAGAAGGTAAACATGAAAGAGAAATAACAGAGATTTCAATAAAGTTCAACTGCTTACTGTGGGAAGGTAATATGAGAAGATGATAATATAACTTCAGAAAATTTTATCATCATTAGGGAAGTTAAAAGGATTCTCCTTCAATAGAGGGTGTGAACATGAGACAAATATGTAGAAATGATGTAAAAAAATGGATGGGTAAGAAAAAAAGAAGCCCTGGGAACAAGGGGAAGGAAGAGGAAGAATGGGGAAAATTATCTCACATAAAAGAACTGTGTAAGTTGGAGGTTTTAGAGCAAAAGGGAAAGTGGTAGTGAGAGCAGCAATACTTGAACTTCATTATTATCTAAATTGCTTCAAAGAAGGAAAAGAAGAGTGATATAAATAAATTAGCGGCACATGGGAAGATTTACCTATCAGATATGTGGATAAGGGAGGTATTTCTGACCAAACAAGACATGTAGAGGATCATAGGTGGTAAAACATAAAATTATAGTTACATGAAATTAAAACATTCTTACACAGTCTTATGCAACTAAAATGAGAAGGAAAGCAGAAAAGTAAGGAAAATTTTAGAACACGTTTCTCCTATAAAGGCCTCATTTCTCGATATATATATATAAAGAGGGTCAAGTTTATAAAAATAAGAGCCATTTACCAATTGAAAAATGGTCAAAGCAAAACTTCTTCTCCTCTTCCCCCTCTTCCTCCCTTTCCTCCTCTTCCTCCTCCTCCTCTCCTCATAATCCTACTTCTCCTTCTCCTTTCCTCCTCCTCCCCCTTCTTCTTGTTGTTTTTGTTCTTCTTGTTCTTATTATTGTTATTGTTATTCCTTATTTTTTTTATTAAACTACCAAGGCTATATAAATTGGTGAACTGACCAACTGGATAAAGTCACAAATGAATTTCTAGTAGAGTTGTGTAGAGGTCCCAATCTCTAGAGAACAATTTGAAACTATGTCCAAAGAGCTACAAAACTTTACATACCCTTTGACCCAGCAAAATCAATACCAGATCAGTATCATAAGTCAATGAAAGAAATTAGAAAAAGATTTACATGCATAATAATATTTATAGTAAATCTTATGGTAGAATGAGTTGGAAACTGATGACAATCAATTGAGGGAGGCTGAACAAGTTGTGGTATATAATTGTTATAGACATTTTGCTATAAGAAATGACAAACAGGGCAGCTCTTTTTGTAGTGGCTAGAAACTGGAAATTGAATGTATTCCCATCAATTGGAGAATGGTTGGGTAAATTGTGGTATATGAATGTTATGGAATATTATTGTTCTGTAATAAATGACCAGCAGGATGAATACAGAGAGGCTTGGAGAGACTTACATGAACTGATGCTAAGTGAAATGAGCAGAACCAGAAGATTATATACTTCAACAACAATAGTATATAATGATCAATTCTGATGGACGTGGCTCTCTTCAACAATGAGATGAACCAAATCAGTTCCATTTGTTCAATAATGAATAGAACCAGCTACACCCAGCGAGAGAACTCTGGGAAATGATTCTGAACCACTCCATGGCATTTCCAATCCCTCTGTTATTGTCCACCTGCATTTTTGATTTCCTTCACAGGTTAATTGTACATTATTTCAAAGTCCAACTCTTCTTGTGCAGCAAAATAACTGTATGGATATGTATATATTGTGTTTAACATATACTTTAACATATTAAACATGTATTGGTCTACCTGACATCTGGGGGATGAGGTGGAGTAAGGAGGGGAAAAATTGGAACAAAAGGTTTTGCAATTGTCAATGCTGAAAAATTACCCATGGATATATCTTGTAAATAAAAAGCTATAATAAAAAATTACCAGAACCAGAACGTCATTATACACTTCAACAAAACTATATGAGGATTTATTCTGATGGAAGTGGATATTTTGACAAAGAGAAGATCTAATTCAGTTCCAATTGATCAAGGATGGACAGAATCAGCTACACCCAGAGAAAGAACACTGGGAAATAAATGTGAACTAGGTGCATTTTTGGTTTTCTCCCTAGATTGTTTTTACCTTCTGAATCTGACTTTTCTTGTGTAACAAGAGAACTGTACAGATCTGCACACATATATTGTATCTAAGATAATACTTCAACATGCTTAACATGTAGAAGACTGCCTGCCATCTAGGAGAAGGTGAAGGGAGGGAAGAGAAAAGTTGGAATAGAAGTGAGTGCAAGTGCAAAATGTTTCTGAGTTCTAACTATAAATAATTTTAAGTTATTTGATGGATAACTTATATAAACCTATAAATATCTAATGGATAGTCCACAAATTTCATATAGCCCACAATGCTACACAGTATCAGGAACTAAATTAACATGTAATTGATAAATATTTTTAAAAATAATTATATTAAACTATAGGTAATATCTCATATATGGCCCAGAGGGCTCCTTAAATTTAGATTGGTGCCCCATTCCATTTGAGTTTGACACTACTGATTTGTAATGTCAAAATCTAATTTCTGATGCTAAGTGAAATGAGCAAAACTAGAAATCACAGTACATGTCAACAACAAGATTATATGATGATCAATTCTCATGGATGTGGCTCTTTTCAAGAATAAGATGATTCAAGCCAGTTCCAATGAACTTGTGATGATGAGGGCCATTTATACCCAGAGAGAGGACTGTAAAAACTCAAGGTGGATCACAGCATAGCATTTTCTCTCTTTTTGTTGTAATTTGCTTGAATTTTATTTTCTTTCTCTTTTTTTCCCTTTTTGATCTGATTTTTCTTATGCAGTGAGATAATTGTATAAATGTGTATGCCTATATTGGATTTAACATATATTTTCTACCATGTTTAAGATATATTGGATTATTTGCCATCTAGAGGAGAGGTGGGGGAAGAGGAGGAAATTGGAACACAAGGTTTTGCAAGGGTCAATGTTGAAAAAATATTCTTGTAAAAGTATTGGAAATAAAAAGAAACTTCAATAAAAAATCTAATTTTTGCCATATATATTTTTTACCTTGTAATTAGGAATCAAATTTTGTAAATAACTCAAAGTGAGATGAATATCTACCACTTTGGAACACAGATTCAGTATTCAAAAGGATCTAGACAGGTCAGAGTGTTGGGTTATATCTAATAAGATGAACTCCAATAAAGAGGAAAAAGAAAGGAATAAACATTTTAGGCACCTCCTGTGTGCCAAGCACTTGTGTTAAATGCTTTACAAATAACATCTCATTTGGTCCTTGCTAAATCTCTTGCTCTTGGGTACCAAAAACCCCTCAACAGTACTTATTTAAAATGGAGATATATAGTTAACAGTTATTCCAGAAAAGATCTAAGAGTTTAACAAGCAGCAATTTCCATTTGAATCAGCAGTAAGATGTGATAGTCAAAAATATTAATTGATACTGTGTTACATGAAGAGGCCATAGATTCCAGTAAGAAAGAGGCATTAGTCCTACTGGATTTGTTGGACTTCATCTGGAAAATTATGTTCCTTTCTAACAAGCGTTTGAAAGAGACATTGATGATATAGAGAGTTCAGCAGTAGGCACACAGATTAGGAATAGGACTTGAGTCCATTTCATATGAGAATCAGATGAAGAAAGTTGGGTAAATTAATCTGAAGGGAAAAAGACTCAGCAGATAGATAGCATCTTTCCAGTATTTGAAAGGCATTCACATAGAAAAACAATTAGATTTGTTCCATTTTGTCCCAGAAAGCAGAACCAGAATCAATGATTGGAAGTTGCAGAGGCAATTTTCAACTTATTGTCAGAAAAGAATTTCTTAACAATTAGAGCTCTCCAAAAGAAGAATGGGCTGCTTCAGGAGGTGATGGGTTCCTTCTCCCTCAAGCTTCAAGCAGATGCTAGATGAATAATGTTTGAGTAAGTTATCTAGGAATCTTTTTTTTTTTTTTTTTTTTTTTTTTTGGTCTATGAGTTTTATTATATAGCCAGTATGGTCCTTTCTAACTCTCAGATACTTTATTTTTGTAAACGATTAATTATTACTCATTGAGTTCATTCTTTCAACCAGTTCTCAATCCAAAAAATGGTACCATTGTCTTGCCTAAATCTCTTCATCTTTCCTACAATAAAAAGAGAAATTTCATCAAATGTTTTTGCTAAAATCTAGGTAAACTGCTTCTCCAACATTTCCCTGTTTTGCTAGTAACCCTGAGAAGAAAGGAAATAATAATGCTTTGGCAATAACTATTCTTGATGAAGTCATGATGATTTTTTTGTAATCTGTTTCCTTTTCAAAACATTCACTAACCATTTATTTAATAATATGTTTTAGAATTATGCTGGGAATAGAAGTTAATCACACTGGTCTCTAGTTTGTAGACTCTCTTCTCTCCTCAATTTTTAAAAATTGGCACAGTACTTTCCTATTCTTCATGATTAGTTAAATATAGTGATTTAGGAATTCCCACCTACCAGCTTTTTTTTTTTTTCATTATCTAATTATACAGTTTATCTGGGTAAGGTGACTTGAATTTACCAAGGACTATTTGGTGTACACATTCTATCTCCTTACTTTTTAAATTTATAACCTCCATATTTGTTTTGTTGTTGGTGGTGTTAAATTATTGTTGTTGTTGTCCTATATCCTATTTACATTTAAAAATTAATTTTATTTCATAGAGAAAATAAGGATTGCAACATTTTGGGGCAGGTTAACATAGAAATTTCTTTTGTTTTACTATGTATAACTTAAAAATAGCTTTGTTTTTCTAATGAGAAGACTGTAAGAGATTTTTTTTGTTTATTGAAAATAATCATTTAATTTAAAAAGAAAGCAAAGCAAAATGTGGAATGAAATACCCAAAAGAGAAATATTCTCTATTGCCCAGCAGCAGCATCTTATATATCTCATCAGTTTTCATATCATTCCTTTGATCTTCCTCTTTTGCCCAAGGTAACTTTAAGACAGGAATTTTAACAACAGGAAAATTTATTTTATCTTAAGCTTTTTTTCTCATTCTTAGATCACTAGGAACTTTAGCTTTCTTTCTATTTATAGTGCCTTATTTTGTGTGTGTATGTGTATATCTATCTATCCATCTACTTTCTCTATCTATCTATCTACTTTCTCTTGCTTTCATCTTTTTGTACATATGTAAGAAAGCATAAATTGGTTGTTAAGGTCTCTATTTGTCTTAGTTTTGTCACACAACTCATATTTTTTTTCTCTTCTTCAGTTTTCATTTTGTGACTGTAGTACTTTATTCTCATCTCTCCTAGATTAATTTGACCTAAACAATTTTAGTTTATTATATTTATCCTCTTCAGTAAATATAGGGTGCAAGTCAAGCTTTATTTATGATTCCTCTCTTCATCATAACCTCTAAGGAATGACTATTTCTTTTCAAGGTTTCCATCATCTCCACTCTAATGACTCATTCTTCTCTTTTATTGAGAATCAGATCCAGAATAGATTTTTTTCTGGTTTTTCTGCCTCTTAAAGATTAGCTTATCATTAGGGCAAGTTACTGAGTTATTTTCTGCTTTTGGCAGAGAGAAAACTGTAACATGTATTTGGATAGCATAACAAATATCCTATCATTGCTGCCTCATTTCCTCACAAAAGGTTTGTGTTCTATTTAACAAACTCTTTATTAAATTTTTCCATTCAGATGGTATTTAGTATATACTCTTATGACCAAAACTCTTCTTGATTCTCCATCCATTGATCTTCACTTTAATGATGTCAATCACTTTTCCACCCTTCATTTTATTGTTTTCTTTACATGTGTACCTTAATGTAAAATACTTCTTCTGGTTTCACCTCTTTTGTTTGGAAAAGGCATCAGATATCATGTAGCTCAATCTATAACAGGACAGAAAAATTTTTATAACACCCCAACAAGTGGTCTTCTAGCTCCACATAAAGACCCCCATTGATCATGACTTCCAGATGTAGCCAATTCCACTTTGTTGACTTTTCTTTCAGTGACTTACAAAAATATCTGTAACTGTCTTTGTGATGAAAGTCTATATAAAATGAAAGAATGGATTATAGAGTACTCCTCTTCCAGAATAAATTTTGAAAAGACATCTTGTCCTATTACAAAGTGAAAGATGAAATAATTCTTTTCAACTATATTGGCCCTTTGGTCAGATTAAGATTTTTTGTCACCCATGTTTTCTAATTATTGAGAGACTTAAGAAGAAAATCTGTTGTTAACCCTACTGTAGACAGAATAATTCAGCAATTAGATGTCAGTTACAGTTTTGCTTCAGAAAGAAGCTTGCTTCTTTCCTTATTATTTCTCTTTCTCACAAAAGCTGTGCTGACAAGTAGTTGAGTCATATCTCTAGTAAGTCTGCCAAAAGCCACACACCGAAATGGGGATGGGGGGGGGGGGCTACAAAATGAAACTGGGTACACTAGATCCCAAATGATAATTAGATAATTATCCACAGCTGAAAATACATCTATGATTTTAAAAGAAGTAGATTGGGTAACAGAAATGCTGATGTTAAGTTTTAGAAATCATTTATTTGGAGAAGTAACCAGAATGATAAATTTGCTATCCTGTTACAGATTACAAAGTGACCTTCATGTGCCTCTCTTGATATGAGGTTCAACTTCTCTTTGTGAATTATAGACAGGTTGAGGTGAAGGAAACCTTAGGGAATTAGTTCAATGCTCTTATTTTGTAGATGAGGGAATTGTGACCCAAAGAATTAAAAGAAGCTGCCCAAAGCAATATGGAAAGATAGAGAAAGAGTTGGGATTACAATCTTATTTTCCTCTGTCCTATGCCCTCCCTCTTTCTTCTATCTCCCATTCCTCCCCATTGGCACTTTTCTATGGTTGATTAGTTCAATTGTGTAGAAAATGGTAACAATAGAGACAAGATGTAAAAGGACCGCAACTTACCATTGTAGGCTAGTTATATTCACTGGGCTCCATTATGTTCCAATCATCAATCAATCCATAAGGATTGATTTCAATGTGCAGGCACTGCTCTACATCTCAAGTATAGAAAACAAATATGAAAAGGTCCCTGTGTATAGAAAACCACTCCTCTGACCCCATGCTTCTGACAAAAGTATTGATAATACCATAAGAGAATATAATTGGATTAGCACAATAATTCATCTCCATCATTGGAAAAATAAAGCAAAAAATATGTCCTTGACTTTAAGGTGGATGAACTCATAAAAATTCACACATATTTCTGGGACACCCAAAGCTAGATTAGAAAGGATGGCAAAGTAATTGGATGACTAATGCAGTATTCAAAAACTTTTTTTTTGTTGTTGTTGTTGGCTGTGATAATAGCTGGAATAACAAAAAGATGAAATTTATCAAAAATGGACACCAGTTCTATAGAACTGTTTAGAAATCATTTAAATTAATACAGGAGCTCATGGGGAAAAAAACACCTTTAACACATGGCAGCTCTTTGAATACAGAGTTATAAAGGGATCTTAACATATTATTACCTTACAATTAGTGATCTTTTCTATCATTTACATTTTTTATCTCATAAGTAAAAATAGGTATAAAATGCTACACATTCAATATTCATTCAATGAGTGAATCATGAATCATTCCTCATGAATGATGTATTAAAGTCTTTTTCAATTATCTTGCCTTAACAAATCATTCATATTTAAGAATTAATATTAACATATATATTATTTGCTAGCTATTTGATTCATTTCCAGTATGTCATTTACATAACAGAAGAAATTATATTACAAATAACAAAAATAAGATTTCATCCAGCTTGTAAATAACATTCTTTGCCAATGCCACTTTATAAAAGAGAAACTCTAACCCTTCTCTCACTTCACTGGTCAATGATATTAGGAAAAGAATGAGTGTTAAAAGCTTGAAGAATCAAAAACTTTTGGAAAATCTCATTATTCTTTTCCCTTTCTTCTTTATCTAGGGTAATTAAAAAATCAGTTATACATTCTTAACGAGAAATGTCATATTATACTGAAACAGCATTGGCCTTAGAATGCCAAAGGTCCTTAGTTCAAATTCTACCCCTAATATTCTTGAATTGAGTAATCACATACAAGTTTCTTAAGCTCTCTGAACTTCAAATTTTTCTTCTTTTTCTTCATTCTGAAAATGATAATGTCAGTACTATAATTTTACCTCACAGAGTCCTTGAAGGAATAAATGAGATTGTGTATATGTGAATATGTACATGTTACATAAATAAATACCTTTCAAACATTAAAATGTTTTATATGAGTATTATTAAGATTGTTTGTTTTCCTATATTTCATCATATTTTCAAGAAGAAGATAGTTTTGAATAATTCCTAATGCCTAGACTTCTGCTGTTTTAGGTATTTTTAGAAAATCATTTTTGATTTAATAATTGTTGCTATGCTTTCCTTGCAATTACATATTATTGTCCTTGCCTCTTTTCCTGAATTAAAGGACAGATATCCATGATTTGATGATTATTAAAAGTTCTAAATCAAATCTTTTTTGTAAATATAGTCATTTTACTTTTCATTTTTATTAGGGCCCCATCTCAAATATGTTGGTCAATAAGGCTAATTTACTAAATTGAAGCTTTATATAGAGATATCAGAAATGTCAATATCTAGAAATTCTTTGAGTTTAAATTCTAGAAGAGAAAGCCCTTACTAAAAGCAAAATATTACATTCACCACATGTATCTACAATGTTCTAGCTATTCCATATCTTCTATTCTTCCATCATTTTTTTTTTATAGAACTCAAAGTATTGTGTTTTTTAATCTTTTTTTTCCTCTGTGTGCCAGGCTCTACCTACTATAATGTTAGGTAGACACCCAATAAATATTTGTTTATTCTTTATTTTATCTGGCTGTCACTGAAAAGCCCTATGTTGTAGTAAGAACTTCTTGCTTTGAGTAAATCTCTTAGCATGAGTGACCACTGAGAAAAATAGGAAGACTCGAATAGATTAACTTCTGGCTGCCTGTTATATATATGGTGCCAAGGCTAAGATCAGCTAAGAGCTCTGGAAGGAGATTAAGAAACACAGTATTTATCATTAGAAGACATCTTAAAGAAGAAGAATAGTCATTTTAGAGGCCACTGAGGAACTGAGAAGTGAAATATTCATCTATAATCATAATAGTTGGGTAAGTGGTAAATGGATCTTCTGAAACTAAGACTAGGTTCTTTCCACTTTATCATCCTGGGGCGCAGAACATATGTAGGAGTCTCCAACATTGATTTAAGAGGAGGGAAAGGATCAACAGAAGAGAGAAATCAAGAAAAGAGATGCAGAAAAGCAGAAAAACAGTAGAAGGAAACAAGAAGACTAAGATGGAAAGAAGACAGTAAGGGGAAATTTTGAGGAATAAAAAATGATGGAAAGGTATGGAAGAGTGGAAGAAAGAAAAAAATAGTAGGGAAGGATAAAAGAAACTCCAGAAATCTATCATCTATTTAGAAGAATGGGAAAAACCTCCCCAAAATTAAAATACTGTTTTTCTTCCATTCCTGTTTCTATACCCAAATTCCACAGTCTTCATTGTGGCACACATAATCATGGACTCTTTTATGTTCTAAGTACTGTCATTTATAAAGGATTGAAGAGAGCTTTTTTTTTCTTTCTTTTAGTCAGTTGAAGCTTGAGATTTTCTTTAGTGAGATTTGATCAGACGATATAACTCTCCTCTGAGGAATCTGTGCCAGCTGGCCTTTATACTTCTAAGGGATTAATGCCAACCATCCCCAATACTTCTGGATGTGCTCCATGGATTTGAGCCAAAGGTAAACCCAAACTGGGACCCAGTCCTAGGCAAACTTGTAAACTGAGGGAGGCAAACTTTGTTAATCCTCCCACCTCCATTTCTAGTACTCTTCTCTATCTTTGCTTTTTTTTCTCCCTCCTACATATGCAGTGACCTGACTGCCCCTGGCTATTTCAGAACAGTTACTGTAGATCCCAAGCCTACTTTCTAGGGAAGTGATCTACTGTGTACTTTCTTGTTTTTGAAATTTCCTGGTAGCATCCATATGTAGATAATATGTCTAATTCCATAGACATTTTCAAAAAATTAGAGTACTGGAAAAGATCGAATTAACTAACATTAATGATAAATCTTTGCTCAAATGCCATGTCTTCACAGAAGCCTCCCTGACTCTTTTCCTCCATTGACATATTGGTAGATGGTGTGAGTTGCCATTATTATCCCATAAAGATGTTAACCTTTCCCCCATGGTGAAGGGCTGCTGGGATGGAGTTCTCTGTGCCCTTGGCATGTTGAGTTGCTCACAGATTTTCCAGGGCAGCACTCACTAGGATTTCAACATTGCTGATCAGTCACAGAAAGGGAGATGGGAGTAAGTTCTACAACTAATGCCTTGTCACATTTCTGCCATAGGCAAAAATAATGAATCATGGGAAAAGAAACTGGCAAGTAGCCAGACACGGAGCTGTATTGTCAGGCACTTTGTAAAGCTGGTACTAAATATACACAGAGATATTAAACCTTATGGTCTTGAAGTTCCTAAGTATTTAGAATTACCATTTAAGAAACCAAGACTGGATTCCTCAAAGCATATATTTTCTTTTTGTAAAGCCAGAGAAAAATAAAATGAAGAGGCAGATTTTAGATCTCCTTATACTTCTTTTTTAGACCCGTACCCTACTTATCAATCTCTTCCTCCTTTATACTTTCATCAGGAACCAGGACTTTTTTCACACATGACCTTTCCATATTTGGTAATATGATCATATTTCATGACACTATTTGAATAAGATATGGCCAGGGGCCCCTCTCAGAGCTGAGTACATCACATCATTTTTTCTTTCTTTAGCATTTCCATTCTCTCTAGAGATTAAGGCCCATTTTCCCCCCTTGATTCAATGACTGACTTGGGATAAGAACAGAGACTTACTCTTGCCTGCTTTCTCATGACTGCACAATTCATGAACATACCTCAGTCCTCAAATTAATCTATTGCCACATTATTCATGATTTATTCCTGGAATCCAGAGATATGATAAGAAGATATACCAGAATGTCAGTGAATTTAGGATGTGAGACCCAGATCAACTGGCACTGGCTAGATTGTGCCTCTTGATATGGATGTCTGCCACTAACACACTTACCGGTGTACTTTTATCTGCTTTCTCATTTTTTTCATATGGGAGGTTTAGAGTGTTCTGTGAATATCACATACATGGGTAATTGAAGAATGCAATTTCAAATGTTCTGCTGTAAATAGGAATTCAAGGATCTTTGAACTCTGAGGACCACCATGAAACTAGAGCAGTGCCTATAGTGACATTGAGAAGCCTAAGGTATATGTGGAGGAGAAAAGATCAGAGAAGCAGAAAGAAAGAAGTAGAAGAGAAAAGAAAAGAAGAGAGGAGAGGGGAGAGACACAGAGACACAGAGAGACAGAGAACAGAGACAGAGACAGAAATAGAGATACAGAGACACACAAAGAGAGGCAGAGACAGAGAGAAAATTATTGGTCATTGACACTGATACTCAAGTATAACTATCTCTGATTCAAAACATTTTTCTTCTTAGGTTAAAGAAGATTTTTTAGGAACTATATAAATGCAAGTGAGATGCCATGCCACAATATGTAATATGAGCCAATACAGTACAGTGAAAAGAACATTAGATATAGAATCAACACCATAATTAGCAATTTTCATGACTGGGAGAAGGGGTGCTAAGCATATGTACAAAAATAAAAATTAATAAGAATAGTGGCATTGTTTTATATATTTTTGCAAATTATTTTAATGTCTAACAATAGATGATAGTTGGATGCTCAGATCTGTTTTTGCATTCAATTAGTTTTGGTGTGTTGTTTTGGTTGAAATATATAAAGAAAATCCAGCCTCTCATAGAGATGTAGTTACAAAAGGGAGGAGTATTTCATTAGACAAATTACATCTTAGTATTATTATAAAATAAATTAACCTTGTGGACTCTCCTGAAGGAGTCTAAAGTGTACCAAAAATCCATAAAGTGGGGCAGGTAGGTGGTACAGTGGATAGAGCACCAGCCCTGAAGTCAGGAAGTTCTGAGTTCAAATTTGACCTCAGAAACTTAGCACTTCCTAGTTGTGTGACCCTAGGTAAAGTCATTTAACCCCAATTGCCTCAACAAAAAAAAAAAAAAAGAAAAAAAGAAAAAAGAATCCATATGCGCACTTTGCAAATTTCTGATCTAGAATATTGTTTATAGTAGTATCAAGCTCATTTAGAAACAGTTTCCTACAGGCCCTCACTAATGCTATATGTCAGAACAAATAATTCAATCTTTCTGAGGTATATTATTCTTATCAGAAAATGCTAATAGTATCTGTATCACAGAGAAGAACTAATTGATAACTTTTAAAAATATTAAAATGTTGTTTTAATGTAAACTACGATTACTATTTTGTAGAATTAACAGGATTTGACTGTAACTATTGGATATAGGTTGTGAAAAAGAGAGAATTGAAGTGAGCTCTGATATTCTGATGTTTAAGTTCAAATATGGTGGTATTCATAATTCATCAGTTTAAAGAGGGAGCTTAAAACAGTTTTCTTACCTAGCGACGCAGTTTTTTAACTTCTTGGACCGCTTCATCATGCACCTTTTGTGTAATTTTTTACCCCTCCCAACTTCCTTTTGTGTATTATATTCTCTTATTAGATTAGGAGATACTTGAGGGCAGATAATACTTTGATTACATTTGTATTTTTGCTTCTGTAATTTTGTATATAAATTACATCTGTAATTTTGCTTATTACAGTACCTGGCACATAGGATAATAATATTGATTGACTAAGGCTATTTCTAGAAATATGATTGTCAAGAGGAAGGTCTGATTTAATTTGAGGAGGAAGAGAGAACGTGATGAAATCTAGAAGAAATGATTCAAGAAGTTAAAATGATTATATGGAAATCACTATTAAGGTTTCAAAAAAGGGAGAAGGATTTTGTTAGTCTAGGGGAGGAATAGCATCCATCTGTGCATATCACATTGACCTCTACTTTAAAGGGTTTGAAAATGTATATGGGCTGCTCTTCTAAGTGACCATTGATTTTTGTGGCATTAACAAAACTGGGTGAGGACCTTTATGAGCAGAGTTCAGCTGAACTGTAATGTAAAACAATGATAGTGGAATGATATGGATTCCTTGAGAATATGGATATGCATAAGGAATCACCTAGAATTCAAGTCAGAATTGCATTAGGTTATTATAGGTACTTTCTTTTATGTTATATTTCCAAAAAAACATGCAATTAAGTAAATACATAAGCAAACAATCAAGCTACACCTAGCAGTTATTCTTCCATCAGCTAAATTATAACAAAATAATTTGAATCAGAAATCAGCAGCCTTTAATATGAAATGTTTTAAGAGTTCATCTGGTGTCTTTTGGAATTGATGGTTTCAAAAGACTATTGATTTGAGGTATAAAATTAGCATTGTAAATTAATATATTGTTATAATGTTTAAGCTGTAGATTTGGAAGGGATGAAAAAGATATCACGTTCAACTCCCTCCCATTCCAATTGCAACAAATATGTTTTGTGATCCTTTTATGAGAAGGGGATAATCTTTGTATTTCCAGGACTTAGCTCAGTATTTGGCACATACAATATATTGTACTGAATTCTGTTGACTGACATTGACTTATTGCTAAATATTGGGGATACAAAAATACAGAGAATAATGAAAACGTCTATGATTTCTTTTTTTCCCCTTTATTAAAGCTTTCTATTTTTCAAAAGATATATATGGATAATTCTTCAACATTAACCCTTGCAAAACCTTGTAATCCAAATTTCCCCCCCCTTCCTCCACCCTCTCCCCAGATGGCAAGTAGTCCAATATATGCTAAAAATGTTAGAAATATATATGTTAAATCCAACATATGCATGCATATTTATACAATTATCTTGCTGCACAAGAACAATCAAATCAAACCAGAATAAAAATGAGAAAAAAATAAAATGCAAGCAACAACAACAAAGAGAGTGAAAATGCTATTTTGTGATTCACACTCAGTTCCCACAGTCCTCTCTCTGGGTGTAGATCGCTTTCTTCATCACAAGACCATTGGAACTGATCTGAATCATCTCATTGTTGAAGAGACCCCCATTGTTGTGAAATATTGCTGTTGCTGTGTACCATAATCTCCTGGTTCTGCTCACTTTACTTAGCATCAGTTCACATAAGTCTCTCCAGGCCTCTCTAAAATCATCTTTCTGGTTGGTTCTTATAGAATGATAATATTACATAACATTCATATACCATAATGTTGGAATACACGGTAGCCACCTGACAGTGGCTGCTGGAGATCCAACCCAGAATGGATCTCCTCTTGAGAGAGAATGATACAAGGAGACTGAGAAGCAGTTGTTCTCTGACCTCTCTAACTGAGAGGCTGCTGTGTTGTCTGACCTCTCTACTCTTCCCTCTGTCTCCAATTTATCTTGTTTCCAGTCCGCAACACCGTGTCAGCAAAGGCTGCTTTGCAACTCCTTCAAATATTATGATCCACAGCTTGGAGTCTCTCAGAGAACTGACCTGTCCCTCAATACCATAACTTATTCAGCCATTCTCCAGCCGATGGGCATACACTCAGTTTCCAGTTTCTTGCCACTACAAAAAGGACTGCTACAAATATCTTTGCACATATGGATCCCTTTCCCTCCTTTAAGATCTCTTTGGGATATAATTCTAGTGGAAATACTACTGGATCAAAAGATATTACAAGGTTTATTTTTTTAATTTTTAATTTTTTTATTATAGTTTTTATTTACAAGATATATGCATGGGTAATTTTTCAGCTTTGACAATTGCAAAACCTTTTGTTCCAAATGTTCCCCTCCTTACCCCTACCTCCTCCCCCAGATGGCAGATAGACCAATACATGTTAAATATGTTAAAGTATATGTTAAATACAATATATGTATACATATCCATACATTTATTTTGCTGCACAAGAAGAATCTGACTTTGAAATAATATACAATTAACCAGTGAAGGAAATCAAAAATGCAGGTAGATAATAACAGAGGGAATGGAAATGCTATGTAGTAGTTTACACGCATTTCCCAGAATTCTTTCACTGGGTGTAGCTGGTTCTATTCATTATTGAACAAATGGAACTGATTTGGTTCATCTCATTATTGAAGAGAGCCATGTCCATTAGAATTGATCATCATATAATATTGTTGTTGAAGTGTATAATGATCTTTTGATTCTGCTCATTTCACTCAGCATCAGTTAATGTAAGTCTCTCCAGGCGTTTCTGAAATCATCCTGCTGGTCATTTATTACAGAACAATAATATTCCATAACATTCATGGTATGCAAGGTTTGACAACTCTTTGACTATAGTTAAAAGTCTATCATTTCAAAAATCTTACTTTCTATCTGACCTCAGGCACTTATTAGTTGTGTGACTCTGGGCAAGTCACTTAATCCTGTTTGCTTAAGTTTCCTCAAAGAAAATGACAAACCATTCTAGTACTTTTGCCAGGAGAACCCCAAATGGGATCACAGATAGTCAGATATCACTGAGTTGACAATCTCCAGCTCCAGATAAAGCACTGAATCACACTGCTTAAAGAATCAACAGAAAATGAAAATCCAACTTAAATAGCACTCTATTGATCATTAGTAATCAATTGCTACCATACTTTTCTGATCAAACAATGACACATTTTAAAATATTGGAGTTTGTTTTTAAGTTTCATTTACATAATTTGTTATAATAAAAAGGAATACACCCTCTTTATGATGGTCTGCTGAAGATGAAATCTAATGAATTATGAAAGAAGTGTTGAAAATTTTCATGCTGCATTTCTCATCTTTAATGCTAATTCTTTCTATTTACTATTCTAAATGTCACATTTTGGGGGGATGAATTGGAGAAGAAAATAATTGTAAGGAAAGAGCTGTTATTATCACTATTCTTCATCTCGTGAGATTAGGTCTTCCAGAAGTTAAATGACTTTTCAGGATTCTTTATGCTAATTGGCATTTGAGGTAGAATTAGAACTCATTTTCCCAACTCTAAATCCAACACTTTATTCAATATTGTTTATTGCATTAGAAAATTCATCCCTAAATCTAGAAGCTCAAGGAACATTTCAAAAATTCTACTTATTGACAATGTTTTTTGGGGAAGAGGTTCCAATTTATTTTACTAGATATTGCTAACAATTTTTTTCCTAGAAAATCATTATTTCCATCTTGCCTCTACAAATTAAGAATCTGTGATGTTGTAAAATAGCCACATTCCTAATTTGGAACAAATTTTGGTTTTGTGTGGTCCAATTTTGTAAAATTACAATAATTTCTGCCACGAGCCCAATGGAGAACAATGACTACTGACAAGGCAAGTGGGCCATTTTGAAATTTGCCAACTTGCTCAGCAATGCATAACCAAATCTGATGATTAGTTCCAGCTGATTTTCTATTTGATTAACAGTACTGACATATATCTATTTAAACATTAATTTCCAGATTCATCGTTTCATTAATATGCCAAGAGATTACTGTTATCCATGCAATTATTTGTTCATTCTACAAATATTTATTACCCCACATTAATTGATCAGCCTTAGTGGAAATGTTGATGTGCTCATAATTGCAGTTATAATCTGAACTCAGTATTATGTTTCACCTACTTAAGGAGAATTATTTAAAAAACCAAAAAACCAAAAATGGAGCCTTTGCCAAAATCAGAATAAGTAAATCACTCTAAAGAAAACACTTTGAAAATACAAAGAGTGACCCTAAAATGATAGAAAGTAAAAAGGAGGGAAGGAGAAAAGAAGGTGAGAACAAAATTGAGACCAAGGACAAACACGATTAGAATGGGTGACTTCTAGAAATCATGTATTCCTCCCCCAAGAGTCTTTGGGAAATATAATGAATCAGCATTTGTTCACCATTCATTTCCCAGGCAGTGAAATCAGTGATGTGCAACACTTAGAATGAAGTCTGATTGAGTTTCCTGTAAGGGAATTCTTCTGTGAACTCCTTTGTATTGCCTTCACACCTGCTGAGCTAGGAGAAACAGAGCAACCCCTTTCATTACTCCAGTTAAATCCTGTCACAGGGATGACATCATCGCTCTCAGACATTTTAACCCTGGGCCCTGGAGCCAGTCCTTTCAAAACACTGCACAGATAAAGATCATGGACATCTTTAACTGATCATGTTCTCTAACTTGCTTAGAGCTAGTCTGTAGCAGGTACCTTAGGTTATCTCACTCTGCAGAAGCAATCATGCCCACTGGCTAAACAAACTTTCTCAGGTATGCTTTAGTCAGAGATGGGTCTCTCTCCTGAAAAAAAAAAGATTATGTGCTAGTCTGAGCCTTGGCTAAAGTTCTCATATACCTCAGGGGTTTGATTCTCAGTGACAGGGAACGCTTGACTTTGGCCTCTTCTCAAACCCTCAAACAAAGAGCCCCACAGATGGCTCCAGGGCAGACTGTTTTCATTTTTCCCCCTTTTCTTTTTCTTCCTTTCTTTCTCTCTCTCTCTCTCTTTTGACCAAGCCAAAAAAAAAAAAAATCATTAAGTGAGACATGAATACAGGTTAACAGAAAGGTCTATTATTCTTGGCTCTCTCAAGACTTCTTTGTTCATTGTTACCACTGAAACTTGGAAGAATGGGAAGACGATTATGTGTGTGTGCATGATGGGGACCTGGGTTGAAAAGGGGGTGTGCCAGCATTACATCTTACTTAAATTTCAAATTAGTTTGAAAGGAAAAGGGATACAATTCCTCACTGGAGTTTCTTATCACAATCATCCATAGAAAGAAAGGTTTTCTTTTTGATAAGAAAAACAATTGAGAAATAGGGCAGGAAGGTGGGTAGGGGAAAGAAACATTTTTCAGCATTTAAAACTTTCCTAAGAAGAGATGAAGTCTCAGAAATGATAGAATATTTAATTGGGATTGGAATAGGAGCAGAAAAATATTGTAAGTATTTTAGTAGAAAACTTTTTCCCCTTCCCGTATGATAGTCTTTATTTCTTTCTATCTTTTTCTTCAAAAATTAAAAAAAAATAGTTCTGCTTAAATATATTTATGAGTTGTCTAGAAAGAGAAAATGCCAAATGTGTAGCATCAGAAAAAAGAAAAGTTGCAAAGTTTTGTTGTCCAAAGGTTAAGGTAAAGAACTCACGATTTCATCAATTTTTAAGATTTATTATCTGGTGCCCAATTTATCTTCTTCAATTCCTCCAACAACATGCCATCCTTCATTTATCCCATGGCCATTTATAAGTACTATACTACAGTATATAGTACTATTTATAAAATACTCAAACACAGAATCTTGGTTATTTTGTGCCATGTGGGATAAGAAGACTAGGCTCATTTCAGTTCATTCTGTGATAGGAATATCATTTTCTGTTCTGTACAAGAGTCATCAATGGATGTCCACCTTTTCCTGGGTCTCTCTGGGAGTTGGTTTTCCTCTTTAAAAGTTCTGATGATAGTAATTAGGCTAGTTTGTGCTTCTAAGAACTGACAAGTGCACTTGAAGTATGAATATATAAAAATAAAGAAACAAAGAATGGATTTTGGACATCCATTCATTCATGGAAATGTTCCCAACTAAGGCAAGCAGTAATGGCATGATATACCAGGAAGAAAATATACAGAACCCATTTATTAAGTTGACATTGTTCCAATTATCCAGGCTTTCTTCTCTTGCCATCATAAATTGATTAGAATAGCCCATCAAGTTTTCTACCTTATTATGACTGAATGAGAACATATTTATTTTTTCTTTCCTTTTCACGTCCAGCCTTGTGGACTCTTGGACAGTGATCTCAGCATGGCTGAACAATTATCTGCTCAAGACTTCAATAATATGTAATTTCAAATTTATGGGTACCATCTTCACCAATGCAGAGGTCCTTTTTTTTTTTTTTTCTGTAATCCTTCCCATCCTCAGTATCTTTTAGTAGATAATCTTGATGAATTGCCATATCTAAAATTAATCCTATATCACTTGGTAATCTCCTCAACTCCCCTAGATTCATTCCATATAAATAATTCCTACTTCAATATATCCAATCCTAGTCTTGCTCCTGATTTATGGTGCCAATCACAAATTGCATTTTGGACATCCTGCACTGGATATCATGTAATCAGCTGAAATGAAATCTGTCAAAAATGGAATTCATTTATTATGTATTCCCTTCAACTTCATCCCTATTCTAAACTCTTTGTGATTTTGCTGTCAAATGCACCAACATTCTCCTAATCATGCAGGTTCCCTCTCTTAGTGTAATTTTTGACTAGTTCCTATTACTCACTATACTTGCCTAATACTTTATCAGATGTTGCCGTTTCTACCTTTACTGTATAATGCTCATATACCTCCTTCTCTGCACTCAAAATTATCCCATTTCTTGACCTAATAGTCTTCCTGCCTGGGCTATTGCAATAATTTTCTAATTGGTTTCCCTGCTGTCTCTCTTAGCACTTCAATCTATCTTCTACTCAGATGCCAAGAGGATTCTTCTAAAATGCAGGTTTGTGTAGGTCACCTACCTACTCAAAAAATTCTAATGGCTCCCTATTATCTTCAGGATCAAATAAAATGCCCTCTGGTATTCAAAGTTTGAGATTATCTGATTCCCTCCTAAATTCCTGATCCTCTAAGCCTTTGTTCATCTTCACACATTTTATGATGCACCCAAACTGACTTGCTTCTTGTTACTCTCACATGGCATGTCATCTCCTGACTTTATCCACTTGCATTGTCTCTCTACTGTAGTCTGTATTTCTCTCTTTTATCACTTTTGTCTCTTATAATTCCCAATTTCCTACAAAAGTCACCTCAAATTCTAGCTAGGCTTCTTTCAAAAGTCAGCCCAAATTCTACTAGACTTGGAATCAGGAAGACCTGCGTTCAAATATAAACTCTCATATTCACTAAAAGTATTAACCTTTCCCTCCTCCAGTTTCCTCATCTGTAAAATGAGGATTAAAAATAACATCTGCTTCCCAGAGTTGTTGTAAAGATAAAGCAAGGTTATATTTGTAAAGTGTTTTGCAAACAGTAGAGCACTATATAAATTCTTTTATGTTGTGTTGTATGCCCTTCCTCCTTCCTCCAGCTGTTAGTGCCTTCCATTCTGAGAATACCTTCTACCTCCTAAGGATCTTTTATACACCTACATGTCCATAAGACATGTGTATGGGGATATCTAAATGTATAGCTAGCATGAATAAATATTACTTGAGATTTTATCTGACTCTTTACATCTCTAAGGGGACCTTTTTATTTGTAGGGGATAGAAGAAGGGTCATATTGTTATTGACAACAGCCTGATTGAGAGAAGGATGGGAAAGATCGAAGATTAATGGATACAGAATTTCTTTCCTATCTCCTAATGGTTACAAAGTTAAAATAGTTGCTAATTCTACCTTCCCTTCCAATATCTCTAGTCTAAGGAAATGAGGCTCCGTCCAGAAGGAACTCTCAGACTTATAGAAACTAAGGCTATTTTCATTCAACTTTGGACCATCAGGGTAGGAATTGGGAGATTTTTCCTGACACATATGAGTATTGATTGTACTCTTGCCACTGTAAATCTTCAAGTAGAGTTTGATTGACTCTCTCCACATATGACTAGAATTAAATGTTCCCTACATTCCCTTCTAACTCTGGGATTGTATGACTTTGTGACACTGTAGTGTGTTCACTTTATAGCTTAGTTGGCTACTGGTTTCTTCCTCTGTCTTCTCCTTCAATGTTATCTTTTTTGTTCAGCCTCAATTAACTTCTTCAGTTTCTGCTCTGTTAACTTTGACAGATGCTTCAATATTGTGAATGCTGTTTGGTGTATTTTTTTGTGGCTATTAGCACTTTATATTTTAGGTCTGCAAAGTCTTTGGCGAAAACCATACTATCACCCACCAAAAGTAAATGTGTATATATTTAGATTCCATTTCTCTAGAATCATGAACGCCTAGATTGTTGGGTTTGGAAGGAATTGTAGAGCCCTTCATTCCTAATAAGCATATTTTACAGATGAGGAAAAGTGCTTCCAGCACTTCCGTAAGCTGTTTTGGAGAGATTATTTCATTCATCTTGGCATATTCTGCTTCTGATGATGATAGTACATGGATTTTGAAACAACCTTATTTTCAGTATGCAATTCTTATTCTTCCCTGCCAACAGGCATACAATTGACACATTGGCAGAAATGAATAAGGATTATATGAAGGGAAAAATATCATTCCAAAATACTTATGTAATTAATTGATTCAACAAATATTTATCAAGTGACCGCTTTGTGCAATGTTGGACATGAGGACATGAGGACATGAGTACTGAGGACATGAATATACATGAATCACAAACCCTGTTATCAAGGAGTATACAAGCTAATAGAGAGGAGTAGATGGCAAGAATAAAAGATAATTATGATGAAAAGGAAAGTGCAATAATTTCAAAGATATTCAAGCAAAACAATTTGAGAAATTTGTGAAGAAATGTATCACTTTTACCTAATAAGTTAAAAGAAGGCTCTTTTATATAAGAAATATCTTGTATAAGTTAGCAATTTAAATAATCACTTTTAGATTAGAATAGTGTTGCCACCTGAGGTAATTGTTCTAAGTGCTGGAATGCAAGAATGCCTTATTAGAAGCACTTTCCGGAGAGTTCTTATAAGTGTAGACTGGGCAAGACAAATAACTCCTTAGGGTCTCAATTCCTTCATGTCTAAAATGAAATGGTTGAATGCCATGATTCTTCCACCACTAAAGCAATTAGAAAAACCAGGAAAAAAAAAAAAACACCTTTATATTGCCTCACAAACCAAATTCTACAGAGATATAGCTTAAGTCCAAAACTGTACATCTTATCTAACTATTACATTCATCACATATCTAGCATAAAGGAATGGGGGGGGGGGGGAAGTTAGGGATGGTAGAAGTCTCAAGTAGAATCTTGGTTTATCATTTCATTATCAGATCTTTAAAATTTGTTTGGAGCTATTTTCTCCCTAGAGATGTCATTGTCACTGAACTAATTTATTAGTATTGGTTAATATTAGTTAATATGAGTAATAATATGACTAGTTACTCGGTATGGATTCATAGAAGTCTTTCCAGGTTCTTCTGACATTATTCAATTCATAACTTCTTAATATCTCATTGTATTAATATGCCATCATTTGTTTAACCATTCTCTGAAGAGGGAAACCTCCTTAGTTTTCAGTTTGGAGCATTTATAAAAAGTGCTTCCCTTAAATTGTTTATATATAAAAGTTCTCCCTCCCTTTTTATCTTTTTTGGGTCTCTGATAACACTCCATCTAATACTACAACAATCCTCTTCTGTGTATCCTATTTTCCCAGTAATCTTGAATTTAGGCATCACACATTAACTAAGATTTTACATGGACCCAGAGCTTAGCTCCGGGTATGTATGTAGATTTGTATGTATGTATGTATATTTCTATACATACAGCAGACTATTAAATAAATTCTTATCTTATTTTCTATTGTGTTTTCCCCCTTAACTAAGTAATTACATAATCTGATTAAATGTTAGAATCAGGGCTCATCTCTTTCAATCTGGTAACTCATTTACCCTCTGCATCCTTACTTGCAATTCAGAGCAGAGACTTCAAGCTAGGGAGAAACTTTAGGATCATGTAGGCTACCCCTTTCATTTTATAAGTGAGTGAAGTGAGACCAAGACAAGTGACAAGTCAACACAAGGGAAGTGACTTACCTAAAATATTACATATATTCAGAGAAAGACAGATTTTGAACTTAGATCAAGTTAGTTTGAATTGCTCAGATTTTCTACCATACAAAACAAACTAAAATCAAGCATGCCATTTTTACTTTCCTTCCATTTTATTAAGATCTAACTAAAGTATCTAAGACACTATGTGAGAGGACATTAACTTCCACACGGGATTTTTTACACATTTCTTCAACTAGTCTCCTTATATTCTTTGATTTTTCAAAGAACTAATATGCATTTATTTTAATTTCCTTACCAAATCAACCACACAGATTCTTATTGTTGCCAACAGGCAGGACATTGGAAATATGGAGAGAGGAAAGAACCATATCATTATTGTATTGCAATATTGGACCATATTCTCTAATTAAATCTAGTCTAGAGATTCAAATATACACAACAGGAATAGCTTAGGGAATGATAGGAAAATGGTAAAGTGATCTGAAAGTAGTCTTACAAATGACCCTCTGGGATTTTGTCTTTCATTGGGCAATAATCTTCTTCCACCTCCAACCCTTAATAAATTGCTGCAAAAGAACAATATTGGGAGCTATATCAACCATCCAGGGAGACTCAAAAAGTGCTGATGATCTTGATCAGTTCCTGTTTTTATTTTTTTGCAGACTCTATGATCTCTTCCTTAACAATGTCTGGGATTCACTCTCCAATTTAGCCTTTGTTTATTTTAATCTGGATTAAAGTCAAGAAAAAGATATCTTGTCCTTTGTTTCCAGATAGATGTGATTTCAGGAGAGATGAGAATGGGGGTTGGGATGTGTGTGCGTGCGTGTGTGTGTGTGTGTGTGTGTGTGTGTGAGAGAGAGAGAGAGAGAGAGAGAGAGAGAGAGAGAGAGGAGTGCTGAAGGAAAGGGGAAACAAATTTGGGAGTGCCAAGAAAGTGAGAATTTATTGCTCATGGCAGGAAGGAGTCAGGCTGCTGGCTTTAGCTTGTTAGAATGTTAGGAGTAATGGCTACTAATGAGAACTAGTCCCAGAATAAGTTAATTAGGTACTTGTCTGAGAATCAGGCAAAACTCTAACTCTCCTCTGTTTAAGTGTCTCTCTTGATTAAGACTCTAATTCTCCCCTGATTAAGTACTCAGGGTAAAAAAAAAAAAATGAGAATGCAGTTTCTTTTCCCAAATCCCTTATGTGCTTTCTCCTACCCCATACCACTCTCATCTTTTCATCTTTCTCCTTTCTTGATCTCTAATTGATTTGTGTTTTTATGCTTCTTTATGTAAAACTTTGCCTTTTTCTATTTCTTTCCCTTTCATATTTAGGGTAGCTCCATTAAAATATTTCTAAATTTGTCATAATAACTATCTATATCAAGTTTTTTCTTGTATTCTAATTCCCTTCTTGGACTATTACCCTGAATAAGTGTTTACATGATAACTATATCTGTGAAAATGTTTCTCTGATGGTTCAGGTACAGAGAATTATAGAGTTAGAGCAAACAGGGACTTTGCAAGCCATTTATTGAGTCCAACCTCTATTTTGCAGATGAAGAAACTAAGGCCCAGAAAGATGTAATTTGTGTGTTCAAAGTCACCTAGCTAATGAATTTCTTGGGTGGGATTTGAATGCAGATGTTTCTGACTGCAAATCAAACAGCCTTCTTCTCCTGATACAATATTCACAGTGTGGTAATTTGCAGTTTGGGATTTTGATTTCTCAATCAGCACTACTCCTAATACCCCATACTACTACTACTATGTTATATTTGTTACATCATGTTTAGAATTGACTCACACCAGGCCTTTGCCATTCACCAATAGCAAAGTGAGGGTTGTCATGCTGGAGATATACCAACTTTCAGTAAGATCAATTATTTTCTTCTTCATGATATACTTCATTCTTCCAATTTGTCCTTGGGTTTCTGGTTTCAAGAAATCCCTGTTCTTAAGCCCCTAGTCTGTAATTTCCTTTACTCTTTTTCAATCTTTTTCTTTTGTGTATATCATGATATGAGGGCATAGAGATATATTGTGTATTGTTGGGTAACTGTAGTGTTCTTCTTTAAAATATGATCGTCCTCTGGGAGCAGGTTTCTTTTAAGGATTTTAACAGGTAACTCTTATTTTAAGGCATAACTTATAGGAAGACATCACTTATAGTGAAGTCAAAATCTCATTACATCTGATAATTCAATATAATTCAGGCTGAAGAAAAAAGTTAACAATGTAATCAGTTAAATCTCATAAATTTGGGTTAATAAATCCCAACTAAGGCTATTCTTGCCTCTTGATTAAATTTAAAGTCATTTAATCTATAATTATTTCAGGGAGATGGAGGATCACTAGATTTTATTATTTGTTCTGCTCCTGGGTTCTAGAGTGGTTTGGACCTTAATGTCCTATTGATATACTTTTTAGGCTGTTAAGTCTTACTACTCATTCTTTTGCCCCCATGGAGATTTTTGATCTCCCTGTAGCTTAATTATTTATGTAAATTTGTTCCTCCAGAACAGGTAATATCTCATTTTCCTATGTGTATCCTTAACAGTTAGCACAATGTCTGGTATATAATAATTGTTTAATAAATGCTCTATCTTGTCTCTCTTCCTACTTTCCTCTGTTCTTCTTTCCTTCCCTCCTTTCTTTATATTTTCCTTTCCTATCTGAAAAAAACAGATTCACAGAATCATAGAAATTATGCAATGATCATCCCATCCAACCCAAAACAAACACAAATTATTCCCTCTACAAAATATCCAACAAAAAGTCATATGACTTTTTTCTAAGATTTTTAATAAGATAGAGCCCATTACTTTGTACGCACAATTTTGGTAAAGGCAACATAATTATTTGCACAGTGAAACTATATGGGGGTGAAGCCAAGATGGCAAAGTAAAGGCAGGAACTTGCCCAACCTCTCCCCCAAACTGCTCCAAATTCCTTTAAATAATGACTCTGAATAAATTTTAAAGTATTAGAACACCCCAAAAGGCTAAGTAGAACATTTTCCAAATGAAAGCAAATTAGAAGCTCAGCATAAAAGGTCAGTGACATGGGTATGGGAATCCAGCCTGCAGTTCAAGTGCAGAGCCCGCTGGTGTGGCTCTAGATCCAGCCCGGGTGGGCCTACATCTGAATCAGTGCTTTCAATGTTGGTGCCTTCCAGACCTCTCAGCCCAGAAATATCTTCTGCTGGGAGGTCAGCAGAAAAGGTCTGTGGAACCAGAGTGGGATGCAAGCGTGCAATCCCAGTGCAAACCCAGCCCTGGCCTCAGCTCCAGCCCTGATTCTGGCTTTAGCGTGGCAGGACCTCTGAATCAGCAGCAATGCTGGAGGCTTCTGGACCTTTTATCCCAGAGACAAGAGGCAAGACTCAAAAGGTCAGTGGAGAGAGTCTGTGGCAATAAGATGAGAGTCTGGTGTGCAGTCCCAGTGCAGCCCCAACCCAGGCCAACACCAAAGATCTTATAGCTTCAGTGGGGCAGGGACACCTAACAGCTCCAAGGCAGAAAAGAAAGCTTGTGGTCCTAGAAGGATTTCTGAAAACAGTTGCACAAAACTCCTGATGCATGGGACAATGCACTCTACACTCTGGAAACAGAGCCCTATTTTAAGAAGCAGTTACAAGCAGAATAGGCTAGGAAATGCACAGAAAATTAAAAAACATTCTGACCATTGAAAGTTATTATGGTGACAAGGCAGATCAAAATACACACTCAGAAGACACCAAAGTCAAAGCTCCTACATCTTAAGCCTCCAAGAAAAATAAGAATTGGGCTCAGGCTATGGAAGAGCTCAAAAGAGACTTGGAAAATCAAATAAGAGAGATAAAGGACAAATTAGGGAAAGAATTGAGAGAGGTGCAAAAGGAAATATAAAAAGCTAATGAGAAGAATGACTTAAAAAGCAAAATTGGTCAATTGGGAAAGAAGGTACAAAAGCTCACTGAGGAAAATAATTCTTTAAAAAATAGAATTGAGCAAATGGAAACTAATAACTATGAGAAATCAATATATAATAAAGCAAAACCAAAAAAATGAAAAAAAAATTGGAAAACATGTCAAATATCTCATCGGAAAAATAACTGACCTGGAAAATAGATCCAGGAGAGTTTATTGGTCTATCTGAAAGTCATGATCAAAAAAGCCTGGACATCATCTTTAAAGAAATTATCAAGGAAAACTTTCCTGAAATTCTAAAACCAGAGGGTAAAATAGAAATTGAAAGAATCCACTGATCACCTCCTGAAAGAGATCCCAAAATAAAAACTTCCAGGAATGTTATGGCTACATTCCAGAACTCCCAGGTCAAGGAGAAAATATTGCAAGCATCTAGAAAGAAACAAGTCAAGTATAGTGGAGCCATAGTCAAGGTAACACAAGGTTTAGCAGCTTCTACATTAAAAAACTGGAGGGCTTAGAATATGATATTCCAGAGAGCAATGTAGATAGGATTGCAACCAAGAATCATCTATCCAGAAAAACTGAGTATAATCCCTCAGAGGAAAAGTGGTCATTTAAAGAAACAGGATTTTCAAGCATTTATAATGAAAAGACCATTGCTGAATGGAAAATTTGATTTTCAAATACAGGACTCTGGAGAAGCATGGAAGGATGATACTTTTAATTCATTCAAACATTCTCCATTATTATGGCAATTGGAAATATATATTGACAGAGGGCACAGGTATAGGTTGAATATAAGTGGATAATATATTTTTTTAAAATGATGAAATTAAGGGGTGAGAGAGGAATGTACTGGTAGAAAGGGGAAGAGAGAACTGGAATGGTGCAAGATATCTATTATAAAAAAGAGTCAAGAAAAAACTTTGACAGTGGAGAGGAAGAGAGGGAGAAGATGATAAGTGAATGAACCTTAGTCTAAGCAGAATTGGTTCAAATAAGAAATAGCATGCATATCTAATAAGGGTATAGAAATTTATCTTAACCCACAGGAAAACAGGAAAGGAATGAAGCATGGGAAGGGAGGGAAAATAGTAAAAGAGAAAACATATTGAAGGAGGGAGAGATCAGTAGCAAAACACTTTTGAGCAGAGACAAGATGAAAAAAGAGAGAGAATTAATGGTGGAAAATATAATTAGCTATAGTAATTATAAAAAAAAAGATTTAAAGCAAGTTTCTCTGATGGAATATTATTGTTTTCTGGGAAATGATGAGCAGGATGCCCTCAGGAAAAGAAAAAAAAAAAACCCTGAAAATTCTCTATGAACAAAGTAAAATGTACTGTATGCAAACTAATAGCAATGTTCTGGCATAACTAGCTGTAAATGACTATTATTCTCAGTAGTACAGTCATACACAACTACTCTGAAGGACTTGTGATGAAAAACCCTATTCGTATCCAGAGAAGGAACTGATTGTGTATGAAGTCAGATGGAAGCATTCACTATTTCTCTATCTCTTTATTTTTAACTTAATTTTTCTTGAGAATTTTTATTTTCATTAGGATGGGTCATCTATGTTTTATTCCACAACCTGACTTTTGCATAACCTCACATATGGTTTTTTAATTGTGGGTAAGGATAAGGGAGAAAAGATAGAACTCAAAAATCTTAAAAACAAAAATCTTTTTAAAAAATTGTTTTGAATATAACTGGGGAAAATGTTAAATAAATAAAGTTAAAATATAAAAAGAAGAAACTATATTAAAATCTTTTAGGCACTGTGTAATTATTTAATGATTCTTTATGACAAATTATCTCTGCAGTGGCAATGGAGTTTATGTCAGAGCAGGAGCTGGTGGTTTTGGCTAGACTCCACTTGAGGAATAGCCCACTATGATGTGCTTTTGTTGCTGAACTGGTTTAGAGTGCTTTAAAGACACTTAAAGATCTAGGAATTAGTCATTTGGACACTATAATTCCTCTTTATAAAATAAAATGATGATGATAAAGTTATACTGATAACCAAACTCATTTTAAATTCTTCTACAAAACATTAGTCCCGTGGCAAAAGCTTAAATTTTAACCATTAACAACTCCAATGATGAAAGAATCTCACAATCTTTTAGCTGTGAAATGCTTTTGTAAAATAATTTCACTGATAATCTGTCTAGGCCACTGTGTTTCCTGGAATTTTGCCTTGCCATCTGGTAAATATTTGGTATCCTGTTTGGGGAGTTCATGTCAAAGTTTTCTCAGATTACTGCTATCAGTTGGGGAAAAAAAATCTTTGTAGTTAAATATCTCCAATAAAAATCCAAGTCTTCTCTTTTGATAGATAATATATATATATATATACACATATAGTATTACCTGTCACATATATGTACATGCATATATGATTCCTTCTGCTAATAGTTTAAATCTCAAGTTACTGCTATCAGTTAGGAAAAAAAAATCTTTGCAGTTAATTATCTCCGATAAAAATCTGAGTCTCCAATCTTAATAAATAATTAATAGGTATATGTATATATACACATTATTACCTATCATATATATGTATATGTATATATGATTTCTTCCTTCCTTATCTGTAAAAACATATGCACACGTTTAAAAATACCTGTTATTTTATCTATTCTGTATATGCATATGTGCCTGCTAATTACCTATCATCTATTTCTCTATCTATAAATTACTTATGCTAAAATTACATCTATTAATTGGCTATGTTCACACATACACAGAGGCATATACATCTGTTAATTATCTTTTCATTATAAACATATATATATATTATATGTATGTTTAGTTATAATTTTTATATAGAAAACATATTTATATGTATATTTAAAATATACAAAGACAAAATTTGCAAAAGACAAAATTTGCAAGCCATCAACAGTCGGGATAAATTTTTTGATTTGATTATAAGGGGCTGTGATAGTACAGGAACATTTATTCACTGTTGTTGAAGTTATGAATTAATCAAACTTCTGGAAAACAATTTGGCAATATGTATCAAAATTACTAATCTTTATATACCTTTAAACACAGAAATTCCACTACTAGGCATATATTCCATTAATATCAGTAACAAAAACAAAGGTCCATTTATGAAAATTTATTTTATAACAATACTTTTTATATTTGCAAAACAAAATTATAAACAAAGTAGATGCTTTTCAATTTAAAAAGGACTCAATGAATTCCTAGATGGCAAAGTGGATGGAGTGCTGGGCTTAGGAGTGTGAGACTCCTCTTCTCAAGTTCATACTGGCCTTAGATACTTACTAGGTGTGTTTGCCTCCGATTTCTTATATGTAAAATGAGGCAAAGAGGGAAATGATAACCTACTCTAATACTTCTTTCCAAGAAAACATCAAATGAGGTTATGAAGAATTGGATATGATTGAAACAACTGAACAATAGCAGCAACATATGAATGAAATGAAATGCTACAATAGCACAGGAAATTCAACAATTTACAAACATTTATTAAGAAGGTTAATAGTGAGAGAGAAGTCATAAAGAGCAAAAGCATGACTAAGAGTACGGATGTGGGAGAATATAGTTTTAATGGAATAGAAGGATCCAATATGAATAAAGCACAGGGTCAATGGAAAAAAAGGCCAGATAGGTAGGGAGCAATGATTAGTTCAGGGCTGTGATATAAAAAGTATTCAATATATGTTTCAAATAATGAATGACTGTCAAATTCATTATAATAGCTATTAGGAATTTAAAGTTAAATCTGGTATATATTTGGGGAAAAATCTAAATCTTTTTACAGGCATAATAACAAATAAAACAGATAGTTAGCCAAAAGAGTCATTAAATAGGGTACTGGAAAGCAGTACCTTGAATCTAAGGAGCCATCTCCATTTCTTCTTGTCTTTATCCTGCCACTTGATCCAGAGGAGGGAGTGTGATGACTTTGAATAGCCCTCCCTCACTTAAATCCAATTAACTTACAAATCATGAAATCACCTTCCTGACATCCTAGTCCTTTTTAAGAATGAAGGACAAACAACAACTTGTGAGCCGTAGTAGCTGCCTTACTGGGGACCCAACTGACCAGTTTCAATTGGCAAAGAAGCTCCTTCCTTCCTTCCTTCCTTCCTTCCTTTCCTCCTTCCTTCTTTCCTTCCTTCTTTCCTTCCTTCCTTCCTTTCTTCCTTCCTTCCTTCCTTCCTTCCTTCCTTCCTTCCTTCCTTCCTTCCTTCCTTCCTGCCTTCCTGCCTTCCTTCCTTCCTGCCTTCCTTCCTTCCTGCCTTCCTTCCTGCCTTCCTTCCTTCTGTATGGAAAAGGTGAAGAACTTACAGATCAAGCGCATATTGATCAAAGACTGTTAGCTAAAGCCTTAAAAGCCTCAGTTTAGTGTGATTTTACCTAAGGCCTGGACTACATTCCATTGCCCAAAAGGGGATACATGTTGAGGAAGAATGTAATTTTAGATAAGGCCTGGACTATACCTCACTGTTAAAAAAAAAGAATACATGGCCAAAGAAGCTATACATCACCTTATCTACTGTATTCCACTGACCAAAAAGGAGAATAGAGATTTATGTGATCAATCACAACATAGAGAGGGTGGGATTTTGGGGGTTCTTTGTCTGAAATGTATAAAACCTGTGAACATTTCCAAGGGAGTGGCTCTCTCCTGCTGTGAAATCCCGCTCACAGACTATGATGGGATCTGCTTCTTGAGATTCTAATAAATAATTCTGCTTTTTATGAGTGTTCTCTGTAGTAGTCAATTTGGGTAGGTCTCTGTCCCAAACACTCCCTCCCTCACTTCCTTCCTTCTTTCCTTCCTTCTTTCCTTCCTTCCTTCCTTCCTTCCTTCCTTCCTTCCTTCCTTCCTTCCTTCCTTCCTTCCTTCCCTCCCTCCTTTCTTCTCTACTTGCTTCCTCCTTTCTTCCTTTTTTCCACCTTCTATCCTTCTCCCCATTTCTTTCTCCCTCCCTCCCTCCTTTTCTCCATCCTTCCTCTCTCTCCCTCCTCTCCCTCTATCCAGAGGGTATCATACCTTTACCTGTGGGTGTTCTGCCCAAAGACATATAAATTTTGATTTTTGGAATCTCACAAAAAAGTTTGGGTTTTACAGGATAAATTTCTTTCTTAAAGACCACTCCTTAAACCCAAATCACTGGCTTTCTTGCAATATCTAAAAATCATAACTCAAGCTTCCTTTGGTCATTATTTGGGTCCTGATGGCGCAGAGTGAATGTAAATAGCAATTGTATCTGTTTTGACCAGAAACCATGAGGGTATTCCACTGCCAGAAAGATTTTTTTTTCCTTTCCTTTTCTCTTCTTTTCTTTTCACTAGTAAAAAAGATACCTTTGTTGTTGTTGTTGTTTTTGCCTCATTTCTTATCTAGGTTTAATTACTGAATAGACATTGCCTCAGACGAATTGATACCTGCTAAAGACCTTATCTTAAGAAGGTCAAGGTCTCCCACTGCATCCAGGGCAATGTCTATTTGTCCTAATTTAAATCTTGCCACTGGATCCAAATGACTTCTGAGAAGAGAGTGTTGCTGATGATTTTGTACAGGTCTCCCTTACCTAAATCCAATTCACTTTCAAATCATAGTACTACCTATCTGATTCCATGGTCTTCTTCAAAAAATGAAGGACAAACAAAACAACAAACTATGTGAAAGGGAATATATGAAGCACAAAGACAAAGACATGTTCTATGAGAAAATAGGAGATAGAATATAAATGAAGTGATAAGAATAAGGTATTTGAGAAACATGAGAAAACATATCTAAATTACTAGAAAGTAATGAAAACAGAACCAGAAGAATAATACCCATCAACTATAGGCATATAAATGAATATACTATGAGATACACTATCAGTTAAAGTGATGACCTATTCTCATTACAGGGAACATACTTTCTCTTGAGTGAGAGGTGGTAACCCATAGGTATGGAAAGTTTCATTACTTGTCAATCATGGTCATTGTTTCATCCAGGTTTGCCTGTGTGTCTGTTTTATAAAGAACAAGGGAAGCTAGGTGATACAATAAATAAAATGCCAAATCTGGAGTCAATAAGACTTATCTGGCTGAGTTCAAATCTGGCATTACACATTTACTAGCTATGTGATCTTGGGCAAATCACTTAACCCTGTTTGTCTCAGGTTCCTCATCTGTAAACTGAACTGGAGAAGGAAATAGCAGTCCACTCTGGTATTTCTGCCAGGAAAGCCCCAAATGGTGTCATAAAGAGTCAGATATGACTGAAATGACTGAAGAAATACTATAGGGTGTGTGTGGGGGGGAGTTACTAGAACTTAAAAAAAAAAAACAGAATGCTATAATTTTATTGGTGTAAGGAGATCTTAGTGAAATACTTCCTCTACCAAAGTAGAACCAAACCTTTTCTGATAGTTATAGTCAAAGAAAACTGCCTCCTTCTCTTTGAAATTCAATAAATAGGTCAGGGATGTACTGTCAATATGTGAGAGAGATGGGACTTTTACCCAGGTTTTTCTGTTTAGCAAAAGAAGTTCTCTATATACTATCTCATACCATCTCAGTAAGAAGATTTGTTGTGTAAAAATAAAATACATCAATAAAGTAAGAAACTGGTCTCAGTGTCCTAGTTTGATGATGATACATAAACCTGAGATAATGGACATTCATTTAGAAATTAATCTTAATTTCAGGGGTATTGTGTGATTGCTTTGCTACTAATTGGAAATTGCATGGGCTTTTATATGTGCTCCTTCTTAAAGATTGTGATTATGTTTGTCTTACACTTTGTTAGCAAGTCATCTTGCAGGTCAGTGGCTGAATATAGGTAATACAAGACATAACATGGGAGATAGGATGGCATGAGAGATTGACTGTTGACAATTTTAAGTATATTTTTATCAGGTTCCACTCTTCAGATCAATGAATTTTTGTAATGTTCTGGTTATCTTTCTGGAGGTCTTTGGACCAGCCTTTGTTTCAGCTGAGTAATCACCACGAGAATAGCCAGGGATAAAGTCGAAATTCTTTACTATCTCCTTCACAGTCTGTCTCTTTGCCTGGGATCTGGGCTAGCTTTCTGGAAGCCCTTTAGATGGGACTTGGTCTCAGTGGGGGAAGCAGAAGGACAGGATAGGCACCACAGTGGTGGGAGATAGCGTGAATGTCCAGTCCTTGTTGGCTCTTATGTATACTCTATTAAAATTACATCATTGTAGGTGTGAATCTTGTAGAATAGGTACAAATCTTGTAGAACTATATTAAATACTAAGTATATGTATTGAACTAGAGAACTATTAATCACCATGTTAAACTAGATAACCATTGTGTTATCAATTCCCCTGAGTTAGCACCTTGTTTCAAGTATGCTTCTCCAGAGTTCTGGCTCTCTACAAATTTCAATTCAATTCAACAAACAGTTATTTTGCACTTATCGTGTGCTAGGCACTTGTTAGAAAAATGGGTATCTAAAGACAAAACAACAGTCCTTACCTGCAAGGAGTTTATATTCTATACTGGGCATTACTTCATTCCTAGTCATCATCTGAAGTCAGAACACAGTGTTGAAAAACTGATGTAAATCTTGATTGATTGTTATTATTACAGTTTACCCCTGGAGGACAACTAAATGATAGTGGATAGAATGTTTGAAGACTTGAGTTCAAATCTACCTTCAGACACTTACTTTAGGAAATTCAATTAACCTGTTTGTCTTTGAAGCAGCTAAGTGGCTGAGTGGATAGAACACTAACTAGTCTTGGTCAGCAAGAGTCTGACTTCAACACAGGCCTCAGACACTTAACAGCTATGTGATCTGTGACAAATAATTTTACCTTTGTTTACTTTAATTCATAGAGAAAGAAATGGCAAACCACTGTCTATTCCCATGGACAGTATGCTCCAGAAACATGATTCTTCATAAGCTCCTAGGATATTCATGTATTCATTATTCTCTAGGCTGAATTCCTATTTCCCCAGATTTTATCCAATTTCAGGATTCCTTCATCCTCCCTCCCCACTTTCCAGCTTCCCCTTATATATTTTCTTTTTCTATTAGAAAAGCTCCTTGAGATCTAAGATTGTCTTTTCTGTTTATATTTTTATTCTAAGTGCTTAGCAAAATGCCTATTCACATTAAGCCTTAAAAAATGTTTGTTGAATATCAACAACTTGATTTGAGTAGGATGTATTGGAGAAGATTTTGTTTGTTTGTTTACTAAAAGGCAAAGAATATGAGAACTGAAAAAGTTGGGAAACGTCTGGTGTAAAAATAATGTGGAGGATATGTTTTCAACTCCTTGGGAAAAAATTTATTATAATATGATTCTTCTTCTTTTTTTTTTTTTTTTTTTTTTTTTTGCATTTGAAAGAGACTGTATGGGCAGTTTATGGAAGCCTACAAACCCCCTTTTAGCAGTTTATATGAATAAGATAAAATACAAAAAATTACAAAGGAAACAAATTTTTTTTTAAAGTTCATAGATCCCAGGTTAAGAAACCCTGATTTAAATCAACTTTATTTTGATCATATTAAAAAAACAGAATATTTTTGATAAAATTCATTTATTTGAATGCAAAAGAAGATTTCAACATTACTTAAATTAGGAGTAGAGCTTCATTCATACACTTTGAAGGAAACAAAGCATTCCTGGTAAAAAAAATTGATATGATGGTATTTGTCATAGCAGTTACATTTAATACTTCTATATTGATGTCTTTCACTCCTTTGCCCTCGAGGAATAAGCAAAGGACACAGCATTTACCTTTCCAGGTAGACACGGCATTTCTCACATATCAGCTTGATGAATGGAATCAAAGGACATGATTGATTGTACAGACACAGTTCACGAATTCACATGCTTTTCTTGGCAATGCATTTCAAACTAACTTAATGAAAATATCATGTTCATCACTCTGACTTTATGAGGAACATTCGTATTCTTTAGGGGTATAATTATTCGAGTGAGATTTTTCTTCCCTGAAATGGCTATGTTATAACAATGGATGTTATGGCACAAGAATTTTTTCTTGGCTAGATACCATTGATTGGACTTATGAAATAGTAAAGGATTCTTTTGTTTCTTTTCCTAGTGCCTGGCATATATTAGGAATTCAATAAAAATGTTTTGAGTTGGCTTGAGTGCTCTTTCTAGATTTAGTTGAATAATTATGACAGTTGACATGAGAGTAGCTCAGCACCAAATAGGGATTCTAGATACTAGAAGAAGAGCAGGAAGGAATCTTTGAGATTATGTAGTCAGCTTTCTTATTTTAGAGATAACACACACAAACATATACTTATTATGACACAGACAGTATCAGATGTGTCATATGAACTCAGTAACCTCTCTCAAATAATTCCTCTATTTACCAAATATACTTTAAAATATTTGTTCTGATTTTTTTTTCTTCTGTGGTGATTATAACATTATGAAAAAATTATCAAACATGGAAATTTTTATATATAATGGTCAGAAAAATGGACATTTGAACATAATACCAAGAATGCACTATATGCAACTGATTTCCCTTTAATATATACTGAATTTAATATGATAGTATCCACATTACTCTGCTTTTTTGTTTACCTAATTCTGCTGATGTATTTTAACAATTTAATTATTCTTCTATTTCTTCTGCTTTCTTTTCTCCTATCACTATCCTTATTTCTTTACACTCTTCC
This sequence comes from Sarcophilus harrisii, assembly GCF_902635505.1. NCBI lineage: Eukaryota > Metazoa > Chordata > Mammalia > Dasyuromorphia > Dasyuridae > Sarcophilus > Sarcophilus harrisii. The sequence continues at coordinate 76,059,691 of NC_045426.1, forward strand.
TCAATAAAAATTCACCTTTATAACAAAAGCATATTCAAGCAAAATAAAGGTGTGTTGTAATATACTGAAAATGTTTGCATTCCATCATCTATTAGCATTCCATCATCCATTTGCTAAGAGGCTGGGTATATGCTTCAGGGATCCTGAGTGGTCATTTTTTTTTTTTTTTAATTAAGGATCTTACATTTTTCAGTTATTTTCCTTAAAAGTATTGTAGTAATTAAAAAAAAAGGTTCCAATGCTCTTCTCACTTCACTTTTCAGTTTGTTCTAGTTGCAATAACCTCGGTCCATAACCATGTAATCCTTTGGAGACACAGTATGCTTCAAATCAAGTTATTGATGATTTAAATCTTGTTTTCATCTCTTCTGTGGAATTATATTTAGATTTCAATGCTTATTATAATTATACTTTAGACTTCAATACAATATCTGTGATGTCACCTACATGGGTACATTCCCTCCATTAATACTAATAATAACTCATTATGTTTTTTAGCCTGAGTAATTCTTGTTCATCTTCTAGAAATCTTTAATTTCAGCCCTACTCAATGTTCTAGAAGTATCCTTACTCATCTTTTGATATTTTATGAGACCCATGAAACATTCAGCCAAATTTGTATATTTGTTTTCCCTCATTCTTGCTATGTGACTAAACCAAATCTATGTCTACTTTTAAAAATATGACAAGCTTCATGTCTATTCACATCCCAAATCATAGGATTTAATACATATGTACTTATATATACATATAAATATATATTTATTATGTGTGTATGTATGAAAGATAGGTAGTTCATTAACATTGTATGTAGGCATTCACTACATTTCAATTCAATTAAACACAACCTTCTCATATGCTTTGTTTAGACATAGTGCCAGGCACTGCATGGTACAAAGATGAATATCAACAGTCCCTATTTTTATAACTTGCTTATTTTCTTAATGGTTATTATTATACTGTCTTAGTCAAAAGGGATATCCCAAGCCCTTATAAAATTACTACATGTTATGCTGACCCATCAATTTTAATTTTTTTTTATTTTTTCTGCTACAATTCCTTTATGCTATAAAGCTTGGCTAATTTAATTGTACCAATATTTTATTAAAGTCCATCTTTCCATAATATTAAAAACTTCCTAAAATTGTAATACAATGAACATTTATAAACAACCTTCTGTATCTCTCAGAATGTAGTGTGCTCTCAATGCAGGAGTCTCTACAAAGTTTAGAGATGTCATAGTTCATTTTGTCCTCATGGAAATCCACTATCAATTAGAGAGGAGAAAAAAAAAAACTAATGAAAGGAGCTTCGATTTATAGTTGTGGAAAATGTATTGGAGTAGTATAGAATAATGTGTGAGGTCTGAGCTGAGTAGGTGGTTGTTACTAATTGGCAGTGCATTCAGGCACAATCATGCTTCTTGAGGACATAAAACCCTTCAAAACCAACTAAACAGTCTTGGATTTCAAGGAAATAAATCTACCGAGTAAAAAAAACATATAAAATACAAATATATATATATATATAGAATATATATATATATATATATAGAATATATATATATAGAATGCATTCAATGAAAGATGGGAAGGATTCAGTGACAAATGGAAATGAAAAAGGCATCATGGCATAAAGAGTTAGCCTTTGAGTCATGAAGAAATGAGTTCAAATCTCCCTTTGAATATTTATGACCTGTGTGATTTAATTGATTAATTAGCTGTGTCTCAGTTTTCTCATCTGTAAAAGGAAGGTGTTGGACTTTATGGTCCTGAAATTCTATTCTAGTCCTAAATCTCTAATTTTATGACTCCCATGGACAATTTCAATGGAGAGCTTATGCAAAAAAATGGTGCACAGGAGGCAGTATGTCATGGATGTTGAACCAGATAAACTGGGCTGGAGCATAGAAAGTATGAAATAAGGACCAAGTTAAACCCTTTCACTTTTTATTTTTGTTGTTTTCTGAAAGATAATAATTATATCTTTGACAAGTAATGAAATAGGCAATGAACTTGTGTTGTGCTACCGGGAACTGTCAGAACACACAGGAGCCACCTGACAGTGTCTGTTGGAGATCCAACCCAGACCAGCAGAATGAATCTCCTCTTGTGAAAGGATGATACAAGGAAACTGAGAGGCAGTTGCTGTTCTCTGACCTCTCTGACTAAGAGGCCGTTGCATTGTCTGACCTCTCTCCTCTTCCCTCTGCCTCCAGTTTATCTCATTCCCAGTGCACAACACCTGTGTCAGCAAAGGTTGCCTTGCAACTCCACAGCTGTGGAGGCTCCTTGGGGAATTGACCTATCCCTTAACAACCCCCTGCTTTTTTTTTTTTTTTTGCTGTTATTTTCCTTCCGCCCCACCCCCCCCTTCCCCCCCTATGGTTGGCACATTGAGGAATGCAAGCAGCACTATCACCTCTGGATGGTTGTAGCAGGTGTTGATCTTATCATGGAGGCAAACTTTCAAATAGAAAAGAGGATTATAGTCAGAACAGGCATTTAAGTCTCTCATCAGTCTCCTGACTCAGCCTTTTGATGTATTGACCCATTTGATTACCCCAACTAAAAAAGCTTACTTTTTCTACTCTTGGCTCAATAAGGAATTAAGTAACTATTGGCAACACTTTTTTCCATCCAGATGACAGCTTCCTGAAGGAAAATGAGGGCACTGTATCTCCAAGTTCCTTTCTTGCCCTAATAGTCTATGACTCAATACTTTGTGTTTTATGGATGTGTTTCTGCCACAGTATACAAAGAAATTGCCGGTTACATTGTGGAAATTTTTTAAAGGGAGGATAGCAAATAAAGAAAAAGCAATAGTTGGGAGAGCCTGGTTCTAATTCTAGCTCCATTCCCAACTGTGTACATTGAAGTTTTTACTTGACATTTTAAGTCTTAGTTTCACTTGAAAAAAATAAAAAGGGAGAGAGAGGGTCAATGCATCAAGAATCTGATTTCAGTAGGATGAAGTTTACAAGCTGGGACAAAATTCCTATAATTTATAGTCTTTCAGATTTGCCCAAGGCTCAGAAAGCTTTCATTAAGTGACTTGCCCATAGACTCATAAGCTAGAAGTGGGAGTGAAACCCCAGTTTCTCCTGCCCTTTATCATGTCAAGCTCCCTTGAGGGTAGGGTAGGGCATATTAATCATTAAAATCTCATTAAGTTCTAAACCATTCCATGACCTTTATCCAATCATCCAAGTCTACCAAAGAAACCAGGGATCAAGTTTGTTTAATCTTATTTGCTATGGTATAGGAATGGTTCTTTGAAAATAGACCTTTGGGCCAGGATGTTAATGTGAGGACTTCTGTGTATACTCTAACTTCTTATTAAACTATATTAGGCAATGCTTCAGTGATACACAGAATGGAATTCCTGTATTTCTGGTTGTCTTTATAACATGTCTGGGTGCCCATGCCCTTGCCAGGGATGAACACACAGACATAACACAACAGATTAAGAAGTGGGAAATTTGCCAGTATTTAGCCAACATGACACTAAACAACTTCTTTGTCTGATTATTTTCATTAAATCGATAGACTTTTAACTTAATGACTGGGATTCTCATTAATAATAGCTCAGATTTATATAATGTTTTCAGGTTTAGTAATTTGGCCTTCATATATTAGCTGTCTGACCTTGTGCAAATCACTTAACTGTGGTGTGCCCTAGTTTCCTTAATATAAAAGTGGAGATATTAATGATAGCTCTTGCCTCTCAAGATTATGAAGTTCAAACAAGATACTATTTGTCAAGTGCTTTGCAAGAGTTGCCAGCCCATAGACACTTACTAACTACTGTTCACTTCCTTCTTATTTACTCACAATAGTGGAAAAGTCAGGAGTGAACATATTCCAATTTTACAGTTAAGGAAATGGATTTAGAGTTGAAGTGACTTACCTAGGATAATAATAATGCCTAACATTTATATGGCACTTGAAATTTTAAAAATATTATTTATAGATATTTTACACACATCTCATTTGATCTTCACAACAAGTCTGGGAAGTAGATGATATTCTCTATTTTATAGAAGAAGCCAAGGTGGATGAAGATTAAAGTGATTGCCCACAGTCAGGGAGTTTTGTGTCTGAGAGAGGATATAAACTGGAGTTTCAATGTTCTCTCCACTGTGTGATTCTACCAATCTTTTCACTTCACTCCAGGAAAGTGATATATAAAGTTTAAAAAAAATGCTTTTTCATTCACTTCACTTCTGTTAATTTTATTCAATCCTTCATTCACTCATTCATTCACCACTGCTGTCTCTTAGTAATAAATACCATTTACAAAGCCCTTTATAGATTTTATAATATTTGATTCTCATAATCCCATGAGGTAGGCATCCATTTATGTGTGTATCTGTGTATAGATATGTAGCTATTCATATCCCCATTTTGCAGATAATGGCAGTAGGGTACAGAGAGATTAAATGATTTGCACATGATTACTCAGCTCAAAAATGACAAATCTGGGATTCAAATTCAGGTTTTGTTACTCCTGTACTTGTCAATATTACATGGTAGTATGACAGCAAAATGTTTCTGGTTAATTAAAATTTTTGTTTTCATCTTTGGTGTTTCAAATATGTTCCCATTAAAAAAATTTTTTTTTCAAACCTTTATGATTTCCTCAAGCATAAAGAAACAAAACTTTCAACTACTTTTGGTCACTGAAAACCTTTTCCTCTGTTATAATTTCTGTTGACATCAACAATAACAAAAAACCAAAAACTTTTTTTGGCTCTAGGAGCAAATATTCATTTGCTCACAAGGATGTGTGTATGTGTGTGTGTGTGTGTCTATGTTCTACTTTCTATTCCTAGCCAGTCTGGTTTTCTCATCACGCCATTGACACCAGACTGTTAGCTATCATCTTATCTTTTTAATCTAGACCATATGGTAACACTTTAAATTAAGGTAGCATGTATACATGTTAATCCTAATAGATGTGACTGACTTTGTTCTCAGACTCCCTGGCACCACATCTCACTAGTGTTAAATCATGTGACTCAAGCAGAGACTTTTTATTGGCGCCTACTACGACAATCTGGGATGGGATCAACTTCCTGACTCGCATTAAAAGTTTGCATGTTTCAGCACAAGCAATTTTAGAGAAGTGAGCAGTAATTACACTTGACCTTAAAATTTTCAGGTTCAAAGGAAACATAGCTTCCATTTTCCAATGATCATCCACCATGTACATGTTAAGTCCTTAGAATATATAAGCTGCTCTCATCATTAGTCTAGACAGGTGGGTATTTTGATTATCTATATACCGGGCAAAGTCAGCATTTGGGGTTCCCTGATTGATTTGTAAGAATGGAGCTTTCATATTTCATTTAAAAAAAATCTATAGCAAGTATTGAATAATAAGTTTCTTTGTATGAAGGTTTTAAAGAACAAATCTTACAAAATACTAAATCAACAAAGTCTAAATATATAGAAGTAGTTATGTGGGTTTGAAAGTTATGTGAAAATTCTGAAAACAACTTAAGCTTTTTTATAAATTATAGGATTTTAGATTTGGAACTGGAAAGGAACTTCAGATGTTATCTACCTAAAATAAACCCTCATTTCATAGATAAACAAACTGAGGAGAAATGAGGTTTTTAAAAAAATGATCAAAGACAAACTACATCAAAGACAACTAGAATTTGACAGAATGAGAACTCAGTTTCCTCACCTATAAAATGAGAGTGTTGGACTAGGTGATTATTGAAGCCTTTTCTAATTTGAGATCTAGTATTATTCTATGATCCTATAATGTTAATCCAGGTTCTCTGACTCACAGTGAAATCTGCTTAGAAGAAAATAGAAGCCTATGATTATACTTCTTTTTAAACATTGAAACATTTTCACGAATGGCCTAAGATTAATTTTCTGGTAATAAACCTCTTAATTTACAGTTTTCATGTCAAAGTCAAGCTATTAGTTTACAAAATTTACAAAGAAATTACTAGTGCAACAGGCCGAATATATCAACTTTGTCAATACAAGTATTTCCTTGGAGTATAGTCTTACTATAATGAAAATCAGGTATAATTGTTTGGTATTTGTAATTCAGTACTGTTGTTGTCAGACAGTCATTCAGTTGTACTTGACTTTTTGTGATCTCATGGGTCACAAAATGTTAGTACTGGACTTTTTTTTTTTTTTGTGGCAAAGATACTGAAGTGGTTTGCTATTTCCTTCTTCAGTAAAATAAATTAAACAGAAGTTTAATTAATTTGTCCATGGTCCCCCGTTAGTAAGTGTCTGAGAGACTAGATTTGACTTGGATCTTCCTGACTCCAGTTGCAACACTCTCTATCCATTGAGCCAACTCATTTCTCTTAGGTAATGTGATAACTTAGATTCATGACTTAAGAGAAAGTCCCTGATGAGATCCGAGTTTCAAATAGTACATATAGTTCTATTCTAAAAATTCATCAATACTGTGCTATGGTTTAGGAAGACCATATTTTTAGTCAATAGATTGCAACAAAATGATATGCAAGCAATATCAAAATGATACTGAAGTAAACATGTCTGGAATGACTTTTCACACATTCCTACAGTCCATGGTTTAGTGGAAAACACTAGATCTAAAGTGAATTGAATCTGGGTTCACATTCTGTTCTGAAATAACAGTTCTATGATCTGAGAAATTAACTTCCTTTTGTGAGCCTCAAATTTCTCATCTATAAAATGGGGACAATAATACTTATACTATCTAATTCAAAATTTTGTCTGTAGGAAAGTTCTATAGAAATGGAAATTATGAAACTGATTAAAGCCAAGGATCATAAGATTCAGTTGAAAGGCATTAACTACCTCCCTTGAAGAGCCAAATTCCTCAATACATTTTATTGTATTGGAAATTAGAAAGAAGTTATTATTTAGATATTTAAAAATTAGAAAGAAGTTATTATTTAGATACTTAAAATGTTTTTATAAGAAAATTGATTTCTTAAAGCACTTTGTAAACTCAGTCCTGTTCTCTATCTTCTTCACCACTCTTAGTAAATAATTTCAATTTTTGTGACAATTGAAGCAACATTTCGGTCAATTAAGCAACCACTTATCATGCCCTTATTGTGTACAAGACAGTGACACAGAACAATTTAAAAAAGTGACATAATGCTTAGTCAAGTTTTCTTATAGAACTTCATATTCCCTTCACTTTATCCTTGCCTAGAGATTCAGAGAAATATAAGTTAAATAAGAGTTAGGAGGTTCTGACCTGCAGCCAATGTGTGCATTTTAGTGAATGATCATTACAGCAAGGTGACAGGAATACAGCAGTTGCAGAATCACAGAGTTTTAAGGACCATCTAGTTTAACTAAAACCTGAGTAAGAATCCTTTATACAGTATTTGTGACATGTAGCTGTCTAGTTAGTCTTCACTTAAAATCTTTAAGCAAGGGCAACCCCATTATGTCCTATGGATGCCTGTTGTATTATTCAGCAATTTTGGTCTTTCTGCTGTTCACCCTCTTTGTCCTTTTGCAACTTCTCATTACTTTTGGTTCTATCATTTAGGGCCAACCATAACAAGTATGATTCTTCTCCTACAGGATAGCTGTTTAAATACCTAAAGATAATTATCATTTTCTCGCCTAGACTCCCTAGGCTAATTATCCCCAAGTGTTTCGCTCCTTCAGTACATAAAGGTATTAATGTAAAACCTTTCTGCGGCTTAGTTTCAAGGAGAATGACAAAGTTACTAACTTCTGTCATATAAAGGTGGTATTTTATGCTTGCATAATATAAATGCCTTGGCACCTACTGCAAGGTATGTTAAATTTCATTCATTCTCTAGGGTTCTTTATTGCCCTAAAGGAGATTTATGGGAATACAGGCTCTCTGTATATGGTTCTAAATATCATCAATGTTGTTCTCTCAATTGGAGTGAGTCAGTTACTGTTCTAATTCCATTAATCATTAATAATCAGAAGCTTTTGCATAAAAATATTTTCTTCAGAAAGTGTTATCACAAATATACAAATTTATTCCCCCAACAAGTGGGAGGCATAATTTCTCCACACCCTCAATTTTTGATGAAGGAAAGGCTTAGAATTTAGCCTGATTATAGGCATAATCCCAGTTATAGATCATATAGAGCATAGATGCTCTCTTTCTATAGAGCATAATCCCAGTTCCTTGTTCAAAACTCTCCTCAGACTTGAGTCCCAAACACTTTGACTTCTATGTTGGATTGGTTGTATCATTCTGCCTATAATCTTGGCTCTAAATTTAATCATCATAGTTCAAACTCCTGGATCCCCTGGAGAATCCTGGGGAATATTGCTGTATGTGAAACTGAGAAAGACTCTTAAAATAGAACAGAAGTAACACTTCCAGAGCCATTTCTTGAAAGCCAGGTAAAAGAGAGAGAGAGCAAGAAGAAGAAATCCTTCCTATATCACACTGATTTGGTTAATGGTGCCTACCTATAAATTAAGATCTTTACTATATGGACAGACCAGGAAAGAGCAGCAAAGAATGGTGGAAAAAAGAGACCAACTGGCTCAGTGTCAGTAATTCTAATGATGAGGGCAGCTCATCAAAGGAGGCTCCTAAATCTATCTATGTGGTAAGACATATAGACGTCTCTATATATATTAGATGCTGATCCAAAAACTTCTTTGGACACTTCTATATTTGAAAACAGAAATATCCAGCTATAGTCAAAATTGTCTAAGGCTGGACTTGAACTCATGTTTTTATGATTCCAACTCTTATTTCTCCACTGTGTCACTGAGCTGCCTTAAAGGATTCAATATTTTAGATAATCATAGAACAATTTTCAGTATCAGAAGGGACTTCAACAGCCATTTAAATAGCCAACCTCTCTCTGAAATAGGATGTCATTGTACCATTCTTGACAATTGATCATATTTCCTTTTTCTTGATCTTAATTAAGGGCAACTCATAAACTCTGGAGACAGCACATTACTTTTTTGAATAGCTCTGATTGTTAGCAAATGTTAGACATTTCTTTTGTATTTATCCTAATAGATAAGTCATCTTCTCAAGGCATCCCTCTTCTTTTTTTTTTTTTTTTTAACTTTCAAAGGTGTCTTTAATGTAATTTCTTTTTTTTTTTTTTATTATAGCTTTTTATTTACAAGTTATATGCATGGATAATTTTCCAGCATTGACAATTGCCAAATCTTTTGCTCCAAATTTTCCCCTTCTTCCTCCCATCCCCTCCCTCAGATGGCAGGTTGACCAATATATGTTAAAATACATTAATTTTGGAGGCGGAGCCGAGATGGCGGAGAAGACACACGCGACTTTCTAAGCTCTTCTCTTACCCTCTTTATCAATATTATATCAAGCCTCAAAAATAGTCTTGACTGCTACAATTCGTAAAGATAAGAAGTAAACAACCCACCGCCAAAGAAAATCTGCAAGTCTCCCAAAAAGGTTGGTTCCGGGGCCAGGGGGAGATCAGCAGACGGGAGAGAAATTAGGTTCCGAGTAGAGTCTCAAAACCGAGGGTGAAAGCAAGATCTCAGCAAGCGCCAGAGCCCCAACCCGGCAGACGGGCTTCTCCTTGGGGCAGTTGTGATCCTGCAAGCAGGAGGATGAGCCCGGTTAGCCTCCAATCCGCGCAGGGGGAGCCCTGCCTAGCCATGAGCTTTTCCAGGGCCGAGCATTGGGCAGAGACACTGGGGGCAGAGTTCGGGCGGCCCTGGTCCGCGGTCAGCTGCCATATCACAGTCCCACAAGAGGCTCCGGCCTGGGGAGTGACACTTCACCCTTTAGTCTCTATCCGAGGGCAATCGCTTAATCCACTCAGCCCTACTGCCGTTTGATAGCCTCGCCAGTGCTGAATCCACTCCTGTTGGGGAAGAAAACCCACCCAGAGCACCCCATACCTCAAGCTGGAAATCGGTTTAAATCTTTCCTGCTCTGGCAGAGGAAGCTGGTAAACCCCTGCCTAGGAGACCCACCCTAAAGGCTTTAAAACATGAATAAAAGATGAAAAGAACAATCGACAGCTTCTATGCAGAAAAGAGCAGGCAAAACCTGAAGAGACCTAAAACAGCAAACATGCATCAGACTGTCCTCCTTACATGATGCTCTCTAGAAGAGACCACTAAAAGTCCCAAAAGAGAGTTAGAAGATAAATGGGGAAAGGAAAGAGAAGCCTTAAAGAGAGCAACAACTTCCTGAAATACGAATTGAAAAAGTAAAAAATCCAGGAAAGTAAGAACTGTGAATTGAAAAATAAAGAATTCACTAGAAAGTAGGATTGTGGAATTGAAAAGACAAAGAACCTGCAAGAAAGTAGGATCTGTGAATTGAAAAGAAAATAATTCACAAAGAAAAATTAGTGAAATGGAAAAAATTCACAGACCAAAAACAATACATTAAAACCAATTGACATATACAGAAAGAAGAAAAAGCTAATGAAGAAAATATCTTTAAAATTAGAACTGAACAAATTGAAACTAAGATGCATTGAGACAGCAAGAATCAGTCAACAAAACAAAAATGACAAACTGAAAACCATGAATTATCTACTTGAAACGAAGACTTGGAAAAATAGATCTAGGAGAGATAATCTGAGGGATTATTGGACTTTCCAAAACTATGATGAAAAAGAGCCTAGATACTATTTTACAAGAAATCATCAAAGAGAACTGCCCAGATGTAATAGAATCAGAAGGTAAAATAGGATTGAAAGAATTCATCAACACCTTCTGAAAGAAACCCAAATAAACCCCAAGGAATATTGTGCAAAATTTCAGAACCATCGATTAAGGAAAAATTTTAAGCAGCCAAAACCATTTAAATACCAAGGTGCCACAATAAGGACACCCAAGATCTGGCTGCTCTACATTAAAGGAAAGAAGGGCCTGGAAATATGATATCCGAAAGGCACAAGAACTTTGGATGCAGCCAAGAATAAACTACCCAGCTAAGCTGAGCATTTTCTTCCAGGGAAGAAGATGGAATTTAATGAAACAAATGAATTCCATTTTTCTGAAATAAAACCAGAATTAAAACAAAAATTTGATCTCCAAGAATAGAACCTCAGAGATGCAGAAAAGGTAAAATAATCCTTGAGAATTGTATTTCTGTTGTGGATATATAAAAAAAAAATACATGTAAAATTTAATTGTACTGATATAACATAAAAAGGGAAGTAGATATGGAAAAGGGATGATGGCAGAATAAGGTGGGAAGGAGGGATAAAAAGAGGGAAACCACATCCCACAAAGAGGCTAAGGAAACTTATCATATCTGAGGGAATTTAGATAGGGGAGGAACATTGTGTAATCTTACTTCACAGAGTTGGCCAGAAAAAATAATTGACATTTGTTTTAGAGAAAATTTCCTCGCCCCATTAAAATGGGGGAGAGGAAAAGGAAAAGAAAAAGAGTAATAAGGAACAAGGGGAAAGACCAAAGGGGGGAGGGAGGATTATAAAGAGGATAAGATCGTGATACAAGAGGGGTACATAAGTTTAAAGGGGAAAGAGGGTTGGGGGAGGCAAGATAAAAGCACAACTGGGGTTATTAGGATGGCAGAAATACAGATTTAGTAATTCTAACCTGTAAATGTGAATGGGAAATTCCATAAAGAGGAGGCAGATAGCAGACTGGATCAAAAGTCAGAACCCTCAATATGTTGTTTACAAGAAACACATTTAAAGCAGGGGATACATATAGAGTAAAGGTAAAAGGCTGGAGCAAAATCTATTAGCTTCAGGTGAAGCAAAAGAGGGAGATCCCATTCCTCAGACTGCCAAAAGTAAAAATTGATCTAATTAAAAGAGATAAGGAAGGAAACTACATCCTGCTAAAGGGTGCATAAACAACGAAGCAAATCAATATTAAACATATATGCACCAATGGTATGGCACCAGCTCCTAAGGAGAAGTTAAGAGAAGCAAGAAGAAATAGACAACAAAACTGTAATAGTAGGAGATCCAACCTTGCACCTCAGAATTAGACAAATCAAACCACAAAACAAATAAGAAAGAAATTAAAGAAGTAAATAGAATATTAGAAAAATTAGGTATGTTGGATCTTTGGAGAAAATTGAATGGAGATAGAAGGAATATATTTCTTCTCAGCAGTTCATGGAACCTATTCAAAAACTGACCAATATTAGGACATAAAGACCTAAATTAAATGTAAGAAAGCAGAAATAGTAAATGCTTCTTTTCAGATCATGATGCAATAAAACTACATTCAACAAAAAATTAGGGGAAATAGACCAAAAGTAATTGAAACTAAACAATCTCATCTTAAAGAATGATTGGTGAAGAGCAAATTATAGATACAATTAATAATTTACCAAGATAATGACAATGATGAGACATCATACCAAAATTTGTGGATGCAGCCAAAGCAGTAATAAGAGGGAATTTTATATCCTTAGAGGCTTACTTGAATAAAACAGAGAAAGAAAAGATTAATGAATTGGCTTGCAACTAAAAAAACTAAAAAAGACCAAATTAAAACCCCCAATCAAATACTAAATTGGAAATTTAAAATTAAAAGGAGAAATTAAAAATATTGAAAGTAAAAAAACTATTGAACAATTTAATAAAACTAAGAGTTGTTCTATGAAAAGCCAAAAAATAGATAAGCCTTTGAAATCTGATTAGAAAAAGGAGGGAGGAAATGAAATTAGTAGTCTTAAAATGAAAAGGGAGAACTTTCCACCAAGGAAGAGGAAATTAGAGAAATAATAAGGAGTTATTTTGCTCAACTTTATGCCAATAAATTTGAAACCTAAGTGAAATGGATGACTACCTCCAAAAATATAGACTTCCCAGACTAACAGAGGAGGAAGTAAATTGCTTGAATAGTCCCATTTCAAAAAGAAATAGAACAGGCAATTAAACAACTCCCTAAGAAAAAATCCCAGGACCAGATGGATTTAATGTGAATTTTACCAAACATTTAAAGAACAATTGGCCCAATGCTATATAAATTATTTGATAAAATAGGGAATGAAGGAGTCCTACCAAATTCCTTCTATGACACAGACATGGTACTGATACCTAAACCAGGTAGGCTGAAAACAGAGAAAGAAAATTATAGACCAATCTCCCTAATGAATATTGATGCTAAAATCTTAAATAAGATATTAGCAAAAAGACACAGAAATCATCTCCAAGATAATACACATGATCAAGTAGGATTTATACCAGGAATGCAGGGCTGGTTCAAATTAGAAAAATCAAATAATTGGCCATGTTAATAACCAAATTAAAAACCAATGATCATCTCAATAGATGCAGAAAGCATTTGATAAAATCCAACATCCATTCCTATTAAAACACTTGAGAGTATAGGAAAAATGGACTTTTCCTTAAAATAATCAGAGCATCTATTTAAAACCATCAGTAGCATCATATGTAATGGAAACAAACTGCAAACCATTCCCAAAAGATCTGGAGGAAACAAGGCTGCCACTATCACCGTACTATTTAATATTGTATTGAAACACAAGCTATAGCAATAAGAGCTAGAAAAGATTAAAGGAATAAGAAAGGAATGAGGAAGCCAAATTATCACCTTGCCGATGACATGATGGTTACCTAGAGAACCCCAAGATTCTTGCTAAAAAGTTATTAGAAATAATCCCAACTTTAGCAAGTTGTTGGTTATAAAATAAACCCACATAAGTCACAGCATTCTTAATATCACTAACAAATCCAACAGTCAGAGTTACAAAGAGAAATTCCATTAAAGTAACTACTAAATATAAAAATTAGAATCTATCTGCCAAGGGAAAACGAAACTTTATGAGCAAAATTACAGACCACTTTTCACACAAATTAAGTCTGATCTAACTAATTGAAAAATATTAAATGCTCTTGGTAGGGTGAGCAAAATAATAAAGATACAATATTACCTAAACTAATCTATTTATTTAGCTATACCAATTAGACTCCCAAAAACCATTTTTAATGACCTAGAAAAATAAAACAAAGTTCATATGGAAAACAAAAGGTCAAGAATTTCAAGGGAATTAATGAAAAAATCAAATGATGCGCTTAGCTGTACCCAGATCTAAAATTATATTATAGAGCAGCAGTTACCAAAACCATTTGGTATTGGCTAAGGAAAGATTAGTTGATCAGTGGAATAGATTAGGTTCAAGGACAAAACAGTCAACAAATATAGCAACCTAGTCTTTGAAAACCCAAAGATCCCAGCTTTTGGGATAAGAACCTACTGTTTGATAAAATTGCTGGGAAAATTGGAAACTAATATGGAGAAACTAGGATTGATCCATACTTAACGCCAGACACCAAGATAAGGTCAAAATGGTTCAGGACCTAGGTATAAAGAATGAAATTATTAATAAATTGAGAACACAGGATATTTACCCTCAGACCTGTGGAAGGGGAAGACTTATGACCAAGAGAACTAAGACTTACTGATCACAAATAGAAAATTTGATTATACTAAACTGAAAAGTTTTGACAAACAAAACTAATGCAGACAAGATTAGAAGGAAGCAATAAACTGGGAAAAATTGTTACAGTCAAAGTTCCTGATAAAGGCCCCATTTCCAAAATATATAGAGAATTAACCTAATTTATAAAAATCGCCATCTCCAATTGAAAATGGTCAACGGATATGAACAGACATCCTCGATGAAGAAATTGAAACCATTTCTAGTCATATGAAAAGATGCTCCAAGTCATTATTAATCAGAGAAATGCAAATTAAGACAACTCTAAGATACTACACACCCTGATTGTAAGATGACAGGAAAAAAACCATGATTGTTGAGGGATGGGAAAACTGGGACATTGATGCATTTGGTGAGTTGTGAACGGGTCCAACCATTTTGGAGAGTAATTTGAACTATGCCAGAAGACAAACTGTGCATACCCTTGATCCAGCAGTGTTACTACTGGATTATAACCCAAAGAGATTTAAAGAAGGGAAAGGGACCTGTGCAAAAGAATGTTTGTGGCAGCCCTTTTGTAGTGTTAGAAACTGAAACTGAATGGATCCCACCAGTTGAGAACTGAATAAATTGGTATATGGAAAATATGGAATATGTTCTGTAAGAATGACCAACAGGATGATTTCGAAAGGCCTGAGACTTAACAACTGATGTTGAGTGAAATGAGCAGGACCAGGAGACTTATATACTCAACAACAATATTAGATGATGACCACTTGATGGATCAGGCCATCCTCAGCAACAGATCAACCAAATCATTTCTAATGGAGCAGAAGAACTGAGTTAGCTATGCCTAGAAATAACTCTGAGATGATTAAAACCATTACATTAAATTCTAATCCTATATTTATGACACATGCATTTTTGATTTCTCCAAGTTAATTGTACAATAATTCAGAGTCTGATTCTTTTTGTAAGCAAAATAATGTTTTGGTCATGTATACTTATTTGTATCAAGTTATATTTTAATAATTTAACATCTACTGTCATCCTGCCATCTAGGGAGGGTGGGGGGTAAGAGGTGAAAATTGAACAAGAGGTTTAATTGTTAATGCAAAGTTATCCATGTATAAATCCTGTAAATAAAAGGCTATTAAATAAAAAAAATAAATAAATAAAATAAAATAAAAAAAAAAAAAAAAGAAAAAAAAATACATTAATTTTTTTAAATTACATTTTATATAATTAAAATTATAAATTAATTAAAGTATAAATTAAATATAATATAAGTATACATGTCTAGACAGTTATTTTGCTGTACAAAAAGAATCGGACTTTGAAATAGTGTACTATTAATCTGTGAAGGAAATAAAAAATGCAGGCAGAAAAATATATAGGGATTGGGAATCCTATGTAATGGTTCATAGTTATCTCCCAGAGTTCTTTTGCTGGATATAGGTGGTTTAATTCATTACTGCTTTATTGGAACTGATTTGGTTCATCTCATTGCTGAAGATTGCCATGTCTATCAGAATTAATCATCATATAGTATTGTTGTTGAAGTATATAATGATCTCCTGGTCCTGCTCATTTTATTCAGCATCAGTTCATGTAAGTCTCTCCAGGCCTTTCTGAAATCATGCTGCTGGTCATTTCTTACTAAACAATAATATTCCATAATATTCATATGCCACAATTTATTCAGCCATTCTCCAATTGATGGGCATCCACTCAGTTTCCAGTTTCTGAGGGCATCCCTTTTCTTGATGTTAAAGGGAAGGAACTCATCCTCAGAGTTTCCCTCCGGCAGTTGAGAAAAGTTCCTACTTGCCTGGCCTTGAACAAACTAAGATATTGCTTCAGATTATCTCAGCAAACAAATTTTTGGCAGTCAACCATGAAACATTGCCAGTGATAAGAACAATTCTCTTCTTTTCCCCTCCACTCCCCTCCTCCAACTCTGCCCCACTTAGTGGTAGAAGTATTAAACTAAGAGATAGCATATAGTTGCTCCTCTTTAATAATCAGGAACTCTCCGCAAAGATGACAGGAATTCATTTCTGAGTGTTTCCCTAGCAGTTGCTTCATGACCTTTTTAGAATGATTCAAGAGTTACAGCTTTAGGGTTTATCACTATCTAGATGCCATGCAGTATGGGCATTATGAACACTTAGCTCAACACTTATTTCAGTATTATGTTCAATGAGTTATTCCTTACAATAAAACATTCCTTAAGTGAAAAGTGATTTCAAAACTTGTTACTTGCTTTCTGTATATAAGACAATTGATACAAAATGGTTTCAGAAGTTGAGTCTGTTTCTAATGTACTGCAAAAAAAAAAAAAAATAGATCAAGACTAGCAAAGGATTAAAAATTTGAAGAAAATGGTAACTACTTATGTGATCTTAGATAAATTAACAGATTAGGAGCCAGAAAAGGCTATAGAAACCTAGTTTAATCTCACTTATTTAACAGATGAAAAATGGAGCAAACTGGTCCTAAGACCACATAGTTGGAGCAGGATTCAACGTCAAATTTTCCTGTCTTCAAGGTCAATGTTCTACCCCACATTTCACATAGCCACCTTTGCTATTAGATTGCAGAACTTAGATTAGAGTTCTTAAACTCAAAAACCAATAAGCCAGTCATATAGTCCTGTCAACTCCAGTTTTCTGATTGGTAAAATGAAATTAAGTCATATATATGTATACAAAATCATAAGCTTTTTGTGTCTCTTTGTGTCTGAAATGTGAGAATGTATTTCTTAATAAATTTGGGACTTATGGGGTATTGAGGGAAGAATCTCTGGTATGGGTCTTCAGTATTCAATATCATGTTCAATGAGCTATTTCTTACAATAAAGCATTCCTTATTTAAAAAGTGATTTCAAAAATGTGTTACTTGCTCTCTGTATATAAAACAACTGATACAAAATGGTATCAAAAGTTGAGTGTTTCTAATGCATTGCAAAAAAAAAAAATAGATCAAGGCTAGCAAAGGATTAAAAATTTGAGGAAAATGGTAACTACTTTTGTGATCCCAACAGATTAAGGGCCAGAAAAGATTATATAAACCATCTAGTCTTACCTCACTTATTTAAGAAATAAAAAACAGAGGAAACTGCTTCCAAGATCACATAGCTTATAAGTATCAGGAACAGGATTCAAAGTCAAATCTTCCTGATTTCAAGGTCATTGTTCTACTCCACATTCCACATGGCCACCTTTGCTATTAGGTTGCAGAATTGAGATTAGAATTTGAGTCCTTGAACGCTAAAATGATTAAGTCAGTCATATATTCTTGTCAGCCCCAATTTTCAGATTGGTAAAATGGAATTAGATTATATCAGATGTTCTTAAACTTTTTGTCTCTATTTGTATCTGAAACTCTGTGAGAACATATTTCTTAATAAATTTGGGGATTATAGGGTATTGAGAAAAGACCCATATCTCTGGTATGGGGCTGCCAAACCCTTTTTCAGGGAGGCTCTTTAGCTTTGATGCTCACTGCCACTCAACTCTCAGCTAAAGCATGTACAGCAGCCACAACCTAATAAAATTATTTAGCAAATGGGCTTAACCAAGTTGAGTGTCATAGGCTTCAAATTCATTGGTAAGTTAGCAGAGCATCTACTTCATGCATGATAGGACTCTCCTGGCAAAATAAGTATATGTGAACAATTTGTCTCGACAGACCAAGAAAGCATTATAAACAGTCATTGTAGAGTGCTTAGATATTGACTAGACATTAAAGACACCAAGGTTATCCATTTCATTATAAACCATTGCCAGTTGTCTTGACATTTGCTTTGTCACTGACTCAGATGACTCTGGAAAAGAGAATGAGACCTATGCCTTTGTGCAATTCTGCTTTGCTTAAATACAATTTATTTTCGAGTCTAAAGACACCCAAAGCATTTTATCATTTTTACTTACTTAGAAGTCCTGTGATGATGGTCAAGTGATGAAGTAGCAGATGCAGATACACTGGAAGTTATAGCCATAACCATGCTCATAGTGGTCCAGGCCAAAGAGTGATCTTATTGGGTTGAAGTAGGAGTAGGTTCAATAGCCCTCTAGGTCTTCAAGAAACTTTTTCAAAGGACTGCAGCATCACATTGCTCTTCTCCTAGCATGGAGAAGGGGTTTAACTTAAGCTAACCTTGGCCTGCTTACCGGGAATCATTGACTACACATACACACACAAAAACACACATACTCATGTGTGAGTACATGTGCACAAACATGTACAAAAGCATGTACAAAACTAATTCTACTTACCATTGGTATGTGGAATGTGTGCAACAAGAAATTAAATAGACCTGAAAGATAAATAATTCTTGTGAGAGAACTCAGCAGGAATTATATCCAAATAGCAGACTTGAGTGAAATTAGATTGGCCAATGAAGCCAGCTGACAAAAGTCAGATTTGGATATACATTAATTTGCAATGATTTCTATGATAAGCATTGTGAAATTAATATATTGCAATCAAATCTAATTTTGCCAACAAGCTTGTGAGTCTCCCCGAAGGAGTAAACAATAGACTCATGACAAAGGTGATTGCCCCTTGAAGAAAAATGCCTGTGGTCTCTCCATGAAGAACCCTAATGCTACCAGTTAATGCTTTATTCTAAGATACATGTCAACAAATATATTTTCAATACAAACTCATTTGTTGCCTAGCAGAAGTTCTTTGGAGAGAAGAAAGCCTGATCATTAAAAGTAGTTTGAAAAACCACTTGAAATCACTAGGGTACCTGGATCTGTCATGTAAAGAAATTTAGCATTTACCTCAGCTGGGGTAAATAGCAGAAAATTGTAGTGGCAATTGTCATTTATAATTGAAAACTCATGAGTTCTTAACATCAACCCTGGCTTCCACTTCCCTAAATGAAAAGACAACAACAATAAAAAAATCAAAGCAAATAAAAACAAACAAAAAACACCTTCATGAATTCACCCTTATAGCAAACAATGGCATTTAATAGATTATCTTTGTAAGGAGAAAAGACAAATAGGATGTGAGAGTGACAAAGGTGATATGTGGTGCAGAGTGCTGGACTGATCATAGATTTATCTTGCTGAGCTAAACATTGACAATCAACAAAAGCAGCAGTGCCAAGACAATACAACTAGTAGAATACAATGTCAATAGGTTAGAATACTTCTGTATATGGGAACAGCTTGTTGCTAACTTGGGGGGAAAACTGAACCAATACATGTTTGACATCAATGGAACAGAAAAAGAGTGGCCAACTTTCAGGGGTTTGATATTATAAAGCACCACATTTATTCATCTGGGCCAGAATACTCTGAAACAATAGGACTGATGTGATAAAAATGATGGGGAAATTCAGAAGTTACTAAATGAAAAATAAGAACTCCATAAGTTTCTCTAGTAGCATAATTCATTTTCTCTAAGAAAGCAACATTTAACTCCATCAAAAGTAAAGTGCAAACAAAGCTTAGATAGTAACAATTCAAAGAATCTTTATGATGCCTGAAAAGTATTTGTGGGCCACAGTATTTAATGAAAAAGACTTAATCTTGGAAAGATGGGCTGAATATTTTCATAGTGTTCTTAGCAGATCATTATCTGAAGCTACTGACTGTATATCTTTGGCTGAACTTCTCTGAACAAACTTCCAACTAAAGAAATTTTGAAAACCATTAGGCTCCTCTCACATGGAAAAGCACCTGGTATTGATGCTATTCCAGCAGAGATTTGCAAGGCAGAGTGTTAATTGTTTATATTAAAATTGACTGAAATCTTCTAGTTTATAAGTTCATTGTTTATATCAAATCTGACTGAAACTTTCTAGTTTATAAGGGAAAAGAAGATTATCACATAGGAGTTCAAAGAGGCCTCCATTGTCGATATCTATGAAGGGGGAAAAAAATAGGTTGTCTTGTAACAATCTCAAGGGTGATCTCTCTCTTGTCATTGCTAAAAAAGATTTTTTTCCATAGTTCTCCATAACTGATTGATTTTTCCTTCATGCAGAAAATGTCATTTCCCCAAGAACCAGCTGAGAAATGGTCATTATGATGTTTGCTACTCAACAACTCCTAGAGAAATGTCAGAACAACAAAGGTCTGTACATAAAGTTCATCGATCTGACAAAGGCCTTTGATACTGTCAGGTGTCAGATACTCTTGTGGAAGATTGTGGCAAAATTTGGTTGCCTAGAGAAGTTCACCAGTATTGTATGTCAGTTTCAGAACAACATGTTTACATGGGTTTAAAATAAAGGACAATGCTCTCATGCTTTCTCAGTCAACAATGGAGTGGAGCAGGGCTGTGTGCTTGCTTCCATGCTTTTTAGCAAGATGTTTTCAGTGATGTTGGTTGCTTTCAATTAAGACAAAAAAGACAAAAAAAAAAAAAAAAAAAAAAAAAAAAAACCTCTATCAAGGTCAACTACCATACTGATGGTAAATTATTTAACTTGAAAAGACTACAAGGCAAGTTGGTACACAACCTGTTCGCAGATGATTGTGCACTCAATGCAGGCTCTGAGCCTGAAATTCAATAGAGTATGGTTGATTCTTTGCTGCTTGTGCAAATTTTGGCCATCAACACCAAGAAAACAGAGATCTTCTACCAGCCAAAATTACATTATCCCTACATGGAGCTATTGGTTACAGCAAACAGAGAAATTATGAATGCTTTGGAAAAGTTCATTTAACTTGGCAATGTACTTTTCAGGGATGTTAACATAAATGATGAAGTTGATACACAAATTGCAAGTTCCATCCCAGGGTGTGGAAGACTTCAAAAGCAGTTGTGGGGATGTATCTCCCAAACTGAAGGTCTATATACATGTTGTGCTGACCTCATTATTGTATTCCTGTAAAACCTGGACACCCTACCAAGCAGATACCAGGAAAATGAATTGTTACATTTGAATTGTCGTAGGAAAACTCTGAAAATCACCTAGCAAGATAAAGTATAGTCACTGAAGTCTTTTTTTGAGCTGAATTGCCAAGTATTCGAACTCTGCTACAGAGAACTCTACTCTAATGGGCTGGCCATGTTGTTTGAATGGCAAATATACATTTGCCTATAAGACTATTTTTAGGAGAAGTCACACAAACAAGTCAAGTATTCCTACAGATGTCAGAGGAAGCAATACAGGGGCACTCCTAAGGTTTCTCTGAAGTTTTTGGAATCAATTATAAGACATGGGAGTCATTAGCACAGAACCACTAAACATAACATGCCTGCAACAAAAAAATCACTGTGCTTTGTGAGCTAAGTAGAATTGCAATAGCTCAAAAAAAAAAGGTGAGATGTGCAAATTTAGAGATATTTCCATTACAAATGCTCATGTGGACTATTTGTGCTTGACCTGTGCCAAAGACTTTTGAGCTCTTTTTGGTTTGATCATCTACAATCAAACACGTCTTGACTTTGATGTAGTGAAGCCATTTTGGTCCTCTTTGAATATAACTAGATACATTAAAACTGTCCTTCATATTGATAATTTCCATCTCTAATTTTGCAACATCCCTGCTTTGTCTACTGTTATCTCAAAGGGTTCTTTAACAAATAGACAAACAAAACACCTCACTTCAATATATCAAATATTAAATACTTCAAGTGTCTGTAATTTCATCAGTATGGGTACCTTCCTTACAAATACAGCCAGAACCCCCTTACATTGATTGGTTTGTCTTCAGGAAGAATTCATGTTATAGTCTACCTCTTGATAAAAATTTCCAATTAAGCTGGACAATAAAATTTATAAAAGGACTGCAATCAAAATTAATTTTCATTGGCCATATAAGTCTATGACATGTAGAACCTTTTGAAGCATGATGATATAGGATATTATGAACTAAACTTGGACCTCAGAACATATGTTCACATTTTATCATTGACACTTACTAGCTTTATGACCACAGAAAAAATTAGGATCATAAAACAGCTGGGAGTGACCATGGTGGTAACCTAGAATAACACTTTATTTTATAAATGAGTAAACTGAGATCCTGAGGTAGGGATGTGATAAAGGTAATGCAGTTAGTGGCAGTGCAGAGAGTGGGAACCCCAATTTGGTCTGTGCAGGTTCAACATGAAAGAATTCACAAACCCAAAAAGTTTGATTGGAAAAAGGGAAGTTTGAGAAGTCAGTCCTGGCAGAGAGATAGAGGTCCTAGCATAGAAATCCTGGCAGAGAACTAAACAGAGGTGCTAACACTGAGAAGATAATGTCTTCTCAGCAGGTAGTGGTTATGACAGGCAGCTATGCCAAGGATAGAAGTTCCTTGATAGGGCATCATCCTGCTTTGGGGCCTCTGCAAAGAAATGAACCCCCAAATTGCCTTTTAAATAGGAAATCTTAGACTAAAGTTTCAATTGAATGAAATTACTTCAATGTGGTCAGTGCCCTCAAGTCTAGATTTCCAGTAGAATGAGACCGCTTAAGTTTGAGCTAAGTAGGAGTGGTCCTGGTCTAATTTTCAACTCAATAGAGGGTGCAGCCAGCTACTCAATAGAAATATCAGGTCCGGAACTCTAGCTAAATGAGATCACTTAAATTTGAGCTAAGTAGGAAATGGTCCTGGGCCAATCTTAATGAAACCACTTAAATGCCCCAAGGGTGGGTCCCTTGTCAGGAGAGTTGCAGGGCTCACTCCAAAAGTCAAGGACAGTTTCATGGTTCCCCCATCAAAGGCAGCTCAGTCTTTCTTTCTTTCTTTCTTTCTTTCTTTCTTTTCTTTTTTTTTTTTTTTTTTACTACATTTTCAATGCAAACATTTACATCTCTCATAAAAAGCTAGAAATCAGGACAATTGGTTTAATTTTTAAAACTAATTATCTAAATTAGTGATATTAAATTCAAATAGAAATGAGGACCAGAATCCCATACATAATTATCTTTGTGTCCACTTATTGATTTAGTTTTCAAATGTAATATAATTCATGTTTTATTGTATTTTATTTTGTTAAATATTTCCTGATTACATTTTAACCTTGTTTGGGTGAAACTTGGGAGTGTTATGGATGACTTTACTGTTGGACACCTGTAGTCTAGATATAGAAAAGCGATGGAGAAAATATTAATAATGCTGATTAAACTTAAAAGTACATTGGGCCTACTTCCCCCCTTCTCCCCCCCAAGAGTTGGATGTTAAATATTTACTAACACAATGTTGCCTTTAGGGATTTAGTGTTATCTGAAAACTCAGAATGGAATGAGTGGAAGATTTGCAATTCAAACTCAAATCCTCTGACTTCAAATCCAATGGTGTGTTCATTAAGTCTTAAGTTTGTTTATAACACAAAGGTAAAAGAATCTACAATTTCTGTCTCATAAATTTGTTGAGAAGCTTGAATGAAGTAGTGTATATAAAATGTTTTATATACTTTACATTGCACAAATTATCAGTTATAATTTTTGGAGGAGGACTTGTGAATTTGGAGAAAAAAAGTATTTATAACTCCTGTTTGTCCTTCCTCCTCAAAAAGGACCGTGATATCAGGGAGGTGATGCCATGATATGCAAATGAATTGGATTTAAGTGAGGGAGGGCTGTGCAAGGTCACCTGCTTTCCCTTCCAGAATCATCTGGGTCCAGTGGCAAAATATAGAATCCTAAAATTTATCTGAGCTAATAAAGAAAAAAAAAAAAGTTAAGTGACTAATAAAAGTCAAGCTGCTTTAGACTATCAGTGGCTATTTGAAAAGTTCAAAGTTCATCAAGTCAATATACCTGTGTTGAATCACAGCTGAGCATGGGTATATATAACAACATTTAAGGTCTAATACCAGTGCCCAAATGGGAACAGATAAAATCAAAAGTGAAAGCAAAATCAATTAAAGGCTCTTTAAGTCTCTGTCTCATTTGATGTGCCCATCTGCTTTCCAGTGAAATTAAGAGACCAGCCTCATATATCAAATTGGCAGAAAGGAAAGTCATGAATGCATCAGGGAGAAATATTAAATTGCTATTTAAATGTAAATACGGTTACATAAGACCTGTGATTGCCTTGTTGCATTCCACTGTTAAAAGGCCAGTTCTGTGTAGGTGGATGTCAAGATGATTAAAGCTTTAGCAATTCAATTGTCATTTCACAAACAATAAGTAACTATAGTAAGTGCAAGTCTGTCCATTTTGATGGAAGAGTTCTCCTTAACATCAAGGTGATCATGAGAATTGGTCAGAATCTGTTTGACTTCAGCTGAATCTCAAGCTTTAGGAAGGAGTGTGTGCCAGTGACATCTGGCTTAAATACAAAACACTTCTCAGTACCTTTAAGGTTCATAATTGTGGGATCATAGGATGCTATATTTAGAGCTGGAAGGGATGACAGAGGCCATCTAGTTCAACCCCTTCAGTTTTTAGCTGTGGAATTGAGGCCAGGAGAGGTTAAATGAATTCTGAGGGTCACACAAGAGTAAGTATCTGAAGCAAGATTTAAATTCACTGCTGCTGACTCTGAATCCAATGCCCTTTCCTTTGTACCAAAATGACTTGCTAACCTTTATCTTGACCATATGACAATCAGAAGTGATATGAATATCCCCAAGGGAGCCCTTTTAAATTTCTTAAGTGAATCCCTTTGCAAGAAGCTTGACTTTTTCTCAGCCTCTGACTCTTTTATTTGTTGGAATAAAGTTGAAAAAGAGTGCGTACTTTATATTTAGTCCCAATACCTAAAACTCTATTATTTCATGTATTTGGGCATGTGTATATGTATATATGTAATTTTATCATTATATGTGATGTAAAGGTATCATATACAGTTTAAATTAGCTGTGGATGTAGCTCAGAAATATGTAAGAATGGAATTAAAAAACCCATTTAAGATGTCTTATACATGGCCAGAGAGCAGTGAAAATCATTCCCAAAATGTTTTAATTAGCATGAATAGAAACCTTTGGCTTACCCAGAGTAGTTAGATATAGGGCCACTTGCCTAACATGACATTAAAACAAATGTAGAGCCTTGAAATGCAGTTTAGACAATGGAAACAGTGTGATTAAAAAGGTTTAGCCTCCTAGCTTTGATTACATTTCAGTGGCCTATGTGATTGACCCTAATAGATCACCAGATTTCAATTCATGGAGTTTCCCTCAGAAAACATTATAGCATCATTAATACATCACTGTGGCAATGCCTCCATTGCCCCACATTTTCTTAATGCAATGTCTGAACATGTGTTTTTGTTAAAGACATATATAAAACCAGAATAAACAGTCATTATCACCTAAAAATTTCCAGCTATCAAGGGTCCACATTAAGCCAACATCTTTGGAAATTCCACTCCATATGGAAGTTATTCACAACAAAGATCCTTCCCGCCTGCCAGATGGGAACAACTCTGCTGTGTTCAAGTAGCCCATGGAGGAGCTACTAATGTGTCTTTCCTCACGTACCTGACTCTGCTTCATAAAGACCCTAATGAACTCCTTTTCCTCTCTCTCTCCCTTTTTTATCTTATTACTGATGCTGTCGGCACCAGAATGCACTTGCACGTAGGCACTGACAATTCAAGTCATTTTATTTCAATTAAATAAAATTCAATATGTATTTGTGAAATGCTCACTATATGACCTGTGCTAGATTTGTGAAGACAAAAACTTACTCTGCTCCTTGCTTTGAAGGAATTTTGCCAAGAGAATGCAACTTATTCACAACTTATTCAATCCAAAATTTATGGAAAATGAAAACAGAGTAGACCACAATACACTGAGTAGAAGGATGGTCTCAGAACTTGGATTCAAGTTCTGCCTCTAACAAATAATGACTGTGTAATCCTGGGCAAGTCACTTTGCTACTCAGGATCATATGAAAGAAGTTAGACCACTGGAGGGCCACTGGAGTATATGACAGTTATCCAATCCCATCTTCTAATGAGCAATATCACAATCTCTATATAGCTTAACAGGTGAGTTCTAGGAAGGTGTCTAATTCACATAAAGGTTAACAACAAATGCAGGGTCTTATAGTTACTTAATGTGGGAGATTTTCTTTATAACAAGCCTCAGATTCTAGACAAAATTCTTCTATCTCAACAAAGGTGCCACTTCAGAAATGGTTAGAGGTACTTAAGGGAACACCGTTAAAGGGAAATCAAGAAACCTGTCTAGAGCTGTCATCATTGTAGAAATTCTTTTTCTCCAGTTGAGTGTGAATTAGGATAGTGAATTATAGGGAAAGGATAGAGATGAGCCTTTTATATTTGAAGCTCAAACTACATGAAATTATTTCTATTTAAATTACTTTCTAATCTACTGAGCTTTCACATTTTCTAGGATCCACCTTTACTTTTGTCCTTTTTTATTTTTCCTTTTACATATTCATATTTGTATTTGACAGTATATTTGCCAGAAATGTTTTCTTTTCATTTGTTTCTGTTTCTAACCCATTGACTTGCCAAGCTTTTTCCATCTTTTTTCCCCCCCGAAGCATGTCTTTTCAGCAGGAAAATTCCTTGTCTGTCTTCATTCATGGCATATTCAATTAGTATGAGAAGACTTGGCTCTTTTTACTTACATTCCCTTCACATGAACTTAGCATCCACTATATTCCCTTTGGAGCCTTCCTTGTTTCACATCAAACCAGATCTAGCTATTTCTGGTCACAGTGGGTCTCTCCCTCCCTTCCTTCCTCTCTCTTATTCTTTCTCCCTTCCCTTTTCTCTCTCTCTGTCTCTGTCTCTCTGTCTTTTTCTGTCTCTCTGTCTCTTTCTCTCTCTCTCTCTCTCTCTCTCTCTCTCTCTGTGTGTGTCTCCCCTCTCTGTCTCTCTGTCTCTGTCTCTGTCTCTCTGTTTCAGTCTCTGTCTCTGTTTTTGTTTCATTCTGTGTGTCTCTGTCTCTGTCTTTCTGTCTGTTTGCTTCTCTCCTCAGTTTCTTTCTCTGTCTCTCTGTTTCTCTGTCTCTCTATCTTTCTGTCTCTCTGTTTCAGTCTGTGTCTCTGTCTCTGGTTCTGTCTCTCCCCTTTCTCCTCTATCTCCAAATATACTGCCATCCTATAGTTCAAAACAAGTGTGTGACACTAATCCTTTCATACAAAACCAAGTCAAGGTAAATTACAGTGTCAGAATTTTTAGAGATGGGAAATATTTAAGAGACCATTTAGTTCAGCTCCTTCAATTTACAGATGGGCAAAATAAAAGCCAAAGAATTAGAGAATTTCAAAGTCCAAGGTACATCAATGATTTTAATTTAGTTTTGCCTTGAAGAAGAAACCAAAACCAAAACCAAAACCAAAACCAAAACCAAAACCAAAACCACCTATTTAACCCAGTTGACTCATTTAACCCAGTTGATAAATGGACATCTAGGCTTTACTTTTAGACATACAATGAGGGTAGAGCCATTCTCTCCCAAAGTAACTTATTCCCGTTTTAGGTACTTCTAATTATTAAGTTTTTCTCTAGAGCAGTTGTAAATATGCCTTTTTCTTCAATTTCTTTTTATTGTGTCCATTTTTGTTTTGTGGTGTCAAGCAGAAATAAGTTTACTCACATGAAGGTGCATCATTTCCTTGTATGTAAGTTGTCCAACAGCAGAGTGAAGATTAAAACATACATTTTCTAGCTTCAAAACCAATGCTCTTGGTTCTATTTCATTATTTTATGTTGAGAAAACATATGAAGTTCTAAATAACTTTCACTTCCTCAATCCATGTGGTAAGAAATATCCAACTACTGAGTCGATCTCAAGCAAGAATAATTAAATTGAGAAAGTTGTTTCCTAATCACAGAAAACATCCAAATTGGTCATTCATTTGATAAATGTTTATTTATTGAATACAGATTGGGAGTGGATAGACATAGCCAATACCTTAAGCAACCTACAGACCACATTGGGGGAGAGATGACATACCCATAAATAACTACAACATAATAAAATGAAAATATAATGTATTCTAATAGACTACAGATACCACTGTAATATGAAAACCATAATATAATCAAGAAAAACAATATATATTATAATTGAAATATGAAATAATATATAATGTATGGTATGATATAAGGAAATCTAATATAATACAATAATAAAATATAACACCATATATAATATTACATAATAGTAGTGTAAATTTTTTTATAGATTCAAGATACAAAAGGAAATAGTTCTTCATGTAAGGAGAATCAGAGCATTTTATGGAAGGGATTGCATTTGACTAGGTTAAATTGTCCTTTAATTTTTAGCATTATTGATTTCAACATTGAATCTATTAACTAGATATTGTATCAATATATGTATTTGTGTGTACATAGAATTCCTATTCAGAATAACAGATTGCTCCCACAACAACTATAGAAAATGATTTAATGTTTAAAAGTTAGATGATAAGCTATTAATTCATCTCTTCAAGGATTTCTAATTTATGACTTAGATAGTAAAACACATCACTCTACAAGCCAACCTGGTGTTCAATGGCTATCTTAGTGCTAAGTCAGACTGCTCCTTAGTTTCTTATTCAGCTGTATTCAGATTTTTTTTTTTTTTTAATTTGCTAGGTCCTGTCAGAGACTGTAGTCCATCTGAAATAAGCTTAGGGAATTCAGAGCCACTTCTACATTATGATGAGCTTTAGGCTAGATCTATTGCAAGAAGGATTTTTTTTCCTTCCAAAAAGACTATTTCAAATCTGTGATAATTTGTGAATTATTTTACAAAAAAACAAAAAAGTCCCTAACCCACAAAACTAAAAATTTATAACTATGTGTGGATAAACACAAAATGGCAATTCAAAACATTATTTGATATTTATTGACCATCTGATCCTACACAAATCATTTATGAAAAGAAGAACCAATTTCAAAGCTTATCTTGGAGACTAGTTGTATGATCATAGACAAGTCACTTCTCTCAATACCAGATTCCTCATTTATAAAATGGGAATAATAATACTACCTATCTGGAAGAGTCATACTAAGAATGAATGAAATGCAAAACTAAAAGTGCTATATAACTATTAATTATTGGCTTCCACATTTTTCTTCTTCCTTTATTCACTGAAGAATACATTGTGATGACCGCGTATTTTAAAATCAACAGGAGTCAGGAATTCAGGTTAGGGGAAAATCGTCAATCTTTATTCTTAGCAGAGATGAAGAAAGGTCGGAGGTAAAAGGGAATCGGCAATAGCAATGTCAGCAGTTGCGTCAAGAAGCTAGCTAGACTAGAAGTGAGACCAACAGCTACCAGAACCCCGGAACCGAACCCAGCAGTAATCTCTCTCAGCCTCTCTTCCTGTCTCCCTGCCTCCACCCACCAAAATAGTCATTTCCTATACAACACATCAGGACTTGCACAGAGAGTAGGTGGGGGCCATTCTTTATCCAAGTATGTATATTTAGTATAGTCCAATTACTATTTAGCCTCACATGCTTGGGACCTCAGTGCATCAACTCAAGCCTCAGCCCATTACAATACATCTTTGCATCAACCAATATATAGAGATGTGAAGAAAATGATTAAGCAAACTTTAAAGTTCTATCTAAATGTGAGTTATTATCTTTTTCTTTCCCTCGAGAATTAATGACATCATAGACTATTGTAGAACAATAAAACCCTCATCCAGAGAAAATTGAATGAGGGAGATTAAGAAGCTATTTAGGTGGTACTGTGATTGCATCATGCTAATTGGAATGCCATGCAGAATTCTATAAAACCATCCCCTTTAAAGAATGCTTTAGATATAAGCATCCAGCTTTTTTCTTGCCCCCAATATTTCTGAGAAACATAGGTTCATTGGCCTAGAACTTAAATTTCTTCATAATCACAATCTTTCTGGTCCATTTTCCCAGTCTCATTTCTCTCTATTCCTTATAGAAACTTTCTGGTTTGCTCCAGTTAAAATCTTTAATTTCCTAGTGATTAGTTTTTTTTTGTTTCTACATCATTATCATGTTTTCTTTTCTCCCTTCTGATTAGTCTGACTACAGAATCTTCAAATGCTGCCTACTTCCATTATGAAATCTATTTTACTTTTCCCTCTTAAAATGATTTCTCTTTCCTCAGACCATACATAGCATTCATTGGCTGTTCAACTCTGCTTAATAATCTGTTCTAAGATTTTTCAAGAGATCTAGATTTTCTCATATGTTAATTCATTGGAAATCTTTTTCACCAATAGACTTCCTTATATACTGCTTCCCTAATATGCATTGGCACTGTGAATTGCCAGAGACCCAAGAAAGGAAGGATAATTTCTCTTTCAAGAATTTTGGAGGTTTCCCTGAGTGACTGAGGTTTCTGGATCAGGCAGTATTTCCTGAGTCTCTCACTGATGTTCCAATTATCAATCAATCAGTAAAAAACCCTATTAGCTTTTACAAAGTGGATTTATTAGAACAGTACAAGATGCAAAAAAGTTTCAAATGAATTCCCCCAAATCAATGTTGCTTTCTCCCCTTGAACACACATGTTTCCTGAAAAAGGTGGATTCAATGGTTTTATACACACACACACACACACACACACACAAACAAACACACATGCACACACACACTTTTTGGGGGGAAGAAAAAAGGGTTACATGATAATTTTATTATATATTTACAGAGGATATCAAATTGCATATGGGAAATCTATAGTTCATATATAATATTTTTTCTATTCTGTTATAGAAATGATTATTTTATTTCTTAAATTCAAAATAAAATAAATACAATTTAAAAAGAAAAATAAGAAAAGTGGTCATTCAAGGTTTTTTTATAATTTACTAAAGAGAACAAAAGAAAGGTCAGTGGAAAATTGACAAATAGAATAATTTTGTAAACAGATTGAATTTATTAAGTATTTTTTTCTTTTTGAAAAGCCGTATGGAATATTCACAGTTTCATATACAATTCTTGTTCTACTTTGTAGATGGAAATATTCATCCTATTTAATGTTAAGTTCAGAATAATAAAAAAAAAATTAAAGGAAAAAAATGTGCAATCTTGGTGATGTCAGTAATTACTTCTGAACTTTTAGACAAATAATAAATAATTACTTACTAAGGACAATGTAAGTATACTGGTCACACACATTCTCTATGAAAAATCAAGGATAGAACAGAATGAAAGGAAATGGTGAAAATGGTAAATATCATGAAAAATATTAATGCTTCCTTCTATTTGGAAAGCAGAATTCATCCACATGAATAACAGCCAGCAAGCTTTGGATCAAAGAAAAAAAAATTATTTTCAAGACTAGAATTAGAAAATACTAGCAGTTCTCTATTATCCCTACTGCTAAAATAACTCAGAGGTCAGAATCACAGAATAATAAGGCTGGAAGAAACATTAAAAGAAATCTCCCCCCAAATCAAGGATAGTTTTTCTCCTTGAACATAGATGT
The DNA here is from genome assembly GCF_902635505.1 of Sarcophilus harrisii. Lineage (NCBI taxonomy): Eukaryota > Metazoa > Chordata > Mammalia > Dasyuromorphia > Dasyuridae > Sarcophilus > Sarcophilus harrisii. Next base: position 76,091,392 of record NC_045426.1, read on the forward strand.
TCCCTAGAAAAGTGGGCCCAGACTTAAGATACAAAGATACACATATATAGAAAATGTGTAAAGCTGAGTAGTACATCAAAACTGACATCAAAACAGTCTTTATAAACCTAATGATTTCCTCTAAATATGATACAACATTTCAATTTTTTTCTTTGAAAGGAGGTGGGGAATTTGGGGGAGAGAGTTTGACATGATTTAATCTTAATGAAGCCAGAATAATTCCTACAATGATGATTTATTTTCTTATTTGCTCACATGTCATTGGTTTAATAATTCATTTTAAATTAATCAATTCTTTCCGAATGTAGAATCCAGTCTCCTTACCCCAGATGTTTGTTCTTATTATTGTCTTTGTCATATGCTTTGATTATTGAACATGGAGAATTTACCCATCTAGATCTAATATTTAAGAAATACTATTTTTCTTGCTTCCTAAAATACTATAAGCAACAGCTTCCTGGATATTTCATTGCTTTGTGAATCTACCTCTGGCAAAAATGTCAGAGGCCATCATTCATATTCCTTTTCCCTTATCTGCTACCCTGTAGGGGTAAGTGATCAATTAAAGGACAAATGTGCTGTCAGAAGTGGGATTTATACCCATGATCTCACACTGTGGGGATAGCACTTTTTTCCCATACTCTGTGATACGATGTGTCTGGATCTCCAAGATGAGAAAATAATTGGAGATATCAAAAGATCTTTTTATCTATCTTGGGCTTTAAGGATCTCATTTATGTTTCTAGTTGAAGGGAATTTTCCTTGGTATAAGAGAAAGAGGCAAAATAGTTTCTTGTAATACCTATTAATAAATATCTATCTTGAGCTATGGATAAATTACTTCCTTATTTTCCTCATACATCAACTAGAGATGAAGCTATAATTTTCTGCTGTTTCTAGCATATTGGCAACACTCAACTCATTCTATCAGTCAACAAACATTTATTTAACTCCTACCATGTGTTAACTACTGTGCTAGGAATACAAGTGAAGTGTTAGGAATACAAAGAAAGGCAAAATAAAGTCTCCTCAATAATCTCATAATATAATGGGGAAGATAACTAGCAAGCAGATATACTGTATACAGTATACATAATATATATGTGTGTGTGTGTGTGTGTGTGTGTGTGTGTATAGGAGAGATGAGTACCTTGTTCAAAGAATAACAAGCATGTGAGTGTCATTTTGATCAAAGAGTACCCAGAGAATAATAAAATGTAATAAGATAGTAAAGATGAAGTAGAGGGAGTGAGGTTATGAAGGACTTTTAATGTCACATAGAGGATTATGTATTTGCTTCTGAAGATGATAAGAAGCCACTTAAGTCTTGAGTAGGGGCATGGCAGGATGTGATTGTACTTAAGAAAAATCACTTTAGCAGCTGGATTGAGAACAAATTGGAGTGGGAAGAGATATGGCAGACAAACTAGCAGGCTATTGCAATAATCTAATAATGATGTGAAAAGAGCTTTCACCAGGATGGTGAAAGGATAGAAGGGAGTAAAATTGAAAGATTTTGCAAAAAATTGAATTTACAAACCTTGATAACAAATTTGGTAGGAAGGATGAGAGACAGAATGAAAAAAATTGAGGATGATACTTTCTTAATTGTAATTCTGGAGACTGGAAGGATGATTGTGCCTTTCATGGGCTAATAAAGAAGCTTAGAAGCAATAAGAGTTACAGGAAAAGATAATGAGTTCAATTTTTAGACTTGTTGAGTTTAAGAGATCTGGCGGACATCCACTTTGAGATATCTGAAAAGCAACTGGAAATGGGAGATAGGAGGTTAGCAGACTAAAAACTTCTTGACACTTACTTCACAGATTCAATTTTGCTTGATTTAGTTTGGACATTAAGATAATCATCCCTTCATTATTGTTAATCTTTAATCTCTCCTTTTCTTGTTCTCTGCTTCCTACAATTGCAAACATCAATCAGTATTTTCTATTTGATCTGTCACTCTGCAAAGCACTGAAGATAAAAAAGGCAAGCAAAGATAATGTTTATCTTCAAGGAGCTTACAGTCCAGTAGGTGATAAAATATACAAAAGACTTAGACACACAAAGCACTTATCTCTATCTCTATTTATATAGAGATATATAAATGTGTGTATATATTCACATTTGTATAAACACATGCATACATACATATATGTGTATATATATATGTATGTGTGTGTATCTATACACATATACATATATGTTAACTTCAGGTCCTTGCATCTAAAAAGCACTAGAAAAGATCTCATATAGAAAGGGAAATTAAAGGTAAAGGATTAAGGAATCCAAGGAATCCAAGACACATAAGTTGAGGAAAGAGACATGTCAACCATATAGGACAAATGGCAAAAGAGCATGGAGATGGAAGATGGAAATGTTGTGAGTGAGTAAAAGTAAATAGGTTGATGTTATTGAATTGGAGTCTATGGAGGTAAATAAAGTTTAACAAGACCACAAATGAAGGAAAGGCCCTGATTATTACATTTTAAATGCCAAACATAGGACTGATATAGAATCTTAGAAGTAATAGGGAGCTTCTGTATTATGTAGAAAAGTGACATGAACAGACCAACAATTTAAGAAAGTTACTTTGACAATTAAGTTGAATATGGGTTAGAGTAGGAACAGATTTGATTCTGAGACCTATTATAAGTTTATTGCAAAGAATTTTGATACCTTACTTAATGTAGATGGACCAGTTCACAGACCTCCTCTTCCCACTGTAGTCCCCACATGGCCTTGGCACCTACCATGACTGTTGGTCATCTGCAGCTGGAGAAGCTTCATTGATAAGGAGTTGAAATTGCATAATTAAAATTTATGTAAAGCAAGAATTGTCTCTATTTAAAATTGCAAAGGTAATAGTTAATTTGTGATAATTATTTGATAAAATTTTGATATAAATGATATATGGAACTTATATAAACAAGAGACATTCCTCAATAGAAAAAATGATCAAAGGATGTAAGTAGTTAGTTCTCCAAAAAAAGAAATTCAAGGTATTAAGAGTCACATAAAAATGCTTCAAATCCTTAACTATTCGACAAATCCACCTTTTGAAGTCTGAGGGCCATATCGTCATAATATGATATGCCTATCAAATTAGTAAAGACAACCAAAAAGAGAAAGAGAGAGACAGACAGACAGAGAGACAGACAGAGAGACAGAGGGAGACAGAGACAGAGAGAGACACAGAGAGAGAGAGAGAGAGAGAGAGAGAGAGAGCGAGAGAGGGAGAGAGAGAGAGAGAAAGAGAGAAAGAGGGTGTTTTGGAGGGAGATGGAGGTAAAGACAGAGACAAAAACAGAGAGACAGAGAAAGAGATGACCATTTTCCCAGGACTGTGGGGAGATAGACCTCAATTCACATTTGGTAGAGTTGGGAAATTCTGGAAAGTAAATTGGAAATATATTGAAAAGGTGACTACATTGTACATGCCCTCTGATCCAATAAGTCACTAATAACCCACTACCCCAAAGAGATCAAATAAAGAGGGGGAAAACCCATATGGACTAAAAATAGTTAATAGTTCTATTGTTTATAAGAGAAAAATAAGGAATGTCTGAATAAACTATGGTGCAAGAATTTAATGAAATATCATTCATTGTTGCTAGAAGAAATGATGAAATATATGTTTTCAGGGAAACCCAAGAAGACTTAAATGGACTGATTCAGATTGAAGTGGGAACAAGGAAAGCTATTTTAAAAATAATAACAACATTGAAAATAAAAAAAAACTCCAGAAAATTTGAGAATTCTTATTAATACAATGACTAACAAAGATTCTAAAGGATTAATGATGCAGTTTGGAATTCTTAGGATTCATAATGAGGTATATATTTCCAGACTTAGACAATGTGGGAATTGAATTTACTTGACAAAGAATACTTGTTACAATTCTTTTTAAGCATTCATGTTGTTTTTCTTTTTCTCCTTTAGTGGAGTTTAGAGGAACAGATGTATATTGGGATATACAATAGAACTGACAAAAAATAAAAATAAAAAGGAAGGAAAGTTATTGAAACTTTTTTTAATGCACAGATGAACAAAAAAAGGAAAGGCAACTTTGAAAAGGACATGTTAAATTTATTTTATATATATGTATATATGTATATATATATATATACATACACATATATATGGAAAAGCAAGCTATATGTAATAGAAATTTCATGTATGATTCTTTTTCTGTTTTACTTTATAAATAGAAAAATGTTTTTGCTATGTGTTTATTAGGTTAAGTATGTTTTTAAAATAAAAATCATATTTTCTTTCTTTTTTCTTTTTCTTTGTTTCTTTTTTAAGGAAAGGCTCTTATAATACTCCAAGAATGAAGTGGTAATGATCCAAACTAGTGTGGTGGCTATGTGAGCAGAAAAAAGAAATTGCAATGCTATAGATGAAAAGATCTGGCTATGTAATGGATATGTGGAGTTCAGTATGAAAGATTATTCAAGAATTACTCGAACTTGAGAGCCTAGGTGATATGAAGGATTAGTTGTAATTTGAATAGAAACAAGGAATTAAAAGAATGGAAGATTTGGAGTAAATAGACAATGAATTCTATTTGAGACATGTTAAGAGATAATTATGAGATATCCAATCTTGCACCTCTCCTAATTTTTAAAAAAATAAAAATAAAAAAATTAGAACATCCTTATTTGTTTTTCTCTCCATTCAGGCCATCATAATAAATCTGCCTTCCTTTTCATTGGTAAACTCTAAGGAAAAAAATCCACCTGTTTTTGCTCCCTCTATCATTTCTTCTTTCACTCACTTCTCAATAACTTGAAATTCCAAGTGACCCAAATACAACTTACCTCTTCAAAGTTATTGATCATATTATTAACCACCAAATCCAAACACATTTTCTTAGTTCTCATGCTTCCTAATTTCTCTAAAACTTTGAAAACTATAAACTTTCATCTCATGTTGTCTTTCCTATTTTTTTTTTCAACTCTTCTCTCTGGTTCTCTTATATATATGCTTTATTCTTTTATCTCACTTACTGAATTCTTTCATTTATCATATCCTGTGCCCCTAACAGTAAGTATTTTTAATAATTCTCTCCTGAGGTTTATTGTTCTCTATTCTTCACATAGATTTCAGCATACTATCAGCAGAGTCCATGGCATATAAAATGATGAAGAATCTCCAATGTCATTTTAACAGAAGAGTAGATGAAATCCCAGAAGAGTTAAAACTAATTACCCAAAGTTCTAAAAGTACTAAGTAGCAGAGATAGGATGTAATTTAGGTTCTCTGACTTTAAAGATTTTATCCTTTGAGAAGTGTTTATCCTCAGATGTTCTATGGGAGTTTCTATTGCATTATTATCTAACAGATAATATATTTCATTCATTAAGATTCCTGACTTCTTTCTGGAAGTACACTAGCATGGATAAGGCTTTTATTTAAAGAACTTTATTTATTATTAAATTCTCTCTCTCTCTCTCTCTCTCTCTCTCTTTCTCTGTGTGTGTGTGTGTGTGTGTGTGTGTGTGTGCGCGTGTGTGTTTTAAGAAAGAACTTGCCTTGGCTTATTGACTTGTCTGAAGTGGTTTGGTTTACAAGCTGAGACTTTCTGATCAGTCTGTGTAGAAATGAGTGTCTTATAAGCCCAGAAAACCTTATTGTTATTTGTTCCAGTTTTCCTTGCCTTACATTTGGTGGATTTTCCCCTCCTCTTAAGTGCAGCTACAAAAATGTTGAGATATTTGGAGAAGGTTAGCATTTTGGGAGGTCTGGACTGCAATTGCTAGTCATCCCCCTAGCATAATATGGTGTTGTAACATGCAATAACAACAGTACTTTTTCTTTTCTTTTCTTTTCTTTTCTTTTTTTTTTCTTTCTTCTTCTTCTTCTTTTTTTATTTTTAGTTAGGCCTTGTGAAATGTTGTTTGGGTTGTCAAACTGGATGAAGTTGAGAACATTTTGTTCTCCTGATTAGGGTGAAGAGAGCTTCTGTTTCTCCTACTGTGTAAAGCACAGAAAGGTAAGATTGATTGCTTCAGGAAGTTGAACATAAAATAGGAAATCATAAGTCCCCTGCATGAGTAAAAGGCAATATTTGAATCAGCACTGTGATGCACAGGATGAAGTATCCCTCAAGGGAAAAGAAAAGGAAATGTTAGCTACAGCACTGGGGTATTCCACCATCCATTTATTGGTTGTCTCTGGCTTCTCTCCAGGAAGACTTATGTGTATGTAATCTGATTAGAGTGGAGTTATGATAATGGCAAGCATTTTTAGAACAATTTTAAGATTTGTAAATAGCTTTATGTCAATCTTCTTATTAGATCCTCAAAACAACCTTAGAATTACTACATATTTTACTGTCCTCATTTTACAGATGAGCATGTTAAAGTTCAGAAAGGCTCTAGTTTAAAAGTTATTAAATGTAGGAGGCAACATTCAAGATTAAATTGATAGGAACACTGATCAATAGCTAGGAGAGACTAAAGGCCAACTACTCTAACCTCATTCTAAAAAGTTGGGATTTGCTAAAGGTCACAGATGTAATAATTATCAGAGGAAGAATTTGAACTCAAGTTTTCTCTCTCCAGAGCAAGATTTTGTTGTTGTTGTTGTTGTTATTGTTATTTGTTTGTTGTTATTGTTGTTATTTGTTTCATTGGTTGGTTGATTTTGGCTCTACTATTTTCCTTTGATTTCACAAGAAGTCCACAATTCTTTTCCTTATTCCACATTGTTTCTATGATCTATTAATGTTTTAAAGCACACTAAAACAATTTCACAAATACTTAAATATTTTAATTTCCTAGATAATACAGTCCATTGTACCTTGTCTCATAGAGTGAAACAAAAATTTGATTTTATTTTGAAAAATTACATAAGTACAAGTAAACTTTGCTTTAACAAATAAATTAATGAGAAGTTGAATATTAACATTTTTTTGTACCCTGTACAATAACTTTAATGCTCTGTTATGTGTTTTAAAACCAAGAAACAAACTTTTACTGGAGAAATGGTCATCCTGTAAGTTGGTGTATTTTGTAAGTACTTTTAACGGTCACTCTGAATTATGACTAGTTAACTTCAGATTATTCCATTAGCCTTTGTGAGACTGATATAATTACCTATTATTTGCTTTAAGATCTAATGCAGAAACTATATTGTCTTAGACTAACATATTACAGTGCTAATCTATTATTTTTCAATATTATAATATTGAATATAATAATCTATTTTTGTAAATATTCAGTATTACAACTACATTTGTAAGATATGTGTTTGTCTGAGGGTCCAATTACCATATAAAATATTTTTATGGAAAATGTATTCTAAACTGCTGGCAAATTATTCTTCTTTATTAAAACTTTTTACTTTTTAAAACATATGCGTGGATAATTTTTTATTTTTTATTTTTTTTTTTTTTGTGTGAATCTTTTTTTTTTTTTTTAATTTAATAGCCTTTTATTTACAGGATATATACATGGTAACTTTACAGCATTAACAATTGCCAAATCTCTTGTTCCAATTTTTCACCTCTTACCCCCCCCCCCCCCTAGATGGCAGGATGACCAGTAGATGTTAAATATATTAAAATATAAATTAGATACACAATAAGTATACCTGACCAAAACGTTATTTTGCTGTAGAAAAAGAATCAGACTCTGAAATATTGTACAATTAGCTTGTGAAGGAAATCAAAAATGCAGGTGTGCATAAATATAGGGATTGGGAATTCAATGTAATGGTTTTTAGTCATCTCCCAGAGTTCTTTTTCTGGGCATAGCTAGTTCAGTTCATTACTGTTCCATTAGAAATGATTTGGTTGATCTTGTTGCTGAGAAGGGCCTGATCCATCAGAACTGGTCATCATATAGTATTGTTGTTGAAGTATATAATGATCTCCTGGTCCTGCTCATTTCACTCAGCATCAGTTCATGTAAGTCTCTCCAGGCCTTTCTGAAATTATCCTGTTGGTCATTTCTTACAGAACAGTAATATTCCATAATATTCATATACCACAATTTATTCAGCCATTCTCCAACTGATGGACATCCATTCAGTTTCCAGTTTTTAGCCACTACAAAAAGGGCTGCCACAAACATTCGTGCACATACAGGTCCCTTTCCCTTCTTTATAATCTCTTTGGGATATAATCCCAGTAGTAACACTGCTGGATCAAAGGGTATGCACAGTTTGATAACTTTTTGAGCATAGTTCCAAACTACTCTCCAAAATGGTTGGATTCGTTCACAACTCCACCAACAATGTATCAATGTCCCAGTTTGTGGATAATTTTTTAACACTGACCCTTGCTGAACCTTGTGTTCTAAATTTCTGCCTCCTTCCCCCAACTATCCCCCAAATAGCAAGTAATCCAATATATGTTAAACATGTTAAAATATATGCGAAATTCAATATATGTATACATATTTATAAAATTATCTTGTTGCACAAGAAAAATCAGATCAGAAGGGGAAAAATGGGAAAGAAAACAAAATAAAAGCATACAAGAATAAAGAGTGAAAATGCTATGTTGTGATCTACACTCATTTCCCATAGTCCTTTCTCTGGATGTAGATGGCTTTCTTCATCACAAGATCATTGGAACTGGCTTGAATCATTTCATTGTTGAAAAGATCCAGGTCCATCAAAATTGATCCTTGTCTAATCTTGTTGTTGTTGTGTATAATGATCTCCTGGTTCTGGTCATTTCACTTAGTATCAGTTCATATAAGTCTCTCCGGGTTTCTCTGAAATCATCCTGGTGATCATTTCTAATAGACCAATAATAGTCCATAATATTCATACACTGTTAACTTATTCAACCATTCTCCAACTGATGGGCACCCACTCATTTTCTAGTTTCTTGCCACTACAAAAAGGGCTGCCACAAACATTTTGGCACATGTGGATCTCTTTCCCTCCTTTATGATCTCTTTGGAATATAAGTCCAATAGAAACACTGCTGGATCAAAGGGTATGCACAGTTTGATAGCCCTTTGGGCATAGTTCAAAATTGCTCTCCAGAATAATTAGATTAGTTCATCACTCCACCAACAATGTATAGTGTCCCAGTTTTCCCATATCTCCTCCAAAATTCAGCATTATCTTTTCCTGTCATCTTAGCCAATCTGAGAGGTATGTAGTGGTATCTCAGAGTTGTCTTAATTTGGGAAATTATTTTTAAAGAAATTTTTGGAACGTAACTCAAAGATCTCTGTAGTGCGTTTCCAATTTATTTTGCTTGATTAAGTAAGCATCCTTGCTATCATAAATGGTATGATTACACAGACTGATTTTACATAAAAAATAAAGTAGAACATGAAAGTAGAAACATACTGTTTCTGGATTCACAGAACTTGGACTAATGTTTACACTTGCATTGGGCAATTTATTGCCCCAAATCAGCTCCTATCCAAGAAATTTATCTTTTTTTAACTTAAGGAACCAACTATCCATTTGCAGACATAATTTGGACAGTTAATATTTTTCATTCATTTGTTCTTTCCATTTGGATTATACTGCAATCTTTTTTGAATAAGTGTGGATTTGACTGTAGATGACTTATCATGGTCAACGATTTGATGCAGTCAATGTGATATCTATAAATGGAAGTATTGGCACAGTTTTTCATTGGTTGAAAATCCTTAATTTTTTTTTTTTTTGCAATTTGTCAGTATATAATTCAATTAGCCAACCAAGAAATTAACATACCCTGAGGAAAGTCAGGATGTAATGAAGATAGCTAAAAGATTTAAGACACATTGGTCACAGCAGGATGAATACAGAGAGGCTTGGAGAAACTTATATGAACTGATGCTAAGTGAAATGATCAGAACCAGGAGATCATTATACACTTCAACAACAATACTGTATAAAGATCAATTCTGATGGAAGTGGCTCTCTTCAACAATGAGAAAATCCATATGAGTCCCAATCAATCAGTGATGAACAGAACCAGCTATACCCAGTGAAAGAACACTGGGAAATGAGTGTGGACCACAACATAGCATTTGAATTCTTTCTGTTGTTGTTTGCTTACATTTTTGTTTTTCTCCCCAGGTTATTTTTACCTTCTTTCTAAATCTGGTATTTTTTGTGCAACAAGATAACTGTATAAATATGTATACATATATTGTACTTAACATATACTTTAACATGTTTAACATATATGGGACTGCCTGCCATCTAGGAGAGGGGGTGGAGGGAAGGAGGGGAAAAGTTGGAACAGAAGTTTTTGCAAGGGTCAATGTTGAAAAATTACCAATGCATATGTTTTGTCAATAAAAAGCTATAATAAAAAAGACATATTGGTCACAAATCTTGAAATCCCTCCATTCAGTTTGAAGGGAAGCACTCATTGATTATCTACCTCTTCTTATAAGACTAGATCTACTGAGGGATGAAGGCTGTGATCAGGGATTTACATAGTAGTAAATATTTCATGTTCCTATCATTAAAGCCCAGGTAGAGGACTGTATGACTCCAACTACATCAGCTATTTCACTGATGGCAAAAGTTGTCAAATACCTAGAACAAAAATATAACTCTTGGTCAGTGAGGAATGGAAATAGCATCTATGCTGCATATTCTCCTATTGTGTATAGAATATGAATGAATTATGGTAAAATATTTTTCAACATGCTATGAACTATATTTCTTTTTAGGTAAAAATGATAATGCTCTCATTTTTCTGTTATTAGTTCCTTCCTACTGTCAAGCCTCCAAGCAGAAAGCTGTATTATTTCTGATAGTTGTAACTGTTTTGGGAAGGTTTCCATCTTAGTAAAGGAAGAAATGAGATCAGTGAAGAGTAACTGATCAGTAAATTTGGAGTAAGTGCTTGTTATTTCAAAAGTGTCTTGTAGTTCTGGCCATCTCTCTATTATATTGCTGTTATTTAATCAATCTTCTCCATCTCTTCCCTACTTTTTGCAGAAACCAACTTGGACTGTAAGTGGAAAGCTTTTAGTTTAATTTTTCTGGATTCACAGAAAACTCGGTAGTTCCGTGGATTGAGCACTGTATCTGGAATCAGAAAATTATGAGTTCAAATTAACTCATTTTCACATAATAATTGTGACTCTGGGCATATGCCAACCATCATACCAAACTTCTAAAAATCACTTAACATCTCTCTGCCTTAGTTTCCTCAACTATAAAATATGGATAATAACAGCACCCACTGCCTAAGGTTATTTTAAAGATCAAGTGAGATATACTATTTGTAACATTCTTAGCTTAGTTAATGACACACAATAGGTGCTTAATATATGTTTGTTTATGTCCTTCCAAGCTTTCTCAAAGTCAAACATTTTATTTGAGACCATATTTAGCTTCCCTTTTATGAATTCCCCCATTAGAATCTAGTCTTTTTTAGGGCAAGGATTCTATAGTTTTGATACTATTTATATCCTTATAATTTAAAAGAGTTCTTGTTAAGAAATTCATTAATGTACTCTCTCTTTCTCTCTCTCTCTCTCTCTCTCTCTCTCTCTCTCTATATATATATATATATATATATATACATATATGTGTATATATATATGTATGTATATAAATGCTTTATGTAAATATTTTTCCACAGTTAAAATGGAAAATGATTTCTGAGAACTTGGGTTTTAATTCTAATTTTGCTCCTTATTCCAATGTGTGATTTTTGGGGTTCTTTAACTTTTATTGGGATCAGTTTCCTCATCTATAAAATTAAGAAATTGTAGCATATTGCTATTAAGGTCCCTTTCAGCTCTAAATCTATGATTCTATAGTATGAAAATCATCACAGTGCAACTTCTTTGTCTATAGAAATTTTGGTATGAGACAAAAACTAAGCTATATATACTCAAAACATTCATAAACACAATTACTAAAATAACAATGCAAGAATTATATAAATTTGCATTTTAATATGATGTATTTTTGTCATCATTTATAGTAGATCCTATATGATGTGTCTCTAAATCTCAGTTCCTGATGTTCTAAAATGCTTATGGCACTTAAGAACATGAATATGAGAAGAATGACTAGATTAGATTAAGTATATATCAAGGAATTTTGTATTAATAACATATCAAGGAAGAGATAAAATCTTGAGAATATCTTAAGTAGAAGAGGATATCAAAAGAATAAAAAATTACATAATTTTAAAAAGCGATGAAAAGAATATCAGCAATTACTGACTTATCTGGCAACTTTACACAAAACAAAATGGATTTTTATTAAATGAGAGTGAATATGTATGTGAAGGATATCTTTCATAAAAAAACATAAATAAACAGATAGTATTTGCAACTGTTTTCTCCAGGAGACCCTACTTTTACAATCATACATTTGAATGAAAAATATAAAAAAAAAAGATTCAAGACCATGTTAGCTTTATTTTTTGCTGATTACAAAAATAATTTAAATCACTAAAGAAAAATGCAGCCTTCAAGGCCTTCCTCCAACACAAGGACTCTTATGAAAATGTTTTGGAAAAATCCAAAAACAATAACACACTTAGTTTGGCATCCTTATATTTATTAACATTATGTGAGTTATATACCTCTAGGTTCATTGAAAGTATGTGTCAATGTACTGGATTACTTGCCATCTAGGGGAGGGCATGGGGGAAGAGAGGGAATTGGAAAACAGAGTTTTGCAAAGACTGATATTGAAGAATTGTCCATGCATATGTTTTGAAAAGGAAAAAAGCTTTATTAAAATATTTAGTGTCTAGGTTTTGTTGCTTGGTTATAACTTTCAAGAAAGTCAGTGATTTTTAATTTCATTCTTCTTGATATGTTTTCTGAATCAATTGTCTGATAATAGATTTTTTGAATTTTTTTTTACTAGTTTTGCAAACTTTTAACTTGGTTTTGATATTTTTTTATTTTCTTGCTTTTGTTCTATTCTTATTTTAAACCAGCTTGCTTCTGGATAAGATTTTTCACCTTCTGTAGAGTTCTTGAACCTCTGGAGGACTTCTGGTCAGACTTTTTTTTTCTTTTTTTTGAGTCAGCATTGACTCTCTTGTCAGAGCCTCCTTTCAGAGTCCACAAGTTTATTTTCTGTGTGCATTTCTGTGAGTCTTGAATTACTATAATCTCAAAGGAATCAAAATTGTGGGGGAATGAAAGGATAAATGAAAAATATATAGCTATTTGCAAATGGGCTGAAGCATATTTTCAGGCATGAGCTATGTGTAAGAGGCTCTTTAAGGAATTGAATTGAATAATTGAAAAAATAATTGTATAATCAGAAGAGAAAATAGGTCATGTGACCCAGAAGCAATGAATAGAGTGCCCTGGTATCCACAAAATGCTTAAAAAATAAAAAAGTAAAAGGTCCAGACATTCTGTTGAATATGTGTTTTTGTGGAAGATTTATAAGTAAATATAATTATCACATGGAATGAGAAGGCATGAATGAGTATGAACTGCAATATGAAAAGAAAACTCTAAACATTAGGTCCCAGATACACTGGAGTTTTGAGATGCCCAGCTTAAAAGACTAAGATGTCAGAGTGACCATATATTCAACACCATATTTATTTATCAAAAAACTTTGAAAATGAAATAATGAAATGTATAAACTGTAGACACATATAACAAAACTTACTCAATCAATGTTTATTTTGTACCTACTATCAAAGCACATGATTACACATTGGTATAACAAGGATTCAAGAATAGATAGATGATTTTCTCCTAGGGAAAATTTTGTAGATATAGTAGCCGTTGAACTAGACAATGAAGAAGGGATAGGAAAATTTAGCTACTAGATATGGTGGTATCAGGCATTACTGACTCAAACAACAATGTAAACAAACATACTGTCAGGAGGGAACAGTAAAGGTGTCAAAGATGGGGGGAGTAAATAGTAAATATATCAACTAGGCAGAAGAGATAGGAATATGTGGTATGAGAAAATACTAAGAAAATCTCAATTTTAGGCATTTTATAATAACTCAAAAAGATTAATGGGATAAGAACTATGTATTTGGAAGATTATCTTGTAAGTACTCAATTTTACTCTTGTGCCTGATGTCAGTATGATGCTATGTTCTATTAGGCTATGTCGATAGACCATGGATTTTGTTAGTTTCTTTTTTTTTGTATTAAGTTTATTTATTTTTTTAATACATATTACCTTATGAAGCATGTTGGGAGAGAAAATTCAGAGCAAAAGGGAAAAACCAGGAGAAATTAAAAAAAAGTAGAAACAAAGAAGTGAACATGGCATGTGTCGATTTACATTCAGTCTCCTTCGATCTTTTTCTGGATGCAGATGGCATTTTCTCTTCAATGTCTATTGGGATTGTTTTGGATCACTGAACTACTGAGAACCAAGCTCTTCATAGTTGATTATTGTACATTCTTGTTATTATACAATGTATTCTTAGTTTTGCTTGTTTCTCTCAACATCAGTTCATGTAAATCTTTCTAGGCTTTTTATAATAAACTTTTTCATCATTTTTAAAAATTGAACACTAATATTCAATTTCCTTCATGTGCCAAAGATTGTTCAGCCATTCCCCAATTTATGGGCATCCACTCCTTTTCTTTGGTACCACAAAAAAAGGTGCTACAATATTTTTCCACTTATGGGTCCTTTTCCCTCCTTTATAATTTCCTTGGGATACAGACCCAGTAATTAGCACTGTTCAAAGAAATTTTGTTAGTTTCTACTATACAGTGAAGGTTGCTTAGGTAGCTTGTCATGTCACATGACTTTGAATAGAGTCATAGCAAAAGATTATCTCTTTTTTTCTGAGTACTAAACTAGCTAAGAGTGGAGAGGCTCATCACCTTCAGGAGGCTGATACTGAGTGATTAATTGTTTGGCTCATTCGACACATAAAGACAAAACATAGATATAAAATGGCCCTAAAACCTGTGTGTCCATTTATACTTCTACAATTCTAGTAAATGGCAGAAAAGAGGTCAGAAGATACTAAGAATAATACAATTTCTAGATCATCAGCAACAATTAATTTAACAATTGATACTTCAAAAGTAGATTTTTTTTCTGTGCAGTGACCAAATGGCTGGAACTACCACTGGAGAAAACTGAATCCAAGAATCTTGGCTTTCTCAATATGAAGCAAATCATAAGTCAAAAAAGAAATGAGAACTAAAATACAATGATGGCTCATAGGCTCTCCTCTGAAGAGACACATAAATTGTTATTAAAGTTGATTTCTTATCAAACAAAGGCAAAACAAAACATTTCTCCAAAAAATACCCTATTACCTTATGCTAACAGTTCTTATGACAAATGTGTATCATGAAAATAATTATAATTTATGAGAAAATCCTATGGCAGAGGATGAAGGGATATAGAGAAATTCTATAACAACTGAACTTGATCTTTCCTTCCAGATTTTAGTCAACATATTTATTAATATTGGTTAACTTTAGGATTAAAGTGGGCATATGGTGAAAAATATTTCAGGAAGAAGAAATCAGAGAGGCAGGCCAAAAGTTCATAGGTTATTTAAGATTTTTACAAACATATAATTTGAATAAGCCTAGAAAAAATCAGAATATGCTAGACATAATCATTAATTAATATTATAAAAATGAAAATTATTGTTTACTGATAGACAGCAAGAGATTATTTACTCTTGTAGGAATAATTTCTCAATTATCTTTTCACAGTCAGACCATCAATTGCTTAATACAAAGATAAAAATTAATATCAAGTTAAAAAAATAAAATTGAATATGGCATATAATGCAGATAAATTTTAAGTGATTTATTTACATCAATTGCTAGTTATAAAAACTGGGAACTAGATAAAAGGACAGATATCAACATGGACTATTATTACTACCTAAGAAGGTTTAACCAGTATAAATCAGATGCTATAATAAGGAGATGTAAGATTAAATCTTCAGTCAGCAAATATTTTTCTCTTTTCCAAGTAGAAATGACAATCAAAAACAAACACTAATCTAGAATAAAAATATTCTTATAAATTCTTATAGAGAGGATTATAGAAGATAAATTTTATTATATTATTTATAACATAAGAATTAGAGAGGGGGAAGTGTTTTAAGACTATTTGAGGAAAGAGAAAATCTGTGAAAACATTTAAGAATGGAATTAACAAAACAATAAACAATTTTAGTGGAAAAGATGTCAATATTTATGTAACAAATTCTTTTTGACTCTCATAACAATGGGTCTATAACATTTGAACTATAACTTTTAGAATGACTGATGTGATATATTAGAAAATAAAAAAGACGGTAAAGATGTTGAATAGTTGAAGGTGAGTAAGTTTTTAAAATGATGTTTTTGTTGGTTGTAACACAATTTTGAATTGTATTAAAGAATTAATTTTTAAGATACACAAAAAAAGAAGAATATTGAGGTTTCAGAAAAAAAAATCAGGAACTTTTTATTAAAGAACAAAGGCAATAATAGTACTAACATTTATTTTCCCACTCTATTAAATACATGTGTGAACAGTTCCTTCATGTACCCAAGACATCTTTAATTAAAGTTTGAATGGGAATGGATCAGTATGTCAGTCTGAAAAATGTTTATTAAGTGCTTTCTATGTTCCAGGTATTGTGCTAATTGCTGGAGAATTAAAGAAAAGTGAAAAGTTTCTATCCTCAAGAAACTCAGAATTTAATGGGTTTCTGACAGTGGGATGCAAAAACAGAAGCAAAAAAAAAAACTTCATAATTAATAAATAATATAATGATTTATTTTTTTTTTGCAAGAGACAATTCACTGTGTGTGCTCCATGTTACAAGAAATAGAGATATTTTTATTTTGTTATTTGCTATTATACTTCTTAGGAAGAAAATGGAGAGAAAAGTAAATACAAAAATGTTTACTTTTAAAGAAAAAAATTAATGAAATAATCATACATTTCAAATCATTTATAATACCCAAAAGATATTATAATTTTGTAAAATAAATGTGTGTTGGATTAATTTTTAGGAGTGAGATAGGGAGATGCCATCTGTAATCCTTAATCATAATGATGCTTTCTATCTTCACATTAGCCTCTGAAATACTTTATACTCATACATTGTGATCCTGTACTATTCATATTCACACCAATTCTACACTAAGTGGGATGGTCACAATTTAAGTCTTTATAGAAAACTGAAAATTTGAGGATTGTGTATATGTGTTTTGGGAAGAAGATTAAGAAGAAGTGGGAAGAGAAACTTCCAGGCACAAAACATTTACTGATGTATTTTGGTCAGTAGCAGCACAGATTGCATTTCTAAAGTATTTAGGACAAAACAAGAAACATGGTATCTTTACAGAAAATGTTTTCTCAGATTAATATGTGTCTTCTTTCTTTTATTGTCTTTCTTTTTTATAAATTTTACAGTTTTCCTTATGAAAAATAGCTTTTTTGGTAAGTATTTATAAGACAGCTTTTTAAATAGCTAGTTGTGTGTGTGTGTGTGTGTGTGTGTGTGTGTGTGTGTGTGTGAGAGAGAGAGAGAGAGAGAGAGAGAGAGAGATCACATATAACTTCTCTGCCAGCATTTCAGTTACAAATGGGAAAGGCTTCTCATGCTGAAAACATGAATAGAATACATACACAAATGGAATCACAAGATACAAGATCCCTTATAACTCCCATAAAATTGTAGTAAAGTAGTGCAAATCATTGCTTTCTTAATGTCTCTTTGCTCCTTTTGTCTACTTCCCTTTCTCCCATCTTATTTTCTTTCTTTTTAGAAGGCTCACTTGTTTTAAACACATACAAACACACACATGCACACACATACAAAACTCACACATACACACTTCCATATCCTGTGAGAGGAAAAGCATAGTTAGTATAAATCAGAAACCCATTATTCATTCAACTTCTGACCCCTTTTCTCTTTCCCCTAGGATTTTGCTTATACTATTTGGTTTCCTGAGGCATATGTTTGGAGGAAGCAGTTGTCTTGAGAGAACTTCAGCAAGAGTGAAGGGTTGACTTCTACAAGTCCCAGTTGGCCTAGAAATTTCATGAGAGCAAGTTCCTGCTGCCACTTTTGGATTCTGCTTTCAATGAGGATGGGGAAATCATGGAAACAGGTGTTCTTGTGGAATTTTGGTGTTTCCATTTCTATTTTGAGTTAGAAACCAGAAGTGAGACATGAAAAGTGACGTTCATGGGAAAACTTTTTTTTTTTTTTTGTTTAGTTCAATTCACAGAATTTCATTGTCATAAAGTAATCAGTGATCATTCAGTATAACTTATTCCTGAATAAGAATCTGGCATCTTCTTTAAAATCTTCAATATAGAAGAAATTACTATAACTTTTGAGGAAATCTGTTCTACATTTAGAGAGATCTAATTATTAGAAAACCTTTTTTACTATACACCATTCAGAAATTAGTCTCATTACAACTTATTGCTGTAATTATTCATAATATTATTCATTAATAATTCATTATTCATAAAACTCAAACAGAATAAATCTTCTATTAGCCCTTTAAAAATTTGAATATGACTTGCATCTCCCTCCCTCTTGTTCAACCTTCTCTCCTGTAGGCTTAACATCCTCAGTTCTTATAAGGCACCATAATAGCATATGGAAAGAGATTGGAAGTAGCAAATGAGATCAGTACCTTATTCAGTAGTGATTCTAAAATGTTGTAAAATTAATCAATCACCTACTTATTAGGCACAATTTCCCAACCCAAAAGGGAGCTCTGTTAAACTGTTGAATCTTGTGCCTTTCCTAGGGTCTCTGAGCATTAACTGTTTTTTGTCCTTCCCCTTCACCTCTTTCTAGGTAATGACTCTTCAAATTAGTTTCTACTAAAAGCCTCATTAATTCACTTCTATCTTAGTTATTAAAGGCAATAAAAATAGTACTCACATGTAGCATAGACAGTCTTCCTACAACATGGCACCTAGAACTCAGATATGTTCTGGACATGATAAATTACTACACTGGTCTTCTATTCCTAGTTCTGGACACTATGCCTTTCTAAAGTTACCTAAGATTTCATTAACTGTTTTGCTTATCATTTCACACTACTTACATCTTGTGAGCTTGTATTACATTGCCCTTTGTCCCTATGATATTTTAAAAAAAGGAAGGAAGGAAGGATGAGAAAGAGTG
Source organism: Sarcophilus harrisii (assembly GCF_902635505.1). Lineage (NCBI taxonomy): Eukaryota > Metazoa > Chordata > Mammalia > Dasyuromorphia > Dasyuridae > Sarcophilus > Sarcophilus harrisii. The sequence goes on from NC_045426.1 coordinate 76,110,455, forward strand.
AGACAGAGACAGAGAGACAGAGAGAGACAGAGAGGGAAGGAGGGAGGGAGGGAAGGGGGAAGGAAGAAAGAAGAAGGAAGGGAGGTAGGAAGGAAGCAAGAAAGAAAGCAAAAACAAAGAAAAAGGAAGAAAAAGGAAGAGAAGAAGGAAGGAAGAAGGAAGGAAGAAAGGAGGGAAGGAAAGAAGGGAAGGAAAAAGAGGGAGGGAAGGGGGAAGAAAAAAAGTTTTTAAAAATTTCAGTTAAGTGTAAGTTTCAAATGTAATTTGCTCCTGTTACTCTGCTCTTCTTTGTATAGACTTTTATTTGTGTACTCTGTGAAATAATTTCTTCTGACTTTTCTCCTCCTTTTCCTCCTCTAGTATATCTCTCCCTCTCTTTCCATGCTTTATTTTAAACCATCAAGATATAATATAACCACTCCCAAACCTTAACATATTAGAACTCTTCTTCAATTCAAATGATAATAGAATTCAGAAGGAATACATGTGTTATCTCCTCATAAATAGATTTAAGCAATTTATCTTCGTTTTAGACCCTTATGAATTTTTTTTAAATTTATGTTTGCCTTTTTGTATTTTGTTTGATTTCTGTGTTTGCCCTTTATAGCACTGTTCTTTTTCTCAAGACTGCTTGAAAGCAACCAAATTCACTGAAGATCTGTTTCCTTGTTTCCCTTCTATAGGAATAAGCTCAATTCTTTTAGGAGAGTTATTCTTAGTAGTAATTCTTTGCTTCTGAAATATAGTATTCCAACTTCTTAATAGTAGCAGCTGAATCATGTAGGATTCTGAGAATCCTTAGTTCTTGAATTCTTTTTGATTGCTTGTAATATTTTTATTTTATTTAGAAACTTTGGAATTTGGCATTAGTGTTGCTGAGAGTTTCCATTTTGAGATTTCTTTTAGGAGATGAGTGAGGGTTCTTTCCATTTTTGCTTTACCTTTATTTATTTTTTTTCTAGTGAATTTATTTCCTTTTAAAACACATTGCTTTATGAATCATCTTGGAGAGAAAAATCAGAGCAAAAGGGAAAAACCATGGGAAAGATTAAAAAAAAAGGAAGGGAACACAGCATGTGTTGATTTACATTCAGTCTCCTTAGTTCTTTTTCTGGGGACAGATGGCATTTTTCTCTCCAAAGACTATTGGGATTACTTTGGATCATTGAACAACTGAGAAGAACTAAGTCTTTCACAGTTGATCATTACATATCCTTTGCTGCTGTTGTGTACACTGTTTCCAGTTCTGCTTGTTTTATTCTGCATCAGTTCCTATAAATCTTTTGAAGCCTTTCTAAAATCAGCTTGCTGATTATTTTTTATAGAACAATAATATTCCTTTACCTTCATATAACACAACTTGTTAATTTTCCACATGTGGATCCTTTTCCTCTTTTATTATTTCCTTGGGATATAGACCCATAATGGCACTGCTGCATCAAATATGAACAGTTTTATAACTCTTTGGGCATCCTTGAAAATTGCTTTGCAGCTTGGTAGGATCATTTCTCAACTCTACCAACAATGCATTCATGTCCTAGTTTTCCCATATCCCTTCCAACATTTATCATTATCTTTTCCTATCATCTTAACTTATCTCAAGCTTATTTCTAATTTGGCGTTAGAGCTGAAGAAGCACTGAGCATGCTACCTCTCTCACACACTGTATTATAATAAAGAAAATTTATGTTTATCATGCTTTTAAGCGAACATATTTTAAATTGTTTGATAGTCACAATAACTCTGTAATGTTATCACCACTATTATAGGCATTTTGATCTTCATTTTAGAGAAATAGAAATTAAAGTTCAAATTGGGCAAATGACTTGTCTATGATTCTCAGCTAAGAAATGTCAGAATTAGGATTTAATCCCTGATATTTGTCTGATTCAAAGTGTATTCTAATCTTCATTGTACTGTTTGTCTCTTTTTGTATTTTTTCTATGTATGAAAGCTTCAGTTGCTGGTCTCACTGATGCCCGGTCCCATATAGTTTCTCATTGTTATGAAATGAATGAATATGAATCCTAGTTGAATGACTGATTATTCTTCACTCAACCCTTAATATGCTATATAAACTTGGGTAAGTTAATTTATTTACGTGGGCCTCTGTTTCCCCTAGAGTGCAATAATTTCATGATGTTGGATATATTTTTCTGAGATATTTCTTATTCTATTTGTCTATATTATATATTTGCCTTTCCTCAATTTTTAAATTATAAATTATATATATTATATAAATTAAATTATAAATTATTATATAACTAATATATAAATTATATATTATAAATTATAAACACCTGGGGGTTAAGGATTCAATGTAATTCTGTATTTGCTTCTTATTCCTTGTGTCCATTAACAAATAAATTAACCTTTTGGATTTTTACTTTCCTCATCTGTAGAATAGAAAAAGACTAGATCATTTGTAGTTCTTTCCAAATAGAAATTCTGGGATAAGTCCTGGGATCTGGACTGTGTACTCCAATATCAGATGATTGCTCTTCATATCAAAATCAGCAAGCATTTCTTAAGTACTTACTATGTTCATGGCACTATTCTAAGTATATTTCCTGGTGAAACTCACTTCACTATGTGAACGAGTTAAATAAATCTCATTTGTAGAGGAAATTTATATTTGTAAAAAAAAAAAGTGTAAATAAGTTATAAATGCAAATAATATCCATATCTATACATATGATTCGGTGTTCTTAGTTGTAAAATGAGAACATTGGATTGATTCCTATAAAGGCCCAAATATATGATCCTATGATTCTTATATGCACAGTTTTTGTACAAGCCTTTTTTTTTTTATTTTTTATTTATTTATTTATTTATTTTTAGCATTGTATGTGAAGAAGGGGCAGAACCTAGATGGTAGAGAGTAAACAGGTCTTTCTCTGAGCTCTTCCTGGCTTCCCTCAGATCAACACCAGATCAAGTCTCTGAATGAGCTTTGGGGTGATAGAACACTCAAATATTTGGAGTGTAACACAGCAGAAGATATTATGGAAAAACTTCAGGAAAGATCTTTCTTAATTGGGCAGGGGAGGAGCTGGCCCAGTGTGCAGGTGCAGCACAGGGCTCCAGAACAGAGAAGCTTCTGTTTGTCAGGGGCAATCTGAAGATACTTTTAGCCAAAATATAGCAGTGTTTGCTACTTTTCCTGGTTCAGAAGAAAGTGGATCAGCAGACCAGCTGGGAGACTTCTTAACACAACTACAAAGGGAAAATAGTGAGTTCTGAACCCCAGAATAACAGGTGGGACTTGGCCATGCTACTCAGCATAGGAAAAAAGCCAGCAGCCCCAACCCCAGGGCAGTATGAAGCCACTGTCATCTGTAGAGGAAGCTTGGGACATTCTAAATTTTGTCCTAAGGGCAGAACTCACCCTTTAAAAATAAGCAAAAAAGCAAAAAAGAGCTCTGATCATAGACAGCTATTATGGAGATAGGGAACAACAAACTTAAAACCCTGAGAACACTATAGTGCCTATAGGCAAAACATCTCCAGATGATTTCTCAAAGAGTGATAAGAGGTATTCTTCAATTGAAAAGGCTCTCTTGGAAGAATTTAAGAAGGATCTTAAAAGAAATTTAGAAGAAAAATGGGGAAAAGGAAATACAGAAATTATCCTAAGAAAACTACTTAAAAATAGATTTGACAAAATAGAAAAAGATAACAACTCATTGAAAAACAGAATTGGTGAAATGGGAAAAGAGAAGAACTCTCTAAAAATTGAATTGGTGGAAAAAAAATGAACAAAACAACTCATTTAAAAGTTCAATTGACCAAATACAAAAGGAGGTAAAAAAGCTAACCAAACAAAATTATCCACTAAAAATTAGTATTGGACAAATAGAAGTGAATGATTTAATGAGGTATCAAGAATCATTCAACAAAACCAAAAAAAAAAAAAAAAAGAAGAAGAGAATTTAAAATACCTCATTGGAAAAACAACTGACCTGGAAAATAGATCCAGGAAAGACAATCTAAGAATTATTGGATCACCTGAAAATCATCATGAAGATTAGAAGGGAAGCAGAAAACTGGGAAAATTTTTTACATCCAAGGGTTCTGATAAAGTCTTCATTTCTAAAATGTAGAGAAAATTGACTCAAATCTATAAGAATCCAAGCCATTTTCCAAGTGATAAATGGTCAAAGGATATGAATAATTTTCAAATGAAGAAACTGAAACCATTTTAGTCATATGAAAAAGTGCTTTTAATCACTATTGATCAGAGGAATACAAATTAAGACAACTTTGAGATACTACTAAGCTAAGATTAGCTAAGATGACAGGAAAAGGTAATGATATATATTGGAGGGGATGTGAGAAAACTGGGACACTAATATATTTTTGGTAGAATTGTGAAGAGCAATATGGAACTATACCCAAAGGGCTATCAAACTGTGCATACCCTTTAATCTAAGCAGTGTCTCTACTGGGCCTGTATCTAAAAAAATATCATAAAAAAGGGAAAAGGACATGTGTAAAAATGTTTATAGCAGCCCTTTTATAGTGGCAAGAAATTGGAAACTGAATGGATGTCTTGGAATCTTTACAAACTGTTAAGCCATTGGAGTTGATAGAGACAATAATTATCTAATTTGGCATGATTCAATATGATTGATTTGATCTTAGAAAGAGATATTTTGAGCCATAACTTGAAGCAAGGTACTAAGTACAACTGATGGAAACAATTCTTGTGTTCACATCTTTAGAGAGTTCATAAGTATCTAAGTACTCAATGGATTTTACGAGTTTGGGAGAATTCAGGGTTTAGAAAGAGATATCTGAATTCACACCTCCCTCGAGCACTCTGGGAGATAATCCAGAATCCCTCTCTCTCCAGAAGGCGGAATTAACCTTTGGGAGATCATATATATATAGAGGAAGCTCTTAGAGCTGGATAGAGTTTTCTTGAGAGTTTTTCTTGGGAGCATTTCCAGGAGTCGGAAAGAAGCACTCTTCAAGAAAGCCTACAAGCCCTATTCGAGGCAAGAGAGATTCATCTTATCTTCTACCTTGGTGCTGGCTGGAGTCGGAAGGACAAACCTTTAGATTTGGAGACATTCAGACGGAGCTCTTGGAACCAAGCAGAGAGACAAGCGCCTGAGCTAACCAGGCTATATTGAAGGACACAATAAAAGATCTGAACTCTTTTATCACCTGGCTGTGTTTTGGAAAAAGAACACCAACACGGATGCCCATCAATTGCAGAATGACTGAATAAATTATAGTATGTGAATGTTATAGAATATTATTGTTCTATAAGAAATGATTAGTAGGATCATTTCAAAAAGGTCTAGAGAGACTTACATGAACTCATGCTAAGTGAAGTTAGCAGAACCAAAAGAACATTGTACATAAGAACAAGAAGATTATGTGATGATCAATTCTGATGGACATGGCTCTTTTCAACAGCAAGATGATTCAGGCCAGTTTCAATGGTTTTGTGATTGAGACAGCTATCTGCACCCATGAAGAGGACTGAGAGTGGATCATAACATTGTATTTTCATACTTTTTGTTATTTAGTTTTGTTTTTTTCTCATTTTTTCCTTTTTGATCTGATTTTTTGCGCAGCAAGATAATTGTGGAAATATGTATAGAAGAATTGAACATGTTGAACATATTGGATTATTTGCCATCTTGGGAAGTGGCTGGGAGGAAGGGAGGGAGAAAAAATTTATAACACAAAATTTTGCAAGAGTGAATGTTTAAAACTATCTTTGCATATATTTTGAAAAAAAAACCAAAAAATAGAAAAAAGTATGTGAAGATGCTCATCTTATTTGTTGTTGAGAATTTTTAAAAAGTGTGTGTGTGTGTGTGTGTGTGTGTGTGTGTGTGTGTGTATAAGTGTTTAAACTCTGATTATCTTGATTCCTACTGCCTGAAGGCCAAGTATATTATGTCTCATCTTTCCCCAGTAGCCTCTGGCACCTTTATAGGGATGTAGATTGTCTAGGTTCTCTGTAAACAGTTCTAGTTTGGACCCAAGATATTCCTTCAAGTAGAGGGGTTAGAATACTGTATCCTGTTCCATATAAATATTAAAAATTAGATTATCTTTTTCAAATATTTTTTCAAAGTTATAATCACAAACAGCTTATTCCCAATATGCAGATTTAATCCTTCCATTATACTACCTCATACACTAGAGAAGGTAATGGAACAAGGTTCATAACTTAGTCCGGTTCCTCTGAATGAGAGGGCCAGGTCCAAGTCTAAAACACCCGTTGGGCTCAAGTCCCAGACACCTTGGCTTCTCCAGGATTTCTTGCTGTGTTGACTAGCTACAATATTTCACCTGGAATTCTGGCTCCAGTGTTTGTTTCCATGACTCAAATTCTGGATTTAATGGAACAAATGAACTGAAAAAAAGAAGCATCCATAGCATGGAGACTAAAAGGAGATGGGGCAGGAGAATATCTCCTCTCCCAGTTCACTTCACATCAACCTGATATGATAATATGAGTTTCAAGAAAAAGATAATACCAATCTAGTCAGATTTTAAATCTCAGCCTCTTCCCATTACTCAGATGATCAAAGAAGGCAACTCCCTTTCACATGATAGGGGAGTTTAGGATGCAAGTTCCTCAATTTTAGGTGATTGGCCAATCCTCATACATACATAATACAATATTTCACACATCTTACAATTTATTGAATCTCTTCTGATTCATTTTGCAATCCTTTTATATTTTAGCAAACCAACTTTACCAATTTCTGTTGCCAAATGAATTGATTGCCTGGTAATAACCTTCTCTCCAATTGCCTAGGTCACTTCTAGGATGACAGTCTTATGATCCACTGCTTATACTTTAAAGAAATTAGCAGAGTGTTTGCTTTGCTGGGATAAGCTTTAAGACTACTTATATCTGGTGTATGAAAGAAGTTTCTGATTAGGTTTTTAGGGGAAGATATATATGTACACACATATATACTCGTACATATATACATACATATATGTAGATGGTGTATATTATGTGTATTATGTGTAAAGAGCATAAATGGTTGTGTGTGTATGTGAAAGTAGTATACTTGGGTTCAAATATGAGAGGTAATGGGGGAAAAGCATTAAAACTCGAGATTGTGAGTATGAGAGAAAAAGAGGTTTGTGTTATGTTATCATTAAGGTTTTAAAATCTGTTCATAGCTAGTAAATATGTTGTATTTATTATTTGTACATATGGTATTTCCCTTCTACCTCAGTAGCATATAAATTCCTTGAGGGAATTTAAAGTCATTGGAGATACTCTTTTGTATATATGCATATGGGATGTATATGGAATCATTTAATAGTAATTTCTCGTCTATTTGTGGAATACTGTGGTGAATGCTGTGGAGTGTCATATAGAATTTCTGTAAGAGGAAAACTCAAAGAATAAGAGATTTAGAGCTAGAAAAGATTACAGACACCATCTAATCCAGTTTCCTCTTTTTTTTATGGAGAAGTTTAAGGGAGGATATAAGTGATTTGCCCATAGTCACACAAGTAGTGAGCATTGAAGGCAGTATTTGAATACTGAGGCTACTGCTCTCATGGATGTAATATCAATGTTTTATATACACACACACATAGACTCTAATATTATAAATAGGCCTTTGAACCTACACATAAACAAACATACATACATATAAACAGAATATACCTGCTAACTTTGACAGTGAAAAACAAAAAAGAAAATAAATGAATTTTATTTCTATTTATATCTCTACTGACAAATCTAAATGTTAATTTTAAATAAAAAGTTCTGAATTATTTATTAAAACTATTATCCATAAGTAACCAAAATTATCTTTGTATTTTAAAAACTAATATTTAGATTTTTAAAAGATAAGCTATAAAAAGGACAAAAAATGAAACTCATAAAGCTGAGTGATTTTTATTTTTATTTTTCTTCATTTCTTTTTTTTAATTATTATTATAACTTTTTATTGACAGTACATATGTATGGGTAACTTTTTACATTATCCCTTGCACTCACTTCTGTTCTGACTTTTCCCTTCCCTCCCTCCACCCCCTCCCCTAGATGTCAGGCAGTCTTATACATGTTAAAGATGTTATAGTATATCCTAGATACAATATATGTGAGCAGAACCATATAGTTCTTTTGTTGCACAAGAAGAATTGGATTTAGAAGGTAAAAATAAACTGGGAAGAAAAACAAAAATGCAAGTAGTCCACATTCATTTCCCAGTGTTCCTTCTCTGGGTGTAGCTGGTTCTGTCCATCATTGATCAATTGGAACTGAATAAGATCTTCTCTTTCTTGAAGATATCCACTTTCATCAGAATACATCCTCATACACTATTGTTGTTGAAGTGTATAATGATCTCCTGGTTTGCTCATTTCAAAACTGAGTGATTTTTAAATACATCAAAGGAGAGAAATTAAAAGGAGAAAAGAGATAAAGTGTGAAGAATAGAATCAGGACAGCAAGAAGAGATGAGATTGCAGATACAGAGCAAGTCAGAGATAATGCCATTATCAAGAAATAGAATAAGAAAATTTTCATTCAAGGCCTATGCACATTAGTGATTTTTGTTCTAGAAAACTCATGTAGCCAACAGAAATACATGTATAATTACATATTCATTTTGGATCTCATAAACCAACCTATTGATGTCAACTCAAATTTTAAGTAATTTCCAGGAATTCCTCCACCTCCCACCCCCACCCTCAAAAAAATCCCCTTCTTAAATGGTGTTTGGTTAGTTTCACCAATCAGTGCTTTTTATAAGGTTTTTATAACATTTTCAAGTACTTCAGATTACTCAGGGAAAACACGCCATTGCTCTTTCTGATCCTAGTATACACAAATACAGTTAGCCTGATAAAATGAAAAGAAAATTTATTTGCATCAATGACATTTGAAGTTTATGAAGTAGACACATTTATGTAATCAGTAATGGTCAGTTAAGAATAATTAAACAAATACTCCTTTCTCAGAATGCTCCAGGAAGTGAATATGAGGACAGACTTAGTCTCTTAAAGGATATGATATAAATATATAAACCCAAACTACTTTAATCTTTGTTTAAACAAAAAATCCCATCCCATTTTTGGTATTCAAGGCTGTGATTGAATGCATCTGTTCACTGGAGAGTATCACTATTTTAAAATTCATAGTGCTACAATAAATTTATATTGTAAGAATTGCTTTTCATCCTACTTTTTATTCTTTCAATAACACTATCTACAAAACAACTTCTAAATGAAATAATTCCAAATCATTTGAGGTTTACTTTGGCATTCCAGGTAAGAGGACAAAGTTCAAATTTTGATTCTGAAATTTAGTGATTTTGCCATCCTGGGAAAATCACTTAAGTTTCAATGGCCTGGTAATTCTCTGAACATAAATTGCAGAGAAGGAAGTGATCAGTTGATAAAGGTACTTTCCTCATGCCAGAATTCCATATGCCAATAAAATATCTTTTCGTATTTTATATCAATGGGGATAAATGATTTCCATTGGTTTTAAAAATGCATTTTTTATGGACTGATAACCTTCTAGAAGAAAACAGTTTTAGTGACTCCTACTCTTTCAGCAGGTTGGTTTTTGCTGTCAATGGTGGAGATTTTAAGTGCAAAGTTTCATTTCTTATCTGGCTGCACTCCTCTCACCTATGCTTCAGTAACTTACACTTAGGAAGTATCCTTCACCAGGATGCCTACCTCTGAAAGGATAGGAGCAGGAAACCTAAATCAGTCATATCTTTATTTCTTCATCAGACTGCACTCATCCAAATGCCTCCATCTTGAATTCAAGTCAAAATCTTATTAACCTTCCTTATCACTATCCACTCCCTCCTAGCATTTCAGATTCTTTTTATGTTATCTTTTAAATTAGAATGTAGGCTCTGTGAGTTCAGAGACTGCCTTTCATTTTGTTAATATTTGTATGTTAAGCTCTTGGTGCAGTTTAACTGGCACATACGTAATAAATGATTTTTGACTGATTGACATCCTATTGGAAAGTGGAACATTGTTAGGTATATTTTTATTTTTACTATATCTTAGATATAGGACCTTATAAATGAAATTTAATGCAATGTTTTGTTTTGCTTTTTGTCTCAACTGATAGTTTCTCCTATTCTAAGTGAACTGATTTTATTCTACAAAATATTTCCAATTCCATATAATCAAAATAGTTTTGTTTCAATTTCATATGCTTTTCTATCCATTATTTAGACACTTTTATAAGTAACTCTAGATCCCCTTTTCTTTTCTTTAAAATTATTTTATATTTTTAAGATTTTTAAAAAAAACAAGTATGTAGTATGGGAAAAGCTTTCTGGAGGTTCTCTGGATGAGCCTTGGCCTTAGGTGGAGATGTGATGAAGGCAGGAGAGCCACCACAAGGATGGTCAAGGATGGAATCTGGAGTCTTCTTATTTCAAGTCTCCTCAGCCCTTAAATACCTTAGTAAGATTACATCAATTATAGCACACTGAACATGTGCAAATTGTAGAACCATATCACACTAGGTTTATGAGAATTAAAGAACCATCATCTCTCTCTCTCTTTTTTTTATTATAGCTTTTTATTGACAAAACATATGCATAGGTAAATTTTCAACACTGACCCTTGCAAAAACTTCTGTTCCAACTTTTCCTCTTCTTCCCTCCACCCCCTTCCCTAGATGGCAGGTAGTCCCATACATGTTAAATACGTTAAAGTATATGTTAAATACAATATATGCATACATATTTATACAGTTGTCTTGCTACACAAGAAAAATTGGATTTTGAAAGAAGGTAAAATAACCTGAGGAGAAAAATAAAAATGCAAGCAAACAATAACAGACAGAATGGAAATGCTATGTTGTGATCCACACTCATTTCCCAGTGTTCTTTCACAGGATTTAGCTAGTTCTGTTTATTACTGATCAATTGGAACTGATTTGGATCTTCTCATTATTGAAGAGAGCCGTGTCCATCAGAATTGATCCTCGTATAGTATTGTTGTTGAAGTGTATTATGATCTCCTTGTTCTGCTCATTTCACTTAGCATCAGTTCATGTAAGTCACTCTAAGCCTTTCTGTATTCATCCTGTTGGTCATTTCTTATAGAACAATAATATTCCATAACATTCACATATCACAATTTATTCAGTCATTCTCCAATTGATGGGCATCCATTAAATTTCCAGTTTCTAGCCACTATGAAAAGGGCTGCCACAAACATTTTTGCATGTATGGGTCCCTTTCCCTTCTCTAATACCTCTTTGGATTATAAGTCCAGTAGTAACACTGCTGGATCAAAGGGTATGCACTGTTTGATTACTTTTTGAGTATAATTCCAAACTGCTCTCCAGAATGGTTGGAGTGGGAGAACCATTAGCTCATCTATCACACTGAGTAAACACCTTGCTGTAGGTATCCTTGCTATCAAGTATATTTTCCCAGAGTTCCCCACTATCTGTGGTCCTCTACATAAGTGAATTCCAAATTCTCTTCCTTCCTCCACCCTCCCTCAACCATTGAGAAGGCAAATAATCTGGTATCAATTATATATGTGGATTTATGCAAAAATATTTCCATATAATGCAAGCTGCAGAAAATGCAAGAAAAATAGTGAGTGAAAAACTATACTTCAGTTGGTACTCAAAATTCACCAGGTTGTTCTCTCTTTCTGGAGGGGTATAATATTTTTCATCTTGGCTTGTCATGACTCTTGGATTTCATGGTTCATTCTCTTGATCAGCATTGCTAAATTTTTCATAGTTGATCATTTACAATATCTATGATACTATGAACAATGACCTATTTTTGCTCCCCTCATTCTGCATCAGTTCCTTTAAGTTTTTCTAGGTTTTTATGACTATCCTGATCATCATTTCTTCTAACATAGTAGTGTCCATCACAACCATATTCCACAAAAGTGTCCATCACAACCATGTAACACAGCTTGTTCAGTCATCCACCATTTATGGGCAGCCCTTTGTCACCACAAAAAGAACTGCTATAAATATTTTCTTACATGTATTCTTTTCCTTTTCCTTTCATCTCCTTGGGATACAAACCTAATAGTATTTTTTCTGGGTCAAAGAATATGCACAGCTTTATAGTTAGTTGGACAAATACTAAATTCTGCAGAATAGTTAGATCAGTTCAAGACTCTATCAACAATGTTTGTGGCAGCCCTCTTTGTAGTGGCTAGAAACTGGAAACTGAATGGATGCCCATCAGTTGGAGAATGGCTGAATAAATTGTGGTATATGAATATTATGGAATATTATTGTTCTGTAAGAAATGACCAACAGGATGATTTCAGAAAGGCCTGAAGAGACTTACACGAACTGATGCTGAATGAAATGAGCAGGACCAGGAGATTATTATATACTTCAACAACAATACTATATGATGACCAGTTCTGATGGACCTGGCCATCCTCAGCAACGAGATCAACCAAATCATTTCCGATGGAGCAGTAGTGAATTGAACCAGCTATGCCCAGAGAAAGAACTCTGGGAGATGACTAAAAACCATAACATTGAATTCCCAATCCCTATATTTATGCCCACCTGCATTTTTGATTTCCTTCACAAGCTAATTGTACATTATTTCGGAGTCTGATTCTTTTCGTACAGCAACATAACGTTTTGGTCATGTATACTTATTGTGTATCTAATTTATATTTTAATATATTTAACATCTACTGGTCGTCCTGCCATCTAGGGGAGGGAGTGGGATGTAAGAGGTGAAAAATTGGAACAAGAGGCTTGGCAATTGTTAATGCTGTAAAGTTACCCATACATATAACCTGTAAATAAAAGGCTATTAAATAAAAAAAAAAGACTCTATCAACAATTAATAAGTGTATCTATTTTCACTCATGCCTCATTTATGATATGTGTGAGGTGGTATCTAAGGGTTATTTTACTTTGCATTTTTTTACTCATTAATCAATCAGAGCATTTTTATGTGACTATAAATAGTTTTGATTTCTTCTGAAAAGTGTTCATATCTTTGATTATCAATTGAGAAATGGCTCTTTTTTTTATAAATTCGATGCAGGTCACTATATATTTGAGAAATTAGTCTTTTATAAAAGAAACTAACTTTAATTCTCTCCCTCTCCTTTCCAATACACATACAGAATTTCTGCTTCTTACCAATTTTGGCTACATTGGTTTTGTTTATGCCTTTAAGAGTTTTGATGATCTGCCATTTGATGCATATATGTTTAATATAAGTTTAGTGTATTTTACTTCTTTGGCTAGGGTATATTTTAGCAAAATGCAGTTTCCTGGCTTGTATGTTTTTATTTAGATCTATTTTTGATTTTGATTTGTCTGGGCTCATGATTGCTACCCTAGCTTTTTTTTTTTTTTTTCTTTTTCTTTTCTTTTTTTAGTCTCAGCTAAAACATAGTAGAATCTGTTGGAGTTCCTTATTTTAATTCTATGTGTGTCTTTCTGTTTCAGATGTGTCTCTTGTTAACAACATTCTTGAATTCTGGTTTCCAATCCATTCTGCTGATTCTATTTTATGGATCAGATCTTTCTATTCACATTTCATCTTATGATTGCTATGTGTTTCCCTCTATTCTATTTTTTTTTCCTATTCACCTTTTCTTCTTACTCCATCCTTCTAAGATATTGGTCAATAAGATCATTTGTGAAACAAGAATGCTCACTGTCACCAATATTCCTTAGTATTTTATGGGAAATCCTAGCAATAACAATAAGAGAAAAACCTAGATATAAAGAGAGATATTACAAGATAAATTGAAAAATATGAACCATATTACTTATCAGACTTATGGATAGGTGAGCAAATTATGAATAAATAAGATATAAAAAAATGAAGTGTAAAATGTATACATTTGGTTAATCAAATCAAATGTTTTATATAAATAAAACAAATGAAAGCAGAAAATTGTGAAAAATAAATTTTCTGAGATAAAGGTCTCATATCTCAAATATATAATTTTGTAAAAATCTATAAAATATGAGTCATTTGCTAATTAACAAATGGACAAAAATATAGTTTGCTAATGAAAAATCCTTATAGTCATATAAGAATGCTCTAAATCACTGTAGAATAGAAAAATGCTGATTAAAACCATATTGAGATATTTTATACCTATCAGATTGACAAAAATTATTGAAGGAGAAAGCAACAATGTTGATATATATATATATATATATATATATATATATATATATATATATATATATATATATATATAAGACCTGAGGTTACTTATTCACTATTGGTGGCATTTTAGACTGATCCAATCATTTTTGGAAAGTAACCTGGGTTTACTTTCCAAAGAGTTATTAAATTGTCTATAATTTTTGACGTTGTAATGACACTACTAAGTCTAATTCCAGGGAGCATTGAAGAAAAGTAAAACAAAACAAAACAAAACAAAAAAACTATATGTTCTAAAATATTTACAGCAGCTGTCTTTGTGATAGCAAAGAACTAGAAATTGTGGAGATGGCTGTCAATTGAGGAATGGCTGAACAAATTGTGCTATTTGATTGTGTTGGACTTTTACTCTGCTACAAAAACAATGACCTTGTTGATCTTAGAAAAAAACATGGATAAACTTGTACAAAATAGTGAAGAGCTAAATGAACAGAACAAAGAGAACATTTTGTACATTAACAGCAACATTGTTTTAAGAATACCTTTGAGAGAATAAGTTATTTTGAGTATTATAAATCCATAAATTAACTACAAAAAAAGGAAGATGAATCCAGGAAAAGAACTGATCAATAAAAGTTTATACAGAATTATTTTGCATATATATTTGTATTTAATGTTAGTCATCTCTAAGAATGAGGGAGAGAGGGAAGAAAAAATTAAAAAATAATAAATTAAATTAATTATATATTCAAAAGGAATAGCAAGCTGTATATAGTAGATTTGCAAATTCATGTTCAATCATCAATGTTTTGATTGTTTTTCTACTATGTTCTGGAAATGTTTTATTTCATTAATAATAAATAAAATAAATAATATCTAATAATTAATCAATGGAAATATTTTGGGAAAAAAAATCACTTCCCTGGAAATTTAATAGGCAATAAAAAATCCATAAATAATTTTACAAAATAGCATTAAAAATTATATTAGCATATGAACAGTGTTGATATATCCAGTTATATAGTCAATGTTCATATGCCAGTATAATTTTATGCTAATTCATATGCTAATATTAATTTATTTGTATATTTGTCTTTTTTTTAAATGAGAGTTTTCTAGCTGTACTTATATCAGCATTGTGTATGTGTCATGGTAAATAGATTCCCAAATATTTTATGTAGTATATTTTGCAAATACTTTGAATATAATTTCTCTTTCTGTCATGGCCTCTTTGATTTGTTATTGACATATAGAATTACTGACTATTTTTATGGATTTAATTTTTCTCCTATTTTACTAAAATCATTTGTTATCCTAATTAACTTCAGTGATATTAAATAAACTGCATTTTATGCACATATGGAAAAATTTATGTCCTCTTTCCAATGCTAATACCTTTATTTCTTTTGTCCCTCAGACAGAATTTCTTGTATGATATAGACATTCAAGAATTATATTAAAAAAATCAAGAGTGAGGACATTTTTGTTTTACACCCCTTACAGATTGAAAAAGTTCTAATATTCTCCATGGCAAAGAAAAAATAATTTTTAGTTTTCAATATATACTTTTAACCACATTATAAATGACCTTTTCATTCATTTGATTTTTAGGAATTGTAGCGGAAATAAGTGCCTTGTTGTGGCAAAGGGTAATTTATGCTTCTGGTAATATAATAATATAGTTTGGATTTTCTTTGTTTATTATTTTTCCTAATTTTGAACCAAAATTGAATCTCTGTTATAGATCCAAATCGATAATAGTTTTTTTAAAATTAATTATTTTATCCATTATATTTATGGCTGTCATGGTTAAGTTCATCATTCCTGCATTTATTTTATCACAAACCTATCACTTATCTTTTATTTTGATGTTACTCTGATAATAGTCCATTTTCATAGACTCCCCATTGCTATTTCACTTTACCTCTCCTTTTCAAATTCCTTAAATTTAATTAAATTGATTGGCTACAGCTCTTAATCTTTTTCTCTTTCACTCTTCATTTCCTTTTTTCTATTCTTCTTTCTTCATCTCTCTTTCCCTTCTCCTTTTTCCTTCTTTCCTTCTTTTCTTCCCTTTTCCTTTCCGTCCTTTATTTGTTTCATTCCTTGCCCTCTTTCTTTCCACCTGACTTCCTTTTTCTTCATTACTTACTCTTATCTTTTCTTTCTCCTTCTTTCTATTCCTTCTCCTTTCTTTTCCTTCTTTCCCACTTTCCTTTTTATTATATCCATGCTCCTTTCCTTCTTTCCTTCCCTTTTTCTGTTATTTCTCCAATTCTTCCCTCATCCCACCATCCCTTTGTTTTTTTCTCCCTTCCTTTTTTCTTCCATCAATTCACACCTTTCCACTTTCCTTCTTTCTTCTCTTCTTCTGCTCCCTCCTTTCCTTTTTTCTCTTCTTCCCTGCTTCATTCCTTTGTTCCTTCTTTTCTTCTTTTCTTACAAATGATAAAGCAGGATCTCCACATAAATTGTTTGAATTCAAAGTCAGTTCTCTTACTGGTCTAAAACATTGTCTACAAAATACTTGGGAAAATAATGAGATTCTACATTCCTACACGATCACATAAAAATTAGTAAGACTATTTTAAAACTCATAAAGGTCTAGCCTTACTCTTGAGCCAAAAGCTGTCTAAGTTTCCTTTCTTTCACACCTTCTCTCTTCTAGATTTATTTCTCTTTTTGCTGCTTAGAACCTTATATTATTTTATTTAGAAAATATTAAATTTATCCATAAAAATGTTGTTAAAAACTATGTATTTTATGTTGTAGAGTACTGTGTACATTTAAAAAAAATTAGACATAGATTATAGAAAAATTTGATATAATAAATTCTTAGGAAGTCAAGAGTGCTGTTCTCTCAAGAAATTGAAATCATGCCTTCATTCTCCTTATATTAGGTAAAATTTTGTCTTAAAATTAATTTTATAACCTTTCCAGAAATTACTCCTTTAAAAAAAAGACACTGCCCGTACTTGACAATCTAATTACAGGTTTTTGTAGGTATGCTAAGAGGTCTAGTGATTTCCATCTTGAATATAATACAGCCAATTACTCTCATTTCAGGAAACCTTACATTATTAGTAATAGTTAGCTAAATGGTGCTTTAAAGCTCAATAAAGTACCCCCAAAGGTCATTGGTAATTACAAACAAGAAGCAAGTCATATAGCTTTCAGGAGCACAGTGTTTAAAAGGGGACAGAAACCCACCTTGGTCTATAATTTAGGGGGTGCCATGTTGTCCAGACAGAGTGTCCCCTTCCCAATTCCAAGATTCCTCCCACTTCAGTGGCTGAGATTAGTTAAGAGTTGGGTGGCCCAGACAGCCAACTGGCTCCTCTATGTGAAATTTTGAGGAATAACAATGACCCTTGATAGAGAATCAAGGAGAACCAAGCCAAGGGTGAAATTTTTGAGGTGACTAAAGATATCTCTAATCCATTATTATATGTTCTTGGATTCCTAAGGAAACTTCATAGACTTTAGTGTGAATTGTCATATATGCAGTTGAAATACTGCTTAAGAAATTAAAAAGGAACATAAAATTAAGATTGTGAAGGAGGTGTTAGAATTGGAAGCTGGATGGGGAGAATTAGAACTGATTTAATCTGCTGTTTGCTCTGTGAATTTTTCTGAATAAAGCAATAATCTGAACCAGCAAGCCCTACTTTTTTTGTTGTTGTTGTGTTTGAGACAGTTGGGGTTAAGTGACTTGGCCAGGGTCATATAGCCAGGAATTATTACGTATCTGAGGCTAAATTTGAACTCGGGTCCTCCTGACTTCAGAGCTGGTGCTCTATTCACTTTACCACTTAGCTGCCCCAAGCCCCACTCTTTAAAAAATGTATCTCTTGGTCTTTTGCGACTAAATGTGACTGATCCATTCAACAGCCTCATGAAATAGATGAGGATCTTTAAAGACACCTGTCTTTAGGTGATCCTAAAAACACAATGATATCAAAGGCACTTAGTGGTTTCATTTTTCTCCCTTTGTTCCAAATAAAAATTATTGAAATCTTTAAGCATTAGGAATGGTATAACTCTTATATATCATGTATCCTGTGCTTTTTCCTTTTTATTACCTATTGACAGGTGAGGAAACTGATGTCTAAGATAATATTGGATTCAAGTTCATATGTTTTCCTTCCCAATATAATACTGTTTCCACTATGCTACATGGAGAAGAATATACATGATATCCAAATTACAAACCTGGAATTTTTGGAGAATTTGAGCATGGTTATAAGAAATAGAGAGATTATGGGATGAGCAAATCATATATCTAGCTCTAGAAGAAAGTTCAGAGGCCATCTCATAATGGATTCAGAATTGAGTCTCAGAAATATTGAATAATTTAACCAAGATCTTGTAAGACCAAAGGCAGGATTTGTAGCCAGATCATCTTATTCCAGAGACAGTGCTCTTTCCAGTGTTCCTTCACTACTTTCTTTTAGAGAGAAGATGAGGGGCTATTTTTTAAAACACTGAGCACAAGTTATAGGGCATAGAGGAATAGATTTACAAAGAGAGGCACCTCTTCTGAAAATATGATTCTTTCTTTCTTTTTTTTTTATTGACAGAACCCATGCCAGGGTAATTTTTTTTACAACATTATCCCTTGCACTCACTTCTGTTCCAATTTTTCCCCTCTCTCCCTCCACTCCCTCCCCTAAATGGCAAACAGTCCTATATATATATGTTGAACATGTCACAGTATATCCTAGATACAATATATGTGTGCAGAACCGAACAGTTCTCTTGTTTCACAGGGAGAATTGGATTCAGAAGGTAAAAATAACTTGGGAAGAAAAACAAAAATGCAAACAGTTTACATTCATTTCCCAGTGTTCTTTCTTTGGGTGTAGCTGATTTTGTCCATCATTGATCAATTGAAACTGAACTAGGTCTCTTTGTCAAAGAAATCCACTTCCATCAGAATACATCTTCATACAGTGTTGTTGTTCAAGTATATAATGATTTCTATTTCTCATTTCCTTGAATCAGTTTATTAAATTTCCAAGCCTCTCTGTATTCTAATGGGTCTTTCTTACAGAACAATAATTTCCATCTTCATATACCACAATTTCAACCATTCTCAATTGATGGGCATCCATTTATTTTCCAGTTTCTAGCCACTACAAACAGGGCTGCCACAAACATTTTGGCACATACAGGTCCCTTTCCCTTTTTTAGTATCTCCTTGGGGTATAAGTCCAGTAGTAGCAAAGCTGGGTCAAAAGGTATGCACAGTTTGATAACTTTTTGGACATAATTCCAGATTGCTCTACAATGGTTGGATTCGTTCATAACTCCACCAACTGCATCATTTAAATTTTCTGCATCCCTCAACATTCCCAATTATCTTTTCCTTCATCTTAGCCAATCAGGGGTGTAGTGGTATCTCAATTTTTAATTTTTTTCTCTGATTAATTTGGGTGATTTGGTAAATCTATGATTCTGGAACCTCTTTTCTATAGTTAAAGTTTCAATTTCATCATCTGAAAATTGTTTCATATCCTTTACCATTTATCAATTGGAGAATCTTGTTTCTTATAATTCTCTATATTTTTTGGAAATGGGCTATCAGAACCTCTAACTGTGAAGATGTTTTCCCAGTTTTTCTTCCCTTCTAATCTTGTTTATTAGTTTTCTTTGTACAAAGCCTTTTAATTTGATGTAATCAAATTTTTTCATTTGTGTAATAATGGTCTCTAGTTCATCTTTTTCAAATTTCTTCCCCTCCACAAGTCTGGAGATAAACTATCCTATTTCCTCTAATTTATTTATAATCTTGTTCTTTTCCTAAATCAGGCCATTTGTCTTATCTTGGTATCCTATTAAGTGTGGGTCCTGCAATTTTCCCATACTAATTTCCAATTATCAGCATTTTGTCAAATAATGAATTCTCATCCTAAAAGTTAGGATCTTTGGGTTTTCAAACACTAGTTGCTATTTCATTCTGTCTTGTAACCTAACCTGTTCCACTATCAATTAATCTATTTCTTAGCCAATCCAAATGGTTTTGGTGACTGCTGCTTTATAATATAGTTTTTAGATCAGGTTAAATAGGCCACCTTCATTGATTTTTTTCATTAATTCCAATTCTCAACCTTTTATTATTTATAATTTTTTTATTTTTTCTAGATCATTAAATATTTTCTTGGAAGTCTATTGGTATAGCACTAAATAAATAGATTATTTGGGATATTGTCATTTTTATTTGTGGCCTATCCAAGGCACTTAATATTTTCGTTATTTAAGTCTGACTTTATTTGTGGAAAGTTTTTTTGAATTTTTCATATAATTCTTGACTTTCCGGTGATGGATTCCCAAATATTTTATCTTTGATTATTTTGAATGGAATTTCTTTTTATCTCTTCTGTTGTTTTGTTGGTGATGTATAAAATGCGGGATTCTGGGGTTTTTTTGTATCCCAACTTTGCTAAAGTTATGAATTATTTCCTAATAGCTTTTAGTAGAATCTTGGGGTTCTTGGTATACCATCATATCATCTGGGGTATTAGTTTGGTTCCTCATTCCTACTCTAATTCTTTTAATCTCTTTCTTGCTCTTACCGAAATATTTTCTAATACAAATTGAATAATAATGGTGATAGTGGCAACCTTCTTCCTCCAATCTTACTGGGAAAGGTTCCAGTTTTCCCCATTGCATATATGCTTACTGGATTTTAAATATATGTCTTATTTTTGAAAAGTCCATTTTTCCTATACTCTCAAGTGTTTTTTTAGGAATGGATGTTGGATTTTATCAAATGCTTTTTGCATCTATTAGATGATCTATGGTTTTGTCAGTTTGGTTTTGTATAGTCAATTATGCTAATGGTTTTCCTAATATTAACCATGCATTCCTGGTATAAATCCTACTTGGTCATTGGGTATTATCCGGGATGACTTGAATCTTTTTGCTTTTTTCTTTAAGATTTTAGCATCAATTTCATTAGGGAGATTGGTCTATAATTTTCTTTCTCTGTTTTCAGCCTACCTGGTTTAGGTATCAGTACCATGTCTGTGTTGTAAAAGGAGTTTGGTAGGACTCTTTCAATCCCTATTTTTTCAAATAATTTATATAGCACTGAAGTTAATTGTTCTTTAAATGTTTGGTAAAATTCCCATGTAAATCCATCTGGTCCTGGGGATTTTTTCTTAGGGAGTTGGTTAATAGCTTGTTCTATTTCTTTTTCTAAGATGGGACTGTTTAGGATATTTACTTCTTCCTCTGTTCATTTGGGCAAGCTATATTTTTTAAGGTATTCTTCCATTTCATTTAAGTTGTCGAATTTATTGGCATAAAGTTGGGCAAAGTAATTCCTAATTATTGCTCTAATTTCCTCTTCGTTAGCGGCAAGTTCTCCCTTTTAATTTTTAAGACTAACAATTTGATTTTCCTCATTCCTTTTTTAAATCAGATTTACTAAGGGCTTGTCTATTTTGTTAGTTTTTTCATAGAACCAACTCTTAGTTTTATTAATTAATTCAATAGTTTTTTTTTTTTACTTTCAATTTTATTGATCTCTCCTTTTATTTTTAGAATTTCAAGTTTAGTGTTTGACTGGGGGTTTTAATTTGTTCCTTTTCTAGCATTTTTAGTTGCAAGCCCAATTCATTGGCCTTCTCTTTCTCTATTTTATGCAAATAGGCCTCTAGAGATATGAAATTTCCCGTTATTACCACTTTGGTTGCACATATTTGTGCACATATTTTGGTATGATGTCTCATTATTGTTGTTTTCTTGGGTGAAGTTATTAATTATGTCTATGATTTGCTGTTTCACCCAATCATTCTTTAGTATGAGATTATTTAGTTTCCAATTATTTTTTGGTCTACTTTCCCCTGGCTTTTTGTTGAATGTAATTTTTATTGCATTGTGGTCTGAAAAGGATGCATTTACTATTTCTGCCTTACTGCATTTGAGTTTGAGGTTTTTATGTCCTAATATATGGTCTATTTTTGTATAGGTTCCATGAAC
Source organism: Sarcophilus harrisii (assembly GCF_902635505.1). Classification (NCBI taxonomy): domain Eukaryota; kingdom Metazoa; phylum Chordata; class Mammalia; order Dasyuromorphia; family Dasyuridae; genus Sarcophilus; species Sarcophilus harrisii. The sequence continues at coordinate 76,132,555 of NC_045426.1, forward strand.
TGCTGAAAAGAAAGTGTACTCCTTTCTGTCTCCATTTCATTTTCTCCAGAGATCTATCATATCTAACTTTTCTAGTATTCTATTTACCTCTTTGACTTCTTTCTTATTTATTTTGTGGTTTGATTTATCTAATTCTGAGAGTGCAAGGTTGAGATCTCCCACTATTATAGTTTTGCTGTCTATTTCTTCTTGCAGCTCTCTTAATTTCTCTTTTAAGAATTTAGATGCTACACCACTTGGTGCATATATGTTTAATATTGATATTGCTTCATTATCTATGCTACCCTTTAGCAAGATATAGTGCCCTTCCTTATCTCTTTTAATTAGATCAATTTTTGCTTTTGCTTGATCTGAGATCAGGATGGCTACCCCTGCTTTTTTGACTTCACCTGAAGCATAGTAGATTTTGCTCCAACCTTTTACCTTTACTCTGCATGTATCTCCCTGCTTCAGGTGTGTTTCCTGTAAACAACATATTGTAGGATTCTGGCTTTTAATCCATTCTGCTAACCGCTTCCTCTTTATGGGGGAGTTTACCCCGTTCACATTTATGGTTAAAATTACCAATTCTGTATTACTTGCCATCTTGTTAACCCCTGTTTATGCTTTTCTCCCTTCTTTCCCCCTTACCCCCCTTCCCAGTATTAAACTTGTGAGCACCACTTGCTTCTCACAGCCCTCCCTTTTTAGTATCCCTCCCCCTGCCTTAGAGTTCCTCCCCCTATCTTACTCCTTTCCCTCACAGTTTCCGTATTCCCTTCTGCTTAGCTTATTCCTTCCCTTTTCACTTTTCCCTTCTCACTTTTCAATGAGGTGGGAGAAGTTTCACCATAAATTGAATATGTCTAAAATTTTTCTCTTAAAGCCAATTCTGATGGCAGTAAGATACCCACTATATTCATCCCCCTCCATTCTTTCTCTCAGATATAATAGGTTTCCTTTGCCTCTTTGTGAGATGTAGTACCCCCACTTTACCCTTTTTCTGGTACAATGTCCTTTCTACCTCTAGTTTCTAGAATAAGATATACATGTATTCTTTATACATCTTTATAGCAGAAATATAGTTCCCAAGATTTCTTTTTACCTTTTTAGGTTTCTCTTGAGTTTTATATTTGTAGATCAAACTTTTTGTTAAGTTCTGTTTTTTTCATCAAAATAGGTGAAATTCACTTATTTCGTTGAATGACCATCTTCTTCCTGGAAAAGATGCTCATTCTGGCTGGGTACGTTATTTTTGGTTGCATACTGAGTTCCTTAGCCTTTTGGAATATCATATTCCAGGCCCTTCGATCTTTTGATGCGGATGCTGCTAGATCTTGGGTGATCCTTATTGTGCCTCCTCTATATTTGAATTGGGTTTTTCTAGCCACTTGGAGTATTTTTTTCCTTCTTTTGAGGGTTCTGGCATTTGGCCACTATATTTCTTGGTGTTATGATTTTAGGATCCCTTTCAGTAGGTGATCAATGAATTCTTTCAGTGTCTATTTTACCCTCTGTTTCTATGACTTCTGGGCAGTTCTCTTTGATAATTTCCTGGAAAATAGTGTCCAGGCTCTTTTATTCATTGTATTTTTCTGGGAGTCCAATAATTCTCAGATTGTCTCACCTAGACCTAGATATGTTGTTTTCCCAAGAAGGTATTTTGCATTTTTCTCCATTGTTTGATTTTTTTGGTTTTGGTTGACTGATTCTTGTTGTCTCCTCTAAGTCATTCAATTCTGATTCTGATTCTGTTCGATTCTGATTTTCAATGAAGTATTTTCTTCATTCACTTTTTTTATATCTTTTTCTAATTGTCCAATTGAGTTGTTTTGTTCTATGGAATTTTTTTTCTATTTTGCGAATTTTATTTTTTAGAGAGCTATTTTCTGTTTCCAGTTCACTAATCCTATTTCTGAAACTATGTTTCAATATTGAGTTTTAAAGAAGTGGGAGAATGGACACTGAGGAGACATTGGGCTTTTCACTTAAAAAGGAGAACAGGTCATCAGTGAAGGATAAGGAAGAAGAGATTGGAATTGGGGACTTCAAGAGAAGTGAGAAGAATTGGGATATCTACTGTTGAGAATGTGATAAGGAACAAAAATATATGAAACAATGGATTACTTTTCAGCAATAAAATTTCAAATGGAATTAATTGCCATAAGTTTGTAGTATAACTTTAGATATTGAAATTTCATCTTTTTTAATGTAATATTTAAATACTTAGGAGAAGAGAAGACTGATGGTCTAAGTGTCTCTGAAGTCAAAGTTTTTCAAAACATTAATGATGGAAGTTCAAGAGGGCAAGAGATTCAAAACTCTTGGAAAGCATATAGTGAAATAAATGTGTAGAAGAATGCACCTGACTAGGGAAGGATATGAAGCCAAGTTTTGGTTGATGAGGAAAGAAAATACTGGGGAACTGAAGACTCCGAAAGTGAAGGATTATGATCAATGTAAAAAATTTCAACATTTAAAATTGGAATAATTATGAGTGCTCCTGAGATTTGTCATGTGGATACTCTTGGTTACTTGGAAGAGAGTGTTTTTAAAATGGGAGTAGAATTGAGAAGTTCAACAAAATTGTGTAAGCAGGGTTAATCAATGCGGATGCTGAGGTCTCAGGGAATATATGAAAGTAAGAAGACATCATGAGTTGTATATGGTTCTACTAAATTATTTTATAAAATGATTGAAAATTAGCTTCCTTGTAATAATTCTCTATCCTAATGCTTGCTTTGGCTTTCATTTACCTTGATTCTCCATGAGTTCCTCTCTTGTTCTGACTTTGACCTCTCATTTTTCAGTGACTCATTCCTGAATGAAAGATAACTTGCCAAACTGAGTTAACATTCCCAAAGTTTTTTTCTCTAAAATACAGATCAATGCAAGCTTTGTTAGATACTTGTAATACAATCAAGGAACATGGGGAAATTCTAAGAAAGAAATGATGTACCATGATAAGGGATTTAGAAGAGAAACTGAAATTACCATATCAAAAATTCAAGATGAGAGAAATAATGTGGGGAACTATATGAGAATCTCATTCATCTTATTTCCTTACCTTATTTTTTTTAGAGAAATAATTGTATTGAAGTAATTTATTTGTTTTTTGCTGATAAACATACATTCAGTTAATAAGAATATTAACATTATTATTAGTTGTTTTCAAATTATGACATAATAAGAGGGGAAAATACCTTATGATTTTCAGAAGTTAAAAATCACCTAACTTTTACTAAGCTTAACTCCTGTTAAATAAAGTGATAATTTTGAGCTCTAACCAACTGAACTTCTCACATTTAGAATGATGAGGAGAGGCCTCCAGGGCATTCATACTTAGGGATTTGCTTAAAATGACATTTCAATTCAGCCGGGCTAGTGGCCAGCATATGAAGAAAGGTTATTTGCCTTAACCTGCCCAATTCCAAATTCTAGTAAATTTGGAAACAACTGGGTAAAGGCAGCTTGCCAGGCCTAGGACTAGGGAAGAAAATGAGTTAGATATACAACAGTTCTATGGTGTGATTTTATTTACTGTTGAGTTTGGAGGCAGTGAACATGGCTTTCTGCAAAAGAAAGAAAAACCCCTAAAAGAGATGTAGAAGTGGTAACTTGTTTCTTCAAATTCTGTGTGTGGAGTCACAATTATCAACCAAATCATCAAAAAGACAGATACTCAAGATTAACAACATTTCTGCCAAAAGGGGGAAATATTCTTACTGAGAGTATGCACTGACTCAGGACTCTTCAGAACTCTTCAGAAAGATAACAATCTGTCCTGGAAATGTGTATCCTCAATCCGTAGTATAATGTTTGACACAAGGTAAATGCATAAATGTTTGATAGATCCAGTAGTCCTAGAAGAATTGGAACTGGCAAGAAACAGACCTCTCTTTAATGTAGTTCCCTAATTCTTTGAGTTATCCAGCTAGTTATCCAGCCTTATTAAGCTAGAGTTAATAGTAAAATACATTTTTTAAAAAATGAAAAATCATTTACAATATGGTACAGCTAGTCATAATTTAATCTATTACCACTCATCTCATAAAGCTAAATCTTGCCTTTTAAATGTTTGTGCCCACAATAACTAATACAATTAAAACTAATACAATTAAACCCCATTTTCAAGGATGTGAATTTTTCAATTTTCACTTTGTAAATTTTTGTTGATATGCTTTTTTTTTTGGTTTTGTTTTCATTTGTTGGGTTGTTTTGTAATTCATATTTGACTTTCTATTATCTTAGGAGCCTTCTTTCCCCCATCACTATGTCTATATTTAGGGAACACATGTAAAGTTTAAAGCAACTTAAGCTAAACATAAGATAGTTGAATTTTATTTTGAGGAAGGAGGTCTAATTGTATAATAATATACTATACAACTAAACAAATCATTTTGGAGTATCCTAATTTTTAAAGATTTTTTTTAATGTTCTTTGTTTATTAGAGTAACAAAATATGGCTCTGAACAAGAAACTTTTAAAGACTATTCCAAACATCTTCATGTAATTTTTTTTTAAAATAACTTTTTATTGACAGAACCTATGCCAGGGTAGTTTTTTACAACATTATCCCTTGCACTCACTTCTGTTCCAATTTTTCCCCTCCCTCCCTCTGCCCTCTCCCCAAAGATGGCAAGCAGTCCTATTCCATGTAATTTTTAATAGCTAAAATGTTCACTAAAGCTTTTGTGACAGATATCTTGTATTGCTTACTGATGAGCATTCAGCTAATACCATGTTTATTCCATGGGCACTGGAATTATAGGGAATATCATTACTCAAGGGAACATTGGCATTCTAACAAATTTCTCTTTAACATTGTTCATTTACAAACTTTAAAGCCATAGTAAGATGAATGAAGTAAATGGCTGGTCCACCCCACCCCCACCTCCCAAGGAATTTTTACTGCTTGCTTCTGTTCAATGCATGAGAGGCCAAGGGTTATAGAGCTGTTCTCAAGTGTGAACACCTGCCCCTCTTGAGACTTTATTTATATGGGGCCATATTTTCATCCCTTCTTAATCCCCTGGTGTCCATTGTCATATGCTCAAACTGAGAGGTACTTTAACATAATGCCCATTGTAGATAAAAAAAGGGGCATGTTTCAGTCATGTGCAACTCTGGTTTGTTCTGTTTTGCATGGCCTGAAACAGCTCATTAAGGCTTCATGGTAGAAATTGTTGGTGTTTCAATAAAACAAGCTTTAGTTCTCAGCATTACCCTAGACTAAAATCCAGGAGCAAACATATAGATCTTCTTGTTCCTGAAAACAACAACCTTGCATTTCATTTCCCCCAATAAATGAGAATCTGTCCCCATCATGTCATTCAATTAGAACTATTATCTTCTAATACATTTTTTTATCTTTCTCATTCTTGGCTTCTCTATGTTCTTTGAAGATGTTATGATGAATTTGGTTTCCTTTTTTTTTTTTTTTTTTTTTTTTTTTTTTTTTTTTTTTTTTTTTTTAGTTTTAAAAAGTCTAAAGACAAATTTTGATCCTGATAAATATGTTATTGCTATCTGCCATTATTAATCAAAAAAAGCTGTCATCCTTCTGAGACAACTCTCTTTTTATAAAAATCTCCTTAGAACTATTTAGAATATCCTAGCCCTGATGATATTTTCTACCGTCTCCATTTTATTTATTTTTTGGTGGGGGTTAGAGGGATGCAATTAGTCATTTTTTTCATATTGCCTTTTCTCCTCAAATAGTAACTGCTTTTCAGTTGAAGAGAATGATGACGATTTCCTTAATCATAAGTCTAATTGTACAAGCTCAGAAGAACAAGAAAAAGGCATAAAAGGTATCCATTGCTGATCTGCAACATGGTCATAGGATCATAAATTTGATGCTGGGACTTAGACATGATAAATAAAGATGCTTCTTTTTATAAATGAGAAAACTGAAACTTGCAGAGGATAAGGGAGTTGCTTCACTGATGGGTTTAATGGGTTTAAGCATCAAAGGTGGTATTTGAACTCAGGTGTTCAGATTCTAGTAGCACTACTCTTTTACTGTTGTAAGAACAGTATATTTCTTCTCAAATTTCTATGAATTAAATCTTACTAAGAAGCAAGAGCAATGATTTCCAGAAGTAGTTGACTTGAAGAATGAGACACATTTATTTTTCCCCCTCCATTACACAGATGCAGCACAAATATAATGGCATTACTCTTAAAATACTTTAAAGATATGCAGTCTATCATTTTTGTAAAGCAGGGGCAGGCAAGGATGTACATCCTCTTCCTCAATTCATGTTGGATAAACTCAAAAACCCAAGCATGGTGCTGGAATAGATCTCTTCTAAAATGAAGAATTTTGGTAGTTAGAATTCAGAAGGCATTTTTACTGAGCTAAGTTCTATTTTTTTTTTTTTTTTTTTGGTTATTGAAAAAGGAATGGGAAGGGATAAACATTTTGAAGTTCCTTTAATGTTGCAGAAACCATGCTAAGACCTTTAAAAATATATTTGATACTTGTAAGTGCCATTCTTATCACCATTTTACAGATGAGTGAACTGAGGCAGATAATAATTAAGTGACATGCTAGTATCGCACACTAGAACGTGTTGAAGGCAGAATTTAAAGTCAATGACTTAAACTCAAGTCCTTCAAGAATTTAAACTCTTAATGATTACAAGAAAAGTTGGATTTATGGGCTGGGAACACCCAAGTGATTTGCAGCTGAAAGGGAGTGAAATAGAATCTACTCATTTTAGAAGTTCATGCTGAGACCCAAAGGGGCCAAAGACACAGGTAGGAACATAGCTAGGAAAAGGACATAGATTCACTGACTCCAACTCAAAGTGTTCTTTGTCTAGCACCATGCTTGAGTTTTTGAGTTTATGATAGTAGCATATTTTACAAATGACTCCCAAATCTCATCACCAGTGCTGACTTCTCTTCTGCGCTCTAATTACTTCCTCTTCAAAACTCTCTTGCCACTTCACATCTAAAATGGAACTTCAGGTTTTTATATGCATTATTGCTATCCACATTTTCCCAGTCATCAGACTTAAAATTTTTGCATCATCTTGGACATATATCGTTCACTTCAATCATAGTCATCTATTCTTCCTCACTGAATATGGGTCCACATTTTCATACAACCTTTCTAAATATTTTTACTCTTACCACCTACACATCAAAAATTTCAGAATAGATGTTATTATTGTTATTAATGTAGAAATGTCCACTTCTATGTGGAATCCTATGTTCACACCAAGAATTTATTTAGACTTTTTAATCCTGCATTATTTAAAATTTTCAAAACTGGTATCTACAATTCATCATCTGATTTCCTTAGCAGTAGTAGTCTTTTCCTGCTCCCTCATATTCCCTGGGTTATAGTATATTTAACATTGTGTTTCCTCTCTAAATTTGTCTGCAGATGTTGTGGCTAATAAAACACAAGGAATCAGCTGCATATATCCTTCAGCTGGAACAAATCCATTGGCTCACTGGTATCTCATTTATCATATTTTAAATCTCAGTATTCTTGGCAACAGCTCATGAAAAATATAGATTTCTATTAATCTTGAAATCATTTAGGTTAAATATATGTCACAAACTGAATTTCTACAAGGCAACTTTCCTTATTTTCATGGAACACAGTTGGTGCTTAATCAATGTTGTTAGATTGAATTGAACTATTTCTTAGTACAACTTAAGGAGTGCTTTCTCTTATATATAAAAATTTCTAGACAAGTGTATTGATGATTTGACAAAAAGAGAATATCTCCTCCCTCTCCCACATTGTCCTATTTAACCAGGAAATTTATTAACTTTCTTTTATTATTTCCTCTCTCCAAGGGTCAGACGTGTCTTAAAAAGATTCCCTCACCCAGGTTTGTGGACCTGGATTGCAAAATAAAGATATTGGAACAAGAGAGAACAATTAAGAGGATGGCTTAGGTGAGAGGTTATGTACTTCACTTGCTTCCTCTATAAAACATGGAGGCTGGACTAAATGACATCTAAGGCCCTTATAGCTCAATGTAAGAAGGTCCCAGGATTCCATGAGGTAATCCATAAAAAATGCTTTATTAGACAGCAATTGGAGAATAAGAAGGAATTATTATTCTACTGTGTTTTAGCCTAGTCACTTCTAGTTCTACAAGCTACATTTTAGGAAGAATACTAAAAAACATTAGAGAAGTATCCAGAGGATGACTTTCATGCCATCAGAATAGTGAAAGGACAATTATTCATGTTTTATAAGTATTGGTTGAAAAAAATTGGGATAAAGAGAGGAAGGTTCATAGGTTTCACGATAAATATCTCAAAGTAAGTTAAGGGCTTGCATGTAGATGAAGGAATAGACTTGTTCCATTTAACTTCCATAGGTAAAAGTGACAGAGTCAAACTTAGCTTTGATGTCAATAGGAAAACAAAACTTAATAATTGAAGATTGCCAAAACTGAAATAGGATATCTTTGGATATTCATAGAATTTGTAGCTTTAGACTGAAAGGAGTAGTACATGTATTATTATAGTTCTCTCATCTGAGATCTAAGGTACAAAGACTTTCAGGGACTTATCCAAAATCATTCAGATTGAAAATGCGAAAGGCAGAATTGTAATGCAAGTTCTATAAGTAAGTATCCTTACATAGTAGATCTTCAAGCAAAATCTGGATGAGCATTTATCAAAGGTTTTGCTCAAGGGTATTGTTTTTTGAGCATGGAATGATAATTCTACATCCCTTTTAAGGATGAAAATGTAATTTTGTGATATTGAAATTGCATGAATTTCAATTTGATACTATTTATTACATATATTATTTGTAAGTGCATAGTTCATGTTCTTAAAAATAAATTGGTCATTACTTTCTCCAATTTATTAAATTTTCTTTTTTCTTTTACTTTTCCTCTTGATTCTCTAATATTTTCATATTTTCTGTATTGGTAATGTTTGATTGTCTAACTTCAGTCTATATTCTTGTCCTCAGCTGTTTTTCTCATCCACAGATGACTTGTTGTTCTTTTGGCCACAACAGCTTTAAGAAGGTGATGTGTACTACTTTTGAACATCTGGACCATAAATGTCTTCCAAGATTGCTACAAGTGGCATATATACCTTAAGCAACTCCTCTTGCCTCCACCTAAAGAAGAATCATGTATAAATCAAGAGAGAAAAGCTGGTAAGGAAATCACTGGAAGTGTTTTCTTCACATCAGGGATTTCTAAGACGGTGCCATAAATCCAAAAAAGAAAGCACACTGTCTACGATAAATGTAACAGACAACTGTGAATTATGGGGTTGCAAGTCTATTGTGCTATTCAAGTGATATTAGACACCAAAGCAACATAGCTTGTGGGGATCTTCTCCTTTCCACTCTCCAGGAACCTAAGATCTGATTTCAGCCCCTAACTCAAAATGGTATTATATTTCTCATGTAAGAAATATATCTGTTTTTATAGGAAATGGATCTGTTTTAAACATCTCCTGAGTAGCCTTTAACTGCATATCCCATTATCTCTTCCTCAAATTGCTGATAAAAGAGGGGTTTTTGTTTGTTTGTTTGTTTTTTAAATCTGCATGGCTTTGTTTCAGCCACGATGCAGAGTATCCTTTTTTATTTTACTTAAAAATCATGTGAAAAGATGATTATTTTTCCTGTTCACTTTTCCCCTTCCTCAGTTGTATTATTCTCTTCACACTTCTCCCAGTGACTTTGGAATTAACACACTAGAACAAAATAATATGACTAAATGAGGGTGATTTAAAATTGATGGAAAACTCTGGCTTACTTTTAACTGCCAATCATGCCTTATTTTTAAAAAATTCAGGTAATAAAACTTTTAAAATGGTAATAGCTTTAAAAAAAGAAAACAAAAATATCCCTTCCTTAATCTAAGACAGAAAAATACAATTCATAGCCAAAAGACAGTTTTCTGAAATTGTTGTCTGATAAGTGCACTTAGAAGTTTGGAATACATTGAAAGAAGCTAGAAATATTGCTCAAAGGAGACAGTGAGTTTTAATTGTATACACAAGACAGTGGGGAAATTTTATTATAAAGTATTGGAAATCAAGTCTATTTTCTTTTTTTTTTTTTAACTTTTATACTTTTATTATTCTACATTACCAACAACAAAATAGTTTAAAAGCCCGAAATGACATGTTTCTCCCCAGAAACATCCTTGCATCTAGATATCCTAAGCAATTACTGAATCTCATAGAGAGTTAAGGTGGCATTGATCTAACTTACAAGTTTTGATAGTATGATAATAGTCATTAGGAAATGTTATGTTGGCATATTAGGAAGCATCTATTGAGTTTCTTTCAGATGGTGTAGTATAAGGAATCCTTGGGAATCACCAGAAATCAGGAGACCTGACTTCTGGTTCTGAAGCAGCTTTGCCACCAGTCATTTGGGAGTATGGGGAGTGTTTAATATTTTTACTACTAAATTTTGATATAATTTGTTTCCACTGTGCTCCCATGTATTTTATTCTTTTAAAAAGTGATTCTGGGGAGGGACCCCATTGACTTCACCAAAGGAATCCTTGACACACAAAAAGGGTTAGGAACTTTTGTATTAAGGTATTTCTTAGGTCTCTTTCCAACTTTAAGTTCCTACTACATTTCACTAAGAACACTAACTTTTTTATATCAAAATTCTTCTTAAACTTTCCTACCATTCCTGGATATATTGAGCCCATTAAAATTCTGCTGTTAACTTGCATTAGGGCATGAAAGTAACCCTTCACTCTCAAAGAACACAAGCTCTGACAGGACCTAAAACTGCAAAGGCTTTAAATACAAGATTGGTGATGGACTACGTTTCTTTTGTTGAAGGAAGAAGTTATATAATTTCTGAGAGCCTCATTACCTGATTGAATATGAAATTATAAGAATGTTTGAGTCACAGAATCTCTCAAATATCTACTAAGTTACAGGAGTATTGTCATTTGTATAAAGGAATTGACTAAATTATAGATGCTTGAAGTATTGACTTGTATTTAGTTACCCAGACTTGTGAATTCAAGTCTATTTTCAGTTTTCAATTTGGGGGGTCATTTATGGCATTTTTAATTTATATTACACTCACAAATTATAGATATACATTTTCATATTTAATATTTTAGATGGGAAAATTCAAATACACTAATTTTATTCTTGAAAACCTAGTCACTGTAAATAATTCCAAATATATATGAGTGCAGTGATGTTAATATTGGAGTGAAATAAATAAATATCAGAAATTCAGAAGAACATGGGAAATTTATATGAACTGAAGATACAGAATGAAGCAAGTTGGACAAAAAACCAGTTACTTATGTTTCAGGCATATCTAACTCTTCTTGACACCATTTAGGGGTTTCTTTACAGAGATACTGGAGTGATTTGCCATTTCTTTCACCAACTCGTTTTACAGATCAGGAAACTGATGCAAACAGGGTGAAGTGACTTGCCCACGATTACATAGTCAGTGTCTATGACTACATTTGAAGTCAGGAAGATGAATCTTCCTTTGTTCTATCCACTCCACCATTGACTACAATAATGTAAATAGAGACAGCAATCAAACATTGCTTAGCTCAGCTTAGAATGAAGCAATTCTCTGATGGTTGGTATTTTTTTTTTAAGTAAATGAGAATTGGTGGGGAGAATGGGTTTCCCCCCTCCCCACCTCAAGTAATTATTGGGAAACAGTTCTGATGCTAAAAAAAAAATTGCACAAATTATTCATAGTTTCAGGAGTAGAAGTGATCTTAGAAACATTATAAATTCAGCCCCTTCATTTTGTAGGAGGAATGAGGAAACTAAGACAAAATGATCTCTTTAGAGTCATAAGTTAAATCAGAGGCAGAATTTGAACCCAGAACTTCCTGACTCCAGTTCCAGGACTTTCTACCATTACACTATGCTGCCTCCCTGAGCTATTAATTCAGGGGTGGGAAACAACCCCAGTGTTTTATAATTTGAGAAATACTGAAAATAGGTATAGGGATATCCAGGGTTGTGGGATGTTGTTGGGAACATATTGATTCTTTTTAAAAGACTTTCCAAGATTAGTCACCAACTGCTTCTGACACTTGCTAGTAGAGCTTCATCAATTACCCCAAAGACCAATGGACTTGAAAAGTCCAATTTCTATCTGACTTCCAGCTGTGTTCTAGGGGAAAAACAAATAGAAAAATGAATCTTGAAGTCGGCCAGCATACTTGGAGTTAAGAATGTAAATATAACCTTTTACAGTTTTTCCCTGTTTTTCAAAACTGAGAATCTCTTTCAAACTCCTTGGAAGCACCTGAAGATCAAGCCAGCATGTAGAAGATGCAACCCAAACAGGACAAATCTGTTTTCCATAGAATGTATCCACTGTTCTCCTTTAATAAGAGAATGTAAATCTTAGATGGGAGCTGGGGTCTCCAATGACAACACCAGTAATCTGTTTTATAGATCTTCTGCCATGAGTAAGCCCTACTCAACGGTTGCCTCATGACTTTTAATTAGGGTGAAATTGAATGCAGCCCTGCCCCCATCCCCAGCCGCATCTCCCCCCAAAACTCCCTCTGCCTCTGTTGAAAGACGGATGAAAAGAGGTTGAATTTGCAAACCTGACTGCTCAGCATTTCTACCAAGCCATATTTTCTCAAGCTCTTTTAATGGCTAATCAGCCGTTGGGAACGTGTGTTTTTTCCTTATCCCTCATTGCTTTCTGTCTTGATGATGTCATTCTTTTTTTTTTACCTAAGCTTCCACCTTTGTTGAATGCTATTATTAGCATGCATATGGTTAAGGCCAACAGTGCTTGTAATGTTTTCTTTGTAATGTCATGAATAAGGCTTAATTGTTCATGTCTTTTCAATAGGCTTTCTGAATAGACATTTTTATTAACCTAACAACTTTGAAAATAGCTGTCTCAAGGCAAGGAGAAGTGGTGGGGGTGGGGGTGAGTGTGCTGGGCTTTGGGAAGGGGAGGCAATAACCTTTCTCTCCTCTGAAACAGACAACAAACAAAGCTTAAAGAACACAGGGCTTTCTTGTGCAGAACGTGACTAAACTTAACTCATTTAATCCTGGGCCCCAGGCTGGAGGGGGGGTGCGGGGGAGAGTACAGCATCCCCAGTTTTATGGGGTATAAAGTTCTTTTCTAGATTTTCAATAGGCCACCTGAACCCATAGCAACTCCAGGCAGATTTGTCTGCACTCAGACCCACACGTACACAAAGAGAAAGGGGCCATTGTTGGGGGCTTGTGCTCGGCAGCATGTAGGAGAAGAGTCACATGAGAGATCAGTTTCTCTGACAAACTTTATTTAGTGGGTACCTGTAGAACATCAAGTCTGTCTGTCTGTCTCTTTTTTTAATGCTTAATGCAGCCAAATGCTGAGATTACATTTTAATGGGAAATTTAATAGACGTTCTCAGGGGTAGGATTTCTGTGTAAACACATGTGGATGAACAGATGTCCCTTATCTGATCTGAGCTTGACACTCCAGAAAAAGTAAAAAGGCTCCATAAGTGCCTGGTAGGTAGCATGCTTGCAAAAGTCTATATTTAAATGCTTGATAATCCCTGCAAAACAAACAATCAAATAAATAAATAAATAAAAAGTAAATGCCTGGTGTTCGTCATGGAATAAAACTCAAAACATTTGCCATCATTTATACACTGCTTGAAAAAAATACAACAAAAAATAGGTAATAAATGAACTTTTTTTTTATTCTGAGAGCTAACGAATTTATGTAAAAATCATTTTGTTTGATTTTCATAGCAATCTGATGAGGTGGGGAGAGTTCTCTTTTGAATTTTATTATTGAAAAGATCCTTAGATTAATAGGCATATTTTAAATGTGATAAAACTGAGGTTCAGGGAGAGTACATCTGATTGGAAGTCAGAGAGTTACCTCAAAGTAAGAGCAGCAGGGGTTGCTGAAGCCATGGAGAATCTGAAAGTTAAGGCTAGCTAGCTAGCTGAGCTTGAAAGGAGGTGAAAGACAGGTGGTTAGCGCAAAGCGGCTGGCCTGGGTATGCAAACTCCCTACCAAGGCATTTATCAGGAGAGTTTTAATGAAATAGTCACTCTCTATGAATGGATGCTTTTAATGTAAGAAAAGATTTTTTAAAAATTAATCTGGATGTTTCTTTATTTAAAATCAAAAAGAGGTTGTTCTCTCTGGAGGTTTTTAAATAATAGGAAATGTCTCCCCTGAGTTTGGTATAATAAATAAGAGAGAGGTTATTTTATATCCTTTCTCTTTTGTTGTCTTGCCTACCAAAAATATTTCTTTTGTTTCTGAATAAAAAAGCTTTACCTACAGAATTACTCCAGGCAAAGTAGAATGTGCATTTGATTAGGCTAACTTCTGAATCTCTACTACTGGGTAGAGCATTCTCCATTCATCAGCAGAGATGGTAGAATGGTGATGGCCCCACTGACACAGCTAGCAAGTAATTTTCCAAACAAACGTTTCCAAACATATTATTATGTAACATTACAGTAATATATCTTTTGCAAACTGTGTGATATATCTATGATGGGGGAACTACATTTTTCTTTCCACATATGAAGAATGAGAGACATAATAGCCCATTTTTCATCTTCCCCCTTTGTCTTCCCATGAGGATAGATTTTGCAGGAACCAACTTAAACTAAACTTAAACTTCTCTTATTGTTATTTAGTCATGTCAGACGCTTCATGACCCCATCTGGGCTTTCCTTAGCAAAGAGTGGTCTGTAATTTCTTTCTCCAACCCATTTTATAGATGAGGAAACTGAGACAAACAGGATTAAATGATTTCACTAGGATCAAACAGCTACTAAGTGTCTGCAATCAGGATTGAATTCAGATATTTCTAATTCCAGGACAGATTCTCCATCCACTTTGTTATCTAGCTGTTCTAGAATCTTTGGCACTCTAGAGTCTTCCTTTTTTTCCATCTGCCCAAAATATATGTTAACAGGACATTGAGGCTTAAGAGACAGGACCGCAGGTTCATAGGTTTAAAACAGTAAAGGAACTTAAGAATCCAGAGATTGAGAGAATAAGGCTTAAAAGATAATAAATAACTTGCCCAGAATCCCACAAGAGGTGTCTGAAGTAGGATTTCATATAATATCTTCCCGATTTTTAGGTCTATTTTGCTATTCTGTTTCTACAAAGCAGTAGTGCCTCCCAGATCACACATGTCTGTTATTTATTCTTTCAATTCCTATGTGAGGACACTGAGGTTTAGAGATGAAACTGGGTCATCACAGGTCTCCATGTAATAAATTCTGTGACCAGATTTTGAGCCTAAATCTTAGGATCCCCATTTCTTTTCGTGAAACGTGAAGTAAACTACACTTCACTGAATTGAAACACATCAACTTTAAGTAAACTGAAACTTTCATCGACGTTAGTTTCAAAAGTACTGGGATTGGGAATCGTCTGAAAGACATTTCTGACCTTATAGATTGTACATATATATGTGTTATTTTGATTTTTTGAGAGCCAATCTTATGAGGAGGATAATATAGTTGTATCAGTTTTTATAGATTTAAAAAAATTATCATTGCAAAAAGCCTTAAAGACTGCCTAGTTCAATGTATTCATTGTCAAGATGATAATGAAGAACAGAAGTTAAATTATCTGAGCAGGGACACAGAACTGAGACTAAAATCCCTATCCCCGCTCACCATTCACCCTCATGCCACCAATTATCCAATGCTATTATCATTCAAATCCTTCTTTTCCTTTCAATAACCTCATCATTGGAATATTGCTATAACTTTTTAACTGATTTTTTTGCCTCTGGTTTCTTTCTACCTTTCTCTCCCTTCCCCCTCCCCATCCAATTTCCTGCCTCCTTTATGACTATAATAGTCCCCCTCCTTACTTTTGCCCCTTGGAATACTTGAGTCCCCTTCAAGGATCAGCTCAAGTACTGCTTCTTCTAAGTGGCCCTTCCTGATTCACCCTTTATTAATATCCCCCTCCCAAATTACTTTTGGTTTTTGCATCCCAGTACCTAGCATTGTACCTAGAATGCAATATAAGTTTAACAAAAGCTTGTTGATTTGAGTTTAATGGAATTGAATTTAACCCACCCTTCATCTTGACAAATTTGTCTTCTTATAACATTGATTTGTACCTATAAAACCTGCTAAAATATCTTTATTAATTCCTTTCAGCATTTAGATCAAGGTAAATATTTCTCAGCATGCCATGCCTTGTTCACTATAATATTATTTCTCACCATTCCCTCAGTCAAACTGTCCATTCCAGCTAATCTGGTTTGCCATTGTCTCACTTTCCTATTTCTGTGTGCTCCAGTGGCATAAGTTGGTGTCTTCATATTTCAAATGCAACATCCAACCGTTCTGGAGAGCAATTTGGAACTATGCTCAAAAAGTTATCAAACTGTGCATACCCTTTGGCCCAGCAGTGTTACTACTGGGCTTATATCCCAAAGAGATCTTAAATAAAAGAAAGGGACCTGTATGTGCACGAATGTTTGTGGCAGCCCTGTTTGTAGTGGCCAGAAACTGGAAACTGAGTGGATGCCCATCAGTTGGAGAATGGCTGAATAAATTGTGGTATATGAATATTATGGAATATTATTGTTCAATAAGAAATGACCAATAGGATGATTTCAGAAAGGTCTGGAGAGACTTACACGAACTGATGCTGACTGAAATGAACAGGGCCAGAAGATCATTATATACTTCAACAACAATACTATATGATTGTATAGGTCTGATAGATCTGGCCATCTTCAGCAATGAGATGAACCAAATCAGTTCCAATGGAGCAGTAATGAACTCAACCAGCTATGCCCATCAAAAGAACTCTGGGAGATGACTAAAAACCATTACATTGAATTCCCAATGCCTATATTTTTGCCCACCTGCATTTTTGATTTCCTTCACAGGCTAATTGTACACTATTTCAAAGTCTGATTCTTTTTGTACAGCAAAATAACGGTTTGGTCAGGTATAATCTAATCTATTTTATCTAATCTATTTTAGATTAATTATTTTAGATAAATCTAATTTATATTTTAATATATTTAATATCTACTGGTCATCCTGCCATCTGGGGGAGGGAGTAGGAGGAAGGAGGGGAAAAATTGGAATAGGAGGTTCGGCAATTGTCAATTCTGTAAAGTTACCCATACATATAACCTGTAAATAAAAGGCTATTAAATAAAAAATAAAAACAACTATTTCAAATTCAACACTGGCCACCATGCCAACTTGTATCTCATCTCAATCGCAACTCCTCAAAAACATTTGAAAAAAAATCATTTCAGATATAAACATGTATCTAAAAACATCTATTAGCTTATCATGTAACACTTTTAACCAAGAAACTGTCCAACTGAATGATATCTGAAAAAAAAGACTTAGAAATTAAATTCAAATTAACAAATGTAAATTTATGCAAAGCACCAAGATAAAAAGATGATTAAATGACAAAATGCTTTCTTTCAAATAGTTTGGAGTAAATCCAATAGACTGAGAGTCATTCTTTTATAGGGTGGTTTTTCAATAGACAAATTGGGGAGAAAGCATATACATTTCCTTTTAAAATAGGAAATAGGGAATATTATGTTTGGGAGCATAATATTGAATAGGTTGCAATGGCTGACTGAATGTTTTTATTTCTTCAATTAATGAACCATAGGTATTTAATTATAACTGGTTACACATTGTATTATGTTACCTTAAATACAAAGTAATAGTTTGAAAAAAGAAAATATAATTCCATTAGCATTTGATTATTTGCTATAATAACAGTTACAAAAAACAAGTAAGCAATTATTAAGCAGATACTGTGTACCAGAAATTGTGTTAACTTATAAGAATAGAACCCAGACTTACAATTCCATAATCATAGGGGATCTAGAGTAAAGAAATTCAGTCTATCAATGTAAGTCAGTATTTTCTCTGCAATCTGTATTCTTAACTAGATATTTAGATCACTGAGAGTCTGAGTAAATTATCCATAGTCACAGTCAATATAAGTCTGAGTCAATATCTGAATTCATCTTAGCTTGGTCTTTTCTGTCCACTACTCTTGCTTCTCCAAACTGTATCTTTGTCTTTGTAAGTCTTTGTACTGATAGCAATTGCATAGTGCCTAGCACACATTACAGAATTAGCAAATGCAAATTGATTGATCTATTTAATGGCCCCACCAAATTGGCTTATTTGTTAATTTTTGTAGGTAGAATTTGTTTTTGTTTAGAGTGTATTGGTATATTACTTATACCTCTCAGAATCTCTAGTCTCCTTTAAAGTTCAGTTCTCTTCCACATGAAGTCATTCTTCATTACCTCACACTTTAACTAGCTACCTGGTGCTGTGGATAAGAGAGCTAGACCTAAAGTTAGAAAGATCTGAGTTTGAATATTTGTTTGGATACTTACTAGTTGTATGACTCTGTGATGAGGTCCTGAATGTTGGCTATGGACAGAGAGAAATTGAACTATTGATGAAAATTATTACCTGGGGCAGACAGGAAGAAGACTTTGAGAATCAAGATCAGTTTAGTTCCCTAGTCCCTGGTACCTTTGGAGGTAATCCAGTCAGAAATTCAGGTTCAAGTCTCTGAGGCTAAAATTTCCCTAAAGTACTGACAAGGTTTGGCTCCCCTCGATTCCTGTCAGGGAGCCAAAAATGATGAGGTTCAGCACAAGGCAGGGAGTTGTGGGATCCCCCTACTGGTCGGGGCAGGTCCATCATAAATGAATTTACGAACCCAAAAAATTAAACTGGCAAAATAAGTTTATTATTAGAACTGAGCAGTCAGCTTTTGCAGGCTGACTTTCTTAGTGGCAGGGTTCTGACAGAGAAGTAAAGATCTAGCAGAGAAATCCTCTAGCAGAGAAAGTTTCTAGCAGAGAAATCCCAACAGAGAGGTAAATATGGTCCTGTTAGGGAAATAGGTGAGAGAGATAAAGAGGAAATAATACTGAAAAGAGAATGTCTTTTCAGTGGGCTAAGGGTCACAGATATGCCAAGTGGAAAGAGAGGTTTCTTGGCATGATTAGGTCCCTGCGAGGAATGAGCCCTAAGTTGCCTCTTTTAATAATTAAAACTGTGGCTAGAGGCTGGGGGGCTAGGAGCAGTTGAAATCAGACAGATATCTTTGAGAATTGAATGAAAATTTTCCAATTGAACAAGTGGATTAATCTCCAACTCAATAGATAGAAATCTCAATCTCTACCTCTGACTAAATAGGAGTGGTCCTGGACTCAACTAGTCCCACCCAAATATCAGAATGAAACCACTTTATCATGATACCTTAGGGTGGGTCTTTCAGGGAAGAACTTCTCTGAGGAGTTTCCCAAGTTTTCCCTGCAAAGTCCAAGAGAGAGAGTGAGAGAGAGTTTTCGGGCTCCTCTCATCATTTCAACTTATTGGCCATGGCTTTGGTACTTCTTTGGGTCAGTTTACTATTGACATTCTGCATTGTGGTACCTTACTCCTCCCCCATGCCACAAGATATCTCTCCTAATTCCTCTCTGCTTCTGAGCCCCACTTCTCCTCCATATAGCTAACTAGCTCTTTTAGGGTGTAAGTCTCTTTCAGTATTTAGTCTGCCAGCTAAGGACATTTCCCAACCTTTCCACTGGGTAATTGTGAGTTCATATTTACCATTCCTGGTGTCTATTGTATCCCGTAATTTTGTCTGCAACTTCTTCCCTAAATAAGCCTGTATTTTGTCAAATAGAATGACCATTTTGAATTCTTTACATGACCAAACCCCAACTTTTGGGGTTGGGCTCCTAAAGCACATCATCTGGTGCCTAAATAACATTTGGTGCTATATCAGCCACGTCATTTGGATAAGTTCTTTAACCTTTTTCTACTTTACTTTCTTCTTCTTTAAAATACAGATAATAATAACATCTCCATCCTAGGGTTGTTAGGAGGATAAAAAGAGATCAAATTTGTAAAATGCTTTCCAATTTTTCAAGTGCTATATGAATACTATTATTAATCAGGCATTCAGTAACTATTTACTCATCTGTGTCAGTTGAGAAACAAAGAGATCAGTGATTTGAAGTGCCACTTCCAATTAGAGGAACTTAGGAGCAGAGGGTTCCAACAAAATCTGAATTCTAGAGCTTATAAGATATTGCAGGATAACAAGATTTTGGGGGCATGATGACAGAGACCAAAATATGATGATGATATTGATGATGATGATGATGATGATAAAGGTGCTTTTTCCTAGATTGTCAACTACTAAAAGTTTCTTTGAGATATTTAAGATGTTTTGGATACTCCTAGTATTGATTGTTATATATTTTGCATCTTAATTTCTTTCTCAATATTTTTATGTGATCTATATGTAACATAGTTAACTCAAATATCATATAAATATATTATTTCTAAATTGTTAACTTTTGGGGAATATTACAATTTTCCAGAGAAATTCCAGAGAATTCTGAGAAAGAATTCCAGAGAATTCTTCCAGACAAACTGAGCAAGATAGAGATTAGAGAATATTTAATAATTTATTAAATGGAAAAATTTACTGGGACCAAATGCATCCACAGTTTGGTTCCAGGGCTGAATGAGACTATCATCTTCAAGAATCCAGCCAACAATGAGAGCTCTCAATGACACACACACACACACACACACACACACATATACATGGCTCAGATGCAGGGTAGACTTGGCTGGGGGCAGAGTCAGGGTGCTGAGAGCAGGAACAGGACTCTGACAATCCAGTTCTGACAGGGTGAGGGGAGGCATGGGGGGAGGAACCGCAGAGATGGGGAGAGGCATCTTGATAAGATGGTATCTGTAGCTTAGGATGGGGAGAGGCATTCTGATATTCTAAAACATAAGATCTTTTATTCTTATCAAATATTCTGATAAAGAGGAAGGGGAGGTTTTACAGAACTGAGAAGCAGAGAAGCAGGGAAACTGAGTCAGGACTGAGTTAGGATAATTATGGAAACAGAACTGTGGCATAGCAATACAATCTAATGTTAAATCATATATTTTAAAACTACATTCATAGGCTACCATAGCCAAAAAATCCATCATCAAGTATGGTCAGTCTCCTGGTGATGAGTTTTTCCAACCTTAGTTTGCAAAGACATAGTCTCTTGCTGATGTCAACCTGAACTATCTGGAAAAATAGCAATAACTAAGATCTTTTAATTGAGGCAAAAGAATTGCAATTCAGGGTCACTACATAGCACTAGATGTGTCTAACAGGCAGAGATGAAAGGGTTCAAGTAACTGGGAGGAAGCCTTCGGAAAAGCACAGACACTGGAATGTTACAGGTAATTTGTAGCTCTGGGATCTGGCAAGGTCAGCTGTATTCAATACTGAAAATATACTGAAATTTTTCCAGTATGATATTTACAGAAAGAAATTGCTTTCCATTGATGTAGTCTTTGAGAGCCTAAGATCACCTCAGTATAATGCAGAAGAATAGAAATAGGGCCTTGCAGAAGGATATCATTGTTAATAAATATGTGAATCTCTTTTTGTTTCTCTGAAATAAAAAAAGTGCACAAATAACAATAATCTGTGGGCTGTGCTATCAATGGAATAACATTTGCAGAATGCTTTCAAACTTTTGCAAGCACTGAATTATTACCTAACTGGCTATTAATGCCTAACTGGCTTGAGGTAATTATCTGAGGAAGCTGGATTAGGGGTGGGGGAGAGTGGCATCTGGAAAGAATGATGAGGAAATGAAGTTTTGAGAAGAGTCTGGGGACACTGAATTTGGGCAGGAATGATTGTGACTTGGGGGATAATGGTGAGCATTTGGGAGGACAAGGGAAGCAAACAAAAGACAATTTTCTGCAGACTGGGCTTTGTCACAAAAGGCAGAAGAAGAAGAAATGATGTTGGGGTGGGGTAGAGTGGAAATAATTTGAAGTGGAGTAAGAGTGTGGGAGAAAGGTCATAGGGTAAACCACAGGGAAACACATAGTGTAAAAAAAAAAAACTAAGCTAAATGAAAAGAGGAAAAAAAAAAAGCTCAACTGGAACTAGAAATGAATTTAAAGATCCAACCAAGAACACAATATAATTTGAGGCTTCCAGACCAAAAAAAACATACAAACAAAAAGGGCACAAAAGAGCATAATGATCTATTGTTATCAAACAGTTCTAAGGGAAATTAAACAGGCCTTTTTCAAATCCTAGGAGGGGAAAAATTCAAGGAGAAAGTAGGTCCATTCAGGAAAATAAGCTTGTTTTTGTTTCTGAAAATGTTATTTCTTTTTTTTTTTTTTTAATGTAACGCTTTTTAGAATATTTTTTCCCTAAGTAGTTGGAGACCACTCACATACCTATTGTCTCATACTTAGATTTTCTTTTAAAGGTGAAACAAATGTAGAGAAGTAGGCAGGTTTGAGGGAAAAATGCTGAATTTGATGTCAGTAGGCATTGATTTGAGAATAGGTTCTGCCCTTGTATTGCTTGCATATGATTGGCTAGCTTAAAATTTTTTTTTCATGTTTTTTAAGTAATACTTAGTTTTCTCTTTCATGAAATGGACATTATAGTAATGTATCTTACCTTTTTCACAGAGTTGTTGGGAAGGACAAATAAGTGGATGTATAGAAAGTAGTACATAAGAACTTAAAAATATCATAAAGCATTTTACAAGCATATTACTAGATTTTGAGCACCTCAAGATGAAGATTATTTTTGTCTTTTTATTATTCCCATTACTTAGCACAGTGCTTGGCACATAATAGATATATTATTTATTATATATTATAGATATATAATATATTATTAAAATAAACGTTTATGATTACTAAAGAATTGGAGTTAGGATTAAATTTAGAAATTGGGAAGCAGTTTTTTTTTCCCTCTTGAACAGCTTGTATCTTAACAGAGGATTGGTTCTGTGGCTGGCTTTTGAATTAAACTAATTCAATACCAAAATAGAGACACAGATATGAAGACAGGACCAGAGATACCATATATAGAGAGAAATGCCTATAAAATGAACAGAAAATGACAATATTCAGAGAAATTTTTTCATATAACTGTTTAACAAAAACACGGGATTTAAAACCAGGAAGATTGTTATCCTTATCAGAATCTCACTATCTCTGTGATTTTGAATAAATCACCTGATCTTACACCTTGGATAAGTCAGCTATCAAATAGGGATTAAAAAGAGCACTTTTCATATAATGTGGGAGAAATTGAGGCAAAATAGAGATTGGAGTATTTAATAATTTATTTAAAAGGGAGAGATTTACTGGGACCAAATGGATCCATGGTTTGGTCCCAGGGTTGAATGAGACGAGTGTCTCCAAGAATCCAGCAAACAATGTGAGTTCTCAATGATTTATATACATATGGCTCAGACTCAGGTGGTAGACTGAGGCAGGGGCGGAGTCAGGGTGCTGAGAGCAGGATCAGGACTTTGACAGGGTGGGTTGAGCCACCAGAGAGACGGATAATATAATAGGGGGAGGCACTCCCCCAGAGATGGGGAGAGGCATCTTGATAAGACAGTATCTGATATTCTGATAGCTTGGTATGGGGAGAGGCATTCTGATATTCTAAAACATAAGTCTTTTATCCTTATCAAATATTCTGATTAAAAGGGAGGGGTGGTTTCCCTTGGACTGAGCAGAACAATTATAAACTGAAGCAGAACAATGAGGGAAACTGAGTCAGGACAATAAAAGAGAACTGTGACATAATAGTCACACAAAATTATTGTGCAGATCAAATGAGCTAATAATATATTTAAAAGTCCTTTGTATATTTAAAATATATATAAATAGAAGCAATTATTAAATTTCTAAATTAAAAAGGGAAATTCAGTCCAGCAGGGACAGAAAGCCATCATGAATGAAATTCTGATGATATAAACAACAACAAAAACATTCTTCCAATGGAAAATAAAAACAAAAGTTATATGAAATGACTAATGTGGTTGTACCCCAAACTTATGAAAGTACATAGATTTGCAAAGATGTACAGAAGATGGAAGCAAGGTCAAGTAGCAGAGAATAACTATAAGAGCATGGTATGGGGGGCAGAGACAAAATGGCAGAGAGAAGCAAGGAAGTTGCCTGAGTTCTCCCATTTTCCTTAGAAACAACATTAAATCAGGCTTCTAAAAGAATTTTGGAGTGATAGAATCCACAAAAAGTAGAATGAAATAATTTCCAGCCCAAGATAACTTAGCAGGATTTCAGGAAAGGTCTGTCTCACTTGGTCAAAGAAGAGCACCGCCCAGTGAAGATGATGTCCAAAGCAAAGCAAAAAAAAATCAAATATAAGGATGTCATAGTCAGAATTATACAGGACATAAAAAGAGCTTGCAATAAAACCAAAAATCAACTACCCAGCAAAAGTGAGCGTAATCTTTCAAAAGATGGACTTTCAGTGAAAAGGGGAATTTTCAAATTTTTCTGATCAAAAGACCAGACATGAATAGAAATTTTGATTTTCAAATGTATGACTTGAGAGAAGCATGAAAAAGCAAGCTGAAAAGAAAAAAAAAATATGGTATTCAATAAGGTTAAACTGTTTACATTACTGCATGGGAAGAAGATACTTGTAGCTCTTAAGAAATGTATCACTATTTGGGCAGTAGGAGTACCCTGAGAGCATTGTAGGTATAAGTTGATTTTCCTGTGATGGTAAAAATATATAATTAATAGGTGCAAAAAAGGGTAGTTCTAGAAAAAAAGAAAAGGGGGAGGAAGATGGTATAAATTATGTCCCACGAAAAAATTTATTACCGTAGAAGGAAAGAAGGTGAATCAGTGAAATAAATTAGATACACAAAATGGAATAGTAAATGATTATAGTGATCTACTATTTGATAAAGTCAGACTCCAGCTTCTTGAATAAAAATTTACTAGTTGACAAAAAAATTGCTTAGAAAACTGGAAAATGTCACGGCAGAAACAAGACATATTAAGAAAAGGTAAAAATGGCTAGCTAATTTAGATGAAAAGGGAGATACCATAAGTAAATTATGAGAGCAAGGAAGAATTTACTTGTCAAATTTATGGAGAAGGGAAAAAAATTATGACCAACAAAAGATAAAGAACATTATAAAATGCAAAATGTATAATTTTAATTACAATAAATTAAAAAGGTTTTGCACAAAATATATTACAACATAATATAATAACATTACAATATATTAATGACATAATAAAACCAAGATTAGAAGGAAAACAGAAAAGTGGAAAACAAGTTTAATAACCAATGTTTCTTATATGACTTCATTTTACAAATATATAGGAAATAGAATCAAATTTATAGGAAGACAAATCATTCCCCACTTGACAAATGGTCAAAGAATGTGAAAAGACAGTTTTCATATGAAAAAAATTAGTCATCTGTAGTCATATGCTCTAAATCACTATTGATTAGAGAAACACAGATTAAAACAATTCTGAGGTACCACTGCATACCTATCAGAATGGCTAAGATGACAGGAAAAGAAATGATAAATATTTGAGGGGGTGTGGGAAAATTGGGACACTAATGCATTGTTGATGGAGTTGTGAACTGATCCAACCATTATGGAGAATAATTTGGAACTATATTCAAAGAATTAAACTGTGCCTGTCCTTTGACCCAACAATACCATTATCAGGTTTGTATCCCAAGAAATCATAAAAGAGGGAAAAGAAACCATATGTACAAAAATATTTATAGCAAGTATTTTTGTGAGTCAAAAATTGGAAATTAAATGAATGCCCATCAATTGGGGAAGGTAGAATAAGTTGTAGTATATGAATGTAATGGAATATTATTGTGCTATAAGAAATGATGATGCAGGAGATTTCAGAAAAACCTGGAGAGATTTACATGAATTGATGTTGAGTGATGTGAGGAGAACTAGGAAAACATTGTACATAGTAACAGCAACATTGTGCAATGTTTATATATAATCGATTTAGCTCTTCTCTGCAATCCAGTGTTGCCTGTATATTGAGAGGGAATTGTGGGATTTGAATGCAGATCACAGCATACTATTTTAACTTTTTTTGTCTGTTTGGTGGTTTTCTCTTTTTACTCTGTTTCTTCTTTCATAAAATGATTAGTATAGAGATATGTGTACATGATTGCACATGTAGAGCCTATATTGTACTGTTTGCTGTCTTGTGGACAGGAGATAGAAGGGACAGAGAGAGAAAGAGCGGGAGAAAATTATTGAAATTCAAAATCTTGTCAAAAATGAAACTTGTCTGCAAATAATTAGAAAAATATTATTTACTAAAACAAGTATGATATGGTCCTTTTTGAAATTGAAATCATAAGGCAATAATAGATAAACCTTTTATTCTGGATCATTTCAATTACTTTGGTCTAAGTGAATGTAGCATGATACAATCCTAGATTTAGAACTGGAAAGGACAGAAACATCCATTTTATACACACAAATGCCCTCATTTTACTGTTGAGGATATTGAAACTGGGACAGGTTAAGAGACTTGCTTAAATTAGAAGTGTCTAAGATAGGATTTGAATTCAAGTATTTCTGGTCTCAAGTGAAGAATTCTATCCACAGACTATATATTGGTAATTTGGTATGTGGATTTTCCCCCTATTAGTACATTTAATAATCACTGATCATATGACTCCTCCAAGTTTTTTCTAAATCAGTTAATTAATAAGTATTTATTTGTACTTACCTTGTTTAGTATATCTACTTTATATACTGAACAGGTCATATCCACATCTATGCCAGTGTTTTGGAAGCTCTTAAAAAGAGTCTAAATAGTGTTTTGTCTCCTAATAGAGCCTAATCATATATTATAAATATTACACAGTTAATAAATATTTGTGGAATTGAATTTTTGAATTGAATTGGTGGGCATTTAGACAACCACATTTCTGACAGCAGGAGAAGATGAGAGCAAGACAAAAACTTTGTAAGCATAGAATATATTACACTGTGGCAATCTATGAAGTGGACCAAGAGCTAAATAGGAGAATAAGATAGAAATTCTGGAAAACTTCTATGTCTACCCAAATTGCGCCTGCAAGGTATAGATTCTCTATTTTTTTTTTTTTTTTAAGTATTCTGATTTCCTAAGTTTCCTGGGAAAGACCCAAAGATTTTTAGGTAGAAAGGGGTCAAATAATGATGGTTTAGAGATATTCAAAGATCTCAAAGAGTTCTATACTTTCAATTAGAAGCTAAGTATTCATGGTGGAAAAACTATTATAGCATTAAATGTTAATTGAAATGAGATTTAAACATGAAAAGATAAAACTGTTTATTGTGAAACATTTTCTAAGCATTAAACTGAGGAAGTCTTCCAAATGAAGGGTTTGATCAACATTCTTTGGCACTGTTTGAAGAAATATTTGAAAACTATTTGATATTAAAATGTCTGATAAGAGATACCAGTTAAAATGTAATGATTACCCATCCTTGAATTATTGGAAGGCAGAGTGAACAGAGACTTGACCCTGCATTTTAAGGATACCAACAGATCTGAACCAAGTTGTACTCCCCTTAATGGCCACATCCAAGTTGCCTTCTCTTCTGAATTCCTCTTTTTCATCTACTCCCTTCCCTAAAGCACAAAATTTGTCACAGTTCTGATGGTTAATGAACAGAAAGCCCTATAGCCCTAATATATTTTATAAATAATTCAGTTTTTTATTAGATGATGATTTTAATTAGGATGTTGACCAAATATATCTTGTGATGTAAATAGATAATTTATTCTCATCTGCCATGCTAAAAAGCCATTTTAGTGATATTTTGTTGTTCAGTTTCATTTTTGTCTCCAGACCTGGCACTCTATCAATTGTGCCACTTAGCTGCCTCAGAAATGTCAGTTTTTCTTGTTTTTCAGTCATTTCCATCATATCTGTCTCTTTGCGACCCCATTTGGGTTTCTCTTGGCAAAGATACTGGAGCAGTTTACTGCTTTCTTCTCCAGCTCATTTTACAGATGAGGAATTGATACAAACAGGGTTAAATGACTTGCCCAGGGCCACCCAGGTAGTAAGTGTCTAATGTCATATTTGAACTTGGGAAGGTGTCTTCTTGACACCTGGCCTAGCAATCTCAGGATAAATATGAAACAATTAAGAGAGAAATAGCATTTAAAGTAAAAGGGATTTGGGAAGGCTTCCTGGAGAAGGTAGATCTTAGTTAGAACTTAAAGGAAATCAAGAAGATCATTAGTTGGTGTAGATGTAGAGCATTTAGAAATGAATAATAAATAGAGAAAATGTTAGCTTTTGGATTGGTAAAGAGCCAGAAAAATGAGAACTCCTCAAAAAAGTACCATGTCTATTTTTTCTTTCTTTCATGAAACTTAAATCTGAAGTGACTCTGGATTCTTGAAGGCAAATCACAGCAGATTCACTCAAGCTGGAAAGATTTTAAGACAAAGCTGATGATAGACTTTGTGTCTATTGTCTGAATGTCAAATTCATCAAGTTTGTAAATGTTCACAACCAGACAACTGGCCATTTGGCATTGGTTTAGGGTATGAGAGTGAGGAAAAGACATAGAAACTGTTATAGACTATCTACTAATATACAGAGAAGTTCTAATCTGCCATTATATTGTCAATCAGTCAAAAACATTTATTAAGTGATTACTATGTACCAAGAATATTCATGCTGATGAATACCTGAATCTTCATTATTTTCGTGAGCATTTCATGATCTTCATCCTTGAATGGAAATACTCTAAGAATGGGCTATCTAACTAATTGAAGATCTTTTTGTAAATATTGTCACCTTCATGAAATTGCCATCTGTCATTTCATTACTCCAGGCATGCATGTGCACAGGCTGCATGCCTATAATGGATACTTTTTTTATTCTTCTTCAGCTATCTCCTTCCCTTTTCTCCCTTTAGAAATCCTTAATTCAGGTGTCAGGTTCTCCAAGAACTTTTTCTCCCAAGTCTTTCTGTACTTCCACATTATACTATTTCTGCCCTCTAATTTCCCTAGAATATTTTCTCTCTTTATCTCTCTCTCTCTCTGTCTCTCTCTCTCTCTCTCTCTCTCTCTCTCTCTCTCTCCCTTTTTTTTGCTGTGACATTTTACCTTGTACCATTTGGTTTGGTATCATTTACCTATGATACAAATGTTAGTCCCTTAACAACAGTGCAGTGTGATGCTACCAATCTACACTGACATACAGCATAGAATGTTGAACATGGGAACAAGTTGATAAATATTTGTTGAATATTTGGTATGAAGCAGTTAAAATGCAAGAACAATTCACTATAAATTCACAAAAAGAAATCTAATCAGGTAAAGTTTCCCACTTGGCTATTGGCTATTTCACAACAAATTTATATTACTGGCACAGAAAATGAAACAAAACAAAACAAAAAAACCCCCCAAAATTTGGGAGTACAAGTCCTTTAGTTCTACACAGAGGAATCAGAGAAAGGAATATACATTTATTAAGCATCTATCGAGTACCAAGATTGTACTAAATGCTCTATAAATATTATTTTAATCAATCTTCACAATAATTCTGGGAAGTAGATGCTGTTATTATTTTTTCTTTACAGTTGAGGACACTGAGATAGTAAAAATTAAGTGGCTTGCCCAGAGTCACAGTGTTAGTAACTGTCAAAACTGGATATAAACACAAATCTTTTTGATTGTATGCTAAATGTACTATCTACTGTATGTTCTAGTTTCTATGCTCTCAAAGAATAAATCCTTCTTTCACCATGATTTAAATTGCCATCCAGCCTTTCTAGAAGAACTTTACCCTCTCCCCCAGTCCCAGCCATTCCTTATCCCAATGCTAATATATTTCCTGTGCTGTCCATAACTGTGGGGTAGTGTACATTTTCATTTTGGCATTTTACTGTGTTGAAAGATATACACAATGAAGTTGAAGCTAAGTCCCTCTTATTACCAATGTTAGCTCATAATAATCACCACTTCCTTTTCTAAATATTTCAAATACAGCCACACTTTTGCTAACATATTTGACTATTTTACTACGTATTGATGGGAAGCTCATGAAGCTATTGTTGATGATATCTGTCTTTCTCCTTCCTTTTAAAGTCAAGACTGATCCCATTTCTACATACCAGCTCACTCTTTCAGCTAATAAAAATTACATATTTCAAGTATTAAACCCCAACTGGTGAATTAGATTACTCAGGAAGTAACTGAAATACTGTAACTTGATTCACAAGTGCTTATTTAGTGGTAGAGTTTATAATTGGGTACATTTTTCTAAGGCTTAAATTTGTCTAGCTATTGCTCTTTAATCATAGCCAATTGGATAATGAGCTAATTAAATTTGGAGCAAATTAGCTCATAAAAAAGATGTTATTTTCATAGCCAAACCACTTTGGCAAACAGCCCTAAAAATATAAAATGTGTTTTCTTTGTTAGTGACACAGGTCAGTAGGAACATCCTGCAGCATATTAGAAATATGTTCCAGCCAATTTGGTGAGCTTGGTGGCTTGCTTCTGTGGTTACTTGTTCACCAAGATGTCAGATTCCAAGTTTAGCCTATGTAACTGGATCCCCATTGGTAATCTTGTTGAAAACAAATAGATAGGATAAAAAGGATGGTCGCTACATTCAATCTTATTTTTCTTTTTTCTAGAAAACTCAAAACACTCTGTAGGTATATAAAATGCAAAGGAGAAAACAGTTCTATCATTTCCCTGGAGAATCAATTCCCCAAAAATGAAAAATAGAGATTATCTGGACATTTTGTATTGAAGGGATACAAAGATCCTTATCTGAAATTTTATATTAACCACATTCAAGAAGGGAGTTCTTACTGATTAGTCAATGAAGTTGAGCTCAGCAGCCTTTGTCATCTCTTCTGAAGTCACTTCTGGTCAGTCACTCACTAATGCATTCACTTTTACCCCCTCTTTTTATTTCCTTCCCCCAATCATGCTTTGTGTTATAAAAATCTGAATTTTGAATGGAATATTCATATGTCATCTGGGAAAATATGTAAGAGGAATCAGTGACAAAGACCATATAGATGACAGTCAGTAATCAAGATATAGGGTTATATTTAAAGTTGGAAGTTATAATTTCATGTAATTAAAATCTTTTATTTTACAGCTTAGTAAAAGTTCTGGAATGATTTCCCCAATGTCACACAGATAATAAATGACAATTTACTATGAGAATGGACAATTTGGAATTCAAGCAATCATACACAAAAAGAATAGAGCTGGGTTAATTTACAGTGCAACAAAACCTTTGGACCCAAAGAAATAGCACAAAATTGGTTGGAAGAGTAGATTCATGGTATATATGTAAATAAATAATAAAACAGAAATCAAGGACGTCACATTATCAAACTGAATCCATCTGTTTTCCCAAAGGTTAGAATTTATTATAGCATCTGTTTACATTACCCACACCATTCCCCTCCTAAATCAATTTTTTGGGCAGTCAATAAATAAACATCTATTAACTTTCCTAGTACCAGGCATTGTACTAAGTGTTAGAATACCAAAAAAGAAAAAAAAAAAGAAGCAGCAAAATGAGCTTTTGTTCTAACCATTACAAGTTAGATCACAAGTTAGGTTCTCATTTTGCCAGGTCCTATTCCTGTCCAAGATGACAACTGTACTCCTACAAATTATTAGAAAATCATAATCAATTACTGGGAAACTTATGTGATATTGGTAATCTTTTCAAGCCAGATAATCAGTCCCATTACTAATCCAATAATCCAAACCAAAAAAAAATATTAAAAATATAGTTTGTGCAAAGCACTATGTTGAGTATTGTAGATACAATTAATAAAAGGAAAGACAGCCCAGTACTTGCATCAAGAAGTTCACAAGCTAAACAGGGAGACAACAAATCAAAAGAGGCAAAAGGAGGGTTGGACACAAAGAATAGACAGCAAGAGATAATCATTTTTCCTGGAGCTGAAACCAGATAGGATAGCAGAAAAAAAGTGGAATAAGTTGAGTCTAATTTCTGTATTGGAAGGAAGAATTCGTTACTCTGCTCTCTAGTCCTTCAATCAATCAAGGCTTGAGTTAGCAGTATGGGTGAGTTTAGCAGTGATGTGCTTGATCTGGGAGGGACATCTTGCTCTTGGCAATTGAGATGAGGCAGAAAAGCAGAGGCAAAATAGAGGAAGCAGAAAGGAATACAGAAATTTTCAATATTTATTGTACATTGCCCTTATATTTTATTTTAAAATAGACAAAAAGGAGTATCCGTAGATGCATAAATTCCTTCCTTGTCTGATTCAATTTATCTTTCGAGATTACTTAATTATAGACCCAAATCAAACTACTCTTACTATTTCTTGAATATGATACATGTATCAAATCCATGTCTTTGCATGGGTTATTTCCCATGAAATCTTTCTTACTCTGTCAGCTTATTTGATCTTTTCATTCCCTTGAAGGAAGACTCATTTCCATTTATTAGTGTCTTCCCATTATCTTTGTATATATTTTGTGAACAACATTTTCTCTATAAGATCAAGGATAATTTCATTTTTTGTTATGGGCCAGAACTCTGTACTTGAAATAAGGATTCTTACAAGGTATTACTTCAGTGGAATTGATAAGACAATGGTTATAGCATCTGTCTAGTTTAGCATGGTGATTAATAGTTCTCTAGTTCAGTATATATATTTAGTACTTAATATAGTTCTACAAGATTCATACCTATGATGATGTAATTATAATAGGGCATATAAGCTGGGACAAACTCAGCCAGGGTCAGACTCCGAGAAGACAGAGAACTGGACTTGGGAGCTCAAGCTCTTGGAGCCAAGGAGAAAGATTCACTCCATTTCATACCACTTTGGTGGCTGACCTGTCCTCCTGCATTTCCTCCACAGAAACCAAGCTAGCCCAGGTCCCAGGTAAGGAGACAATAAAGAATTTGGACTTTTACACCTGTCTATTCTTCTGGTGATTGCTGAAAGGAAGACTGTTACAGAGACCTCCAGAAAACCAACCAGAACACAATTTTTATCCTTAGGTATTCAGTACCTGGCATATAACAGTGGGAGCTTAATAAATACTTACTGAGTTAAATTTAAAAATACATGAATTTTTACATTTGGTGAATTCAAAGTGAAGTATAAAATGAAACTCAAGTTTCTTTTTTTAAATTTTTTTTTATTATAACTTTTTATTGACAGAACCCATGCCTGGGTAAATTTTTACAACATTATCCCTTGCACTCACTTCTGTTCCGATTTTCCCCCTCCCTTCCTCCACCCCTTCCCCTAGATGGCAAGCAGTCCTATACATGTTAAATAGGTCACAGTATATCCTAGATACAATATATATATGTGCAGAACTGAACAGTTTTCTTGTTGCACAGGAAGAATTGGATTCAGAAGGTAAAAATAACCTGTGAAGAAAAACAAAAATGCAAACAGTTTACATTCATTCCTCAGTGTTCTTTCTTTGGGTGTAGCTGCTTCTGTCCATCCTTGATCAATTGAAACTGAGTTAGATCTCTTTGTCAAAGAAATCTACTTCCATCAGAATACATTCTCGTACAGTATTGTTGTTGAGGTATATGATGATCTCCTGGTTCTGCTTATTTCACTTAGCATCAGTTCATGTAAGTCTCTCCAAGCCTCTCTGTATTCATCCTGCTGGTCATTTCTTACAGAACAATAATATTCCATAACATTCATAGACCACAATTTACCCAACCATTCTCCAATTGATGGGCATCCATTCATTTTCCAGTTTCTGGCCACTACAAACAGGGCTGCCACAAACATTTTGGCACATACCGGTCCCTTTCCCTTCTTTAGTATCTCTTTGGGGTAAAAGCCCAGTAGTAGCACTGCTGGATCAAAGGGTTTGTACGTTTGATAACTTTTTGAGCATAATTCCAAATTGCTCTCCAGAATGGCTGGATGTATTCACAATTCCACCAATGATGTATTAGTGTCCCTGTTTTCCCACATCCCCTCTAACATTCCATCATTACCTTTCCCTGTCATTCTAGCCAATCTGATATCTCAGAGTGGTATCTCAGAGTTGCCTTAATTTGCATTTCTCTGATTAATAATGATTTGGAGCATCTTTTCATATGGCTAGAAATAGTTTCAATTTCTTCATCTGAGAATTGTCTGTTCATGTCCTTTGACCATTTATCAACTGAAGAATGGCTTGATTTCTTATAAATTAGAGTCAATTCTTTATATATTTTGGAAATGAGGCCTTTTTCAGAACCTTTGGCTATAAACATGTTTTCCCAGTTTATTGCTTCGCTTCTAATCTTGTTTGCATTAGAAACTCAAGTTTCTAGAACAAACCTTATCATAAAATGGAAGCTCCATGAGAATATACTGTAGCATTGCTGTCTTTGTATCTCCAGCATCTGTGACAATGTTTGCACAGATTAGTTGTTTAATAAATATTTATTGATATCTTATCAAGGACACAACAGATGGTCCTTAGATTTCAAGTGTGATGTTCTTTGTCCAGGAAGGCAAAGAGTTGAAAAGAGGTGCCCTGTATCTCTGCCTCTCAGATATTTTTAGTTGAAGAAGATGAAATGTTGCTTAATCTTTACTAACTTTGATGATTCCCCTAGGCCAACACTTGATATATTGAAACAGGCAACAGAAATCTGTGGAAGCACAGTACTAATTGCTTAGGGGACGTAGTAGTGAGGAATTAATTATCATAATCAATATTTTGAGGTATAATAGTTTCATCAAGTGAGAGAAAGAAAAGATCAAGGAACTTTTTTGTATGTATTTTTGAAGAAATATTGCAAAAGTGAATGTAGAGTGTGGATAGAGATTTATTTAACTGAAATTTAGGATATGACACAGGAAAAATAAACAAAAAAGATCTGCAAAACAGTTGGTCTCATGATTTTAGTCATCATTCAGACTTAAGTAGAAAGACTTATCAATTCATTTTCTAGAAATTTGATGTTAAGAAAAAAGAAAGAAAAATGAATTACTTCATTTATAGGTTGTTTATAGGCAGGCTGTAGTAGTCTTAGAAGATGCTCAAGAGTGATGTCTGTTATGAAAATGAATTATTTGTCTGTCCAATGAAATCCCAAATTATTATCTTTCTCCCTATATTTGTTCTTTTTGACAACTTTGTGTGTCTATGATACTAGCATTCAGCATCCCCCATCCTCACTATGATTGAAATCTTGGGGTTATCTTTAATTCTTCCCTATCCTTCACATTTTATTGTTCTCTTCACATCCATTAGTACTTCCTCTGCAGTGTCTCTGCCATCTGTCTTCCTCTCCCTATTCTCTTTGCCACTCTTCTAATATTGTTTCTCTTTATCATTTGTCCTTACTATTATAAAAATTGGTGAAACAAAATGAAAAATAAAATGAACAAAACTGCAACCAAAAAAAAAAATCAAAACTTACAACAGACTAAAAGATCTTTCTTACTTCTCTCTCTCTAACCCATCTTTTGTATTAAGTTCAGAATAATCTTCCTCATATGTAGAGCTGGGATCATTCATGCCAAAACC
This sequence comes from Sarcophilus harrisii, assembly GCF_902635505.1. Taxonomy (NCBI): domain Eukaryota; kingdom Metazoa; phylum Chordata; class Mammalia; order Dasyuromorphia; family Dasyuridae; genus Sarcophilus; species Sarcophilus harrisii. The sequence continues at coordinate 76,167,949 of NC_045426.1, forward strand.
TCCAGTGACTCCCTATTAACTTCTGCATAATGTCTGAACTCTTTTGCTTGGTATTCAAGGACCTCACAATTTTATTCTCCCAGATTTTTCCTGTGTTACCTTATCTGACTCCTCTTCACTTTTTGTATATCAGCCAAACTGGACTCCCTTTTGCTTCCCTTTCTACTCAAAAAAAGAAAATCTCTGTACTTTCTCATCTTTTATTGTGCTCCTTATGCTTACCTTCTTCTCTCTGCCTAGCCAATCTTTAAAATCCAATACAAATAAAACTTCTTAGTTGAAGCCTTCTGAAAGGCCTCTGGCAAGTCATTCAACCCTGCCTATGCCAGTTTCTTTAGTTATAAAATGAAGGGCAGGTACACAATGACTTCTAATATCCCTTGCATCCTAAATTTATGATACTGAGACTTTTCCAAGTGAGGAAAAGTAACATTTCACTTTGCAGCTCTCAAAAAAGCACTTATTACACATTACAGATATGTTGCATTATATTTATGAGGCATGCATACAGGACACAGGCCCAATGGCAGGGACAGTGAGGAGGAAAAGTGATAAAAGTGGGATGGGTAGTACTAAAGACTAGTTTTTCCAGCTATTTGACTTTTACCACAGCAGGCCCTGCTTCCTACATCTGGCACACTCCCATGTCTGGCTCCATCTTGCTATTGTCTAAGTGGATCCAATTTAATGTTGGTTTTATTAATCTTACTCTCCATAGTCAACACTCCCTTCTTTTTCACTTCCACATGCTATTCCTGGCTACTTTCCTCTTCCCTTCCTGTCTCTCTAAACCTAAAGGCATCCATAGAAGATTGTGATTTCCATCGCAAGGCTTATCCCTTAGAGAGACTGCTATAGTCCCAACTCCAATTCTCATTCATCAAAGCCATGTTGCATATCCCTTTTCATCTCTGTTTGCCAAACGTTCTGTTCCTGTTCTCTTTCTCTGAACTCATTCCAGTGCATTTATCTTTCCAGCACTCATATGCCAAAAACTAACCTACTATTCTCAGCATGGTCAAATAAGAATTCCATAGAATGATTTTATGATCTCTGTTTTTTGTGATCTTGTGTGACACTTTGTTTTAATCAGTTTTTCCCTGCCTTGAGTTTTTTTTTTCCTTATGAATTCAATTCAGACTGTTGATCAAAAAATCCATAATTTTATCATGATGGCTACTCAAATCAGAATATCTTCATGTTTTTAGTAGATATTTTTATGTGTATCTATTGACAAGGAAAATTATCACCTTAATTGGTAGTTTTATTTCATCAAATATCTTCAAGGTTAACTAGGTTAACCAATAGAATGCTACACAAAGATTTTCCAGTTTGTAAGAACATGCTGCTTTCATAACCTTCAAGAATCTAAATGAAATTCCTCACAGAGCCATAATCTGTGACATTTCAAGTGGAGGACATAGTGATAGACTGGGAGTGAGGAGGGGGTGGGTTAGAAAGAACATGTTATGACAGGATGTGGTCACAGGAGGGGACAATGGAAGGATAAGAATTAACTCTGTAATTCATCAAAGTATTTACTTTCTTTGTTGTCATTTGTAGTTAAAAGTATTTAATAGAAATAATCTAAGATGGGAAATAGTAGTAACTGAGATTATTGTTATGTGATAGAGAGAATCCACTGGGATATCTGAGAGTTGATAGAGTTCTTATCTCTAAAACAATGGTTGCTTTAAGATGTCATTTCTTAAAACATGTTGCCTTTTCATTTCAAATATGAGATTTTATTTAATGTAAATTTAAGCTTATTTCTTTTTTCCTCTCCAAAGGGTGAAAATTCCCACAAATAATTCAACAGAAACCCTTTGTAACACAGATTAAGAAGAGTTTTGTTCATTTCTGGATGTCTAATTATTTTAGATACTGTTCATCTCTTGTGGTTTGAGAAAACTACTGAGATTTTCTGGGTTTCTGCTCCATGTCCCCAATAATTATAATGTGTATCTCTACATGATCATTCACTGGAATGATAGGTTCTGTGAAATCCTTGGCTTACTTAATATTGATAAGCAGAATGTTATTGAAGCTCTTTGCATTGATAGACGTTGCCTTTCTAGAAAACAGTTATTGCTTGCATTTTTTAATACCTTGATTAGCTAGATAATAACCAGTGATCACATAGCTATTATCTTGGCATCACAAATTAATCAAAGTGAAATCCATCTTTTCATGAGGAGTAGGGCCATGTAATCTTAGGCAAGTATTTAACTTTTTTTTAGTCTCAATTTCATCACCTGAAAATGGTAATAATTATACCTCATATTATTAAAATACCATATTATAATCATTACATTGTTGCTGTTGCAAAAAAAAAAAAAAAGATAGAATAAGGCAAAGCTTCTTAAACTTTGGCTTGCAGAATGGCACATATTTAATCCATATCAGATTGTTTGCTGTTTTGGAAGGAAGGAGGTGAGGGAAAGAGGAAGAAAAACTTGGAACACAAGGTCTTAAACAAAGGAATGCTAAAAGCTATCATTACATGTATTTGGAAAAATAAAATGCTATTAAAAAAAAAACCTCACTGTGAGTTGCAACCCTATATGGGTTCTTGTAACTGAATGTGGGGAAAATGATGATTTATTATCAGTAAATGTTTGATTTTATACCTATTTTACATATCAATATACCCTGGATTGCATAAAAATTTCTTGGGTAAAAAGGGGTAGAGAGTGGAGAAAAGTTTTCCTTTCCTTTCCTTTCCTTTTTTTTTTTTCTAAAATGAAAGAGTTGGATGAAATGACCTTTCTATTTGACCTAAAGGTCAAATGATTATGATAATGTTTTGTCTTCATATGATTTCTTAACTTCTCATCATTTCCTTCTACCAGAAAAAAAAGTGGAAAATTTATCAGGCATATAATTTTTGAGATAATTTTTCCTATTGATTTGAATAGACAATGATCTTCATTTCTTGTTGCTGTTGTTCAATTGTTCAGATACATTCAACTCTTCATGACCCTATTTTTGGGTCTTCAGATAATGGAGTGGTTTGCCATTTCTGTATCCAGCTCATTTTACAGATCAGGAACTGAAAGAAGTTTTAAGTGACTTGCCTAGGGTGACATATCTCGTAAATGTCTGAAGCTGGATTTGAACTGAGGAAGATGGATCTTCTTGATTCCAAATTCAGTACTTTATCCACTGTACCACCTAGGTGCTTCACTTCTTACATTCTGAGAACTTCTTTCAGTACTACATGATTTCTAGAGAAAATTTCTTACCTGAAGCCCCTTTGGTGACTACCATAAAGAACTGGTCTCATTTTTTTTTTTTTAAAGAGCTTTGTGCCCCTTTTTCTCCTACCATATCCAATTTTACTTAGTGTTTTACAAAAGCCTGTTCTACAGACTTTTCTTTTGAATTACACTTTCATTTCCACTACTTTTCCCTGGGAAAACTTGGAGTGTTACATCAAAGTGCCTTGTTGTCTTCACTTTTAAGTCTGAAAGGGGAATTAGATATTTGGATCTCTATCACAATTGCATTGAATCCAGTCAATAGTTTATAACTTTCTAAAAATGTCAGGAGCTATATAATTTCTTTTACTTATACTTTGAGTAAATTTATAAGGTAAACACTTTAAAGCAAAATATACTCCACATTTCAACCAAAGGAAATGATCCATAACACAAGAATTCCAAGGGAAAAAAAATCATCACAACTCAAGATCATGTCCCAAATATCAAGTTTTTAGAGTCACTCATGGCATACTTATAGGGGATTTTTTTTATCAGGTTGTGCATATTGGTCAAGCTAATTAGTGTCTCATCATTTATTAAGCATATATGCCAGAAAAAAACATCATCAGAGGGTAACTCTGTTATCTAATACTTTAAAAAGTTATGTGATTTATTCATAGTATGTATACTCCCTTCCCTGACAGAAATTTCAACTCCTCTGAGTTTTGTAAGTTTCCATTGATGAAATATTAACTAATCATTGACCAACATTTTGTTATGAACTATTAAGTAGCTTAAAATAGAATGTTAAAGTGGGAATAGAGAAAGGCTGGGTTCAATTCCTGTCTTTGTCTGACATTTACTAATTGAGAGATGTTGGAAGAAGATCTTGGTTTTGTCATCTGCAAAATGAGGGGGTTAGTTGGTCTTGATGACTACAAAAGTCCCTTCACATTTTAAATCTATGATGTAATATTCATCATTTGACACAGAAACACACTTTCCCTTGGACTTTAATTGATGCTTATTAGAATTATTTAATTAGAATGTGCCAGAGTTCATTCTTGTACAACCTTTGAGAAGTCAGAGCGATCTTTACATTAGGATGAGACATTAAAGCAAGTGGGGTGGCTTTTTAAATTTAACTTCTCAAAATAGTTCCCAGTGCTTTGCTCTGATATTGCTAAAAGAGGTTTTCATAGAGGATCTCATTAATTCCCGAAGCTCCCTGTGAGATGGATATAAATGGCAAATACTAAGCTCATTTTATTAGTGGGGACATGGGACCATATGTGCCCAGAATTACAGGGTGAGTCATGTTGGAAACTGGGAGTAGAGCCCAAGTATCTGGACTTATATGCATGTATTCCTTCTTTCTCTACCATGGACCTCCCTGATTCTGATAGGACCATATATAAATCTTTGTAGACATTCTTGCCATCAATGTCTGGTGTGCTATTATCTGCTAGAGTCCCAGGAATTTGAATGTATTTTATTGAATAGAAAGCAAGACACAACAACTATATTTATCTAAATTTGTTTTTTAATGATTGCAGAACAATAAAAATCAATATTATTTGAATAAAACACAACAAGGATTTTATATTCTCTTGGAAACTATGAAAAATAACAACTCACATTTATGAAGACTGTAGATTATATTTTAAAGTTACGATAGACTTTATATACATTATCTCTTTTGATTTTCACAATGAGTAGACTAATTATAACTCCAATTCATAGATATGGAAACCAAAGCCAAACCAAAGCCATTTGAATGATAAACCCTGGGGCAGCTAGTGGATATACACTGGGCATAGTGGATAGAACACCAGCCCTGAAGTCAGGAGGACCTGAATTCAAATTTGGCCTCAGACACTTAATATTTCCTAGATGTGTGACCATAGGCAAGTCAATCCCAATTGCCTCAGCCCCCCCCCCCCCCCCCCCCCCCCCCCAAAAAAAAAAAAAAAAAAAAGAAAAGAAAATGAATGATATACCCTTCAGTCAAAGGGTATGGTTTATGTAGCAGAGTAAAATTTTAAATATAAATTAACTGTTTCTTAAACTATTTAGCTTTTCAGGATACCAAGTTGCTCTTTTATGCATAAGATCATAGAAATTCAGCTTGGGAAAAAATTTAGAAATTATATCAGCCAATCCATTCATTTTAGAGAAAATTTTGATCCAGAATGGAGAATGATTTGTCTAAAGTTAAACAGATAGTAAGTAACTGATTTAAGTTCAAACTATGTTCTTTGATTCAATATCTAATATGTTTTCAACTGCCCTATGCTTTTGTTTGAACTAATTCCATTCATGTTTGATATTGAGATGAGAATTCAGTACTAAATATACAAAGACATATATACATATATGTAGTTCCCCCTCTGACACATACTGAAATTCAATTACTTGATTGAATTCTGGTTCAATTACTTGATCCCTAAATACCCAAGACAAGAAGTGGTAAAGCAATTGATTATTTGTGGTAGAAATTATTTTTTTATTAGGATTTCCTTATACAAATCCAATCACAATTCTATTATTAAAATTATTATAGCTTAAAGCTATTTTAAACTATTAAATGTTAAAGTGCATTATGACTTTTGGGTTGCCCTGTATACACACAGTAGATCATTTACATACACGTATACTAGAGGGTTAAAACACAATTTTAAAATTATGTATGTATATATGTATGTATGTTTATATACAACTATATGTGATATATATACATATAAGCACATATTTGTGATATATACATTCTCTGTGTGAGTGTGTGTGTGTGTGTGTGTGTGTGAGACATTCTGAGACAAAACAAATGGGAATAGACTTTTATATCTAGGAATTCTGGAGTTGCTAAATGATGTATGTGTATGTTTAGTATTCATTGATTTAGATGTGAAATGAATAATTTAAGTTCAATATCCTCATTTTATGAATAAGAAATTAAGGCCCAGAGATAAATGATATTTTTCCAAGGTTAGGTGGGTAAATAGACCGAGTAATCCCTAGAACACATTAGCCAGAATCCTGTTATCTATTCATATTACCTCTCTTTTTATTTTTATTTATTTATTTATTTTTGCAGTGCTCAATCTTAGGTATTGTTGATCTCCCTTTTATAAGTTCCAGTCAAAAGGAATTCTTGGAGAAAATGAAACTCCACTTTGTGAATTAGAAACTCATCCAAGCTGAATAGTTGAATTGTATGTAAGGCTGCATTTAATTTGGTGGGTCAGATATATTCTGAAAACTAAGATCAAAAAAGTGAGTTTGATGCTATTTCTCTATTCATTCCTCAAGTGAAGTTAAAGCTAAAGACATGACCTTTGTTGCTTAGTTACATGATGCTTTGGCAATGGTGCTTAAATAACTGAATAGTACAATCTTTGATTTTTCCCAGTCTCTTGATTATCACGAATTCTCATTTAACTCAAACATTTTAACATAAAGGAAGAACAAAAAAGGCCCTTTGGACAGTTTAAATTGCTTTTAGAGGAGAAGCACTAGCAGTGAAATGGCAAAACTATCTTCCCTCATCAGACTTCTTTGTAATCTGAACAGATTTGAACCTGAATATGTTACAAAGGCAAGTTTGTGTAACTTTATCATTGAAATCTATCCTGGTTTTAAAACCATTACTGGGGCCTAGGAGTATTATAAATTTTTTTTTTTAAACTCCTGGAAAATAAAAAAAGGTGGTATTGAGTTACATCTTGATGGATAATTTTACATAATTTAACTGATTATTTCACATTTTGTAGGAGTCAAGGTGAGGCAGGGCAGAAGGTGCTTCTAATGTCACTCATGCTTTCTAACTAACACATCCCTAAAAATTGTGGTCCTTTTCAGTCTAGTAAAAAAAAACAAAAAACAAAAAAACTTCAAATATCAAACATATCTGGTAAAGCCATTAATACTCTGTCATTCCTTTTCCTCTTTATTATTTTGCATCTGAACTTGGTGATTTCTTTCAGGTGCAACTATTGCTACAACAACAAATTGAGCCATTGTAGGATCTTGCTTTGTTGATCCATTAGAGACATTGTGATTTAAGGACAAAATTAGGTGTCAGTAAATATAGGAAGAAATGATTCAGTCTGAAAATATCTTTCCATCCCTATCTGCCAAATCCTTTACTAAGAAGCCCCAAATTGTAAAAGATCTCATAGAGAAAGCTAGTTGAATTACAAAGGATAGGGCATAAATTGGGCAGAACTACTACTGTAAATAAAATTTGACTCCCACATTCAAGCAAAACAGCCTAATACAGATTGTTTCACAAAAATCCCTGAATAATCCAACTCTAACTTTTACTTTCCAGCCAAACTGAACTGTTAACCTCTTCTTAAAATTGGCCTGGTTGTTCTTATTCCATATTCCTGGAATGCTCCTCCCTTTGTGGAACACTTCATCTTCAAGATCAAGGTCAGCTGCTACTCCTTCCTTTAGGACCTTTCCTGAAATTTCCTCCTGCCCTAGCTAGGAATAATCTCTCCCTTTTCAAATTTTCAGAATATTTTCTGAAGCTCCTTTTTGCCTCTCTTATACACTTAGGAACTTAGTGTCCTATGAACTTTAGGGAAGAAGGAAGGAAGAAAGGAAAGAAGGAAGAAAGGAAGAAAGGAAGGAAAGGGGGAGGGAGAGAGGGAAGGAAGGGAAAGGAGGAAGGAGAAAGGAATGGATGGACGGAAGGAAGGGAGAAAGGAAGAAAGGGAGAGATGGAGGAAGAAGAGATGAAACAAGTATTTATTAAATACCCACTATATGCTAAGCACTATACTAAGTTTCTTTTCTATATACCCATTCATATTTTAAAGGTTCTCATTTAGAAGATGATATGATTTCATAAATTTAATTTATGATTTTCTGACAATTAGTTAAGTGATATATCTTCTTTGTTTATCTGCCTGTTAGATTTATCCAGTTCTAATAGAAGAACATTATTATCAACAATGTCAATTTTGCAATTCAGATAATTTTCCCTGTATGAATTTAAATTTTATACCTTTTGGTGAATATCTGTACAATGTTGATATTATTTTCTTGAGGGCTCCTTTAAGGATGAGATAATTTGAGGGTGTACTGGAACTCACTCAGACTGAATCATGAAATATAAAAAATTTTCAAAGTGAGAATTAACACTTAGGAAATCAGCAAATACTAAGAACTAGTCCTGATTTATTGTTTATTTGATTGTTTGGACTTAAGAGTGATAAAACATTTTAATAATGCAGATTAAACTGTAAAAAAAGTCATATGTGCTTTTTTTTAGGCTAATTAAGTTTTAACAAAGGTTTAGATAATCATTGTAGCTGTATCTCCCTAAGTGCACCCTTCCTCCACCCACTGACCACAGACACAGATGCTCATAAGCATGCCCTGCCTCTTGTGGACAATAGGACTGATAATATACATAGGTATAGCCAGTGAAACTTTCTCCAACTACATTGTTTCTCAATAAACAAATTCTATGCTTAGGAAGTAGCATGTCTCATTGTTTATGTGCCCAGGCAACTAAACTCAACCTTATTAAAAATTATATAATAGTTCTTTAAAAATGCAGCATTCTTGCTCTCCAACTTCAGTCAGTAATGTTTGAAGATATGTTGAATTCATTGTCCATAAAATTGAGTCTTTTAATAAAGATAAAAAATTAAAATGGTGGTTTTTATATAGTGAGTCATACTTATGTACCCTTAATACATTTTTATTTGTTCTTTCAAAGTTGGGCTTTTGTGTTTGAATGAACAGAAAAGACAAAAAAAAAAAAAATAACACCACATTACTGGAAGAACAAAAAAAAGTCTTCATTTATAAGGGACTCATGAAATTTAAAGTATGAAGCATAAATTATGCTCTGTAAGCTTGGGCATGTGTATTTTCATATTTTCATTTAGCTGACATATTTTTATTAGTTAGAATGAGAAACAACAGTTCAATAGCCCACATAGAACATTGGAATCCCCAAGATAGTAAAAGAATAAGAGATATGCCTCCAGCATGTTGGATAGCTCCTCTTTGGAGGATTTATGAAAAAAACATGTCTAAGAACTGTTCTGAATGAGAAGGCACAAAAGTGTTAGCAATTACATAATGGTAAGCAGTACTCACAGAAATTAAATTATAGCTTTATGCCAATATGCCAAGATAATATCTTTTAAGCTTTAGAAATGATTCTATGTCCATACTCCTAGAATGTTTATCTTCATTTGTCAATAAGATATTATAAAGAAAAGTCTGGTCACTGAAAAGAATTTCAGAGTCCAGGTTCTTTGTAATTAGTAATCTTGCAGATTCATCCTAGAAGATGATGAAGTCCCTTTTTCTAGAATGAAAATACATTTATAATATGTGCCCCAAACAATGGTACTCATGGTACTCATATTTTTAATTTAAAAAATGTAAGCATGTTTCATTATATAACCATAATATCCCATGCATTCTTTTGTCTCCCATTAGTGGAGAGACATTACATATAACAAATAGTATTGGGTTTTTGTAGAGAAGAAAAAACAGGTTAGCTTAACTAATTAAGAACTTTGAAAAAGACCAAAAAATAAAGTACAATTTGTTAATAGCTCTGGATGTTCCACCTCTTCTAAACAGATTTCTTTTTATATATCTTAATTTGAATCTCATTGATCTTTATAATTTTATAACATTTATTTTTTATTTTTGGTGTAGTTTTTTTCTGATGACATTATTGTAGTTATTATGTATGTTGTTTTCTTGTCTTTGCTTCTTTGTAATGCAATGATTCCTATGGATCTTTCCATTCTTTCTGCACTCATAAAAGACATCATTTTTAAAAAACACACTTCTTAAATATCACAAAATATGCTGCTCTAAATATATTGGAGTATATGGGGACTTTTTCTTTATTAATGACTTCCTTGTGTATAATAGTGGCAATGAGTCTCTATTTCAATGGGTATAAACATTTTAATTACTTTATTTTCATAATTCCTGTTTTCTTTTTCACAGCTTCACCAATTATGTATGTTTCCCTATCATGCCACTACTTTTCCAACACTGAGTAGTAACTTTGATTTGCAGTTATCTTATGAGTGATTTGGAGCATTCTTTCATACAGTTGTAAAGACTTTACCATTCTTTTGAGAACTATTTGTTGTATGTTTTGACCACTTAATAACTGAAGAATTGTTATTAGCTAGTTAGCTAGCCATATGCATATATGCTTACTAAATATACTTTGATATATACATGTACATTCATGCATATAATCTAAATGATTATAATATATATATATATATATATGCTTAGATATATTTATACAGCTAACTCAGATATCAAAGTCATCATCAGATAAATTTGATAAATTTCTCCCCTCAATGTGGCCACTTCCATGCTTATTCTTGGTCAATTACTTTCGTCTTTACAGAAGTTTTTCCATTTTTATGTACTCAAAAAATTACATCTTTTCCCCATAACTATGAATAGATGGTCTGTTTCTTTTCTGTTTTTTTTTAATATATAATATGTAATATTATATATATATATGTAATGATCATGCTAGCACCCAGGACACCCCAGAATCAGCTGGAGTCAGGATAAGCAAAAGTCCTTAATCTTTATTCTTGGTCCCCAGATGCAGGATTGAATAGGATGGAAACAGATTCTCCGTGACCGCCTTCTCCCTCGTCTACTGCCAAGAGTATGTCCCTCGCTTGTCTTACTCCACCCCCTAGTCCCTCCTACAATCCTCTATACACCAATCATTGAGCCAGTACGGAGAGTGGAAAGGACCATTTTCCAAGCATATGCCCATAGAGTTTTGTCCAATGAGTAGTTAGTCTCAAGTGCTCAGCAGTCCCACCTGAGTGCATCAACCCAATAGTGTCAGCCCTCTACATACATATATATATATATATATATATATATATATATATATATATAATGTTTGTAAATCAATTTAAAATGTATTGTGAAGTATGTTGAGGATATTCTAAGCCTAATTTCTAAAACACTGCTTTCTATGTATCCTTTAGTTTTTATCAAATAAGAAATTTTTTTGGTAGTACGTTTATTTATTTATTTATTAGTGAGGCAATTTGGGTTAAGTGACTTGCCCAGGGTCAGACAGCTAGGAAGCGTTAAGTGTCTGAGGCCAGATTTGAACTGAGGTCCTCTTGACTTCAAGGCTGGTGCTCTATCTGTGAACTATATACAGTTCCCACAGTCCTCTCTCTAGGTGTAGATGGCTCTTTTCATCACTGAAAAATTGGGACTAGTTTGAATCATTACAGTATTTTTAAATGGAATTTCTTTCACTATCTCTTGCTGATGACCTTTTCCAGTAACATCTAGAAACGATGATGATTTGTATGGGTGTATTTTATATCCTGCAGCTTGTTTCCCATATATGGATGTATAACCTTTAAATATATATTTTCTCTGGTTTATGTTTTTATGGTTCTCTTCAGTCCAGTGTTTGTAAACTAAATTTTCTGTTTAGTTGTTTTATCCTAGCCACCTAGCTGCCTCTATTTATTTATTTTAACACATTGCTTTATGAATCATGTTAGGAGAGAAAAATCAGAGCAATAGGGAAAAACCATGGGAGAGATTAAAAAAAAAAAAAAACAGAAATACTATCTGTAAAGATTTTTTTTCCCAGCTTTGTACTTCCCCTTTAATCTTGTGTCTGTTTTGTTTGTGCAAAACCTTTTTAATTCAAGGTGATAAAAGTTGTACATTTTGCCTTTCATAATGTTCCCTAGTTCTTCTTTAGTCATAAATTCCTCAGTTCTCCAAAGATCTGATAGGTAAATTATCGCTTGTTCTCCTTATTTGTTTATCGTATAATCCCTTATGCCCCAGTCATGTATTCATTTTAACCTGATTTTGGTATGGGATATGAGATGTAGGTCTATTCTGCATTTCTGATATATTATTTCCCAATTTTCCCAGCAATTTTTGTCAAATAGTTTATTTTATTTGTTAAATCCAATATATGCCTATATATTTATACAATTATTGTGCTGCATGAGAAAAATCAAATCAAACTAGTAAAAAAAAAAAGAAACAAAATAAAATGCAAGCAAACAACAACAAAAAGTGAAAATGCTATCTTGTGAACTACATACTGTTCCCACAGTCCTTTCTCTGGGTGTAGATGGCTCTTTTCATCACTGAACAATTAGAACTAATTTGAATCATTACAAATTTTAAATGGAATTTATTTTTCTATCTCTTGCTGATGGCCTTTTCTAGTAATATATAGAAATGATGATGATTTGCGTAGGTTTATTTTATATCCTGCAACTTGTTTCCCATCTATGGATGTATGCAGTTTAACCTTTAAATGTATATTTTCTCCTATTTATCTTTCTATGGTTTTCTTGAGTCCAATATTTGTAGATTAAATTTTCTGTTTAGTTGTTTCATCCAATAGAAATAATTGAAACTATTTTACTTCAATGAAGCTCCATCTCCTCTCCTGAAAGACGATACTGAATCTTGCTGGGTAGTTAATTTTTGGTTGTAGCCTTTGCTACAGGGCCTTTTTCTTCTGGAATATGTTATTCCAGGTCTTCCCAGCCCTTATTGAAGAAGCTGCCAGATTCTGGGTAAGTCTTACTGTTGCTCTATGATATTTGAATTGTTTTTGTCTGGCAGCTTGCAGTATTTTATCTTTGAGATTATAGTTTTGGAGTTTTACAACAATGTATCTTGGAGTTTTCCTTCTGGGATCTCTTTGCAGAGGTGATCAATGAATTCTTGCAATGAGTATTTTCTCCTCTGTTTCTAGGATATTTGGGCTGTTTTTCTTAATGACCTCTTGTAAAATGCTATCCAGGCTCTTTTTTTGGTCCTGGCCTTCAGGTAGGCCAATAATTTAAAAATTTTTTTCTTTTGGATCTATTTTCCAGGTCAGCTGTTTTGTCAATGAGGTATTTCACATTTTCTTCTATTTTTTTATTCATTTTAGTTTGTTTGATTGATTCTTGCTATCTCACAAAGTCATTAGTTTCCATTTGCCCTGTTTTAGTTTTAATGTGTGATTTTCTTCAGTTAGCTTTTTATCCCTTCCACCCAAATTTGATTTATTCTACTGTTTATGGAGTCATTTTCTTCAGACAATTTTCCCCCTTCCTTTTCCAAATTGTTGACTCTGTCACGCATGCCCTGTTACCGTATTAGCTTTCTATGGCCAAAGTTCTTTTCTGTTTCTTGCTCATTTTTTTTCCTTTTCTTTTGATATTTCCTTTCTTTTACTTTTAGGGTGGAGCTTTGCTCATAGAGTAAAGGTGGTGTTATCCCAATCCTCCTGTGCAGCTTTGAGCCTTGGCTTTGAGCACAGAGGCCCCTTGGGTTTATAGGGGAGTAGCTTTGCCTGCTCTGTTCAGAAAACAGCCTAGTTTCCAAGAGTTTGCCTTCTAAAATGGGATTAGAAACTGCCCCTCTGATTTACTCTTCTACTGATCGAGGACTGAGGGTCTTAGTTGTTTAGTGATTAAGACTCTCTCTCACTAGCTTTCCCAGAGTCTATATGAGCAGGGCTGAATACACTTTTCACTCCAGTGAGACTGACCTTTCTTGAAGTTTTTCCAGTCTATCTTGAGCTAGGGAATGGTTTCACTCCATCAGACTCTGTTTGAAGGTTTGGTTTCATATGGTTTTCAAAGGGGAGTAGAGAGCTCAAGCAGTTTCCTGACTTTACTCTGCAATCTCGGCCTCACCCCTGGAACCTCTCAGGAAATTTTTTCTTGCTAATTTTCTATCTATTTTATCAAACAATGATCTATTGAATTCCATTGTTTCTGACTTTCCCTTATCTAGTCTGTCTCATTAATCTATTTCTCTGTTTTTCAACAAATGGTACATAGTTTTCATGACTACTACTTTATATGGTTTGAGATCTTGGGTGTGCTATTCTCCTTCATGCTTATTTTTTTTTTCATCACTTCTTTTAACATTCTCAATATTTGATTCTTTAAAATAAAATTTTATTAATCTTTTATCAAATTCTACAATGCTTTCATGTTCACTCTTTTTCTTTTTATACATTTAGAAAGAAATTTCTTACCAGTTATTCTGCTGATGTTGCTATTCTTGGCTACTGTGTTGTGTATTCTCTCCCATATGTCTATTTTTTGGGGTATTTGAAAGCAAATAATCTTTTCAGGACTGGTTTTCTTCCTAAGAATATTTCAAATGCCTTTTTATTATTGAAACCCATCTTTTGTCATTTATGGTTAAGCTCAGATTTGCAGGGCAGGTCACCTTGGGCTTCATTCTGAGCTCCATAGCCATTCAGAAAACATGATTCCATTCCCTCTTGCATTTTTTGGTGAGTCTAGAATAGGCTTATATTATTTAATTTACTTTTCTTTGTTTTTGAAGGTAGTTTCCTAGAGAAACTTGCTTGCAGAAATAATTGTTTCTGAAGTGAATTGTTTAATTTCACTACTATGTATCTTGTAGTATGAAGATTTTTGTTTTATTTTATTCTGGAAGTGATCTATGGATTAATTCCATTGGTATTTCATTTTCTGTATTCAGAAATTCTGGACAGTTATGTATTATTTCCTTTACTATACTATGGTGTTAGGTTTTTTATCTTGTTATGTTCTGGGAGATCTATAATTTTGGGGTTTTCCTATGTATTCTGACTTCTAGTTCAGTATGTTTTACTTACAAAGTGAGAATATTTCCTTTCAGTGTTATTGTTTGTTGATTGTACTTCTAGATTTCTTCATTTGTATGCATATATATTTTAATTCCCAATTTATTGTTCTTTTATTTATTTTTGTGACTTGCCATTGCAGATTCCAGTTCTTCTATTTTATTCATTATATTTGTGATACATAGCAAATTCTGTCTCAAATTCTATTCCCTTAATTCTCATTTCTTTTTTAGGATCTTTCAGGATCAGTGTGTGTTCTCACATTCAACAGGATTTTTTTTTCTGTCATTAATCATTTTTCTTTGTTTTTGCAGAATTTATTTATTGGTGTCCCAGTTTGTTTACTAGATCTGGAGGCCATATTTCTTTTATCTGTTAATGTTTTCCCTTTTGAGTTATCTGCTTATGTTCAAGGACTTTTTTTCTGGAGATCTTGGTAATTTTAGTTTTTCCCCACTCCACCCTACCTCATTTACCCACATTACTTTCCTTTCTGATTGACTGTCTTTCCTCTGATGGTTTTTTTTGGGATCCAAATCTCTAATCCTCTCAACCACCTCCCACATGACACATTAACATTGCTCTTTATTGCAAATGACTTTTGGGACTAGAGAACTGACCTCACTCAGCTCTATGCTGAGGTTTTGTGAAGTGCCATATACCACCCCACAAACTGTGTCCTTTTTCAGTGTTCTGTCTAGTTCACTCTGTTCCTTTGTTCTCCAACTCTGTATGGCACATCAGAGAATTGCTCTACTGGTGCTCTGAGTTTGGTTTTTGTCTCTGAGGTTCTGTGAGGAGGGGCTGATTGGAATGTAATGTGTTGAGCACTATTTTAAACTCATACACATGCCCTATCCATTTCTTCTCTGTTCCTGGCTCTTCTGCAAATATCTTTTGCAACACAGAATGTAGCAACCCAGTTGGCACTGGCTGTGTGTCCCCAGAGATGAAGCCATGCTGGCTATCTATTATGGTTTGAGGAGACTTCTGCAGGCAGGGGCCAAGATTTCCAAGGCAGGGAGACCAGAGTATGGAGCTGAGTTCTGTTGGAAGTAGCTGTGCTTTGCAGCATAGCTGTCAGTAGTGTGGGGAGTGGGAAAGGGGTGATGGGAAGTTCAGTATAGACTGTGGTTCATTCTGTTGTTTGATTTTTAAAATTTTCTTTTGAATTTCAAATGTCCCAAAACATGGAGACAGCTAAGATTTCTTTCTTTTTGGTGAATAACTTCTCTTTCTTTCTTTCTCCCTCCCTTCCTCCTTCCCTCCCTACCTCTTTCCCTCCTTTTTTTCTCCCTCCTTCTCTCCCTCCCTCTCTTCCTTCCTTCCTCCCTCCTTCCCTCCCTTCCTCCCTCTTTCTTCTTTCCCTTCCTTCCTTCCTTCTTTCCTTTTTCCCTTCCTTCCTTCCTTCCTTCCTTCCTTCCTTCCTTCCTTCCTTCCTTCCTTCCTCCCTTCCTCCCTTCCTCCCTCCCTCCCTCCCTTTGTCCCTCTCTTCCTTCTTTCTTTCCTTCCTTCCTTCCTTCCTTCCTTCCTTCCTTCCTTCCTTCCTTCCTTCCTTCCTTCTTTCCTTCCTTCTTTCCTTCCCTCCTTCTTTCCTTCCCTCCCTCCCTCCTTCCTTTCTTCCCTCCCTCCTTCCTTTCTTCCTTCCATGTTGTAAAGGAGATCAGAGAAATTTTCTAGTCCTCTATCTTGTTTATCCTGTGATCTTGTACTGCCTAGGTCTCTCATTTTCTCTTTTGTGTTATCCCAGTTATTACATCTCTTCTCATCTTTCCATCACATATAAATTTCAATTTCATTTTTGGAAATCTTCACAGCCTTATACTGACTATTATTACTCTCAGTATTGTTACTTAGAAGTGATCTATTTACACACAGTTATGAGGCCTCACCTCAGCATTTCTTATATATGTCTTGAAGCCATATATAAATAGGAAATACAAAAAATTGAATGGAAAAACTAAAAATAAGATATAGTATGTGTCATGTGAATGAGTAAGTAGATAAATAATGTAAATATTGTTCAGATCCAGTTGTCATTGAGGAAAAACTGTTGAACTTGAAATCCAAGGACCTGACTTAAAATCCTGACTCGTGCATTTACAACCTATATGAGTTAGATGAAATATTTCATCTCCCTCACCTTCAATTCACTCATCTGTAAAAATGGAAATAATAATAACCTATTGGTACTTATTATTCTGATTAACCTTATGTTGTTGTGAAAATAAAGAGATGACATATGCAATTTATGAACTTTGAAATCTTATATAATTAATTATACACTATTAATATTTTATTTACCAATATAAGCTACTAATATTTCAAAAAGTTGTAAATAATTATATTCCCCACATTGATTGACTGATGAATTTTGACCTCTACTCTTGGGAAGACTGTCCTTTCTCTAATTGTTGTATACTAACAAAGGAAGTCAACACAATTACAAACCATCTAAGATATTGAGTTTTCATTCTGGGAAGAAATTTCTCTTCCTATTCCAAAGGAAACATACCACTGTTAAAATGCTTTTTCAGATCTCTATTAAATTTCTTTTTTCCTTTGAAGCAACTATGACCCTGAGACAGTGAGGCCTCATTTCAGAATCTGAGGGAAATAATTAGTAATTAAGAAAGAGAAATTTTGGAGACTAAGGCTCTCACACCCCCAGGGGCTCAAGGGTGGAGACAGAGGGAACTGCATGCCATAACTAGGTGGTGAAGAGGGACTGAATAAATGGACAAGCAAGGACCTGATCTGAGCATTACTCAATCCCAGAAGACAGACCATTCTTGAGGATCAAGCAAGCTTATGTATTCTAAACTTGTTTTATTTTGAGATAATTCTGTGAGGAAGAAAACATAAGGCTCCGTGACTATAAATGGCTGGAATCCATGTCTTAGTTGTTAATCAGGATTTTGTTGTTTGTATGTATATTTTGGTTGTGACTTCTTTTTTTGTTTATTATTGCAATTAAAATAAAATTTTAATACTGTGGGAAATGCATGAAAAAGTGTGTTGATTTAGGCAAAATTCTGATATGTGATTAGTCATATTTTATTATGTCATATCTTTTTATGTTATATATTATATATATTATTAGTCATATCTTATTATAAGTAATTTATAAGCAAGAATTATGGGGCTTTAAAATGCAAATTTATTTCAAATCTATATCTATCTTTCTATTATCTACCTATCTTTTTATCTAGATTTTCAAAATGTGGGAAGGGGGAGGTTGCTTGAAGTAAATATTATTTATTAACCTTTTTATGTCATGAATGACACTAGAAGCCTGGTAAATCCTTCAAGTCCTCAGAATGTTTTATGATCTACTGTCACTATTGAAAGAAATGCCAAATTTCAAAATAAAGATGTCATTTTAAAAATTCTCCCACTTATGTATCTTCTGAATTCTTCAGACAAATCCCAAAGAACACCTTAGTAAAATAGAGATAAGCTAATTTGAGACAGTATGACAGTGGAGTGGGAATTGCACTTGGATTTAGGAAGAACTGGGTTCAGATCTCATTTCAGACACTTACTATCTGTATGATTTTGGGTAATGCATTAAATTTCTCCATGTTTCAGTGTCCTTAAGAGTAAAATGAAGGCATTGTACTTGACTTACTGGAAGGAGTTTCCTACCTTGAAATCCATTATCTGTGAAATCATTCTTATTAACTTTTAGTGAGTAAAATTAGTCTTTTATGCAAGTAATTTTTCACATTTTCATTGAATTTTATCAAAAGCAAATTATTTCAGCATACATCATTTAATTTTTATCTTTATAATAAACTTATTGAAGTAGTTATTACAAATATTATTCTTCCTACTTTAGAGATGAGAACATTGGGACTTATAAGAGTTGTGACTTTTTCAAAGAATTAAAGCCAGTAATTGGGGGAGTCAGGCTTTATATCAAGTCTTTGGGGTTTTTTTGCAATTAGATTTTCTAATTTATAACACTATTCCTAGTAAGTAGGTGTTCTTATCATTTGGGGGTATATCTCACAGACATCTCTGGTAGCCTTGTGAAGCCTAAAGACTCATTCTCAGAACAATGCTTTTAAAATAAAATATATTTTTAAAAAAATAGATAAAAAAGAAACTAAAATTCCTCAATTAAACATTAAACATTAAAATGGAAATCCCAAAATTTATTGGTAAGATTACTAAATTAAGAGTAAAAAATCAAATTAATAAATAATTTTGAGAATTGGTTTTATTAAAAAAAACACAATAAAATAACCATTAGCTAATTTGATTTGAAAAAAGAGAGAAAGAAACCTCAAATTAATAGTGTTAAAAATGAAAAGTGTGAATATAACAAAGATGAAATTAAAGCATTTTTAAAAATAATTTTCTCCATTTATAACAATTGGACAATAACAATTATAACAAGTGAAATGGAAGAAGATTTACAAAATTATAAATTGTCTAGATTAATAGAAAAGGAAATAAAATATATAAACATGCTATTTTATAAAAAGAAATTAAACAGGTTGTATATGAGTTCCTCCATCTCATCTCATCCAAAATGTTACCTTGACCAGAGGGATTTATGAATAAATAAGTCAAACATTTAAAGATCAACTAATTCCAATGTCAAATAAATTATTTGGAATAAAAGCAAAGAAGGGATCGTTAATGAAAGAAATATGATACTAATACCTAAACTAGGAAAGGTAAAAACAGAGAAAGAAAATTATAGACCAATTTAATTAATGAATGTGGATGCAAAATTCCTTAATAAAATGCTAGCCAAAAGATCACAAAAATATTTACAAAGATTATACATTATGGTTAAATGGGATTTATATCAGGAATACAGGCATAGTTTAACTTAAGGAAAACTTTTAATGAAATTAATTATAGCAATAATAAAATTTTTAAAGTCATGATTTTGCTAATAATATGATGATTTACTCAGAAAATCCCAAAGATTCAATTAAAAAGTTAGTTGAAACAATAATTTTAGCAAAGTATCAGTGTATAAAGGAAATTCACATAAATTATCAGCATTCCCATATATCATACACAAAATCCTGCCAGAAAAGATAGCAAGGACACTCCTCTTAAAATAATTCTGGACAGTATAAAAATCCTGGAAGAACATTTGCTAAAGCAAACTTGGGAAATATATCAACAAAAATATATAAAAATAAACTCCAACCACCCCCATCACCTTTTCACACAAATAAAAACATTTAAATAATTGCCCAATTAAATTGCCAAAAAAAATTTGACTGAATTAGAAAAAAAGAATAAAAATTCATTTATAAATGAAGAAACTGGGGCAATTTTAATTGACTTGTTCAACATTACACATCTAGGAAGTATCCAAAGTCAAATTTGAACTCAGTTTCCTTTATTCTGGATCTGACGTTCTATTCTCTGAACCACCTTACTGCCCCAATAACCACATATAGCAGATACTTAGCAATATTTGTCCAAATGTACAAAATGAAGAGGAACCTAGACAGTACCTTTGACAAGAAAATCCCAAGTAAGGCAATGATGAAATGACTGAATAACAAAGATAAGTATGTAGATTTAATGATGGAAGGGACCATTTTGGGCCAATATTCACTTGGCAACTGATGATACTGACGTCTAGAGAGGCTAAGTGGCTTACCTGGTCACTTCAGTAAAGAAAGAAAAGAAGAAAGAAAAAGAAAGAAAGAAAGGAGGGAGGCAGAGAGAGAGGGAGGAGGGATGAAGGAAGAAAGGGAGGAAAGAAGGAAAGAAGGAAAATATTACTTCAAGTAGTTTATAATTTGATGTTTCTTACACTGGAATTTTTTCTTCTTTGTTTCTTTCTTTCTTTTTCTTTTCCCTTGGTCTGTTTTCAAATTTGTCTCTTAATTTTAATCATAATATCTTTGTAAACCACATAACTGTGGATTGATTACAATTAATTAGGAAAGTCAGGAATGGTATAATTAGTAAAAGAGACACTTGAGTTGACCTTTGAAGGAAGTTAAGATGCTAAGTGATAAAGATGGAGAATTACATATATTAGTGAGAGATTTTGCAAATACACAGAGGCTAGAGATAGAATGCCAAATTTCAGAAACAGCAAGTAACTTAGTTTAGTCAGAACATAATAGAATAAAGAGTAACCATGTATATGGAAAGGATGACTGGATTCACAATATGAAGACTTTTTTGAGATACAGTAGACAATAACTATTCAAAAAACTCAGGACAGGAGATGTTCCAACTTAGACTTAAATAGCTTCCCTGAATTAAGAGAATTTAATTTAATTAAATTAAAGGAATTAATTTCCTTAATTTCCTGTTGTAAAGTGTACCATCACATGCCACATGGGACATACATGACTTTGGGGACTGAGGAAGATGAAGCCACGGCTCTGAATTATCTTTGCATCTAAAAGAGTGGAGCCAATTACCTTTTATAGAGTGGGGTTGACTAGAAAGACTTAAGGCATCCATTCATCCATTAAAAGTGTTTCCTGTCAACAAGATATGACAGTTTCCTTTTCTGGGATAATCCTTAATTTGTCCTGATTCCTTTTTTGCATACCACATTCCTGTATGTTATAGTCCCTATCCAAATAGTTGACCCTTGGGTTTCTGGTGGGACCCTAATTCCCCTATCAGTATTTGCCATTTTCAACCCCACCTTTCCACCATTATTTTCCTTGGTTTTCTTGCTCCCATTAGAAATCATTGTCTCCTTTATTATGTACATCCTTGTCCAGTCCTGATAAATTCCCTTATTTCAGTTCCAACCTGATACAGTATTCTTTGTTCATTTCTCTTATGTGACTGGCTTCCTCCATTCTAAGTTTTTATTTTTAATAAATATGCTCAAAACCTCCTCATATTTGACTGAGAAATGATTATAGTAGAATGAGTGCAGGAGTTGGAATCAAATGGCCCAGATTCAAATATCAAGATTTTTTCTCCTTCCTGGCATATATTTTGGCAAGTCCCATTCTGCTTTCTTTTGGTCTTAATAAAATAAGGCTTTTGGATTGTATGACCACTAAGGTCCTATCCAGCTCTAAACCTTTTTATTCATAACATATGCTACTTTTGCTCATATATCATTCATCTAGGGGAGAGTTGCTGGGATACATACCTAGTTCAGGTTTGATTAACCTAATCTTTGTCAAAATTACTCTATTTGGTGACTCCTGATTGTTTCTCTGAATTTGAAGAAGGCCAACATATCAAATAGGAGACATATAAAGTCATGGAAAATTAATGTTTGTGTTCAGGAAAATTATTGTGGAATAGAGAATTGTGGGAAAAACTCATATAATAACACATGTAGAAACAAGTGATAGTGTGGATTGAAAGTGAGTCAGTCTGGAATCCTAGCAGACTTGTAGGGTTTGTACAGATAACAAAAGTGGCACTAAACATTTATTAAGTGCTTACTACATGTCAGATACTGTGGTACGAATATGGAGACCAAGACAAAACAAATTTTAAATCAGAATGGACAGGTTAATCTTAAATTAGTTCTGGAAATGAGGGATTAATACTTGGCAAGAATGGGACAACTAGGAGCACAGTAGTATTATCAGATGCTTCAGTGTTTAAAATACACAGACGATAATTTCTTCTGCTCACAAATGATACATATATGTTAAGCAAGTCACATAGAAAATTGATTTTTGGGGTACCTTTTCTCTTCATGGTAAAGGTAAAATCATCTGTTCCTTCCCCTCATTGATTTTAAGGCATTTATCTTCTTATATTAATTGCATAATATTTTATGTCTTGAAATTGCTTCACATACATGTTTTTAAACTAAACTTCTTCAGGGCAAAAATTTATGCCTTCTGTGGATTTTTCTTTAATACACACAAGATGTTGAGCATATTGGAGCTTTTAGCTGTGTAATGGATGAAAAGGTGACTTTTTAAAAGGGTCTTCTTTGGATCCTAAAAGGGTATCATTTGTCCTTAGTTGAGTGATTTTGATTGCTCTTTGCAGAATTGTTCTTTACAAGTAAGAGGTATAAATGAAGCTTATTCACAAGATTATGAAACGAAGGCACTTTAGAAATCTAACCTGTTTTCAGAGGATAATACCTAGAGGGGATGCAACATTGGAGAGGATTATTTTGTCTCACACAAATGATGAATATTTTTTTCTGCACTTGCCATTTTACAGCTTTGAAGAGAAATTAGTTTCAGTTACCTTCCTTGATATGATCATATTTTCTTTCATTACATTCACAGTAGGCAAATTATTCATTGCTCATTATATCTATTTTCATTTTCATTATTTTTTTGATCTTTGGTTTCTTTGCCTCTAAAAAACTCTGTTAAACTTTTCAATTTATGTTAATTGTATGTGTGTGCATGCTGCTTTAATTCCTACCATCACCTTAATCTTTTGATTTTGGTTTTCAATTGCTGATTAAGGGAATCTTAAATTTCTAGCATACTTTTGTTTTCTTGATTGCATTCCAGAAATTTCTGTTTTGTTGCCTTTAATTAGAGTCAAATATTTTATGGTGTAGACCAATTCTATTCTGATTAAATCTTCCAATATTGTTCTGTAGCTCTTCAATAGCTCTCTCAAGTTGAGTCTACCTTAATATGTTGGATACCTAGTGGAGTTTGATGTTTGGAATATTGTCTGATAATTTTAGCTTTCCTTTCATGCTTTTCATTGAGAAAACTATTGTCCTAGATGTTATGATATTTACTCTTATGCACCACAAGTGGAGAAAAAAGTGTGGATTTTTAAAAATAATTTGAAAATATTTTAGGAGAATATATTTGCTGATGATTATACTAAATGCTGCTTTTTGAATTATATTATTTTGATAATCTTAGTTAATTGAATTCATGTTGCTGAACTTAAAGAAAAAATTTTAAATTTCTTAATTTTACAATTCCAATGTACTAAATATGACCATTTCCTTTTTTCAAATCTTTGGGTACTGATATTATTTTTTTGTCATCCATTAATTTTTTAGGTAAAATTTTTGGAGTTTGCCTTAAATGAAAATCAGAAAATTACAGTTAGAGGAATTCAGAAGCTAGCAAATCCAGGGGTTTTCAACCTGGGATCCATGAATAGATTACTTGGTAAACTGGGAGGGGAAACATTTACAACTTTATTTTCATTGACCATTAACTGAATTTGATAATTTCCTTACATTTTATATGCAGACAATAAGCCATTATTCTGCCCATGGGAGCCATCAGTTTTACCATCAGACTGAAAAAATAGGGTACACATAAAGTAAAAAGGCTAAGAACCCATCATTTAATTAAACTCTGGCACTTAACAGATAAGGAAAATTTGACCCCCAAGAATGACAAGTGACTTTTCCAATGTCCCAGTGGGAATTTGAAACTAGGTCCTCTGGGAACAGAAAAAAAAATGCTCTTTCCCTGGGATCATTATGTCTCCTAGATTTTCAGTAGCTCAGGTTCTTCAAATTTTCCTGTTTTAGAATTTATTAACTTTTTAACATTATCTCTTATTTCACCAAACCTAGCTTTGGAATAAAATTACTTTATAAAAGTACCCCAGATTGATTGGGGAAATTATCCTGTGATTTGGTGCTATGTGTGTCATATATTGACAAAAAACAACATGAGGTTTTTTACCTATAACCAGTAAAACTTGTTTCGAGTCTTAGGATAATATAGTTCTGGAAACAATTCAAAGTATTAATATCTTGATTTCATTTATATTCACTAATGGTTTGCATACATTAGTGGTCAGTGCTATCTGCAATAAACCATTTCCAAGGATGTACAGGTATTGGTGTATTGATATAGTTTTTGTTTATCTTGCCTTCTTTGAGTACCAGAATGTGGATTACCTTATGCTGTTCCTTTGCTATATCAAGCTGTTGATTATGATAAGTAATATCATTATGTAGTACTGTAGTGCTACAGCATTAGAGAAATAGAACACCCTTTCTATTGATTTAATTCATTTTACAGATGAAGAAAATGGTACTTAAAAGATTTTACTTGACTTGCCCAATGTGTCTCTTGACAGCAATTTTCAGAAATAACATTTTAGAGGTAGGACTTCTTTCTCCAAACCCATTGTTCTTTTAATCTACCAAGATGATTGGGCTGGTCATTAGGTGATGAATTTGTTGAATCTATGTAGTTATATCCACCAGAATCCCCAAAACAAGAACAAGGAAAAATATCTATTGGCCCTGTGCATTCTCCTGCTTCTGCAGTCATGCTGGTAAAGTGGTGGAGAAGCCCCAAATCACAGATTTTTTTTTTAACTGTCATTTATAATAATTCTATCAGGAGGAGTCAAGATGACAAAATGAGACTTACCTCAGTTCTCTCCTAGAGTCCTCCAAATAACTTTAAATAATGCCTCTAAACAAATTTTAAAGGATTAGGATGCACTAAAAAACAGAGTGGAACAATTTTTCAGCCGAAGGTGGCTTGAAAGGTTAGTGAGAGTTGTCTGTTGCATTGGCAAGTGCAATTTTAGTGCAGGCTGTTCCAGTAAAGCCCAGATCCCCCCAAACCAGGAAGTGGCAGTGATCTCCAGACCTTTCAGCCTACAAAAGTTAAGCATAACCCAACAGGAAAAGTTTGGTGCACTAGTGTATGAGCGAAGCCTCAGGCCAAGATTGGGCTTTGAGAGGCATTAAATCAACAGTGGGGAAAGCAGCATTGTGGTTTCAATAGATCTGAGCTCACAAGTAGAGGGGAACATAATAGCTGGTCAGAGGGAGATTGCAGGGGCTTCTTTGTAAGCACTGTGAAAAATCTCTGTTGGTTTGCCCACATTCAGATCTAGATCTGGATCTGGATAATAGAGCTGGCTCATAATTTAGGTCCCTAAAGGACCTCTGAAAACAGCTGCACCACATCCCTGAAGCTTGTGACAGAACCCTGTTTAAAAAAATTTTTTTAAATGCCAAGTAGTAGGCTAAAAATGAGTAAAGAATAGAAAAATATTCTGACCATAGAATGTTTCTGGTAAGAGAAACTAACTAGTGACAAGTTAAAAATATATACCCAGAAGATGATAAGAAAGTCAAAGCTCCTATATCCAAAGTTTCCAAAAATAAAAAAAAAAGAAGAAAAGAAAAAGAATTGGTCTCAGGATGCTTAAGAGATCAAAAGGGGTTTTGAAAATCAAGTAAGAGAGGTAGAGGAAAAACTGGAAAGAGAAATGAGCGTGATGCAAAAGGAAATGCAAAAAACTTATGAAAAAGAATACCTTAAAAAGCAACATTAACCAAAAGGGAAAGGAGAAGCACAAGCTCACTCAAGAAAAATAGTTACTTAAAAATTAGAATTGAGCAAATAGAACCTAATGTCTTTATGAAAAATCAAAGTACAATAAAGCAAATCCAAAAGAATGAAAAAAATCAAAAGCAATGTGAAATATCTCATTGGAAAAATAACTTACCTGGAAAATAAATCCAGGAGAGATAATTTAAAAATTATTGGTCTACTTAAAAGCCATGATCAACAAAAAGAGCCTGACATTATCTTTCAGCAAAACAGTCTTGATATTCTAGAACCAGAAGGTAAAATAGAAATTGAAAGAATGCATCAATCCCTTCCTAAAAGAGATCCCAAGATGAAAACTCCCAAGAATATTGTAGCAAAATTCTGGAACTCCAAGGAGAAGATATTGCATGTATAATGATTTTATCATTCGTACTTTAAATTGCTTTTATAATCTTTATAGGAAGCATATTAAGTTGAGTGCTTATCTGGGATTTGGGAAGAACTGAGTTCAAATCTGCCCCTGATACTCATTAGCAAACAACTTAAATTCAGTGAGATGTAGGAAATTCTCTTAGACTTCTAGGCTAAATTATAAGTGGATTGCAATCTATTCTGGAGAGGATCATGCTTCAATAAAAATGGATAATTGAAATATCAGCTCTGTAGAAAGAAATAAACAGCATTTTTATTGATATTTCTACTTAGTATTATAAATAGTTATATGTGAAGTAGAGATGAAGTTGTTTCAGTGACAGTTGGTGTGTAGTATATGGAATGCTGGGCTAGATTCAGGAAATTGTTGATTGTTTTCAATCATGCCCAACTCTTCATGATGTCTTTGTGAGTTTTATAGGCAAAGATATTGTAGTACTACATTACTACAGTTGTTTTTGCATTTCTTCCTTTTGCACCTTTTACAAATGAGGAAAATGTAACATACTAGGTTAACTATCTTGCCCAAGATCACATATCTAGTAACTGTCTGAGACCAGATTTGAATTTAGGAACTACCAAGTTGATCCAGAGTCAGCCTCAATTTCTTCGTCTGTAAAATAGGTAATAATAATAATACCTATCTCCCAAAATTGTTGAAAGTATTAAATAAGATAATATTTATAAAATGTGCTTAGCATAATGTCTTGCACATCCTAAATGTGAGATAAATATTACCTATGGTTATTGCAAAAAGCTATATAAGAAGACTTCTGATCATCAAAAAATTAGATTGATAGAAGCTGTCATAATGTTTTAATAAAATATTTCTCTCAGTTTACAGAAATGATGAACAGTGTTAGACAGTAGTTTCTCAGGTTCATAATTGATTGAAAAACTCATATTTACTTGAGATATTATTTCAAAGTACTTTAACGAGCCTGAAGAAAACATTCCTAACCATCAGGGGTTTACAATCTACTCTGAGAAATAACTTTCTTTTTGGAAACAATGTCAAAGTATACAATATGGATAATTCATTCACAAAAATCGCAGAATTTGAGAGCTAGAAATGGACATTGTGACTATTTTGTCCAACTCCTCCATGAAAAGAATCCTCATTATAATGTATCTGCAGATTCTACTTGAAAACTGCCAAGAAGGGGAACTTAGTAACTCTTTAGGCAATTGATTATACTTTTGTTAACATTTTAAAAATTTATTTTCCCTAAAATCAAGCCTCAGTTAACTTATTTACAACTTCAAATACATGAAGACTGTTTTTTTTTTTTAAACATACTAAACAAAAACAACTTTACTAAGCATCTTGTTGTGCATAATAAAGTAAGGTACACAAAGTTTCAAAGAGAATATAACCTTTGACTTAATGGAACTTCTAATTAGTATGTAAATAACATACATATGTAGAACAGTATTATACATGACACTACAGAGTACATTAGAGACATAAATACAAAGTATGTTGTAAGTTTTGAGAGATAGTTACCTATTAAGGAGAGCAGAGAAGTCTTTTTTGTTTGTGTTGAATAAACACATGTCCATTTATTTTTTTTTAACCAATTAGATTTAATTTTCAGGTCTATATTTCCTTTCTTTGTCCTTCTCTCCTCCTTCCACCTATTGAATAAAATAAGAAAGCCAACTTATTATAAACATACATGGCCAAATGAATCAAATTATCATGAGTCATACAAATAGTAACATACAGACATGATTTTTTTCTTTTGAAAATTGTCTATTCATATTTTTAACCATTTGAGATCACAAGTCTTTATGTGTTGGTATGATAGGTTTTAAATGCCAGGCTAAGAAGTTGGAATTTTGAGAAGCCATAGGAACTCACAGTTAAGTTCTTGAACAGATAGAATGAAAAGAGTAGATGGTTTTGGAAAATGAATCTATCAGTAGTAGTCAGTAAAGATTGAGGTGAGAAGATAAGAGAGTCAGAGATACCAGTTAGGAAGTTATAGTAACTAAGGTAGGATATATTTTGTCTCCTATATCTGCTGGCATGGGAAGATCCTATTTATTTTATTTCATATATATTAAGAACTCTGAAATTTCATGAGATATTCTACTTAACATTTTCCAACAGTTTTCCAGAATTATTTGGTCATCAACATAACATCTATGTTCCAATGCATTTTTCTTAATTCCAGAATCATTCTTGGGCTAAGCCCAGAGCAATCAAAGGACTCATGTACACAAACAGGAAATGGGTTTTCTCTGGAGCTATCTACTAAATACTAAGGGCATGATTAGAAGAAAAAAAGATGATAGTTCAATTTTGGAAATCAGTAGACCATCATTTACCAAGGTCATACAAAGACCAAATCAAATTTCCTTTCTATTCATCCTGTACTAAATAAAATACTATGCAAAAATGCACTTTTAATGAATTTCCTCTTGTTGCTTATGAAACATGAAATATTATCCATCCAAAGGTGTCATTGGCTAATTCATGCACCCACGAGATAATTGAATGATAAACTGTCCCATTCCATTGTTATTATTCAGTAAAATGCAAAACAACAGATGCTGTGTATCTACTAAATTATACATGGGCAACTTAGTTATATGGTAATCAATAGGAGTCCTGTGAGGTGTATAAAATAGCTATATTTCAACAATTCAGAAATGTAAGTCAGTATTTTTTTTAAAAGCTCTAAAAATGGAAGGATGTGTCTAGCATAACAAGATTAGCTGATAGATTTTGAAATGTCATTTAATAACTATTATATAACTTCTTTGAAAGTTCCTAAGAAATAAGGTATTCAGGTATCTTAATGAAACAACTGTTTTTCTTTCTTTTTTTTTCACTCTTCATGATTAAAAGGAATCAAAGTCTATTTTAAGGGTTGACTTTCAAAATTATTATTATTATTATCAAATTATGATGCATTTTAGAAAATATTTTATAATTATTTGTTTTATATTATCCCAGGTCTATTCTTTATTCAGTATAGAAATATACCCCCAAACCCCACAATGATTTCTATTCTCTTCATGGACAACCTCTCCAAGCCTTATGAAACAATTTTTATGAATTATAGTTATAAATATTTAATAAATAATACATATATTATAAAATTGTAAAATTACATATGTATAATTATAAATGTAATAAAATTATGCATTAATATATGAAGTATCAGAATGGCAATCAATGAATGTGTTAAATATCTACTATATAATAGGAATTATAGGTGGCACAAGAGATACAAAGAATAAAAAGTATAATAATCACTGACGTAGAGGGGCTTACTCACTAGTCATGGGAAACAATGGAAGCAATTTGGAAAATGGAGAATGAAACACACTTAAGTAATTTTGGGAAGGAAACACCAGCACCTGAAGGATCACCTAGCAGGGGTCCTCAAACTATGGCCACGGGCCAGACGCAGCAGCTGATGACTATTATCCCCCTCATCCAGGGCTATGAAGTTTTTTTATTTAAAGGCCCACAAAACAAAGTTTTTGTTTTTACTATAGTCCGGCCCTCCAACAGTCCGAGGGACAGTGAACTGGCCCCTTATTTAAAAAGTTTGAGGACCCCTGAAACGCTTCATGTAGAAGGTAGTGCTTGAGATAAACCTGAAATAAAACTAGGCTTCTGAAAGGAGGATGCTAGGAGAGGAGTTCTAGCTCTTCTCAGAGGAGAAGAATCTTCTGTATAAAGATAAGGAGATGAAAGCTAAACAAACTGTACAAGAATTCCCATTTATTTGGTTCATTGTCGTCACAAAGGAGAGTCATACATAATCATTCTTTTAAAAAAATTAATGAAAATCAAGTTGAAGTCAAGTTGTGCAAAATTTTAAAAACCAAATGAAGTTTATATTTGATTCTAATGCTTATAAGGATAATCAATCTGTTAGAAGATTCTCTGGACTAACTGGCCTGTGCTTAGAAACCAGATACTTAACTACCTTCTAGACCCATACTTGAATCTTTTCCACCTTGGTAGAGCATAATCTTAGGCTTTGCCAACATTAATTTAAGGAATCTAGGGTCAACTACAACTCAGAATGAACAATTAATGGGAGTCTGAATGCCCTGGAAAATATACTCTGGCAATTATTAGTACTCTCTTGCCAATCTGATGCCAAAGTTCTATATGGCAATATTGACTAAAGACCCAGCCTCAGAGTTAGGATTCCTTGGGTCAATTTTATTGGTCCCATACTAGTTGTAAGTCTCCCCAATAGGGATTTCAGGGAGCCTTTTTAACCTATGAGGTGTAGAGGAGTCAGGTACTGATCTACATTGGTTGGTGCATGCAGTTTGCTCATTAGGCATATCTATGGATTCTTATCTATGTTTAAATACATATATCCATATCAGCAGGGAGGTTATTGCTGTGGAGGAGAGAATGTTGATCCTGGAGATAGGACCTGTTTTTGAATCTTGAATACTGAACCTGAGATTTCTCATGTGTATGATGTTGAGTAGGTAACTTAATTACTGTTTCCCTTTCCATAGTTGTAAAAGGGTTAGGGTCTATACCAGATTCACTTTAAGGTCCTTAATAGACTCTCTCTCTGTGTCTGTCTCTGTCTTTGTCTCTTTCTCTCTCTGTCTCTCTGTGTGCATCTCTCTGTGTGCATCTCTGTCTCTCTCCCTCTTGCCCCTTCTCACCCCATCTCTTCCCTCCTGTCTCCATCTCTCTCTTACAGGATTTGATAAGGTTTGATGAGATAGTGGGGGGTTAAACTTCCACTCCCACCCCCTCCATAAGATCAAGAATTATTATACTTGTATTACCAACCTCATAGGATTGTTGTTAAGCATAATATGGGTAAATGCTTTGCAAACTTTAAAGTGCCATATAAATGTGGGCTGTTACTGTTTCTTCATCTCTCTTGGCTTCAATTCTCTTTTCTGTAAAATGAAGGTATTACGTGATCACTGGGGGCCAGCATTGGGCCAAGGGCTTTCTCTAGGACCAAACACAAGTTTTTCAAAGGGCTTCTCTAGTGAATAATGGCAGAGCTGTCATTGCTCATGAAGGGAGATGGCTGAGGACAGACTGCAGCACCTTGTATCAATCAGCACATTAGCTTTAAGTGGATCTTTTTTCACCTTAGTGGGCGATAATTTCTCCTCAAATCCTCCAGCTGTCTGATAACAGTTCACCCCATAGTACCCTGGGGTCAACAAATACTTTTTCTTTGTAATATAACCACCCGCTCTGCTCTATGTAAACAAAATAGAAATGCATGTTGGTGCTAATTTCAATAAAATCATTGGCTCATTTCATATATTTATGGTAAAATCTTCCAAGTCTGTCAAATAGCTGACTATACTTTGAACTTCATTTTCCATATTCAATCATCTCAGTCTTTTGATGTTTCACAATAGACAGGTTACAGAAACAATGTGAAAGGGACTGCATGATAGTGGAGACAATTCTGAATTCATAGTTCTGCCAGTAGAGGTATTAGGGGATAGTGGATAAAGTAAAAGTGTAGGAGATCTAGATTCAAATACTGTATAAGAAACTAATTCTGACTTAGTGTAGCTAAGTCACCTTATCACTGAATCTCAGGTTTTTAATTATGAAATAATTCCTATAGAATCACTTTGAATGAATCTTGGACTTAAATAAGAAAATAGATGCTCATCCTCAGTTTTCTTCTCTGTAAAATGGGAATAATTATACTTCATTACTTACTTCACCATATTGTTGTGAGTCCTTCAATTTAATCACCCCCATGTCTACTAGAAAAAAGATGAAAGGGACAAAGAGAAGTTATTTTTTCCCCTAAAAATTCCCATCCTTTAATTATAGGGTAGGAAATGATGACAGAGCTCTAAGGATCTCTCTGTCTCTCTCTCTGTCTCTCTCTGTCTCTCTCTCTCTCTCTCTCTCTCTCTCTCTCTCTCTCTCTGTCTCTCTCTTTCACATGCAAAGATTGCAAATGAGAATTAACTTGATTATAAAATCAGTGGTCTAGTGCTCAATTTTTTGTAGGTCCTGTCATAGTAATTTCTAGTTATTTAGGCATTTTCTTATACAGAAAAAATAAAATGCTGGAACTGGACTTAGAACTTTATCTCACATTTATTTTTTATTCCCTTCCTTCTCCATAAATCTTTTAAGATATAATTCATGTATTTCATGAAAACTTGTTAAGCCCAAAATATGGATATATCTTCCTTTTCCTATCTCCTAGCATCCATTCAATTCATAGAATTGGGGAAGTATATAATCATAGAAATAGGAAGTATCAAAAATTATCTAGTCCAGCCTTTGTAAAATTTCATTTTCTTCTACAAATGCAGGGAAAATAAATAGGCCTCAGAGTTTTGCTTATTTACTTCTAATGGCACAGAATTCATCATTTCTCAGTGTTACTTGTATTGTTCCAAATAGTACCATTTTCTTTGTTTTTAGCATTTTATACAAGCCTGATTTACTATGACCTTAATCTCATCAACATCTCTTTACCAATTCATGCCATTCAGCTATATTCATCATTGATAATTGACAATTTGTTTCCATTTTTTCATAAACCAATTCATCATGAAAATCTCTGTGAATTTACAATGATTCCTTAACATTTATTTACAAATAATAATTAACATCATATTGTCATTTGTCTATATGCCTTTTCTAGTGTAATAGATTTTTTTTTGTCTTTTTAAAAGCACATTTTATTTTTATATTTTTTTAAATTTTTTTTTATCTCTTCAACTTTGTGTTTATTTGACTTTTTTTTTTAAATAACTTTTTATTGACAGAACCCATGCCAGGATAATTTTTTACAACATTATCCCTTGCACTCACTTCTGTTCCGATTTTTCCCCTCCCTCCCTCCACACTCTCCCCTAGATGGCAAGCAGTCCTATACATGTTAAATAGGTTACAGTAGATCTTGGATACAATATATGTGTGCAGAACTGAACAGTTTTCTTGTTGCTCAGGGAGAATTGGATTTAGAAGGTATAAATAACCTGGGAAGAAGAACAAAAATGCAAGCAGTTTACATTCATTTCCTAGTGTTCTTTCTTTGGGTGTAGCTGCTTCTGTCCATCCTTGATCAATTGAAACTAAGTTAGATCTTGTCTTTGTTGAAGAAATCCACTTCCATCAGAATACATCCTCATACAGTATCGTTGTTGAGGTATAAAATGATTTCCTGGTTCTGCTCATTTCACTCAGCATCAGTTCATGTAAGTCTCGCCAATCCTCTCTGTATTCGTTAGTGTAATAGATTTTAAACTCCTTTATGACATTGCATAGATAATATACTTTATTTTACATGAAGTACTTTGCAACTTACCATAAAAATACCATATGTTACCATATGATAAGTTAAATAAATACATAAAAAATAAATACACACAGAAATCCTTATTGTCTTCAGTATCAAATGAAATATTCTCTCTCTCTCTCTTTTTTTTTTTTTTTGGAGGGTGAGGGAATTGAGGTTAATTGACTTGCTTAGTGTCACGCAGCTAGTAAGCGTTAAATATGTGAGGTCAGATTAGAATTCAGGTCCTCAACTCCAAGGCCAGTATTCCATCTATTGTACCATCTAGTTACCATTAAATAGTCTCTTTTTAGTTTTTAAAGATTTTCACAACCCAGTCCCTTCCTATCTTTTCATTCTTGTTATATCTTATTTCCCTATAGAGGTTTTGCCTTAAAAACAAAAAACAAACAAAAACAAACTTCAACAAGATACTGAATTTCCAACTCCCTTTATTTTCACTGCCTGTCTTCTATGTCTGAAATGTTCATACCTCCAATTTACTGCCTGACTTCCCAGTTTTTTTTCAAATCTCAGTGAAAATCATACCTTTTATAAGAAGTCTTTCTTGCCTTCCCTCAAGTTATAGTGAATTTATTCTGTATATATCTTGTTTATGCAAAATTGTTTGAATGTTTTCTGATTCTTCTCCCTTAGACTGTGAGTTTTTGAGGGCACGTATCCTATTTGTGCTTTTCTTTATTATCTCCAAACCACAAACATTTGTTGACTTGACCTGAAAATGTTGATGCTCTTTGTGATTAATTGTAATTATATAGTTAGATGTGTGTGTGTGTGTGTGTGTGTGTGTGTGTGTGTGTGTATGTCAGCCTGCCTTCTAGGCTCTTGAAGTCTATTCTGTTTTATTTATTTATTACCATGAAATCACATTAGGCAAATATACAGGAAATTGGTGTAGCAATGGTACCCTGGTTATAGTTTGGGATTATAGAAATTGTAAATAATTGCTGTAGCATAAATACCGTGAATCTGAGGTTGTTCAGATCTGCTTTCCTAATATTTAGATCCTTAATTACAGGGTATATGTCTAACTATGCCTGGACTTTTCCTTTTCTTTTTGTTACTCTAAATTCCAAATTCATTTACTTCCAGATTATCAACCAGTCTTTTCTCATTGTTGACTTTTGTCTTCCTCACTCTGTCAACTATATTTTTACTTGAGTTCAACCATAGACTCTTTGGGCAAGGATTCTTCTGATATTTTATTTTATGCCCTAAAATACTATGTAATTCTTTGGACAAAGTTATCACTCAATGAATATTTAATGATTAAAAATTGTTTCCTGATTAAACTTCTCACATTTTCAAAGAGCTTCTTTGCTGGCAAGATGTTTCCTATTCTTAGGATAGAATCACACAAGCTTCTTTGAATATTACATAATAGAGATAAGTTTATTCCTTGACCCTCTGACTGTTCCTATCAAGGAAAAAATAATGATATTTGCTCAGCAGATCTGTTTGTCATTATCAGGAGAACCCACATAAAAGCAATCCTTCTTCTAGATGTTTTTGTTTGGAGTGTCATTATCTTAGTTTCATTAAATCTAGACTAAAACACAGACTTCTAAATCATATTCACATTTAATGAAAATATTTTAGCCTAACTATGCACATAAGAAATCCAAGTGGATGAAAAAGGCCCATAATCTGAATTATGATGTTGTACAGTTTTTATCCTTTAGAAGTTTTCCATTATTTCATGTACTTCTTGGGCAGTATTGAAGATCTGGTCCTTGGGCAGGACCAGAATTTAAATAAAAGGAAATGAGTTATTAGTAGGTTTTTAAGAAACTTTATAATGCTTTATTGATTTTAACTTTCTATCTGAATTAAAAGCTAATGCTTTTAAGTACCAATAGTCTTCTGACAATACTATATGTTGACAGATTATGGAATACCATAGTTTTGTAAGATTTGAAGGTGAATCAGAGAACTAGAGGAAGCCTACCAACATGTGAGTTATATCTCTCTGTGGTTGATTTATGAGAGAATATGATCAAAAATCTCAGGATTGGGAGGAATGCATGAATTGTTTTCATTAATATTGGAAGTATCTCCCACACCTAAGCAATCAAATGGATACTGAAATAGGGAACTATCAAGAACTTTAGAAAGCCTTTTAATCAATTAAAACTTCATTTTCCTCATGTATAAAATTAGGAAGTTGAACAAGATGATCTAAGTGTAATCCACTGAAACAAGTCCTGTTGTTGAAGTCAGAAGTAATTCATGGCTCAGACATTTCATAGCTATATGTTCTTGGTAAGTCAATTCAAATCAATAAACATCAGTTTTCTCATCCATAAAAATGTGACTAATGATATTGAAGCTATAAAAATATGAATTATTAAAACAAAAATGTTCCTTAATTTTAAAAATCTGTCTTCATATGCGAAGAAGATAAAAAACATAACATTCAATTCTGTGGTGCTACTTTTCATTTTTCTTTGTATTATTTCAAACATTTTAAGATGTGTACTTGTAACCTTAAAGAATTGAGTGAAGGGTATTTTTTCAAAATACAAAACAATATCATAATGAACATCACGTATAGCATTCATTTATACCTACCTATTGTATAAGCTTCAACCCCCACAGTCAAACTGTGGGAACAACAATTATATCCATTTCCCTCAATTTTGTGGTTTCCTTGGGAATATCTTTTGTTGTGTTGATGATGGGAAAAATATTTTTTTAAGTAGATTTAAATGTTGTGGCTAGGGCTGACCTGTCCAGATTACGAGCAATTAAACTGTGGTTTTAACACTGAAGTTCAACAAAATAAAGGAAGATTTAAGTCAACTGGGATGTCAGTGTCCATTTTTCCATTGAATTAAACATTAGACTAAAACCTGGCTGGCTGCTTTTTAAAAATTGTTGATTTCTTTTCCAATGAACTCTTTTGCTTAGATCCCTTGTCTCTGGGGATTCTTGATTCAGGATTAGTTGAAAGCAAAAGTACTTTGAGGGGAAAAGAGGGAGCACATGGCTTGTGGTGATAGTTATAATGACAAAACTTGTTTAGCCTAGCAAGATGTTTCAAGGCAACATTTTGCACTATGAAAACATTCAGTTGTATAAAGGAGAGTAGAGATTCCAGAAGTTTAAAAAAATGAGTTTACTCATCACATTTCATTGATGTTGACCTGGGCTTCTGCCTTTGGGGCAGCTCTCATGGTGGGTGAAAGGTGTTGGTGAGATTTGCCTGTCTGTCATCTGGCAACTGCCAACAAGTCTATCTAATGAGAGTCAAATTACAGACGGCAGACTTGGGAAGACAGATTGAACTCAACCCTTAGGAGGTGAGGAAAGAGAGAGGAGGGAGAGGGAAAAAGGGGAGGAAAAAGAACAGAAGAGACACAGAGAAAGAGACAGAGAGAGATATATAGAGAGACAGAAACAGAGAGAGTGGGAGGTGGGGAAGTAGGGAGAGACACACACACACAGAGACAAGAAAGAGAGACAGAGAAAAAAGAGAGACAGAGAGAGGCAGCAAGAAAGATAGAAAGATAGAGAGATAAAGAATGAAAGAAAGACAGAGAGGCAGAGACAGAGACAGAGATTCACCTATGCATGAGCTGAAATTATTGGGAAGAGTGGTTTTGTTGGCCTGTTAGATATGAAATGATAACTACTGCAAAAGAAGTAACAACACACTGTGAATGCAAAGTGGGTATATTCTTGGTCCAAAATTAGGTGACCACATCATGCAGTTTTCAATGCTGTGCCATAGAGATGAACTATTCAAAGAATCAATTGTTGTGATATGGGAGCCGCCTGCCAGTGGCTGCTGGAGGTCTAACTCAGACCTGTAGAATAAATCTCTTCATGTGAGAGGATGATGATGATGCAAAGAGACTGAGAGGCAGTGTGTTTTCTGATCACTCCACTGAGAGGTTGTTGCATTGTCTGACCTCTCTCCTCTTCCTTTTATTCCCAATCCACAAGGAACATCTGCAAAGGCTGCTTTGTAACTTCTTCAAGTGTTATGATTCACAGCTGTGGAGGCTCTTGGAAAATTGACCTACCCCTTCACTTAGGCATGTAACTTAACAATCAATTATATCTTAGGATAAAAAATTCAATATATTGTTGCTTAGTTTCTGGGAGTGGACTCAGGTACTATTTCTTAGCTGAAAATATTGGGTGAAGCAATTAGAAGCATCAGAAAATATTCTGGCTGAACTCAAGAGATTGGCTTTAATCTAAAAGAAAAATTTTAGTATCTATGTAATTATGGCCTTATATTAAATTCCTACTATGGTGTCTCATTGTGGTGGTCTCATTGTGGGTCTGGCCATAGTGCATAAAAGTCATTTTTAAAATTATATGAGAGTTTTCATTCTCAGTGGAGAGAATGCTGATACTGTTAAGAAGGAAGATTCTTAATGTTTTAGTGTCTGTAACCATGGGAAAGTCATTTTATTTCTATTAGCCACACTTTTCCCTGCTTTAAAATACTCAAATAAACAAATAGATATGTGATTTCATTGGTAAGGATTTTTTTCTCTCAACATGAAGAACAACATTCATCTATCAGTTATCCCCTCTTCTCAACATATGACTAGCTAATTTCCTTTTCTCTTATACAATCCTTTTGATGAAAACTTTTTAAAATTATTTTCCATTTCCTGGCATAATCCTTATTTACAATAGCATTAAATTCTACTCACCTCCAACAAGTACCTATCCATTGTCATCCCATCCTGATTTTCACTTATTAAGGGGTCACAGACACCCATGACTCATAACGTATTATATAAATTGGATATTATCACTAAAATGAGGAATCTTTATTTCAAGGATTTCATGAAAGATCAATAGTATAGGGATATTATTATTTGTATAAGTTACTCCAAAAAGCTTGTTTTTTGGAAAAAATATATAATAAACCATAAGATGCTACATATGTAGAAGATAACTATAAGTATTGGCTATCAGGAGACAACTGAATTCAAATATGATTGCTGCAACCTATTAGTCACATAGCCAGAGATAAGTCCTTTAAATTCTCTGAGCCCCCATTATGTCATTTTAAAATTGATTTGCTTATATTAGATGAGTGGTATAGAATTCAAATAACAAATGGGACCGATGAATCATATATATATGTTCTATTTTAATTTATTTTCTTAAATGTTCCCAAATAAGTTTTAATCTGGTTCAGTGTACTCAGGAATATTGTAGGCCTTATGAGTTATATAGCATCTTTTCTGACACTTCTGTTCTACATTATCTCAGCCATTCCACTTTGTAAATGATCTTCTATGAGTTTAATAATGATGTCTCACCTTGATATAGCTCAAGGAAGTTTGCAGTTACACACATATACTTGTATATGTATGCGCATGTGTGCATGCATGTATCAATGTATATTTGTGGTATGTAGTGAATATATATGTACGTGTGTATATATACATGTGGGTAGGTATATACACACACATACATGTATTCAATTTGATTATCTTACAATATTGTGAACATAGTGAAATATGTGCCATCATTATATTTACTTTATAGATAAGGAAACTGAGATTTAGAGGTTAGATATCTTGTGCAGACATACAGTGAACAAATATTTGAAATAAGATTTGTATGCTGGTCTCCCTGATTCCAAGTCCAGTGATTTATGTAAATCCAGATTCCCAATGATTATATTCTATATATACTCTCTCTCTCTCTCTCTCTCTCTCTCTCTCTCTCTATATATATATATATATATATATATATATATATACACACACATACATGGATTATATTCTAAAAGTAATACTTTCTTATTCATATTTTCTTACTGTTCTTTGATTCCCCCTTGCCTCCATCACATTTTATATCTTATTATCATTCTTACATATATATGTAGATATAGTATGTGTGTGCATGTTTTATCTACCATGATAATATAAACTTTTTGACCTTTTTTTTTAAACATCTTTGAATAAAAAGAAAATTTGAGATCCTGACACAGGGAGGAAAATCTGACTTTATAAGTAGGATAAAGACTTAGTCTAGAAAACTTATATTTTACAGGAAAAAAAAATTGAGGCCATTTGCCATGATCTCCCTCTTCTACACTCTTAATCATTTCATATCTCTCAGATAGCCTTCTACCATTATCTCTTTCTTCAACCCTGCCTCACATTCATTACCAAGACTCATTCCTCTACCTGCACAAGTGTTCACATTCTAGCCCATGTTATCTCTTCAAGATGATTGCTCTTTCCATCATCTCCACTCTATCTATCATTTATCTTCAATCTTTCTATTAGCTCCTTCTTTATTCACACATTTCTATGTCTTCCCCATCCTCATTTCTCCCTTGATCCTGCCATCTCCACCATCATTCTATATATCTTCTTTTATTTTTGGTTAAAGTCCTTGAAAAGGATGTTTATGATAAATGCCCACTCTTCCTTTCCTCTCATTTTCTTTTTAATCCCTTATAGCTAAGCTTTTGATTACATCATTCCACATAAATTTTCCTCCCTAAGTTATCAAAATGGCAGCTAGATGATACAGTCACTAAAGCTCTGAGCCTGGACCCAGGAGGACTTGAATTCAAATCTGACTTCAGTCACTTAATAGCTGTGTCATCCTTGGTAAGTTCCTTAATACTGTTTGTGTCAGTTTCCTTATCTGTAAAATGATCTGGAGAAGGAAATGGCAAACCATTTCTCTGCCAAAATAACTCCAAGTAAGATTATAAAGAGTTGGACACAACTGAAATGATTGAACAAAAAGTTACCAGTGATCTCTTATTTGCTATATTTCATTAATTGTCTTTTCTTAACTCTCATTCTTCTTTTTCTCTTTGCAGATGTTGACACGATTTCCTCCTTTATATTCTTTTCTCTCTAGGTGCTCCAAAAACACCACTCTCCTAACTTTTCTATCTGTCTGACTGCTCCTCTCAGTCTCTTTATCCAGGTCATGCTCTATAAGTATAGATGTCCTGCAGAGTTTTATCCTGAATATTCTTTTCTTTTGCTACATTGTTTCATTATCATATTTTCTCTGTCTGCTGATTTCCAATCTTAACTTTCAGACATCTTGAACTAGATATTCAGTAGATATCTTAAACTCAACATGTCCAAAACTGAACTCATTATCTTTCATCTTAAATCTTCCCCCTACTCCAACTCACTTATACACACATGTACACTTCCTTATTATTATAGAAAACAACAGCACACTCCTAGTATCTTAGGTTCACAATTTTGTTAAGGTATCATTCTCAATTGCTCAATGTCTCTCCCTCTGATTATTTCATATCTGATCACTTGCCAAGTCTACCAATTTCATTTTTTCAGCATCTCTTAATTCTCTTTTATCTTCTGATACTGACACTATTCTTCATTTACTCTCATTGAATATATCTTTTCATTGCCTCACATTTGGACTACTCAACAATTTGCTGATGGATCCTCCTGCCTCATCTCTCTCCACTCCAATATATTTCCTGTTTAGATGCCAATGTGATTGTCCTAATGCATCAGTCCAACCACATCACCTCCTACTCAATAAATCCCAATGATTCCCCATAGCCTCTAGGATCAAAGCTCTACCCCCTCTTTCAGTCTTCTTATATCTTATTCTTCACCATATGCTCTTTGATTCAATGACATTAGCCTCCTTGCTCTTCCATCAATAAGACAATGCATCTCTTGACTTCAGAATTTTTTTTCTGATTGTCCCCCTTACCTGGAATATACTGTCTAATCTTTGCCTATTGGCTTTCTTCCAGTCCTAATTAAAATTTCCTCTCCTACATGAGGTCTTTCCCGACCCCTCTTCAATCTAACACCTTCCCTCTTTTAATTATACTCTATTCATCCTGCACAGTTTGTTTGTATATATTTGTTTGCTTGTTTCTCCTCATAAATGATCACTTTGAGGATAGAAGTGTCTTTTTAATAATTACCTTTGTATTACCAGTGCTTAGCATTATGTCTGGCACATAATATTTGTTGAGTAGATGACAGACGAAATAAAAGAATTAAAAGATGGTAAAGGTCAGTTTTATGTGTTAGGAGTCATGCTACATTCTTCCAAATAAAATATGCTCAAATCTAGTATGCTTGACAGATGCAGGATGCTATTTCTCCTTTTTAATATTCTATGTGATTTGAAGGAATGCAATAACATTTAAGCAAGTCAAGAAATTATTAGTTCTACTTTTGATAGAGAGCTCCAAAGAAACTAAAAACCAAAAAAGAAATCATTGTACTCTCAATGCCATTATTATAATCTGTTTCAAACTTGTAAAGAAGAAAGGTAGTCTTTAGCTTAAACTATTAAGTTGGTTTCTTCCACAATGCTGGCTATATAAAACACTCACAAATGGTGAATAGTGAGCAAGCCCATTTACTCCTTATCACAATGATTTCTATTCATATCTTCCAAATTTCATTCATAACAGCTTACAGTCACTCTTGAGTCAACTTCTCCGTATGTTTCAGTCATGGATTAGATATTTAGATAAAAAACAGCTAAGGTCCCATGGGCTAAACATAGATAGAATTGAAACCTAGGATAAAAGGGTATGTATATTATAAGAGTACAAAGCAAATTTTGAAAATTCAAGTCACCAGAATCTAATGAACTACAGCTTGGTGTACTAAAAATATGTTACAAATATGATTCCTTAGCCATTATTACTGAATTTTGGAAAATCACAGAAAATAGGAGAGCTACTCTAGGAATGGGGTGGTCCAGATGTCTAATTTTTTTCCTAAGGAAACATAATAGAATCTGAAAATTAAGCAGCTTTTTATGATTACCTAGAACCCTAGAACAATTTTTACAAGAAATGATTAGTGATCATTTTGAAAAGGAAGCCAGAATCACAGAGAGACTGTATGTTTTTTAATAGGTACAAGCCATTAAAAAAGAGAAAAGTAAAGAAATTAAAAGCTAAAGGAAGAATAACAGTTCATACCCCAATCAATAGTATGAAAAAGTAATCATCAAAACTATTCGGTGCTGCTTTAAATTTTAAAGTACATCACTAGGGATATACTAAATTAGCAAGAATCAGAAACAATAAAAAATTAATCATGAGTTCAATAAACTAGTTAAGTATTTTTTTTTTTTTTGATAAGAGCCATTTGGAAAACTGGAAATAAATCTGGCAAAAAAAAATAGGATTATATAAGCAACTTTCATTACATACCAAGCTAAGTTTCAAATAATTATGAAACATGAATAGAAAAGTTCAAATTACAGGAAAATAGGTAGAGGTAACTTTCATAAATATTATCCTTTTTAATGACAGTCAGTCCTCTATTTTTGCCTTTGTATAAATTGTCCCTTATGCCTGGAATGGGTTTCTTCACTTTTGCTTCTTAGAATCTTTAGCTTCCTTTGTAGTTTGCAAAATTATTCATCTTTTATGATCGAGGCCAGTTCTAATGATCTTGTGGTGAAGAGAGCCATCTACCCCCAGAGAGGACTATAGGAACTGAGTGTGGATCACAACACAGCATTTTAACTTTTTATTGTTGTTTGCTTACATTTTTCTTTCTAATTTTTCCCTTTTTGATCTGATTTTTCTTGTTCAGCAAGATAATTGTATAAGTATGTATGCATATATTGGATTTAACATGTATTTTAACATGTTTAACATATATATTAGATTACCTTCCATCTAGGGGAGGGATCAAAGGGAAAATCTGGAACACAAGGTTTTGCAAGGGTCAATGCTGGAAAATTATTCATGTATATGTTTTGAAATTAAAAAGCTTTAATAAAAAAATTTCATCTTTTGTTAAGTGACCATATGTCCCCACATTGTTTGTATTGTATTTACATTGTTTATGTATGTTGATATACATATATATGTGTGTGCATGTATCTGTATGTGTATATATGTATGTCATGTTATTTTATGTGTACATATTATTATTTGTCCCAGTAAACTGTTAGTCCCTTAAATAAAAAAAAAACTTTAGGTTATTTTTTCTTTCTCCTTTATATCACTAACTAGCACTGTGTCTGGAAAAAAAGTAGTTTCTAAATAAATGCTTATTGGAAGAATAACTGAATTTTAAACAGAGGGGATCCTTGTTCATTTATATATTGAACTGTATGAATTGTGAGGTCCTATATATGCAAAATTCTCTAATTTTGTAATCTTTTTTAGGCCTTTAATAAACATGCTAATGAATTGAGCATAATTATTTAGGATTTATGAAGTACACCATGTGGTTTATTTAATTTTATTGCCACAATCTATTTGTAATTTCGATGGTCTGAATATGTTTTTTATTTTTCAGATGACAAAACTGAGGGTGAAAACTCTTCAGCAACCTGACAAATATTACACATCCATTATAATAAATAATAGTTTTACAACCAAGTCTTTTGACCATAATTCCACTCTGTGATCAGCAAATATAATGGACTAGTAGAAAAATAAGATACTTGGAATCAGGAAATACTTGAATTTGAATTTTGTCTTTGAAACTTATTAGTTGTATAAACTTAGGCAAATTACACTTAGGCAAATGTCTAAGTTTCCTCATCTATTAATTGAACATGAGAATTATTCCACTTTTTATCACATAGGTCTTTTGCAATTAACAACTGAGATAATGTGCTTAAAGTGATCCATGAACCTTAAAGTTTAGTAAGGAAATATATACATTTAGAATTACTTATAATTATTTTTCCTTTTAGGTATCTTCAAGGCTTATTTACATTCCCTT
Organism: Sarcophilus harrisii; assembly: GCF_902635505.1. Classification (NCBI taxonomy): domain Eukaryota; kingdom Metazoa; phylum Chordata; class Mammalia; order Dasyuromorphia; family Dasyuridae; genus Sarcophilus; species Sarcophilus harrisii. The sequence continues at coordinate 76,212,472 of NC_045426.1, forward strand.
CCTGCTCTTTGAAAGGAAGAAAAAAACAAGATCAAAGAATTTCTATGGAACTTACATTTTATTGAAAGATATTGATATAACACAGATTCATAGTATATGCATAAAATAGTCATATTTAAAAGAGTTATAGGAAAACATTACTATTTTAACTAAGATATTTCAATTGTTAGCTAGGTTCATAGTTTATATGTAGTTAGAAATTATCATCATTTGAAGGGGAGTGTTCTACCCAGAAATGTGTGTGTGTGTGTGTGTGTGTGTGTGTGTGTGTATTTGTTGGGGGTGTATGTGTGTTGTCCCTGTCAACTGCCTACATCCATATAAGAATGTAAGAAATACTATAGTGGGTTAGATTTTTGGTCTTTTAACACTAGTATCAAATGTTTTGTGGGAGGATATGGTTTCTCTCCATGAAGTCAACCTCAAATGGTTAGAAATGTACCTCAAACATCTCTACTTCTTAATTACCCATAATGATCATAATTATCCTCCATTAAAATTCTCCTTCAATGCTTCATTGTAGCATGAAGGTAACCCTTGAGCTTGCAAAGCTACAATAGCAAGATATAAACTCTGGTACCTAGTTGAAAATGTGTAGAGTAAAGTCTGGTATTAGACTGTATGCCTCCCAACCAACTAAGGATCACATCACTTAAGTTTGGTAAGGGTGTTCTTAGAGTGTTGGATATTTTTGGCCACAAGAACTTTCAGAGACTATCTACCAAGTTCTTATATAAGGGTTGTGATTTATGTCAATAATTATACAGATGGAATCATTAATATGATATTAATATGTAAAAGTACAAATATATTTTATTGATAATACATTTTATTGAAATATTTTTGAACATATTTAACTAGTTAAACAACTCAAAATGAGTAAGTATATATTTTAATGACTCATTTTATACTAGGAAATGTTAGACAATAGCATTAAATAGAAACAGATCCCACTGATGAACATAGTGACTTTGAAAACAACAAATTAGCATTATCTATGTTGTATTTTCATTTATTTTGTTTTCAGACTACATTTTAATTGACTTGGGCCACATTCAGAAGAACCACTTGTGACCAGCAGACTGGGAATTGAACACCTCTGATTTAATAAATACAATTAAGAATATAGTTTATTTTTCTAAATTTTAAATAGTATTTTATTTTTCAAATGTATGTAAAGATAGTTTGCAATATTCATTTTTCTAAGACTTTTTTTCCCTAAATTTTTCTTCCTCTCTCCCTTACCTCCCTCTCTTCAACACAGCAAGCAATCTGATATAGGTTAAATATTTGAAATTATTTTAAAAATGTGTTCATATTTGTCATGTTATGCAAGAAAATTCAGAACAAAAAAGAAAAAAAACCATGAAAAAGAAAAGAAACAAACATACCCAAAGTGAAAATACTATGCCTCAATCCACATTTAGTCTCCATAGTTTACTCTCTGGATGTAGTTGGCATTTTCCATCCCATGTCTATTGGAATTGTCTTGAATCACTGCACTGTTGAGAGAAGTCAAGTCCACCACAGTTGATTATCACACAATCTTGTTACTGTCTATAATGTTATTTTGGTTCTGCTTGTTTCATTCAGTTTCAGTTCAGATAAATTTTAAGGATATAATTTAGAGGAAAAATAGGGGGTAGAGGCAGAGGCTGGTCCTCCTGTTTTCTTCAAAAAGAGGGGGTCCTAAGCTAGATTAGACATATCTGTTCCCTTAAATATTATTAGCCTAGAGGATGCAGTTTTTAGTTTCAAGCTAATTTCCTGCTTTTCCTTTAATGGGGAAGAAGGGCTCCAAGTTTTACCTATCTAAATGCCAGTTGCACAATGAACACATGTAACAAAGAATAAACTTATTTATCAATAGCAACTTAGAAATAAAAGAACGTTTATGTATAAGACTATATACCAGATAATACAGATTGAATTAGTTTTCCCTTTGGTAATGAAATAAAACTGCTCAACTGAGAGAGTGTCCCAGATCTCAATCAAGGGCAAATTCTCAAAAGTCATTAGTATAGCAGATTGGAGATAAACACATGGTGGAGAATGCCAGCTCCTCTCATGTCAATTTCTTAGAATCTTTCTCTCCTTTCAGCAGTCTTAAAAAAAAAAAAAAACAAGGGGGAGGGGAGGAGAACTGCAAACCATCTTAAAGATGAAGGCTAGAAGAATTCAGCAGACCCATGTCTTTTCTCTGCCACTCTCAACAACTCCACTTACCCTTCATCAAGGAATTGGGTATTGAAAATCAGTCTTCACAAACTGTTTCTTTGAGTCAAGGTATTCATAGACTTTTTTTGTTTGTTTGTTTGTTTAAAGAAGAAACTGAAAGAGATTACAAGTCACAAATCACACTAGGGAAAAATAGTAGGGCCAATTCAGTCTCTTGATTCTTAAACTTCAAATCCAGTATGCTTTTTGTTGTAGCAGCTTAAAAATTCAAGGGGTGTATGTTGGAGTGGGGAGGGGGGGGAGGATGGATTAATATACAAATAACTGTGATTTTTAAAAAGGATGAAATGATGCAAAGGAGATGTCTAGACAACGAATTAAAAATTTGGAAGAAGAGGTCACATTCCTCTTTGGATGTATGGACAAAAACATCTGATGGAGTAAAGGATTTGAAGAAAGGGTTTAAAAGGATTAGGAAAAGGTCCCTATATAATAAAATATTCATATGTATACTTTTTTTGTAGTAGAAAAAGTGTGATGGATGTCTATGACCCTTACCCAAAATGACTACTCAGAGATCACTCAGTAGAAAGCAGAAAAGTTGTTTATTAAAAACCTCTGGAGGATGAGCCGTCCCATTGCAAGATAAGAAAGAGAAAGCTCGCAGTAGGAGGGCTAAAGAAGTAGTAAAGATACATAGCTTTTATATAAGTAATTGCATCAGAAGTAAGAGAGCCCTGAGAAGGGGAGGGAGAGACATCTAATTGGTTGTTGCTATTTGGGGAGATTGAAATGGAAGGTTTCTGTTTCCCTGAAATCTACTGATTTCTAGGAAACAGAAAGTCAGGCCTTCAGACTTAATCAAGCAGACAGTGGTCCAGCTAATAGACTAAATATCCATAAAAGTCAAATACTAATAAATGTCATCAGCTCAAGTTAAGTAAATATGTTTCTAACTGACCAAGGCTCAAGTAAATATGAGCTTGTACATATTATACCGGTCATAGGGGAAACACAGAAGTAATGAAAATAAAATACAGAAAAAGAATTGATACATTCTGTAAGTTCTTCACCTTATCTCTCTCTATTCCATACAGAAGCATAGCAACAAAATTGATGCCTATGGATTAGATGTGTCTAGAAATGAAGGTGATATTTTAAAAAAAAAACCAATAAAAATTTGAAATATTAAATTATAGATAAATCAAGGAATCAAGCCAATATCAGAGAGAAAGATCATAAATCTCAATAAAAATAATTGAATATTAAATAACTGAGGGGTATTTAAGTTAAAATAAAAATTAGTCAAAGATTTAAAACTAGAATTTAGGAGAGTAGTCAAATCTATGGATTGGAATTGAATGAAATGATTATTAATAACTAATGATTATGGTAGATACAGTGTTTCCCCATTTTCTGTAGTCCTTATTTCTAGGTTGTCTGTTGAAGGAAATTGCTGATGAGGTTGAATGAACTCTTCTCAGTCTTTGTCAGACCCCACCCAACTTTACAAAGAGTTTTAATCCATTGTATTCTACTCAGGTTTAGGTTGGGATAAATTGTTTGATAGATTGCTCAAGGTTGGGAGTAATTTAGAAGTAAATGACACAACCAAAATTCATTAGATTAAGTCCAGCACCTCATTATAATATTCATTCTCTCATTGTTAACTAATCGAAGTTGATTGTCACTGTGGGGGAACACCCCTTTTCCAAGGCTATAGAAACCAAGAGCCTACAACCAGGATGATTTTGGCATTTGAAAGTACCATTGCCCTCTTTTTAATATGATAGCCTTATTAATAAAATGATTAGATTATCCTAAAATTATACCTCTCCAACTTTTTTTTAATGACATGGAATCATCAATGCAATCTCCTACATATCTATCACTGAGGGTGTAGTAGATCTAAAATACAGATTTTAGATAGAGAAAAGGAAAATTCTAAGGAGTAAATAAATATTAAAGAAAGAGGGAAAAGTGGACATTTCACAGATGACCAGTAAAGAAGGTTGATAAACTTGGAGGAGAATCTTGGACATGCAGTACATCTCTATGAGTTACAAAATCCTTTTAACTTCAGAAGCCTTTATCAAAGACTTCTTCTGACCTCATAACCTCATCCCAAGTGACATTACTCTCCCACATCTTCCCCTAGTGAAGGTCTATTTCTCTCATCACAGTACCAATGAGATCATGCTCATTGCTGATTTTGTGACAATTGTGGGATAAAATATGCTTTCTTCTTTTAATTCAAAAACCTTCACTTGTGTTAACTATCCAGCTTAAGATCCATTTCCCTAATGAATAGTAAAACATTTCCTATCTTATCTTTCTGTCTGTCATTTACTGGTTGATTTTTTAAAAAAACTTCATTTGAATCATTTGATGGGCATGTAAGAAGAAAATATCAAATTTTTACAATCATAAAATATTAAAACTCTGGAAGACATTAGAGACCATCTTGTTCTTCCCTCCTCATTTTGCAGATAAGAAAACTAAGGCTAGATATGAAACGACCAAGTTTACAAAAGACTGATTTCCAGAGCTGAGACTCAAGATGAAGTTTCTGTACTCTGTATCCAATGTACTTGGGTCCCATTGATGTTGCAAGTACCAACTGTACCATGACACATAGAAGAATTTCAGACTTCCAAATATAGATTGTTGTTATTATTTACACATGGGCAACTTTGGTACAAATCTATCCCCCCAGTGAAACAATGGACTTGGCCTGGGGCTACCCAAGCTCTTGCCCACATGTTTTTTGGTAGTTAGAAGTCTACTCCAAACAACCTAAAACAATCAAGTCCCACACAAAATATTTTGCTAAATATGAATTATGGTTACTAAATTAGTCTTCATTTATCCCTTCTCCCAAAGCTATAAAAATGATTTTTTAAAAGCATATTGAGACACTGCTTGAACATCCTAGTAAAACCCACTCTGATGATGAAAGTGAATATTAATTTTCATTCACGTATACATTCACCAGTAGAAAATTGCTCTAAATTTAGCTGACAATTTGCATAGTATAACATCAATACTCACATATGTTCTTTTTTTCATCATAAATAAATATAGTCCATAAGTTTACTAACATTTACCACATAGATAAATAAAAAATCCCATAATTCTCAACTTCTGGTAACTGATACCTATCATTTATTCACACTCATATGGAATTGAACAAACGAAAATATGCTTTTGGGGACCAAAAGAAATACAGATGTACACATAAGTAGTACATGCAAAGCAGATGTAGAAAGACAATAAGAAGTTTATGTAGTTGGCCTGGTGTCATGTTCAAATAGTTCCCAGATGCAAGCACTGTTTTGTGAGCTCCATGGTCAGTCAGTGTGTTTACCTGCCTGGCAATATGCCAAGGTTTGGCTTGCAGCAGTGGTGCACCCTACTTCTCCTTTTCCATAGACCCTGTCTGCCTCATTTTTCATCATTGCCCTTCCTTCCCACTTCTCCTTCATCCATACTCCTACCCTCTATTCCTTGCCCCAGTGCAAATTCTCACCATTTCTTACCTCAATATTCCCTTTACCCTTTTTGTTCTTTAATGGTCCAGACCTCTCTCTAATTGGAATTAAAATGAAAATAAATTTACTGCAAACATTTACTTGAATCAGTTACCTTTAAAGAAATACAGGTATCAGAAAGGGAAGAGAATCAAGAAATAAGGGAAACATCTGTTTCAATATTAATCTTAAATCTGAAAAGACTCGGGGGATGCAAGTCAAGTCTGTTTCACATTAATGATACTTCCCCAGCTGCTTCCTTGGCTGTAATTTCTGCTCTTAAGATGAGGGGATAAAGTTTCATGTTCCACCATAAGCATGAGACCATTAGCAAAAACTGGTTTGGTGTGAGTGGGCAGCAGGGACAGAAGGGTTTTTGTAGTTTTTCCAATTATGAACAGGAAGCTTTACCTTATATGCCAAAATAATGCTAAGATAGGGCCATTCAATCCATGTGGCTGCCTAAAATGATTTTTTTGAATGTTTGAAAGGATAGTAAAAGGAGGAAATTTTATATATGAATGTGTGTGTGTGTTTGTGTATGTAAGAATGTATGTATAAATATCTACCCTCTTTTATATGTGTAGCTCTGAAACTAATTGGCAGCATGATCTCGGGCAATCTACTTAACCTTTGGGTCTTAGCTTCTTCATCTGTGTAATGAGGAGATTCCTCTAATTGATTTCTAAGGTCCTTCTTAGCACTGAATTCTTCAGCTATTCCTATACTCTGGGGGGAAATTTGGTAATCAGCATGACAAAGATTCATATAGCCATTTTAGGGGAAGTCACTTTAGAGAAAATAGAATTATTGGATCCATTGAGTACCCAGTCTGATGCTGGTATGCCAGCAACTGGGCTTCTTTTATGTAGGAAGCATGGGAGCAGAATTTGGAAATTCACATTCTGACTCTGCCATTTAATAGTTATGTCTTCTCCTCTGTATGTTTATTCTTCTAACCTAAGAGTCTTTCTTTATTTCTCCTTTCTAAAATTCCTCTCTTCCTCTAAGACACAGTGCAAATATCCTCTGGATACCTCCAACCTTTCCTTTTACTAGCTGTAAGATCTTAGGATAAATTAGTTGGCTAAAATAACCCATGTTTGTGACATGACAAAGTCTGACCTATGTAGATTAAGGAGCAATTCAAGAGATTCATGAATTTAGGAAAATATCAAATTTAACTGATTATTTGTAGTGCTAAGGCTGTGAAGGTTAAAATAAAATACAAAAAAACGAAGACAAGGGCAGGTGTGATTGCCCAAGAAAGGAGGCTTAGAGTAACTGCAGATTGCAGTGAGAATAAAGAATAAGTTTAAGGAGACTGAGGAAGAAGGGGACAAAATAGATAGGAAGTTATGATCTGAGAGATGAATTTTAAAGGTCCTGAAATAAATTATTATGAAACTTTGCTGACATCAAAGATATGGCCATCACTGTGTGTCTTTGAGTTGAAATAAAGGTCTATGTTGTGTTGAGTTTAAGATATTGAAGAACTGAGAGACTTCAAAGCATTTAAAGAGAAATCAATGTAGCTATCCATCTCCAAATAGGAGAATAGAGTTTGGCATAGCAAAAAAGACAGATGTTCAATCTTATCCATGTTCTACCCAGAACTGACCCAAAATCCCACCTGCTATACTGTTTTTAATGTACTTCAAAATAACAACAGAATCATAGAGCCAAACAACAAACAAACCAAAAAAATCCCCCACACCATTAGAGTTTTTAAGGAGCCCAAATCACATGTTCAGGCCATCTTTTTTATTCATACATATTTATACAATTATTGTGCTGCACAAGAAAAATCAAATCAAACCAGTAAAAAAAGAAAAAGAAAAAGAGAAGCAAAATAAAATTCAAGTAAACAACAACAAAAAGAATGAGAATGCTATTTTGTGAACCACATTCTGTTCTCACTCTCCTCTCTCTCTGGCTATATATGGCTCTCTTCATCATTGAACAAATGGAACTGATCTGAATCATATTGTAGAAGAGAGCCACTTGATCATCATGTAATCTTATTGTAAGGCCATTTTCTTTACAAATAGATTTATAAATAATCTCTTTTGTTTGAAATTGGGGAAATAATACAGCAAAAATGTCAGTAAATAATTATATTCTTATACATAGAAAATATTGTCTTAGTCAAAATTATTATGAATTGAAAGTAAGAGGGTAAACTCCAGTTTATTGAATAAGCCCTTAAAAGTGTCTCCATTAACTTTCGACTCAATACTTCCTGTATCACAGATATTCATCCAGCCTTTGCTTCCTTTAGTCGAAAGAACATTTGCTTTTGAGTCAGAAATTTCTAGATTAAAAGTTGGTGTCTTTTACTTTGTCCCTACATGATGCTACATGAGGATTTACTCATTCCTGAGGCTCATTTTTCTGTATCTTTCCAGGATTCACTCTGTACTTCCTCTATCATGCCTCAGAAATCTCTTGATCTTGAAAATTCATCCCATCCATGTAATTCCTACTTTAAAAATATACTCCACTTCTACCTCTCCCTCTGATTAGGATGACTTCTACCGCAACCTCCATTTTAAGAGGCTATATATACTAGTCATATATTAATTCTCTCCAAGGATTTCTCTATCAAGCCCTTCTTCATCCACTTCTATTCCTATTTTCCCCACCTTTTATTTGTTGTCTGATTTCTCTTTCCTTTTCCTATTAAATTTTAAATTCCTTGAGGGCAGATACTGTCTATCTTTCACTTTCTATTTGTCTTTTTTTTTAGTTAGTTAGCACAGTATCTCACATAGTTGTTCATTCACTTTAGACGTGTCCTACTTTTTATGACTTCATTTGGGGTTTTCTTGGCAAAGATAGGGAAATGATTTGCCATTTCTTCCTCTAGTTCATTTTACAGATGAGGAAACTGAAGTGTTTTGCCCAGGTTTACATCTGAGGTCACATTTGAACACAGAGCCTCCTGGCTTCTGACCCAGCACTCTCCACTCTGCCACCTACTTGACTTAAGTAAGTGCTTAATAAATGCTTGTTTCCTGACTGAATGAACCTCAGATATAAATCCTATGATATGAGCTTTATACTGATGGGAAACTTAACTACTTCAAAAAGAAGTACTTTTTATTATTATTGTTGGCTGGTCTAATTAATTTTTAAAAATATTTTAATATATTAAAACTTCACTAAGACTTTTGGGATACCCTATATGATACTTAAACCTACTTTTCTATAAAAATATCCTTCCCCAAAGGATCTTAGATATTCTGTCTAGTGACAGAAAATTTTTTTGTAATACATGGATATCAAATATGAACTATGTATTAAATACAAAACCAAAAGCATGAACAGCTTATAGGCCTCCAGGGACAAGTAGATTCTATCTTTGCCACTGCTGGTCCACTCTGTGATCCTATTTCCAATATGCAGATGTTCAGTTACTCTCAGGCAGTGGCAGAGAGAACATAATATTTTAAATGATGTTGGACTTAAAACTTAGGGAGACCAATTTTAATCTTGATCTGTTTATACTTCAGTTGTCAACTTAATAAAGTGCCTTGTTTTAGGCACTTTTCTAGCAGCTAACAACACAAAGACACCAATGAACTCTAGTGTCAAGATTTGCAAAACCCTTTGCCAATATTATTTCCCTTTCTTCCCCATGACAACCTTGAGATGAAGGTGCTATTATTCATCTTATAGATGAAGAAATTGAGGAAGATAGTTTAGTGACTGGTGCAGAGTCATACAGTTAGTAAATATCTGACAATGAATTTGAATGCATATCTTTCTGATTCTAGTTCCAAAGCATACTGAGATAATTATGAGATTATATATATATATACATACATACATATATATAAAATAAATTCAAAGGAGATTTTTTTCTGGGAAGATATTAGGGATTGAGAGATTAGGAAAGGAGGCAGTTAGTTAGTGTGGTAGATAGAGTGCCAGCCTCGAAGTCAGGAGGACCTGAGCTCAAATCTGGCCTCAAACACTTAACACTTCCTGGCTGTGTGACTGGGCAAGTCACTTAACCCAATTGCCTCAGCAAAAACTAAAAAGAGAAAGAGAAAGAGAGAGAGAGAGAGAGGGAGAGAAAGAGAGAGAGAGACAGAGAGACAGAGAGAGACACACAGAGAGAGATAGAGACAGAGAGAAAGAGACACACACACACACACACACACACACACACACACAGAGAGAGAGAGAGAGAGACAGAAAGAGAGAGACAGAGAGACAGAGAGAGACAGAGACAGAGACAGAGAGAGGAATGGGTGAGAGCCAGTGGGGAAGCAAAAAGATAGGAAACACAATGTCTTATATTGTAGGAGCTGTGAGACAGTCAAGCTGGATTTCCATGTGTAGGCACTAAAGCACATTGATTTTTCGGGATCACACAGGAAATAAAGGTCAAGTATCTTTCTGCATCTGATATCTTGATTTCTTTATCCTATTTATCCTATCTGTTACATAGTTTTCTTCTGGAGTATGCAGAAATGCAAAATTGCCATTTCAGGAATTTCCTTTATCTAAAGAGTAGCAGCATGGCAAAGTAGAAAGGACTCTATCTCTGAGGGAACTAGATTAAAATATAATTGGGGAATATTTAATGGAATAAGTAAAAAATACAATGTAAAACAAATAATGTTAATTTTTGGTTTTCTAAGTTAATTTGCAGCCTCTAGGATTCCTGTTTATTTGTGTGTGATGCCATTATCAGATTCCTTTTAGTGTCAAAGTATAAGATAGAAATTCACAGCTTATCCTAGATAGCAGAATAGTCTTTCTAAATGTCTGTGATATAGCAGTGCCAGGGAGACAGGCAAAGAGTGAAGACTTACTTTTATACCTGGAGGGCAAGCAAATGGCCCAAGATAATGACTGAGAATACTCATTACAACAGCATTTCTGAACCTTAAAGTCATATAACATTAATAGAACACATCTGTAACAAAAACTGATAACCATATCCTTGCAAATTCTTTCAGACTGTCTCAGTATAAATTTGGCAAAAATCTTATGATTACTTTTCATACTATGTTAAGGAGAAGTGTAGGTACAAAGGCACATTGACTTTTTAAGGGTCAGTTATCATTGTTCAATCATGTCTAACTCTCCATGTCCCATTTGCAGTTTTCTTGGCAAAGATATTGGGGTGGTTTCCCATTTCCTTCTCCAGTTTGTTTTACAGATGAGGAAACTGAGGCAAACAGGATTAAATAACTAGCCCAGGATCACACAGTTAGTAAATGTCTAGTCAGATTTGCAATTTAGAAAGATAAGTCTTTTTGACTTCAGGCCCAGGACTCCATCCAAGGTGCCACCTAATTGCCTATAAAAAAAAGTTCAGTTATGTCTGATACTTTGTGACTCCATTTGGATTTTTCTTGGAAAAGATACTAGGGTGGGTTTGCCATTTCTTTCTCTAATTTATTTCATAGATGAGGAAATTGAGGCAAGCAGGGTGAAGTGATTCTACCAGGGTCACACAGCTAGTAAATGTCTGAGGCCAGATTTGCACTGAGGAAGCTGTCTTCCTGACTTCAGGCCTGGAACTCTATTCATTGTGTCACCTCACTTTTTAAGATCATGCAGAGAATAAATAGTAAAATATCGTTATGCATCTGCTTCCTTAATTCCTTGATCCTCTGCTCTAACTGCTCCTGATTGTCCCCAGAACTATTAGCTGAATTCAGCTAGAGGATCAAGATTAATAATGAGATGATGGTTATATACTTCAACAACAATACTATATGATGACCAGTTCTGATGGACCTGGCCATCCTCAGCAACGAGATCAACCAAATCATTTCCAATGGAGCAGTAATGAACTGAACCAGCTATGCCCAGAGAAAGAACTCTGGGAGATGACTAAAAACCATTACATTGAACTCCCAATCCCTATATTTATGCCCACCTGCATTTTTGATTTCCTTCACAAGCTAATTGTACAATATTTCAGAGTCTGATTCTTTTTGTACAACAAAATAACGGTTTGGTCATGTATACTTATTGTGTATCTAATTTATATTTTAATATATTTAACATCTACTGGTCATCCTGCCATCTGGGGGAGGGGGTGGGGGGGTAAGAGGTGAAAAATTGGAACAAGAGGTTTGGCAATTGTTAATGCTGTAAAGTAATGCTGCACATAATCTGTAAATAAAAGGCTATTAAATTAAAAAAAAATAATGCGATAATGAGATGACCAGTGAGCAGAGTAGTTCTATGAACTCGAAAATAATCCTATGGATAGCTTATTTATTTGCAAGGGATAAAAAGAAGTTAGAAAATAGAATAAAAGATGATTGACCATAACCTTTAATAGCTAGACTTTTCTTATATAATGCTTTTAAAGTATGAAAAGCACTTTGTGTTTTTGCATAAGATACTCATAAGAACTGGTGAGGTAAATATTATTATTATTATTATTATACCCATCTCACAGATAAAGGGACTGAGTCTGAGAAATATGGAGTGACTTGTCCAGAGGAAGAGAACTAGTTTGAAATTCAATTCATCCTAACTTCAGATCCAATAATCTATCCATTATAGCATCTAGCTACCTCATTATAGAAAGTGAGATTTGGAATAGTTTGGAATATTTACTATTTTACATCTAGATTTCCAAATTAGATAAATTGAAGACAGAACTTATTTATAATGAAAAATTCAGCACCTGAATCAAGAATGTATTGAATCCAGCTCATTCAAGCTTTGTTTTAGTTTGAAAATATACATCTTAGAAATTGGCAAAATGTACAAATGAGGATTTTGTTTTTTGGTTGTTGAATAGAGTTAAAAAATGAATGAGAAAACAGTTAATAATTCAAATTAACAGTAAATCATGTTTCTTGAAGAGCTAGTCATCCAATATTTACCAATACAATCTTAATTATAAAGGAAACTGGAAATCATCTGTTCTAATAATTTCATTCAAACAAGTGAAGAAGCTGAAGTTGTATTTATCACTAAACCTAGCTTTAGAGATAGGAGAGACATAGAGTTTCAGAGCAGTCAGTGACTTGAATGTTCAATGTTATACAGAGAGTTAATTTTAGAGAAAGGCATTACATCTATGTCTTTTGATGGCCCAGCTAGCATTCTTTCCATTAGATCATGAGAATGTTGTATACTTTCTCTCTTCTCAACAACAAATAAGGTTTACCTAGGAAAACCACAATGAAAGGGAGTACTGGAGATTCCAAAATCCAGGAAATGTATATATGTATACATTTCCCAGTTTACCCAGTTTCATTGACTCCTTTTCGTTTTGGTGCTTGTGAACCTTGGAAAAGCAAGTTGGATCACCATCTATAAAGCTCTGTGTTAAGTATGAGAGAACCAAAGAATTATAAAACATGATTCCCATCCCTTCAATTAAATCTAGTTTTTATTTTTGAAACCATGAACATGATTGAGGAAAGTGCAAAATAATGAGAATAATAGCAATGACAACAACAACAATAGCTATAAATAGAGAAACTTTGGAGGAAAAAAAAACTGTCCTGTTTTACAAGTGCTTCCTTTTGTGCTCTTCAGTGGTTAAATTGATCCATGCTTGTAAGTTTCTAGTCCTCTCCACTGAAAACTGCCTGTGGGGTTTTAAACATTTTTTCCATGTTGTACAATGATGTCAGTATCTTTAACATTCAAAGTTAATTCCAGATGTCTCCTTTTTTTTCCCATCAGCTATGAAATAACATTATTCTTTTCCATTAGTCTTTGATGATTACATCAAAAACAAAAGACTGTTTAAAAATGTGGCTCACAATACAGTACAAGAAGAGGCCCTGCCAGACTGGGATGTGCGTGTTGGAAACTTTTACCCTTTATGGGCCAGGTGGGTGAAGTTTGACCAACTTCCTCACTGTCAGAGGTAATGAAGTCAGCAAATCCAGCTGCTAAAAGGTTGCTCTATGTCTGACTTTTTGGATACAGAATAGACGTCTTATGCTATTCTAAGAAAGACATTCATTCATTCATTCATTCATTCAAGAAATATTTCTTAAATAGTATATCCCAAGTGCTTTGATAGACGTTAGGAGTTACACAGATTAATTAATATATTGCCCTTGATGTCACAAAAGCTAGTATTATAAAATTCACCTGTAACACATATGTAGACAACAATTATTTTTCTTTTAAACTTCCAAGATTCATCATATGATCATGTATATCTTCTTAGTTGATAGTAATTTCTTCCTCTTTAAACTATATTACATTATTTATACCTTGTATTAGCTTTAGTTGAGTATTTATAGTATTATCCCATCAAAATGCATGATGGGATGCACAGAATATTTCTTCTTTGTCTTTGTATGCTCAGTAAAAATTACCATGTTTGGCATATAGTAAATGCTTAATAAATTGAGTAGGGAGTCACTGTCACTGTCACTGTCACTGTCACTGACAAAGTTCATAATTCCTCTTTGATTCACTCCAGAGCCAGGAGAGATCTTCTAGACCATTGAGTCCAACTCCATCTTTTTTTGAGTCTTAATTAATAACTTTATTTTCAAAAAATATGCAAAAATAGTTTTCAACATTCACCCTTACAAAACATTGTGTTCCAAATTTTTCTCTTTCCCTTCCCTTTACCCCTTTCTTAGAGAGCAAGTAAGCCAATATATGTTAAACATGTACAATCCTTCTATATATATTTTCACATTTATCACACTGCACAAGAAAAGTCAGATTAACAAGGAAAAAAGATGAGAAAGAAGACAAAAAGCAAGCGAGCAAACAACAAAAAGGTTAAAATACTATGTTGTGATCCATAACCAGTCATCTTTCTGGATGCAGATGGCTCTTTCCCTCACAAGTCTACTGGATCTGGCCTGAATCACCTTGTTGAAAAGAACCATGTCCATCAGAATTGATTATCATATAATTTTGTTGTAGCTATGTGCAATGTTTTCTTGGTTCTACTCACTTCCTTAAGCATTAGTTCATGTAAGTCTCTCCAGTTCTTTCTGAAATCATTCTGCTGATCATTTCTTATAGAACAATAATATTCTATGACTTTTATATATATAACTTATTCAGCCATTCCCATCTAATGAACATCCACTCAATTTCCACTTCCCTGCCACTACAAAAAGGGCTGTTACAAACATTTTTGTACATGTGGGTCCTTTTCCTTTTTTTAATGATCTCTTTGGGATATAGACCCAGAAGAAACACTATGGGATTAAAGAGTATACACAGTTTGATAGCCCTTTGGGCATAGAAATCCTATCATTTTAAAGATATGAATCCTCTCCTAGGATCATAGAGATTCCAAATCTTTGAGTTAGGATTTGAATTCAGGATATTTTCATTTCAAGCTTAGTGGTTGATCTGCCATGCCAGTTACATTCTTATGAATATCAATCAAAAAATAGCCCATCTATTGTAGAAGGATTCATCTGATGTAGATAGACAATTCAATTTATTGAATGGTAAATAAAAGGACCTAAGGAAATACTTCTAAAATGGATAAATATGGACAACAGATATGTAGAATAATAAAGAATGATGAGTTGTGATCTGCACTGATTGAGGGAAGATCTACTTCAGTAAAAAGAATAGAATTGGAAGATGGCAGAGTAAAGTCAGGAAACTGCTCTACCTCTCCCTCTTTCCTTTGAAAACCACAGGAAATCAAGTCTTGGAAGAGACTCATGGAATGAAACCATTCTCCAGCTCAAAATAGATTGAAAAAACTTCAAAAAAGGTTAGTCTCACTGGGGTAAAATGGGTGTTCAACCTAGCTCAGATGGACTCTGGCAAAGGTAGAGAGAGGATCTTAATTATACCAAATCAGCAACTAAGACCCTCAGTCCTATTTGAATAGAGGAGGAAATCAGTGGTGCAGCTTCTAGTTTCAGCTCAGAAGGCAAACTATAGGAAGTCAGGCTGCTTCCTGAACAATCTAGCCAAAGCTGCCCCCTGCAAACACAAGGTACCCCTGTGCTCAAAGATAAAGCTCAGAGCTTCACAGTAAGCTTGAAACAATGCCCTCTTTACTCAAGGAGCAGAACTTTACCTTAAAAGTTAAAAAAAAAAAAAAAAAAAAAAAAAAAAAAAGGAAATACCAAAAGAAAAGGAAAGAAAATGAGCAAGAAATAGAAAAGAACCTTGACCATAGAAAGCTACTTTGGTGACAGGTCAGACCAAAACACTAATGAAGGACAGAATGTCCACAGAAGAAATCTCAAAGAGTGAGATAAATTGGTCTCAAGCTCAAAGAGGCTTCTTGGTTGTGCTCATAAAAGATTTCTAGAAACACTAGAAAAAAAGGTAAGAGAAGGGGAAAAGGGTTGAAAGAAGATAAGGTAGAGCATAGAATGTATTTTTAAAAAACACCACTAAGAAAAGAGGGGGTGTAGGAGATAAGATAGGGGGATAGGTAGAGAAACATCACTAAGAATAGGGTGGAAAGAGAGAACAAAAGTATATAAAGGGGAGAAAAAAGAATGGAGGGAAATACAGAGCTGGTAATCATAACTGTGAATGTGAATGGGATGAACTCTCCCATAAAACAGAAGATAATAGCAGAGTAGATTAAAAAAGAGAATCTCACAATATGTTGTTTACAAGAAACACATTTAACACACAGAGAGACACATACAGAGTAAAGGCAAAAAGCTGGAACAGGATTTATTATGCATCTGCTCAATTAAAAAAAAGCAAGTGTAGCAATTCTGATCTCAGATAAAGCAAAAGTAAAAATAGATCTTATTGAAAGAGATAAGGAGGGAAAGTAAACCTGATAAAGTAATAAAAGATAAAGTAAGTAATAAAGTAGTAACAATTCTAAATGTGTATGTACAAAGTGGCAGAGCAAGCAAATTAGATTTTATATATATAACTATAGAGAAGATTTTAAGCCAGTTACAGGAGAAAATAGAAAGCTAGAAAAAGAACAAATTAACCCCTTCCCATTAAATAATAAATTAGAAATTTTGAAACTCAAAGGAAAGATTAATAAAATAGAGACTAAGAAAACTACTAAACTAATAAACAAAAGTAAATTAGTTTTATGAAGAAAATTAATAAAATAGATAAACCTTTAGTTAATTTGAATCAGAAAAAGGAAATAAAAACCAAATCATGAGCATCAAAAATGAAAGGGGTGAAATCATTAGTAATGAAAAAAAAATTAAAGCAATAATTAGGAGCAATTTTGTCCAACTCCATGGTAGCATCTGACAATCTAACCAAAATGAATGAATATTTACAAAAATATAAATTTCCCAGATTAACAGAAGAGGAAATAAAATACTTAAATAGTCTCATTTTAGAAAAAGAAATTGAATATGTCATTAATGAGCCCCTCAAGAAAATCGTCTCGAAGGCCAGATTATTCACAAATGAATTCTCCCAAACTTTTAAAAAAACAATTAAAATCAATACTATGTAAACTATTTACAAAAATAGGTAAAGAAAAATATTGCCAAATTCCTCTATGACACAAATATGGCAGTGATACCTAAAGCAGGAAGAGCCAAAACAGAGAAAGAAAATTACAGATGACAAAATTAAAGCCATTTTTAAATATAAAAAACTTTAAATCACTATTGATTAGAGAAATGCAAATTAAAACAGCTCTGAGATACCACACCTCTCAAATTGGCTAAGATAACAGAAAAAGCTAATGATAAATGTTGGAGGGGATATGGGAAAATTGCAAAACTAATGCATTGTTGGTGAAGTTGTGAAATGATCCAACAATTCTGAAGAACAATGTGGAACAAAGGGCTATAAAACTGCACATACCCTTTGATCCAGCAGTGCCATTACTGGGTCTATATCCTAAGGAAATCATAAAGGAGGGAAAAGGACCCACATGTGCAAAAATGTTTGTATCAGCTCTTTTTGTGGCAGTAAAGAGTTGAAAAAGAGTGGATACCCATCAATTTGGTAATTGCTATACAGGCTATGGTACAATTAAATATTATTGTGCTTTAAAAAAAAGAACAAGATGATTTTAAAAAGTCCTGAAAGATTTACATGAACTGATGTTGAGTGAAACAAGCAGTACCAGGAATACAAAATAACAGCAAGAATGTGCGATGATCAACTATGAAAAGCTTGGTTATTCTCAGTTGCTCAGTTATCCTAAGCAATCTCAATAGATTCTGGATAGAAAATACCATATGCATCCAGAAAAATATCTAAGATGACAATGTAAATCAACACATTTTATGTTCATTTCTTTTTTTTCCCCTGTTTTTTAATCTCTTCCATGACTTTTCCCTTTTGCTCTGATTTTTCTCTCCCAACATGATTCATAAAGTAATCTATATTAAAAATAAACTTATTACAAAAATATAGAATTGGGACCTAATGATTACAATATGGAAGAGTATTTTGAAAACATCTGGTCAATCCCCCTAATTTTATAAAAGTGGACATTGTGGTGAAGGGAAGCTAAATGCTTGAATCTATGATCTTTTCACTATGGTCCATGGCCCTTCTTAAATGAATATTCAAACTTCTCTCCTCATTCCATGTAATTTTTTGTTCACATCTTTCCTAAAATCCTTCTTCAAAGATCTAAACAATATGCTAGAAGGCATTATCTATGTTATTTAGCCCTTTCTGGGAAATAATGCTGTATTATGTTTTTCATCTGTTTTTACTCACTCTTCCTGAATAATTAGTCTATTGAAAGAAAAATGTCTATACTAAACTACATTTTAAATTATGGCCAATATAAATTAATGGTCAATGCAAATAAATAAACAAATGAAGTTTAAAGTTTCAATGAATCTGATAAAATGTATTAACCATCAAGCTCTGGTCATCTTTTTCTCTGGTTTTGCTAACTATACCTGATAGGATGAAAAGAAATTTGGATGTTGAGTCAAGAGAAATTTGGGTTCATGTGTAAGCCCTGTCACATAATAGCTATATAAACCTGAGACTGTCTATTTAATTTCCTACTATGTAGAATAGGAACAATATTAATAACATCTATATTACTTTAAAGTGTTATTGTGAGAGAAGAGCTTTCTACATTTAAAAATATTATATTAGTATTAATGATTAGTAACAGAGAAAAACAACTCTTTAATAGCTCCTAAAACTCACCTACTTATATTACCTAAAAACTAAACTTCATTTACAATCCATTTTAAAGAACACACATTCAAATTTCCTTTGTTTTCCAATTTAGCAAGGATCAAGAAGAAATTTTCTTACTTGGTTAGGTCAAAAAGCAATGGGAAGGGTGAGATAGAATGTGGAACTCCTCGAATCATATCCAGGAAAAAAAAATCACCTAATAAAATAAATGGATAAAATTCAATGAATTCCATGACATTTCTCCCACTTACCAACATCACCAGCTTGAATTATAGGTCACAGATAAAGGCAGGGTTAAAGGAATCATCTCATGCCACTGTCTTGATGACCCATTGTGGGGATATTACAGTACCCATACTCAGGTCTGTGAAACAGTTTCAGGGCAAAGAGGAGCACTAGCAGGGCAACCGATGTCCTGGACACAGTTCAAGACTGAAGAACAATGACTGTAGTCATTCACAAGGAAATAGGGCTCCTGGTCTCAGTTCCAAAGCAGGAAGGAGCATTAGTACTTGTCACAGAATAGCAAAAGGAATAGGTCACAGTTTTATGACCAAGTGAAACATTCACACTTATGTTAATAGGGGAACTAGATCCTGTCCTGGTTAAAGACAAGAACACAAGTCAAATGAGCAGTGACCATACCTCTCCCTAGATCATGGAACTTTAGAAGCACAAAAACAGCTGAACTCCTAGAATTCTAAAAACAGTAGCACAAAAAGCATGAAATTTGGAATAATGCCTCCTCTATCCCAGAAATAGACAACAACTTTAGCATAAAATTAAAGATCAAGAAATAGCCTGGAAAAATGAGCAAACCACAACAAAAAAACTGACTACTATGGTGACAAGGGAGATTAACACAGATACAGAAGACAATGATTTTCAAACAGCTACAAATGAAGCCTTAAAGAAAAGTGTGATTTGGGCATAATCTCAACAATAATTCATGAAAAAGTAGTGAATTTTCATAGTAATCTAGTTTAATAAATATAAAATTCCAAGTTTTGGTCCAAAAACTCACTACCTGCCAAAATTTTTGGGGAAACCTAGAAAGCAGCTTGGCAGGAGAAGGTATAAATCAACATCTCATACTATATAACAAATGGATAATAATTTAAACATAAAGTATGATATCTTAAGCAAATAAGGAGAACATGAAAGAAAACACTTTTCATATCTATTAATAATGAAAAATATTACCAAACAAAAGATAGAGAGCATTATGTGATGTGAATTAGATAATATTTATTTTTTAAATAGTCTTTCCTTTTTTCCCCAGTTACATATCAAGAAAATTTTTAGCATTCATTTTTTACAAAAGGAAAAAAAAATCATGAGAAAGAATAAAGAGAAAAATATTCTTCCATCTCTATTCAGAATCAATCAGTTTTTTATCTGCATATGGATAGTATTGTCCTTCTTGAATTCTTTGTACTTATTTTGGATCATTATGTTTCTGAGGCAAGCTGAGTCACTTTACATTGCTGATACTGTGTAAACCTTTTTCCTGGTTCATTTAATTTAGCATCAGTTCATGTAAGTCTTTCTAATTTTTTAGTTACATTCATATACCACAACTCCTTCAACCATTCTTCAATTAATGATTTTCCCCTCAGTAGTCCAGTATTTTACCACCATGAAAAAGGCTGCTATAAATATTTTTGGACATGTATGTTCTTTTCCCCCTTTTTATAATCTCTAGGGGAGACAGACCTCATAGGGGAATTGCTAGATCAAAGGGTATGCACAGTTTGGTTGTCCTTTGGGCACAGTAACAAATTACTTTGCATTAATTCCCTTATATTTTCCCAGGCTCAACTTCTCATTTCTAGAGCACAAGAATATTGCATCACAGTCATAGATCATAATGTTTTTAGCCATTCCCCATTTGATGGGTATTCTCTCCATTACCAATTCTTTTTTTTAATTAATAATATTTTATTTTCCTGACTTACATGTTAAAATAAGTTTTAAACTTAAAAACATTCTGAGTTCCAAATTGCATCCTTTCCTTCCTTATCTCTCTCTTTACTGAGACAATAAGTAATCCAAAATAGATTATACTGCACAATTATATAAAATTCTTTCATATTAAATATTTTGTGAAAGAAGATTCAAATTAAAACAAAGACAAAAGAAAGAAACGGATCCTTTGTTCTTTTCTGCTTTCAAGATAAAAAGAAAAATAGGGAAATGAAAGTGGAGGTGGAGAAAAACTCAAGGGAAATTTTCCTGACAAAGATCTCATTTCTAAAATACATAGAAAACTGATTCAAATTTATAAGACTATGTCATTCCCTATTGATAAATAGTCAAATGATATGAAAACACTATTTTTATTGTGTTTTTTTTGGGGGGGGGAGGAGTGGCAGAGAGGAGATGAGGATATCTGTATTTTCTTTTGCAGCATGGCTGATATGAAAAATTATTTTTCATGACTTCACGTATACAATCTATATCAAATTATTTACCTTTTCAAGGGGGAGAGGAGGGAGGGAGGGAAAAAGAGAATTTTCAACTCAAAATTTTATAAAATGAATATAAAAAATATTTTACATGTGATTGAGGAAAATAATAGAAAATTTAAAAGAATCATCTTGTCAGTATTCTCAAAGTATAAACGCACACACACACACACACACACATATATACTTCACTAGATTGTCTAAATGTATGTAATGTTTTGGGAAATGTAATGATTTGGGAAAAAACTATTTAGATAACCTAGTGAGGTTTATTGAAATTATATATATATTATATATGTATATATAATATATATATATATATATATACAGAGAGAGAGAAAGAGAGAGAGAGAGAGAAAGAGAAAGAGAGAGAGAGAGAGAGAGAGAGAGAGAGAGAGAGAAAGAGAAAGGAGAGAGAGAAAGAGAGAGAATGATTTGGGAAAAACCAAAGGCTAAACATAAAGCACTTGAAATTTTCCTGTATGTCAATCTAAATAAGAGAATGTTTTTCCTTTTGCACATAGTATCTATACAATGCAAATACCATTGCTCTTAGATTAGTTTGTTAGACATCAGCATAATTCATCCCAAAAACTTCATACTTTTCTTCTTAGTCATAGAACATGTCCAATTTTTGATGTGGTTGTTCATAGTTCATCAATTTCTTTACTTTTCAATCTAGGTGTGAAAAATTTCAAATTTTGATGAGTAGTGAGAAAAGGCATTATTTGTTGCTGCTTTTCTCAAATTTCAAATACTTTGAGATCTTTGAGGACTGTAATTGCTTGAAGAAGATAAGGAGAGGTGAGGAGAAGGGAAGAGGAAAAGAAAAAAGAAAGAAGAGGAACCTAGGAAGAGAATCTGAGGATAACTGAATGGTAAGACAGAGAATACAACATGGACATACATGTTTACAAAGTCATCATGAACCAGTTTGGTTAGATGACCAAGGAAGAAACCATGGAAAAAATCCTGGGTTACAAATCATCTGGAAAGAAAACTGGAAGTGCAATATTTATGGACATAATCCAATTTTGTGAAATATCCTAAAACAGTTGACTGAAAAGAGGTTGACAACATCATTTGTACAAAGATCAGAGTTACGGTGCTCTTGAGAGCTTGAGAGGTCCACTTCTTCTTTGGTGGGAAGGATTTCTTTCCCTAAATGATAAGAACCTGGTGCTCAAAGAAGGATACCATGGTTTCCATGGATGTTGGCTCTCACCAGTAGGTCATGAAGAATGGGGACACTGATTTTGAGGTCTTATACCACTACCACATGAGAACTGGGAATTCAAGTAAAGAGTACAATTTGCAAATTATATTAGTTTTGTCACTTTCCCTTTAAATCATGAAAAAAAGTTATGATTACTGTGGGACATACAACTGTGTCTCTATCAGTGCTGACCATGACAGATTCTACTTCTATAACTCAGGGATTTATTTTAACTCCTACTGCTCTGAGTCCACAAACTGTATTAACCATGCAGTCATGATAATGGGTCATGACTTCAAAAGGAAGAGGAAAATCATTAATAAATATTGAATTACCAAAAATAGCTCTGGTAAAAGCCAGGGGAATTGAAGTTACATTCACAGGGGCAAAGAACACTACAAAAGTTATGCTATTGTGAGTGAGGCTAATTATTTTCTTATGAGAGTGAACAGAGAGACTCAGAAGAGGATTCTATAACATATTTCTAGAATTTCCCCCAAATCTTGAAATGCACTAGACAGATTGAATCTCATTTCTTTGCTCTGTGCTCCTATGGAGCTAAAGGGAAAAGTTTTCACTATAACCTCATATGACATTTATAAGATAAGATTTTAGTCTTGTAACTTATATATGACTGACTTCCTTTGTAACATTTTAATAATTTTAATAAATTAAGAGAAGAATAAGGAATAGTCTATCTTTTTTTTTTTTTTTTTTTTTTTTTTTTTTTTTTTTTTTTTTTTTTTTTTTTTAGAAAAGGAGGAATTTATGACTAAACAAGAATTAGACAACATTAGGAAAGGCCAAATGAATTATATTGATTACATCAAATTAAAAAGATTTTGCATAAACAAAACTAATGCAACCAAGATTAGAAGGCAAGCAGAAAGCTGGAAAACAATTGTTACAGTCAATAATTCTCATAAAGATCTCATTTCTAAAATATATAGAGAACTCAATCAAATTTAGAAGAACACAAGTCACTTTCCAATTGATAAATAGTTGAAAAAATATGTATGCACAATTTTCTGATGAATAAGTTAAAGCCATCTATAGCCATACTTTAAAAATGTTCTAAATCAGTATTGACTAGTAAAATAGAAATTGAAACAAATCTGAGATACCACTATATGCCCATGTGATTGTCTAAGAAGACAGAAAAAAATAATTATAAATGTTGGAAGTAATGTGGGAAAACTGGAACACTAATTCATTGTTGGTTGAGGTGAAAACTGATCCAGCCATTCTAAAGAGCAATTTAGAAATATGTCCAAAGGGTGATAAAACTGCATACCTTTTGATCCAGCAGTGTCACTACTGGGATCTGTACTCCCAAGACATCATAAAAGAGGGAAAAGGACCCACATGTGCAAAAATGTTTCTAGCATCTCTTTTGTAGTGAAAAGGAATTAAAAATTGAGTTCATGCCTATCAGTTGGGTATGACTAAGTTGTGGTATATGAAAATAGTGGAATATTATTGTTCCATAAGCAATGATGAACAGACTAATTTCAAAAAAACCTTAGAAATATTTATATGAACTGATGCTAAGTGAAGTTAGCAGAACCAGGAGAACATTATGCACAATAACACCAAGATTGGGAGATGATCAAGTGTGATAGACTTATCTTCTCTTGACAATGCAGTAATCCACGATAATTCCAATAGACTTTGGATGGAAAATGCCATCTGCATCCAGACAAAGAACTATAAAAAGTGAATATGAATTGAAGTATACTATTTTCACCTTTGTTATTACTGTTGCTTTTTTTCTCATCCCCCCTCCTCCCAATTTTTGCTCTGATTTTCCTTTCACAATGCGACTAATATGGAAATTAAAAAAAAATGATTATACAGGTACAACCTATATCAGATTGGGGGAGGGGGAAGTAAGGGAGGAAGGGAGAAAAAAAAGTAGAACACAGTTTCACAAAATGAATGTTTAAAACTACATGTAATTGGAAAAAATAAAATATTATTAAGTTTAAAAATATTAATCAAGGCAAATCAATAGTAATATTTGATGGTAAAGCAGGTATATAGTACAATAATACAGTGCTGACCCTTGAGTCAGAGGGACTTGAGTTCAAATCCAGACTCAGACTTACTACCTGTGTGACCCTGTTGAAATCATTTAATACTGTGTTAATGGATAAATGGAATGTAAAATGAAATGGAGAAGGAAATATGGTACTACTCTATCTGTGCTTAGAAAACCCCAAATGATCTCACAAAGAGTCAAATACCACTAATCAATAAACAAGAAATTCATGGCTAAGTAAAGACCTTTGAAATCATTCCACTAAAGATCTCCTAAGTTTGCAAGACATTAAGAATTACTTAAATTTCAGTTTCACTTAGACACTTTTCTCTCTTATTCTATTTTTATTTTACACATGATTTGCTTTATAACCTTTAATTTTTTTTAAAAAAAATCACTCAACTGATTTTTTTTTTAAAAAGAATTATACAGGAATGAAAGTCAGAATGCATAGTTATTGAATAAGGAGCAATTAACAGACTATTTTTTTCCTGGAATTGTGATAGTAAAAGGGCATACTGAAGAAATATGTCTTGAGTGAAAGAATTGAGTGTGTGTGTATGCTCTGAATTGTATAAACCATGCACAGTTAGTAATATTTTCAGTATATCAGGCTGCTTCATATGTGCTGGTAACTTCAGAATACTTAGATGACTAGACCATGGAGAAATTAAGCATGATGTATTAATTAATATTTACAAAGCATTTTACACACATTATTTCATTCAAATCTCAGAATAACTTTTAAATATATATATATATATATACACACATATATATATATCTTATAAGTATTTCTCTCTGTGTAACAGATGAAAAAACTGAAAAATGCAGCAAAGTCGAGTCATTTATCCAGTGTTACACAGCTAACAATTATTGGAGAATTTGAACTCATTTTTTTTTTTTTGACTAAATTGTTATTCAATTGTTTCAGTCATGCTTAACTCTTCATGATTGTTTTTGGAGCTTTCTTGGTAAAGATCCTTAGAGTGATTTGCCATTTCCTTCTCCAGCTCGATTTACAAATGAGGAAACTGAGGCATACAGGGTTAAGTGACTTGTTAAGATTCACACAACTAAAAAGTGTTTGAATCTGGATTTGAACTCAGTGCCTACTTACTCTAGTCATAATATTCTATCCACTGTGCTACCCAGCTGCCCCATGTGCCTATTTTTGATTGCCTATAAATCTTATCCTGGAGCAAAAGGTTTCTAAAATGCCCTCACTAATACAGAACGCCAGGATGCTGAAGCTCCCTCTAAAACATTGGAAATAAAATATTGAGGAGGATGAAAAAAATGATTCTAGATATTTTTAATATTTGCTATTCATTTGCCATAAATTCTCCCTTTTCATGTTTGATATGAGTTAATTTATTCTATTTTTAAAACAGATTAGCTAAGTTTATTTTATTTTTATGAAAACATTTCTAATTTTATCAATTCATTGAACATTTTTGCTTTCAATTTTCTTAATCTCTTTTATTTTCTTGCTACTTGTTACTTTTCAAGATTTTAAAAATTGTTATTTCCCCAATTAATCAGTCACTTCTACATTTCTTTTCTTAATGAAAATATATTTTTTCCCTTAAGGAAAATGTTTAGAGTGATGTTTTTTCCCCAAGCACTAATTCAGCGATATTTGGTAATTTTACGTATGTCATTTCATTAGCATTTCCTTCCAATGCAGACTGTTCATTATAGTTTTTGTGAGAGACCTTGAATTATTTAATTCTCTGGCTCTTCAGTAAACTTGGAAGAGATACCTTTTTTTTCATATGTGCCCTTATCTCAAAGCCTCTAACTACATATAGAACTGTCTTTGATTTCAAAGGGAACTATCTATGAGAAGGAGAAAGAGAACTCTAATGATTTGCTTCAGGCATCCAGTCTCTATTTTGATGAATTGGAAAGACAGAAGTGTATATCATGAGATCTCAGTGTATTATGACAGCTTGTAAAACTGTAGCTAAAATATTTAGCTTGGTATATAGGTATATTAAAATGCCATTTTGATTTATGTGTTTCTTCCACATTCCCTTCAGTTTCATCTTTCATCATCTCAAGTGAATTTAATTTAAATGTAGACATTGTTCTGAAATCTCATTTAGAATATAATTTAACCATTTTATTGGCTCCTGAGTCTTGTGTAATTCTTTCAGCCTTTGCCTAATCATACCGTATCTCTCTAGTTTCATATTAATGCTAACAACTCAGATTTTGCTAATGTTTTACATTTTAAAAACCTATCCCAATGATAAAGTTAATGAGAACATTATCTTACCATTTTGCACAGGAAGAAACTGAGGTTCAGAGTTGATTGCCCAACATGTTTCATGTCATTTTGATCTTAATACTTAGCATATATCCATTCTATTACTGAAAGTGATCTGTGAGCTCATTAATTTGGAAGATATCTCTCGACCAATCCATGTCTGCTTATTCTTTATGATTTTATGTTCTTCCATATATTTGCCACAAGACATCTTCACAAAACCCTAAAGGCCTTTCCTACCTTCTCCTGATAAGATCTATCTGATCTATCACCCTGGCTTACACATTATGCTGAGGCTCTTACCCTTACTATATTAAAAACCTGTCAGTCACCCTTTCTTTTTTCTCTTTTCATTCATTCCTTTAAGATTTCTTTTACTGTTCTTTAAATTTCCTCATTGATATCATTGTAGCTTTCTGATACCTACTATGTGCCACTCCATTTCTGATTATGGTATTGATTTTTAATTCCTTGGAGACTGTTGGACTCCATGATTATATGGTACCAGTGGTATTAAAAAGATGGATCTTTGTTTTGTGGGAAACACGATCATTACCGAATATCTTCTGCTCCTCTTTTAATTGTATAAGGACAGAAAGTGTATCTATATTTCGATCACTCACAGTGCCTTCTTTATTAGACTTTATTGGAAGTGTATTTATTTGATGCAGATACTCCTTACAATGAGACATATCACTGCTCATCCAAGTTTTTTATTCATTGTGATTTTTCTCCATATGCTCTATTGATCTTTCATTTAGTATCTACCCAAGGCATTTAATTCCTTCTTCCAGATGTTTTAATGCTCCATGCATATAAGCTTATTACTTGGGTTATCCCTCTATTATTCTAACTCATGCTATAGAATCAGTTAACTTCCTTTTCTGATTACACATCTTATGAAATATGCATTTGATGCCATTTTTAGAGTGTTAAGATATCATTTGTAACATGTTGCAATTGATATATGCATATTTCTCTGTATATTATATATAAATATGTATATATATATATATAAAGCAAATGTATGTGTATGTGTGTGTGTTTCTCCATTTACCTTTGTTTCATGTATCATTTTCATACTTTGTAGATGGCAGCACTCCAAAAATCATAGTCCCACAGAATCTCTAGAAGAATGTTGCAGTTAGAAAAAGTTGAGGTTTGCTTTCTTGTTTCAGGGAGCAGGTCAGAATATTTGAAAGGACTCTGTGATTTCCCGAATGTGATCTAATTCACTTTCTTCTTTCTATGTGCTTCTGTTCATGATATTCCCTATGCTTGAAATGCTTTATTTTTCCTCTTTGCTTAATGAATTGATGCTTCTTCATTCACAAATTCTTTTATATCAAATAATTGCTTCAGACTTCATGTGACATTTTCCCCTACTGATAAATTTCTACTGGCCATCTATACTCCACGCCTAACATGTTCTGTTCTCAGTCCACTTTTCAAAATATCTGCCTTCCTTTAAGCCTCAATTAATGTGCTTTGATCTAAAAAAATTTTTTTTCTGATTCTCAGAGTTGCAAGTGCTTTCATTTTCTCAAACATTTCTTTATTTGTATATGTATTCCTCTGGTGCTTATCTCCTCAGTGTTCTTTTGGAATCAGCTAATTTTCTTTCTTTTAAAAAAATTATTTAAAACTTAAAGAATAAAAAAAGAAAATAGAAAAAAAAAGACAGAAAAAGAAAAAAAAAGAATTGCCATTTGCCCAGCATAAAGTAGAAGATTCAAAATATTTAACAATAAATTTCCATTTTAAGAAAGTATATCTACTAATAGAAGACATTGTCTTCATGACAGCCCTTCTTTTCTTCTTCGTATATTTTTCTTTCATTCTCTGCTATATATACTTTTTACTTCACAGCTTATTTTCAGTGTAAGACTACACTTTAAAAATCAACAAATATTTATAAATTAAGACCTGATTTGTTGTGTTGTCCAGATTTAAGATAGTTGTAGTTGAAATTTTAATGTTGAAGATTAAATTTTAAAACTGAGCACATACCTCTCACCCCACCAACTGGTTGTTAAACATGTTCCAGCACATTTCCTACCTGTTCCCCAAACCCCATCTCTTTAGAAGAGCTACCACAAGTACAATGTACTCTGTGGAGCTGCATTCACTCATAAGCTGTTAGAACCAAGTGCTTATTTGTATTACTTACTATATTAATTATTTAGTATTATTCCTTAATACTCAGTTCATTAGAAGCAAAGTCAATAAGTGAAAATGCTAGTGAGAAAACTCATAATAAAACATTTCCCCACTAAAAATTCAAGATATGCTTTCTCCCAAATACACGTGATCAGTTAGAAGAGTAGATTCACTGTGAAGGAGGATTGTGTGGCACACATGGGCAGAATACCCATATGCAGGGGAATCCATAAGCCCAGGAAAAAGCAACATTATCAACTAATGATTCTAATGATTTATGCAATGAATTTTGCTAATATCAATACACTTCCATTGGCTATTGTATAGTGTCTTTTGTCCCAAACAGCTATCCTTTAGAATAAGAAATTCCTGAATTCTCTTAATTTAGGCATATAAATATTTTTAATATAATTACTATAAGCATTTTTCATTTTATAGACTAACTATAAACATTCTTTAAGAACCTTTTCTAGTGATCTTTGCAGATCTGTCAATGTGTAATAGAAAAGGCTGATGGAAGATGACTCCACTTCTTAAAGTTAATTACAAATTCAGCAATGGAAAAAAAAATCCCTTTTATGTGTGTGTGGTTTAAACAGTGACTGTAATCCTGAAGCTTTGGAAATTTGTTTTATACTTTTAATTGAATAAAATTGGCAACAGAGAATGTTGCCAGGGAAAGACAGTATGACAAGTCAATAACTGGTATTGTTGCCTCTTTGTCATAAAGGAAAAAAAAAAGAACAAGAACAAGAATGAGAGAACAAAAAACAGAGGGAGAGATAGAAGGATAAGGAAAGCTAGTGATGTAGGGAAGGAGAGACAAAGAGGGAAAAAATTTGTCATGGTATTTTAGTAAAAGTTTAAGTACTGAAGGAGGAGCTCTAGGCAAGACTGTGAAGATAAACAAATTGGGACCATATGGGACAAAACATTGATTAGACAAGGCGCAGGAACTAAGGGTTCTACCACCCATCAAAGTGATATGTCACCAAATTCTACTAATATTTTGGTAGCCATTCCCTGTGATGACAGGGTATTTTAAAAACAGCCGGAGTCAGGAATTCAGGTTAAGGGAAAATCCTCGATTTTTATTCTTTACCAAGGTGAAGGGGGATGGCAATAGGAAGTGAGAACCCTCACAACACGAATCTGACCAGTAGTCTCTCTGCCTCAGTCTCTCCACCCACCAAAATCGTCTCTAAGTCATGTCCTATACAACACATCAAAACTTGCACAGAGAGTGGGCGGGGCCATTCTTTCTCCAAGCATATATTGATAGAGTATCATCCAATTGCTATTTAGCCTCACGTGCTTGGGACCTCAGTGCATCAACTTGAACTTCAGCTCATTACAGTTCCCCTCTTTTGTCCCTCCATATTTCTTTTTATTTCATTTTCTTCTCATTTTGATGCTTTATATTCCTTATTTTCCCCTCTCATGCCTTTTACCATTCTTTGTTCAGTTTTTCTATAATTTCAGAGATGAGAATTTCTTCCTTCTGTTAGTGCCAGAAAAGAGAAAAATATCTATTAACTCCATGTATGCAGAGGTAGACCTAAAAGTCAAATCTATGATGAAATTTTAAAAAACTATTGAAGCTTTTTATTTCCAAAACATATACAAGGATAATTTTTCACCATTGATCCTTGCAAAACCTTGTGTTCCAATCCCCCCCTCCCCCCAGTCCACCCCCTCCTCTAGATGGCAAGTAATCCAGTATGTCTTTTTCAACTCTAAAATTCTGTTTTTGTTTGCTATATCTTACTTGTTCATGATCTATCAATTGATTTTCCACATTTCTTCCCCCTCCTCAATAATTTTGATATTTAGGTGTTTATAACTATTTATAATGCCTTATACACATTTTCTTTGTAAAAAAAAAAAAAAGGAAAGAAAAGAAAAGAAAAAATCCATTTTAAGCCTCTTTGCTTCATCTCCTCCATCTTCTTTTTGTATATTTCTGAGAAACTACTCTCTTGGACAAAGTGAAAAATAATCATGAGGGAGGATTCTGGGAAAATTGATAGAAGAGGTCAGGAAATTTTATGCTCTCCAGATTTCTCCCACAAATAAAACAAAATTGTACTTCAGAATGAACACAGATCAGGGAAAAACAAATAAGACTCTTTGGCTAGAACAGGAATCCTCCTCTGACAATGAAGAAAATCTAAAGAATACACCAGGACCCAGCTTTAACAATTGTGAATTGTAAACAACTCGAGCTAGAGCCTCTGGAATGAGGCTAGCTGGGATAGAAGATAGCCTCAACCTGAACCACAGAAACTTTTATACCCAAGACAATGTGGAAAATTGAAGGTTTTGGTCTGGGAAGATTAGAGAACCTCTCCTGATAGGGAACACTAGAAACAGCTGTGCTGCAGAGAGGTGCCCTGGGTGAGGAAGGAACCAGTACATTCAGTGAATGCAGAAGCAGAGATGCTGCTGCCTGTTGGCACTTGCAGGAGAGTGGAGCTTTTGTTTTGGGGTTCTAGGTCAGAGAGGAGAGTTGAAGTGCAGCCAGAGGCATCATATTCCTCCTTTTCACCTCCCAGAACTGCAGTTGTTTACACTAAGTTTTCATTACCGAAAAAAAAAAAAAAAAAAATGAGCAGGCATAGATAGTTACTATGGGAATAGGCAAGACCAGGGTTAATCTTCAGAGGAGAAGTAAAAAATGGAAGTTAAAAAAAAATAACAAAACAAAGCCTCTCCTATTTCAAAGAGTAATGTTAAGTGGTTACCTGAACAGAAAGAATTTATCAAAAAAGACTTTAAACATCAGATGAGAGCGATTGAGGAAAATTTTTTTTTAAAAAAAGAATCATCTAAGAAGAACAAGATTATGAATAGAAAGTCAATCAACCAAAAAAGGAGAGCAAAAATCTTAAAGAAAAAAAATAATTTTTTGAAAATTGGAATTGGGCAAGGGGAAGTCAGTGAAATAATAAGAGACCCCCCTCCAAAAAAAAAAAAACCAAAATATGAAAAATTTTAGAAAAAAATAGAAGAAAGTGTAAAACATTTTATAAGTAAAACAACAGATCTGGAGAACAAAAAGAAAAAACATAAAAAGTAATTGGACTGCCTGAAAGCTGTGACCAAAAAAAGAACCTTGACACAATAATGCAAGAAATAATCAAAGCAAATTGTCCTTTAGAAATTTAACATAAAGAAGAAAGTAGAAAAAGAAAATATCCACTAATCACCACCTGAAAGAGATGATACAAGGAAAAAACATAGGAACATTAATGCTAAATTTCAAACCCCACAGATGAAAGAGAAAATTTTACAAGAAACCAAAAAACAAGCAGAAAATCAATTCAAATATTCTAGAGCTACAATCAAGAATGGAGAAGATTTTTCAGCAGCTACAATAAAAGGCCACAGGTACTAAAATACTACATAATGACAATTAAAAGAATTAGTCCTGTGGCCAAAAAAATACATATTCAGCAAAAGTAACTATATTTGAAGGGGGAAAATGGAAATTTAATGAATTCACAGATTTTTGGAATTTTGTTTCAACCAACTCAAAGTTGAACTCAATAGAAAATTTAACATACAAGAGCCAACATCAAAAACTAATTTCAAGGGACACAACAAGGACAAACTGTTTATGTTTTATACATGGAAATATAAATCATATGTTTAAGATTGATGTCAGTCATTGAGACACAATTGAGTATGATCTGATTCTAAAAGCAATATTGCCTAGGAAAAAAGTAAAAATAGCAATTATGCTATACAAATGAAGTACAGAGTCATTAGCTGGGAGAGGAATGGTAGTTCAGATAGCCTACTCACATTTGGAATGGATTAAATAGGGAACAAATAGAGAGATGGAATAGGATAAGGTAGCATATGGAAGGATGTGTAACTCAATAGAAATGGATAAGTTCTGTAGATTAATGGGAAAAGGATAAAAAGGGAGGGGAGGGAAAGGGTAACATAGCATAAGGTGGGGTACAGAAGACTGGTTAGGTTAATGGAAGTGGATAAGGTATTAAGATTAATGGTAATGGGGAAAAGAGGGAGGGACAGGGTGGGACCAGAAGATAAGAGAAGGATCCATGGGTGGTAGAAGGTTAAGTAATAGCAAGACAAATTAAGGAGTAGAACTAAACTAGAAGAATTATCAGGGATAGAAAAATAAGAGATATACACAAAGCCAAAAAGAAGAGGATTAAAATTTATTAGAAAAAAGGGTTACTAGTAATCATTAATCCCAGACAAAGTCAAGGTCTCAATCAAGAGAGAAATCTCCATTATGTCAGCCATATTAATATGATTCTAGATACATAACTACATATGAGCAAATGAGTATGTATGAATAGGCATATATGTGTATATATGAATGTAGATATATGCATATATGTATATGTGTGGATGTAGGTGTGAATATGTATATATGCATGTATATATGCACATACGTATATATATAATTTATACTTGTTTGTGTTTGTGCAAATACATATGTGTTTAACTGTAGTCTACTTGGGGCATGTAGGGGAGAAGCTAAAGCGGGAAAAATTAAAGTTAAAAGTGCTCAACAGAGAACACAAGAATAACCTATAAGGATGCAAAGAAAAGGTGGACAGTCATCAATATAATGCCTTATATTATTACATATGCTTTCTTGAAATGGAAATTTATTGTTAGATAGCTTGAATCCTCCTTTATGTTTTGCTGGGCACATGACAATATTTTGTTTTTTATTTTTCCTTTTTCTGTCTTTCTTTTTCTAAATTTTTTTTTTTTTTTACTAATTTTCAATTTAGTTTGAATAAATAGATTTTTTTTAAAAAAAAGAAGAAAAAGCGAAAACTTATGATGGTAGGGTCCAGTCTTTCAGGTTTCACAGTCATGAAATAATGGGTCAATCATACTGGTTTTGTCTAGCAGTTTTAATTCTATCATAAAACTTGACAGTGATTAGATTGAACAAAGATAAACTCAGTCTAGTATAGAAAGTTTTTCTTCAGGATCTTGCCCACAGATTCAACATGACTTGTCCCATGTAATGAAAGAATTGAGAAGTATAGCTAGAATTTAAATCCAATACCAAATTCAGGATTGTTACAACAATAGTAATCCCAGCATAATTTCTATTTTTTTCTAAGGTTCTTTGAGAAATAGCATTGGTTAATGGATAGACACAGTCTCAGATCCAGGAATGTGGGGTTTATTACTTACTGGCTATAAGAATCTGAATAAATAATTTATCCTCTAAGGGTTATAGGAAACAAAGATTCTAAGTTTTAGGGAACATGTGAACTTTTATTGATGGAAGAAATATCCAAATCTGGGATTCCCTTATGCTGGTAAAATCACAAATTCAATCCTTATTTCTATAGCATTAGAGCTTTGAATATTAGATTCATATACCATCCATTATGCAGCTATTATTCTAATACTTTCCTAAAATAAGTGATAAAAATTGACAAATGTTGAAGAATCCTGAAAAAAATCCATGAAATTTCTGTTTATACTATTAATAACTAAAACCACTAGTTAGGAAAATTTTAGTGATATAAGGTATATAATATTCAGGTCTCCAGGATTTTGAGCAAGCACTTAAGAATTAAACTCTCTTTTGTGACTAATTCAGGTTAACCTAGGCATTCTGAAATGTAAGATCCAAACTTCTTGAAAAAGGAAAATGTGGTTGAGACATTTTTTTTAAAAGGATCAGAAATATTTGTATATACTCCTAGTGTTTCCCATATGACTCATTCTAAACCAGGGTATGCAAATTCACCAGGTGTTTTAGGTCATCCAGAGTAAGTGCATAATTTCTCACCTCTGAGACTGGGTGTGAAAAATAAAGATTTCATGGAATAGGAAAAAATTCCATTAAAATGCAGTTTTCCATTACTTTCTTGTAAATGAACAAAGACAAGCCTGACATTTAATCCATGAAACCACAACAATCCTTGAGAGTTACATTCATTTTTTCCATGGAGACCATACAAAATTGTATACAAATATCCCTGTACTATGCACGCTGTTTCTAATAAATTCCACCTTGGGAGTTGGTAAGGGGTAAGGCATATTTCAAAGAGAAGATAGGATAGGAGTTTAGTTATCAGTTATAAGAAATTAAAACTTTATTGGGTGTCTTTTTCATTTGGGCTTATGTGGTTAATTATATTACTCAAATCTTAGAAAGAACCATCTGGAGCTGGCTGTGGAAATTCCAGAAAGCCACAAAATCTGACTCAGAATTACCTTAATCTTGACCTAACCAGAAAAGGGACTTTAAACTACAGAATGGATTTCTCATCACCCACTCCCATCTCTGGTTTTAGAAGTCCATTAATTATATATATAGTAGAGTTATATAGTGATTAGCCTTTTTACTTTCTCTCACAATTATTCAGGATGTTTTCTCACACATGACTTTGGTTTGGATACTCTTTCCAGTCAAAAGGAAGACTGTTTTGACCCTTTCCAATTCAGTTTAAAGAGATGAGCATTGTGTGGGACAGTGATAACACCTACCCAAATTGAAATCAGAGACTCTCAAAAGCAAAAGATCAGTCAAAGAAATCAACCTCACCAGATACCCAATGTATTGCTCTTTTCAATTTATCATTCTGTTTCATATTGGGATTAAAAAAAAAAAAACAAGCCACTAAGCAAACCCATTACAAAGGCTCCTTTTATCAATTACAAAAATAAACAGATTTTCAGTAGAGAAGGCTGTTTTTTTTTAAGTGCCTCTCACTTTCAAATTTTATAAGCCTATTATGCTTATCCTACATCAATTCCCTTGGGAAAAGAAGGAGCTGCTTGGATTGAGTTCATGACTATTATCAGAACCAATGTATTGGCTGTTACCCTAGGCCAATGGTTCTTAAACCAGATTTGAGAAGATATGTGAACATGGGTGGGAAAAAAATAAACCTTTATTTCACTAATTTCTACTGAAAAGTAGCATTTCCTTCAATTATTTGAATATGTTATTCTGAGAAAGGATCCATAGACTTCATTAGATTAATAAAGGAATCCCTTATACACACCAAAAAATGTCAAGAATCCATGCCTCAATTAGACTGTAGGATTAGATGAAGAATAGCATAAGAAGAAGAAAAAAAAGAAAAGGAGATCAAGAGAGAGGGGTAGAAAGGAAGAGGGTAGATTATTCACATTTGCATTAGCATTTTCTCTCATTTCACCCTAATAACATCCTCTTGAAGAATGCTCTAGGGGTTTTGTTATCCTAGTTTTACATGAGAGGAACCTGAGAATAAGGAAATTTAAATTTTTTGCCCTCAATTACACAAATATTCTGCATCAGAGGCAGGATCTAATCAAACATTCAATCAAAATTATTTTTACAATCATTAAGTGTCTATTATACACCAGGCTGGTTGATGGTTATCCTTCATTTTTGAAATGGACTAACATGACATCATTACATTAGAGTTAAGTTACAGTGTGTCTGACTGTGGCTGATCAGACCAATATTAATTTGGAATGTTCTACCAGGTCACATACAAATAGTCTATATGAATATTTGGGATAACTTCTTTAATTTTGCTCATTTTGCATTTCCTTCAGACTAATTCAATTCTGCTTAGCTCATAGAGCATAGCACTTTCTCTGTCAAGAGCATGTCATGAATGGCAGTCCTGTGCCACCCACTCCCATACAATAAATCGATTCTAAAATTCTTAAGGGATACCTTGAGAGTGTCCTTGTACTACTTTTTCTAACCACATTGGAAGCACTTGTCCTATGTGAGTTCTTCATTTTTTTTTTTTTTTTTGGCAAGCATACATTTGACATTCAAACAATGTGGCCAGCCTAAGAGAGTTGTGCTTTCTGCAGTAGAGTTAGGATGCTTGGCAGTTTAGTTCAAGAAAGGATTTCAGTATCTGGTATCTATCCTACCAAGTGATCTTCAAAATCTTTCCAAGATAATTCAAATGGAAGTGAGTTAGCTTTAGATATGAGGAACAGAAAAAAAAATAAAAAATAGATTCTTCTCTAAAGGAGTTTAATATCAAGGGAGACATCATCTACATATATATGTATTTATAGAATAAATATATTTGGGGAAATATAGTTAAGTAGAAAAGAAGGATAATGAGGAAAAGAGGAAGGAATTGGGATTTAAACTTATATCGCTCTTGATTCTACATCCCATTGTCCTTTCTACTACATCAATCTATTTCTAATATTTATCAAAGAATGTGGTCAGAAAAATAAAACGATGGATTGATTATGAGAGACTAGGAAAGAGAAAGACATATAGAGACAGAGTCACATACAGAGACAGAGAGAGAAAGAAACACATACACACACACATATACACAGAGAGACAGAGAAAGAGAGTTGATGAATAGTCTACATGCTACATTGGCATATATGAAATGTCAGTAGAGAAAGGTTTCCAGATTAGTGGACCCTCATGAGAAGTTTTATTAACAAGGATCAGATAAAATGAAAGAGGATCAATATAAGTTATAGTCTCATGCAGTAAATTGCTATCAAATGAAATTCACTTCTAGTAAAGTTCCATAGAGTATACTGTAAAATAATTTAGGTCCTAGTCATTAACTCTCTTCTCCAGGGAATTAGATAACTCACCCTAAGAAAGATAGTAGCACACAAGTCTAAATTGTTTCCTTCTCTCCCCACCCCATAAAGTTGTAACTTAGTCATTAACATATCAAATACAGCAGCCGGCTAGCAGGACAGCTACCTGTCCATACACCTCTCACTGCTCTGCAGAGGAAGCTGATAACCTCCTGGCCCTGAAGGCAGACCCTACAGGCTTTAACAAAATGAGTAAGAAAATCAAAAGGACAACTGATAGTTTCTACTCAGAAAGAGAACAGCTTTTCAACCCTGAAGAGACTAATAGCAGGCAGTCTCCAGATAATTGTTGGTCCCCAATACAAAAGGCTCTCCTAGAAGAGACTATTAAAAACTTTAAAAGAGAACTAGAAGAAAAATGGGGAAAGGAAAGAGAAGCTATGCAAGAGAGTACAGAAAAGACATATAACTCACTAAAAGAAAAATTTGGCAAAATGGAAAAAGAAAGCAACTCCCTAAAATATGAATTGGAAAAGGTAAAAAACTCCCAAGAAGTGCAGGGAAACAGAATTTGTGAATTGGAGAAAGAAAATAACTTACTAAAAAAAAAATTAGTTAAATGGAAAAAAATTCCATAGAGCAAAATGACTCATTTAAAAACTCAACCGGACATATACAAAAAGAAGTAAAAATATCTAATGAAGAAAATAACACGCTAAAAATCAGAACTGAACAAACAGAAATGACTGACTCATTGAGACAGGAAGAATCAGTGAAGCAAAACCAAAAAAATGAAAGATTGGAAAAAAAATGTCAAATATTTACTTGAAAAAACAACGGACCTGGAAAATAGATCAAGGAGAGAAAACCTAAAGATCATCGGACTACCCAAAAATTATGATGAAAAAAAGAGCCTAGATACTATTTTACAGGAAATTATTAAAGAGAACTGCCCAGAAGTAAGAACCGAAGGTAAAATAGGGTGGAAAGAATCCATCAACAACCTTCTGAAAAAGACCCTAAAATAAAGACTCCGAGGAATATGTGGCCAAACTCAGAATTTTAGACTAAAGAAAAAATTCTACAAGCAGCCAGGAAAAAAACAGTTCAAATACCAAGGTGCCACAATAAGGGTCACACAAGATCTGGCTGCCTCAACATTAAATTGATCAAAGGGCCTGGAATTTGATATTCTGAAAGGCGAAAGAACTTGGAATGCAGCCAAGAATAAACTACCCAGCCAAGCTGAGCATTTTTTTCCATGGAAGAAGATGGACATTTAATGAAACAGTACAATTCCATCTGTTTCTAAAGAAAAAACCAGACTTAAACAAAAAATTTGATCTTCTACAACAGGACTCAAGACAAGTAGAACTGTTGAGAACTGTATTTCTGTTGTGGATATACATAAAAATCACCTGATTTTACTGATATAGCATACAAAAGGGAAATAGAAATGGAAAGGGGATAGTGTCAGAAAAAGGGGAAAGGGAAGATAAAAAGAGGGAAACTTCATGTGTCGATGAGGCAAAGGAAACCTATCATATCTGAGGGAACTTAGAGAGGGGGAGGAACATTGTGCGAATCTTACTCTCATCAGAGTTGGCTCAAAGAGAAAATAATCGACACATTTGTTTTACAGAGAATCTTCTCTCACCTCATTAAAAAGTGGGAGAGGAAAAGGGAAAAGGAAAAAAAGTAATAAGGGAAGGGTACAAGAAAGGGGAAGGGATTCAAAGGGAGGAGGAAGGGATACTAAAGAAGGAGAGCTGGGTGACGCAAGTGGGACCAATAAGTTTAATACTAAAGAAGTGCAGAAGGAGGGCAAGAAAAAGAAAAGCATAATCTGGGGATATTAGGATGGCAGGAAATACAGAATTAGTAATTTTAACCATAAATGTGAATGGGATGAACTCCCCATAAAGAGGAGGCAGATAGCAGACTGGATCAAAAGTCAGAACCCTATAATATGTTGTTTACAGGAAACACATTTAAAACAGGGAGATACATACAGAGTAAAGGTAAAAGGCTGGAGCAGAATCTATTATGCTTCAGGCAAAGTCAAAAAAGCAGGGGTAGCCATCCTTATCTCAGATCAAGTAAAAGCAAAATTGATCTAATTAAAAGAGATAAGGAAGGAAACTATATCTTGCTAAAAGGTACTATAGACAATGAAGCAATATCAGTATTAAACATATATGCACCAAGTAGTATAGCATCTAATTTCCTAAAGGAGAAGTTAAGAGAGTTACGAGAAGAAATAGACAGCAAAACTATAATAGCGGGAGACCTCAATCTTGCACTCTCAGATCTAGATAAATCAAATCACAAAACAAATAAGAAAGAAATTAAAGAGGTAAATAGAATATTAGAAAAATTAGGTATGATAGATCTCTGGAGAAAACTGAATGGTGATAGAAAGGAGTATATTTTCTTCTCAGCAGCTCATGGAACCTACACAAAAATTGACCATATATTAGGACATAAAGACCTCAAAATTAAATGCAGGGAGGCAGAAATAGTAAATGCTTTCTTTTCTGATCACAATGCAATAAAAACTACAT
Organism: Sarcophilus harrisii; assembly: GCF_902635505.1. NCBI lineage: Eukaryota > Metazoa > Chordata > Mammalia > Dasyuromorphia > Dasyuridae > Sarcophilus > Sarcophilus harrisii. The sequence goes on from NC_045426.1 coordinate 76,252,510, forward strand.
TCAACAAAAAGTTAGGTGTAACTAAATCAAAAAGTAATTGGAAACTAAATAATCTCATTTTAAAAAATGATTGGGCGAAACAGCAATTATAGACACAATTAATAACTTCACTCAAGATAATGACAATGGTGAGACATCATGCCAAAATTTGTGGGATGCAGCCAAAGCGGTAATAAGGGGAAACTTTATATCCTTAGAGGCTTACTTGAACAAAATAGAGAAAGAGAAGGTCAATGAATTGGGCTTGCAACTTAAAAAGCTAGAAAAGACCAAATTAAAACCCCCAATCAATTACTAAACTTGAAATTCTAAATTAAAAGGAGAAATTAATAATATTGAAAGTAAAAAAAACTATTGAACTAATAAATAAACTAAGACTTGGTTTTATGAAAAAACCAATAAAATTGATAAACCTTTGATAAATCTGATTAGAAAAAGGAGAGAGGAAAATCAAATTAGTAGCCTTAAAAATGAAAAGGGAGAACTTTCCACCAATGAAGAGGAAATTAGAGAAATAATAAGGGGTTACTTTGCCCAACTTTAAGCCACTAAATTTGATAACCTAAACGAAATGGATAACAAAAACCATATGATCTTCTCAATAGATGTAGAAAAAGCATTTGATAAAATCCAACATCCATTCCTATTAAAAACACTTGAGAGTATAGGAATAAATAGACTTTTCCTTAAAATAATCAGTAGCATCTATTTAAAACTAGCAGTAAGCATCATATGTAATGGGGACAAACTGTAACCATTCCCAATAAGATCAGGAGTGAAACAAGGTTGCCCACTATCACTGTTACTATTTAATATTGTATTAGAAATGCTAGCTTTGGCAATAAGAGCTGAGAAAGATATTAAAGGAATAAGAATAGGCAATGAGGAAACCAAATCATCACTCTTTGCTGATGATATGATGGTATAGTTAGAAAACCCCAAAGATTCTACTAAAAAAGTTATTAGAAATAATCCACAATTTTAGCAAAGTTGCTGGTTATAAAATAAACCCACATAAATCATCAGCATTCTTATATATTACTAACAAAATCCAACAGTCAGAGTTAAAGAATCCATTTAAAGTAACTACTGATAGTATAAAATATTTAGGAATCTATCTGCCAAAGGAAAATCAGAAACTTTTATGAGCAAAACACAAAAACACTTTCCACACAAATTAATTCCTACCTAACTCAACTGAAAAATATTAAATGCCTTTGGATTGGGTGAGCAATATAATAAAGATGACAATACACCTAACTAATCTATTTATTTAGCACTATACCAATCAGACTTCCCAAAACTATTTTGATGACCTAGAAAAATAACAACAAAGTTCATATGGAAAAACAAAAGGTCAAGAATTTCAAGGGAATTAATGAAAAAAAATCAAATGAAGGTGACCTAGCTGTACCAGATCTAAAATTATATTATAAGGCAGCGGTTACTAAAACCATCTGGTATTGCCTAAGAAATAGACTAGTTGATCAATGGAATAGGTTAGGTTCAAAGGACAAAACAGCCAATAACTTTTATTATCTAGTGTTTGACAAACCCAAAGACCAGTTTTGGGATAAGAATGCATTATTTGACAAAATTGTTGGGAAAATTGGAAATTGTATATAGAAACTAGGCATTGACCCACACTTAACACCATACACCAAGATAAGGTCAAAATGGGTTCATAATCTAGGCATAAAGAATGAGATCATAAATAAATTGGAAGAGCATAGGATAGTTTACCTCTCAGACTTATGGAAGAGGAAGGAATTTATGACCAAAAAAAAAACTAGAGATCACTATTGACTACAAAATTGAAAATTTTGATTATATCAAATTGAAAAGTTTTTGTACAAACAAAACTAATGCAGGCAAGATTAGAAGGGAAACAATAAACTGGGAAAACATTTTTACAGTCAAAGGTTCTGATAAAGGACTCATTTCCAAAATATATAGAGAACTGACTGTAATTTATAAGAAATCAAGCCATTCTCCAATTGATAAATGGTCAAAGGATATGAACAGACAATTTTCGATGATGAAAGTAAACTATTACTATTCATATGAAAGAGTGTTCCAAATCACTATTGATCAGAGAATGCAAATTAAGACAACTCTGAGATACTACTCACAGACCTGTCAGATTGGCCAGAATGACAGGAAAGATATATGGAATGTTGGAGGGATGTGGAAATAGGATACTGATACATTGTTGGTGGAATTCAGAACACATCCAGCCATTCTGGAGAGTAATTTGAACTATGCTCAAAAAGTTATCAAATTGTGCTATTTCTTTGATCCAGCAGTGTTTCTACTGGGTTTATTCCTAAAGAGATACTTAAAAGGGAAAGGGACCTGTATGTGCCAAAATGTTTGTGGCAGCTTGTTTGTAGTGGAGAAGCTGAAAATGAATGGATACCCACAATTGAGAATGTTGATAAATTGTGAATATGAATTTATGGAATATTATTGTTCTGTTAAAAATGACCAGCAGGACGAATACAGAGAGGCTTGGAGAGACTTACATGAACTGATGCTGAGTGAAATGAGCAGAACCAGGAGATCATTATATACCTCAACAACGATACTGTATGAGGATGTATTCTGATGGAAGTGGATTTTTTCAACAAAGAGAAGATCTAACTTAGTTTCAGTTGATCAAGGATGGACAGAAGCAGCTATATCCAAAGAAAAAACACTAGGAAATGAATGTAAACTGCTTGCATTTTTGTTCTTCTTCCCAGTTTATTTATACCTTCTAAATCCAATTCTCCCTGAGCAACAAGAAAACTGTTCGGTTCTGCACACATATATTGTATCCAAGATGTACTTTAACCTATTTAACATGTATAGGACTGCTTGCCATCTGTGGGAGAGGGTGGAGGGAGGGACAGGAAAAATTGGAACAGAAGTGAGTGCAAGGGATAATGTTGTAAAAAATTATCCTGGCATGGGTTCTGTCAATAAAAAGTTATTTAAAAAAATAAAGTTGTAACTTAGTCATTAACATATCAAATAGAAGATTTCCCTTCACAAAATCCTACCTCTTGAATATAGGAACTTCCCATTACCTATGAAGGAAGTTGTCTAGAGCCATGGCTTAAACAAGCCTGTTTTTTTCTGGAGCCTATAAGAAAAAAAAAAGCCCTATCGTCTACTGACTGGCACTAAATTAGTCATTATGACTAATATAAAGTCAAAATTATATAGTTTTTATTTTCAAAAAATTTATATTTTATTATGAGATAGATGATAGAAAGATAGATAAGACAATACAAAGTATACACAAAGTAAGCATTTGGGTTTGCGAATGGGAGTATTTGGGTGTAGGAAATGGGAGAACATTAACCTCTGGGTTTACCAATCAAGGCCTTTTGTAATAAGTGCCACTTGAGATGAGCCTTGATGGGAATAGATGGGACGAAAGAGACAGGGATGAGGAAGCAAAATCCTGAATATAGTGTAAAGCTTGTACAAAAGCCTGGAAGAATAAGATTGAAATTTTTTAGTACAACAAACAGTAAATTAAGTGAAATTCCTTCCCTTTTTTACTCACCATAAATTGATTGATGTAATGTGAAAAAAAATTGGAGATGACAGCAGTAGTAGATTATGTGAGGGTTTATCAAAGAAGAATTATATAAAAGAATTCTTTTAACCTACCAGTTGAAAATGAACAATTAAGATAAGCTTTTGGAGTATGGGAGTGACATAGTCAGAATGTTGTTTTAGGACTTTTAATATGACAGCTTTGTAAAAGATGGATTAAAGATGAGAGTTTTGAAGAAAGAGAAACAGTTAGGAATCATTTGCATTTCAGGGCCTGAACTAAGTTCTTGTTGGAGAGAAGGGAGCAGGTGAAATACAGTTAAGGTTATATTATAAGACTTAGGAATTGATAGGATATGAAAGGGGGAGAAAGAGAGAAATAAAAAATGATTTTTAAATCTTGAAACTGAACATACAAAAGAATGGTGATATTTTTGACAGAAATGATTGTTTTAGGGGAAAACATGTTTTGGCTTCAGGCATGTTTAATTTGAAATGCCTATAGATCATCCAGGTGGAAATTTCCCAACAGGCTATTGTAGATGTGATAGTATAGTGCAGGAGAGAAAAGAGGACTGGACATAAAAGATTTGAAAGTCATATGTACAGAGACTATGATTAAAACTCTGAAATCTAATGGAAAAAGTTTAGTAAGAGAAAAGGAAAAAGGCTAAGAAAAAGCATCTATATGGAGGATGGTACATGGATATTGATTAACAAATGAGACTAATAAGCAGATATTATAAAGAAAGGAAAAAGAAGTGATAGATCAGTGATGGGGAGTAACAGGGTGGCGAAAAGTCCTAGGAGTAGATATGGTAAATAGTGTTAAAAATTGTAAAAAGTTTAAGATGAATGAAAACTTAGAAAAGGACATTAAGCTTAATAATTCAGGGATCATTGATCACTTAGGAGAGAGAGACTTCAGTAGAATGACAGGATAAGTAACCAAGCCACTTAACCTCTCTGGGCTTCCATATTCTTATTTGTAAAATGATATTTTAAATGAGATGATTTCTAAGGTCTCTTTCACCTCCAAATCTATGGCCTCAGGATCCATGAAAAACTCAAGTTACATGATAGCCATGGCAATAGTATGTAAGCATAAAGGTAAAATGAATAGAATACCATTGGAAAAAGTACTGGATGCACACTCTGTAAACATGGGTAAGTCATTTAATCTGCCTGCACTTCAATTCTTCAAAAGTAGTAATTTCATTACATATATCAAGGAATTTTGTGAGAAAAAAACTTTGTTAACTATACAGCTTAATAGAAATGTGTATTGTGTCTCCATGGAACCCAATACTTAAGAATATAATTAACATAAACATCAGCATCTGACTACAAGTTCCTGTTAGATGCATTATCAAATAGTAAAGATGGCCCCACTATTACTCCCACAGTCAAGGATATTTATTACCAATGCAAATTTAGAACAAATAGCCAGAATTTAGAAGTTGAGGCTATGTTAGGAAAGCTTGGGAGATAATATAGCTCATATTAATGTAGAATTTTAAGGTATTCTTATCATTTTACCCAACTCATCTCATTTGATCTTCATTACAATCTTGTGATGTTGATGCTATTTAAAGATGAAGAAACAGAGATAGAGAGATTAAGTGAATTTTGACATAAGGTCACATAAGATTAGCACTATTAATTTTTTACTTCAATACTTCAGTACTTCATTATTTCAGTACTTCAAGACCATTGTAACACAACATATTTCTGTCATTTGATCAGTCACCAAAACTGAGAGATAAATCCATGGATGGAAAGATGACTCAGAAAACCAGAAGAGAGTGAGCAAAAATCTGAAAATGAGAGGAATTTTTAAGTCAGTGTTAACAAAAGCAACTTACATCAACAAAGTCTTTAGGACATGAATGTACTTTGCTGTCTTTAGGAATTATCATGGTTCTCCCCCTTACTGGTCCTTATACAGAGTTAATAATATTCTATATTAGACAAAGACCACTTTATAATGAGAAAAATTTTGTTACTTCATTTATTAAACCATTTAAAATGGAATCCAAAACATAATCACTTCATTCCAATTATTCTAATAGTGAGAAAGCAATGCTTTTACTCCCCAATAGGTGTTCTTAGACCACACCCTATTTAATATTATTTTAAAGTTTCATATTATTCAAATGGCTTAGTATTTCATTGAATGTAATTTTGAGATTCTATGATTCCATGAAAAAAAAGACTTTTTTTGTTTAATTTCAAAGACAGCACAGTACCTTTGACAAGTCCTAAAAGATTATCTAAATAAATCTTTCATTAAAGAAAATAAGAACCATAGAGAAGACTGAGAATCATTTAGTTATTGAATAAAATCATATTGAATATCTTATTTTATTTATTCATAGCTTATCTTTCTTTTAGTTATAGTATATTCATAATCTCATTCTTTTAAAATTCTCTCCACACTTAATAACCGGAATCTGTTTTAATATATAATTTCATTTAATGCTTCTGATATGACCAAATATTAAGTAGATGAATATTTTTATACCTTCACATCATAAAATTGTATGAATCTTCACATTTTAAGGGGAAAGTTTTTTTTTTCCTTTCTTCCATTCTTTTTTCTTTTTTTTAGTAAGTTCTTATTGTGGTCCAAAGTAAAATAATTTTTGAGCTTGAATTTACATACATCTTTTTATATCCAAGTAAAGTACATGAGGTTGTGATTTTGGAATACTTTTTTGAAGTAGATATTCTGTACACACTTAAAAAAAAATCTCAATGGTCATTGACTACAGAAAAACCTGAGAAGATTTATATGAACTGATACAGAGTAAAATAAGTAGTGAGCAGGATTAGGGGAACATTGTACACAGAAACATCAATATTGTAATAATAATCAACTATGAGGAATTAGCTACTCTAATCAATATACTGATACACGAAAAATCTAAAGGACTCATGATGAGAAATACTATCCACCACCAGAGAGAAAACTGATGAGAGTGCAGATTGAGCATATTTTTAATCTACTTTATTTTTCTTGCTTTTCTTTTCTTTCTTTCTTTCTTTTTTTTTTTTTTTTTTTTGGTAAAATAGCTAATATGGAAATGTTTTACATGACTTCACATGTATAATGGGTATCATATTTCTTGTTTTCTCAATGAAGTTGATGTTATGAGGAGGAAGAGAATTTGGAATTGAAAATTTAAAAACATGAATATTAAAAAAATCCTTTCAAATTAGGAGTTAAATTATTACTACTACACAATTTACATCTGTTTGAAATTTGCCTTTGATTATTCTTTCAATTGTATTTAAATGGAATGAATTTCATAGTCAAATTGCAAACACATAACCTAAACATGCTGTACTACTGATTTTTCCTTTATTGTGACATCCTTTCCCAATTATTATATTCTCAGAGACCTACCATAAGGAAGGATTATCTATCAAGGAATTATCCAGAAAGATTTTTTGAGTCTGACTTAATTAAAAATAATTGCCATGTTCCTTCTGAAATTTCCCAAAGTGTCACCATCAAAAATGAAATGCTAGGCTAGACAAACCAATGGCAAAGTGTGCCATTTTTCTATTTATTTTTAGTAATATCTCAGCATTTTCTAGGAAACATCCTTTTCTATCATTTACTCATATACTGTAAGGAGTAAGGGCAAGGTTGCATCCTCTTTTGAGTCAAAAGATGCTACAAACTTTATTCTTGGCTGTGAATTCATTCAACTGCAGAGACAAAAATGAAAGAATGAGTAGAGGAGACGTGACTAATCATTAGGTATGAAATTGAACAGAATAGTGTAGTGTTCTCCTTTTCTTCTAAAATATGATTGTTCTCCAGGAAGCAGGTTTCTTGGGGAGGTTTTCTGGAGGCAGCTTTAGTTTCGGTTCAGAGTAATAATCACCTCAAATGCAGCCAGGGATTTAAGTACAGTCTTTTATTGTCTCTTCCAAAATAGCCCAGTTAGCTTTCTTTGGTTCTGAGAGCTCTCGTTGCTAGTCTTTTGCCTCTACCAGCTTCTGTCTCTAGCTCAACTCCCTCTCCTGGCAATCTTCTGAACTGACTGACTTCTGGCTTTCAATCTTTTTCAACTGACCTCTCCTGATTGAGCTCAGCTCTTTTTATGCTCTTTTAGAGATGTAAACTCAAAGGTTGACTCCTCCTAGAGTGGGATTATGGGAGGTGTGAATTCACAAAGTTAACTTTGTAACTTTGTGAATCTCCAGTACTTGTGAACTCCAATGAGTGAGCTCTAATGTGTAAACTCTCTTAAAGGTGTGAGCTCTAATGTGTGACCTCTAATGTGTGAATTCTCCCAAAGGTGTAAACTCAAAACATTGTTTCTATCAATTCCAGTGAGTTATCACCTTGTATCAAATTCTGGCTCATATGTCTCTCAGGGATCTTTCTCTTTCCCTTTCTCTCTCCATTTCCTTTTATCTTTTTCTAAAGGTAAATTTTATTTTATAAATGTTATTAAAAAAAATTTGCATCACCTAAATTTCCCACTCTAACCCTTTTTTCCCACTATACTAAAAGCTCATCGCTTATTTATATAGTAAGAATAGAGAGACAAGTTTTTAAGAAGTTCCATAAAGCTAATCAAATTTTGTCAATTTCTATCTATCTATATCTATGTCTTTGACATTATGTGAAAAAATTTTCCTATGTTTGCCAAGAGGCAGAGGGACGAACATCCTCATAACTCTCTGTTGGGGACAAGCTTGGTCCTTATAATTTCAGGAAATTAATTCAATTATTTTGTTGTTATTACCATTTTTCCCATTTGTATTGTTGTAGCCATTTTTTATATTTTCCTGCTAGTGCTTGCTTCATTTTTCATCAGTTTATAAATATCTTCCTATGCTTTTCTGCTTTCATTGTTTTATATATCATGGTGATATTTATGACATTTGTACATAGCCATTCCAGAATTGAAGAGAATCTATTTTATTTCAAGTTCTTTGCTACCACAACATGTGTTACTATAAATATTTTGTTGTGTATAAAAAATATTTTGTTGACCTCCTTTCAGTTTATGTTTATCAGGTAAATCTCTGGGTTAAAAAATGAACATAGTAGTCCCTACATAATTTGCATAATTCCACCTTCCAGCTTTTCAGAATGTCCAGACCAATTTATAAATAGATTGATAATAATACATCACACTGCCTGTCTTTTCATATCACCTATGACACTGATTATCCCCATCTTCTATAATTTCAGAATTATTTGGATTGGTTTTCCTTATATTTTTTGTCATTCTCCCACATGATAATTAATAGTTTACATTACTTTGTTTTCAGAGTAATTTTGAGAACAAAAAGTATCACTCTTTGCAGATAATATGATGGTAAACTTAGAGAACCTAGAAAATCAACTTTTAAAATATTCAAAATAATTAAGAACTTTAGCAAAGTTGCAGGATATAAGATAATCATTTTTATATATTACCAACAAAAAACTGGATGAAAGAGATAGCAAGAGAAATTTCATTTAAAATATTTGTAGACGTTAAAAATCTTGAGAGTCTATTTTCCAAGGCAAATCAAGAAACTACAAGCACACAACTGCAAAACACTTTTCACACAAATACAGACCATTCTAAACAATTAGAAAAATGTTAATTGTTCATAAACTGGCTGGGCCAACATAAGAAAAATGGCAATCTTACCTAAATTAATTAACTTATTTAATTCCATGTTGATCACATGACAAAATAATTATTTTACAGAGCTAAAAAAGAGATTGATAAGATTCATCTAAAATAGCAAATTGTAAAGCTCATCAAGCAAACTCATAAAAATGAATAAAGTGTGCCTACTAGTACTATATCTTAAAGTATACTACAAAGTGATAATCATCAAAACAATTTAGTACTGGATAAGAAACAGAATGATTTATCAACAGAATAGATTAGGTACACAATATTACTAGAATAAATTATCACAGTAACTTAATATTTGATAAACCTAAAGATCCAAGTTCTTTGAATAAGAACTCATCATTTAACAAAAACTGCTTGGAAAACTAGAGTACAGTTGGATAGAACTAGATACAGATCAACACATTACACCAAGAATCAAGATGAGCTCAAAACAATGAGCTAATGGTTTAGACATAAAGCATAAAATTACCTGTCAGATCTGTGGGTAAGAGAAGAATTTAAGACCAAACAAGAAATGGAAGAAAATTATAGGAGGTAGATTGAATAAATTTGATTAAATTGAATTAAAAATATTTTTGTACAAATGCAACAGTGCAACCCAAACTAGAAAAAAAATCTAAAAACTGAGTAATAAATTATAGCAAGTTTCTCTTCTAAAGATCATATTTATCATATATAGAAGAGGTTTAGCCAACTTTATAAAGATGAGTGATTCCTGAAATGATAAATGATCAAATTATATGGAAAGGCAGTTTTCAAAAGGAAAAAAAAAAAAAAAACAAAAAAAAAAAACAAGTGTTCTGCATCACTAATAATTAGAGAAATGCAAATTAAAGCAACTCTGAGATATCACATCTAATGTACTGACATTGCTGCTTGATTAATCACTTTGATGAAGACATAAAGTACACATGCCATCTACAGATGATCTACAATTGAGGGCTCTAGTCAATGAAATATGTGCTATATTCAGGATTTGGGAAAAATCTTGAGAAACTTGAAAACTGGTTCCAAATCTCTAATGTATAACTTTAAAAGGACAAATGCAAAGCTTTCTATTTGGATTTAAAGTATCTGTTGTAACTGGGAAAGAGATGGTTTGGCAGTAGTTCACATGTGAATGATTTGGGGATTTTGGTTGACCACAAACTTAATATGAACCAATAGAGCTATGAAATTACTAGAAAGACTTGTACCATATTGAACTATGTATGTAAAGTACTTAGCAAACATTCAAATACTATATAATGCCTATTATAATTATGATTCTTATTATCACTGATCAAAGAAAGCAGTAGTCACAATATGCTCTGTGATGCTCCAACAATAGCAGGAATATTTTGTTTAATTCTTTATACCACATTAAACAACAACAACAACAAAAGATTTTGGAATTTTCCAAGCTTAAAATCCTGATGGAGATTTCATGTCTTATAAAGCAATTATAATGTAACTAAGATGAAAAGCAAAGACCAAGGGACTTTGATTCTCAAATATCTAAAGGATTGTCAGGAAAAAAAAAAACTAAATAAACTTATTGTATTTTCCTTCAGGAAACAAAACTGGGATTTAGAAAATTTCATTTTAAGCTATTAAAGAACTTTCAAACACTAGAGGTCTCCAACAACAGAATATCCTGTTTTACTAGTGACTTCCTTATATCAGGTTATATCCTAGCATCAAGGATACTGTAAGGAGGTTCTGAATGAAAAAGTTGATCTATATGCTTCTTTACAATGTTATGATTCTGTGTAGGTTTTTTTTTCATTTTATAAATGATAAAAATGAAATCCAGAGACGATAATTTTCTCTTTCAACATGGGGAGGTAGCAAATTTCCCCTCAAGTAGTATTTCCATGTAGCTCAAGTAAAGAAAAAGAAATTGTCAACTGTGTTCCAATATGTGAATAGTCGAGCTTGTTTTGGACTTTTGGGGATGAGTTTTATGTTGAAATCACCAACACCTGTCCAAGAAAGAATGAGATGTTTGGTCACTATAGGCATGAACTTCTATGAAGTAGGTTAATTATCTCAGGTATTTCATGCTTTTTAATTATATTCTCATCTGGTTTTTGATCCTTACTTGTTATTTTGGTATTTTGTAGTTTTCCCTAGAAATCTATATATCATCTTTCCTAACATTGATGAATTTTTTCCAAAACTATTCCAGAAGTTTTCCAAAATGATTACTCCTTTGGCAAACAACAAGATAATTTATGGTAGTAATGTTTAGAGAAATGAGGAGAAAAGAAAAAAATACTCTCTAACCTCCCAATCTGGTTAGGAGAAAGCATCAGTTTGATCTACTTATGTGCATATAGCTGCATAATAGGCTTTTCACTTATTCTATTCCGAGGGCATGGGAATTGATTGACAGACATCTTTCCTTTCATGAACTAGTATTAGTAATTATTATGTCTTTATTATCATCAGTATCTGTTATGCCTTTAGTGTATTTTTAATATACTCTAGTGACATTTTGGTTACAAAAATGGGGGGGGGTGGAATCAAGGCAAAATGCAGTATTTTTGGAATACTCACTTTAGAGCTATTTAAGTAAATTATATAAGGAAAATAAAGAAGCTTCATAAAACAAATAATCCTATAAAATAAAAAAAAGGAATGAATTCTCTAAGGATCTTTTCCCCTATAATATAAGCCAAAATAGATGTTAATATTAATTTAAGTTTTCAGTGCTGTCACTGCTTCCCAATCATTTTAGATGAGTATAACTGCTTCTTATTTGAGAAAGCTGAAGGCTTGTGAGACTCACAGGGCTTTATTCACCTTTTGGAAAAAGAGCAGAGAGGCAGACACTGTTCAAAGGATAATAGCTATGGGAAAGTAGTTATTAAAATATAATTTTGATAAATAAAATGTAGATAGATAATACTCATTTTTTACAAAGGATGATTCATGACATGGAAAGGTTGGAGTTTTATTATGCATAAGTAAAAAGTCTTCAATAAAAGTTCTAATGGAGTTTTGGAGTAGTAGTTTCTCACATTGTTGGAGGAAAGAAGGGATATATGTAATTAAACTTGAAGATCATAATTATGTTAAAAGAAAGAAAGGAGTATAGCTTTATCTTGGAACCACCTAAGTGATTTCCATATGCAATGGGTCTTGGTGCATCAGTACTTTCTATCCTTATCCTAGACACTGAAAAGAAAGAGCCCCATAATGTAGATTATACTGCACCTGAAACTTCACCACCAGTTTTATGAGATTGAATTCTTTTTTTTTTTCCTATTATGTGGAAGTAAATGGTTAATAGCAATGTTGAATATTGCTCCCATTAAAAGTATTTGAGATGCCAACAATTTTAAGGATGACCACAGAGGGCATTTAATCTCGGATTCATTTTCTTGTTATTTATTTCTCTTGTCTTACACTATTTTAAATATCTTCTGCTTTTAAACTCTATTTGCCCTTTTTTTTGTGCTCTGGAAAAGATATATTGGTAAGAGCTTATGCTAAATATTTGGATAGGAGATAATTCCATTAGGCAAATTAAATCTGGCTGATATTAGGGGATCTCAGTATCGCCATATAGGACTTTATCCTGAAATAAGAGAGATAATTGTATGATTTCACTTGTCTAGCAATGTAGCATTGGATCTTCTTGAATTGACTGTTTCTGCCCTTTCTCCCTGGGATCTGAATCCACCTATTTTTCTGTTTCTCTCCAATGATATATTCTTTGTTCACATTGATAATAAGAATTAGTATTCTCCTATTTTTAGGCCATTGGCTATATGATTACATTGATTTTTTTAAGATTTGGACCAAATTTAGTCTTTGAGTTTCCTTTAGGAATGAAATTATTGATTCATTAAAGAGAAGAAAATAAAATGTCAAAGCAACATACTGGCAGAGATATTAAATCATTAAAATTTGATGTGAAAGATAAGCCATCCAAAAATTATTTTGAGGATAGTGCCTTAACAAATTACTCAGAGGTTGAATACAGTCCTGTTTCTTCTTTGCTCCTTTTTCATTTAACTGAATATTAGATCATCAAAATCATGATTAAGAGAATTTTAATTTTATTTATCTTAAAATGACTTTAATTTGCATTAGTATATTAAGTTCACTATATCCTGATGAAATCACTGATATTGTCAAAAATAAATATATTTTGTATGTATATGTGTGGATAGATAGATAGATAGGATAATGCACCTTACTTTTTACAAAGGATGATTGATAACATGGAAAGATTGGAGTTATATTCTACATAAGTAAAAGGTCTTCAATAAAAGTTCTAATGGAGTTTTGGAGTATGTTTCTCACATTGTTGGGGGAAAGAATGAATGGGGGAATCATTAAAATCTGAAACTATTGAATAAACTTCTGCAGAAATTCTGAGTATTCTTGAGAGAAACTTTTTATGGATACATTCATCCTAGGGTATCCTATAATTACAACGGTCACTATTTATACAGTATTTTATGGTCCACAAAGAGCATGATTGCGAGGTAAGTTAATACAGGTATTGTTAATTTTTTAAGGGAAAGATCTTTTGTTTCTTTTGCCTTTATATCTCACTGGTTAGCACAGAGCTTGACAAATAGTATGTACTCAGTAAATGTTTGTTCTTGTTCATGATCATGCTTATTACACCCCTATGGACTACTCTAACCTGGTAGCTCATCTTTGAGCTACTCTTAATGCCCGTTTGTCAATGGCATGGCTAGGCCACACTTACCCGTCTTTGGGCACCAACCCGGATCCTATAGAGACAGACCACCAGTAGGTAGGGGTGAAGCGAAAGAGAACTTTTGTGGTGTTCTTTTTCCAAAACACAGCCAGGTGATAAAAGTTCAGATCTTTTATTGTGTCTTACAATATAGCCCGGTTAGCTCAGGCCTATTTCTCTGCTTGGTTCCAAAAGATCTTGCAGCTTTGTCCTTGGCTTCTGCCTCTACTTTCTTCAGCCTCCAGCCAGCACCAAGTGGGAAGATGCAATGAATCTCTTGCCTCGAAGATAGGGCTTGTGGGCTTCCTCCCAGAGTGCTCCTCTCCGACCCCAGTCAATGTTCCCAAGAAAACTCTCCCAAGCTCTAAGAGCTTCCTGTATATATATGATCTCCCAAAGATTAACTCCTCCTTCTGGAGAGAGAGGGATTTTGGGTTATCTCCCAGAGTGCTCTCTGGCCCCAAGGGAGATGTGAATTCAGATATCTCATACTAAGCCATACTAAGCCTTGAAATCTCCCGAACATGTGAACTCCATTGACTACTTAGATACTTATGAACTCTCTAAAGGTGTGAACACAAGCATCATTTCTATTAGTTGTACTTAGTACCTTGTTTCAAGTTCTGGCCCAAAATATCTCCTTCTAAGATCAAATCAATCATATTGAACCATGCCAAATTAGATAATTATTGTCTCTATCAGCTCCAATGTCTTAACACTTTGTAAAGATTCCAACAAACTTTATTCTTAGATAGCATATATTTATACCTCCCTGAGGAATGGGGGAAAGGGAAGATCCTCTAGGAACCTGGCAAAATGGAATTGGCCCGAGAAGAAGGAGAGAGGTGTGCTAGGCTTTGAGAGCACTAAGGAGGGAGATGTGGTACCTGGGGTCAGACACTGCCTCCTGGGGCTATGCCTCACCTCCATGTAGGACTCGCCTGAGCCTTGGAACCTCTCATCACTCAGGTCCTCCCACATGCCTTGAACTGTATTCCTTGCTTCTAGAGGCTTTTTAACCTTTACAATGATGATGTTCATAATATCCTGATTTTATTAGAGAACTAAGGGTCAAATAGCTTGTGACATCCTTAGGGTCCCATTCTTAATAGGTGTGAGTGGATAGATTTTGAACTTTTGTCTTGCCTAATTCCAGATCATTGTCTACTGTACCATACTACTTCTCTAATATAAAACATCTAAAAATAATTTTTCACGCTTACTGAAATAGAAAGACAAACATATACGCCCCCCACTTACTTAATTCATCCCTATTTATAATAATTTTCTTGGAAGTATCATCTTCTTCTGGAACGAAGTTTCCTAGATCATGGCACAGACCATATTTTATAATATTCTATAACAATTCTAATATACATAGCACATAGTTCTAGTGATCTGCCAGAAGATGAGATCCAGAGTAGTGACTTGGATACAATAAACACATAATACATATTCATTACAAGAATGAATGAATGCATATCTGGCATATCCTGTAGAGTATTACATTTTAGATATTTTCCATATTTCCATATTATTCCCAGATTTTCATAGATTTCCATGTAATATCATTCTCTTTGGAATGCCCCAATATATATCATAAGCCTCCTTTAAAAAAAAAAAACTGTTTCTCAGCAACTTCTTCCTCACAAAATATTTTATGTGCTGTGGAAGTGCCTCTGGGTTCTTTGATCTATGCATATTGGAGAACAAATTCTGGAAAATGAGCCTGGCAGAAGACTCTGTCCATATCCACAAACACAGGACTAGCCCATCTAAATTCCAAAAGGCTTATCACTATTTTAGATATGGGGTGACAATGTTTTACTGCATAACAGATTTTAAAGGGGTTATAATTTCCACTGATAAAGGAACCACTGAGTTCCAGTGAACTCAGAGGTGGTTTTTTTTTGTTGGTTTTTTTTTGGTTGTTTTTGTTGTGTGTTTTTTCACATCCAGAGGTAAATGAGCACCTCCTTCCCAAGCATACTGGAACAACAGAGACTGTTGGAGAAAAGAGTTGTGAGTAGGCAAATAAGGGATTTATCAACAGGAAACAAATTGTGGCTCAATTGATAATGCAATCAACTAGCATTTATGAAGTATCTATTATGTTGTTGACATTGTGCTAGGTGTTTGGATATAAAACAGAATGAAACAAGCTAGAGAGTGTTACTTTTTCTTAAACTGCTTGCATTCTAATGGGATAGACAAATACAAAAACAAATATTAAGTGTATACAGATTAAATATAGAGGGAATATTCTAATTCCAGTTTCAATTTGGAATTAATTGTGTAACATGGGAGACACTGATAAAAGATCACCCAGAATGGTATACCCACATGAAAGAAGGCACTGTGTTCTACTTGCAAAGCAAAATTTCACTAGGTTAAAAGAAACACAAAATGCACAAATTTAGAAAATATGTCCTAAATGTTCATATGGATTCTTTGTATCCAACTGTGGTAGAATATTCTGAGCTCATATTGGTCTGATCAGCCACTGTCAGACACACTGTAACTTAGCAGTAACATAGTTGCTTCATTTTGGTCCTCTTTGAGCCTAAAGAATAACAACCAACCAGAATAAATATAAAGTAATAAAAAATGTTGCACTTATAGAGTCCATTTTGAGGACAGGAACTGACAGTTGGGTGATCAGAAAATACTTCATGCACATAGCAGTACTCATGCTACATCTTACAGGAAAGAAGTATTTTATGGTGCTGGGGGGTAAGGAAGGAATTTAGTTTAGATAATGAAGATCAGTTAGTACTAGGAGACAGAAATTAGAGATGGTGGACCTTGTGCGAGGAGTGTCAAGAAATCCAGTTTGGCAAGTTCCAGTAGTGAAGAAGCAAGAATAATGTTTCATGAGGCTAGAAATAAAATTTGAAACCCAGATTATGAACTTTAAAAGCCAAAAAGAGAAGTGTGTTTGTGTCTGTGTGTGTGTATGTGTTTGTGTTTGTTAAAACAATAATTGTTAACAGAGGAAAACTAGGGTTTATTTTTTTTTAAGTTGGGGACCTTAAGGAAAAATGTTTTGGCAGCAGTGGGAAAGAAATTGGAATAAAAAAAAAAGAAGGGGCAAAAGCTCCATAAATAGTAATAAACTACTGCAGGCATTAAAGGGAGAGGAAAAGGTGTACTCCACAGAGATAATACATGGGCTTTCAGTTATATCAAATTCAAGAAAAGCATTTAAATCAGTGCCATTTTTGAATGTTTGTTAGATACAATAAGGGAATTATCAGAATAATGTTTCTTATTTATTAATATTTATGTTTGGGCTTTTTAAATACAATTCCTCATACAATTATCAGGTTTTATGAAACTTTATCATGTTAATAGAACTATGTGTGTGTATGTGCATTTATCTGAAATACAAATAATGTATTTGATAGAAATCGATTTTCTAGACAGTTGGAACATTGCCTTAAACAGCAACATCTTCTTGATGATTGTAATAATTATAGTGAAAAGTGTGCAGATTTATGTTTATTTCATGCTTTCTTTAAAAAAAAATCACTCACATGCTTTAATCTTTGATTATACAAGAACATTTTAAGTGTACATTTTTTGTCTATCCTTAACTAGGGCAAGACAATAGTGATTTTGCTCCAGAGTAATAAATTTAGACAGTTCCAAACTTAAGTATGTTGACAGAGGATCCATAAGAACACAACTGTTTTCTAATACTTTTTGGTCTAATATTTCATTTCCTTCTGACAAGAATTGTAGAGATTAGGCAAAGTGTGGTTTAGAACACAGGATTTCTGGATCACAAGCTTTTTCTATTCTACTGTTTTATATTAGAAGGTTGTTTTATTTAAAAATATTTAACTGAAGTGTTTTACCCATGCAGTGTTTTCATTCTAGGACTGTCTCCCACAAGCAACACAGAAAAAAAAAATTCTTTTCTATGTATTATTCCTTTAAATATTTGAAGGCAGCTGCCATGGATTCTAGGCCTTATCATCTTGAGGTGAATCATCCCCAGTTTCTTCAACTGTATTTCAAGCAGCATAGTCTTAAAACAACATTCCCGGGCTTTTTATTCAACTGGGTGTGGGAACACAGGCCAGTGACTTTATAAAATTTTGTTTTGGCCTGACTTTTTAGAATATCATCCATGAGAATGTTATGTTGGGGTAAACTTGTTACAGAGATTTTGGCTGAGATTTTTGAAAATCAACATAGTTGTAAGAAAAAAAAAATTAAACCAGGAAGGACTATGTTATTACAATGCCTCTGTCAAATGAAGAATAAGTGAATCATCTGGGAGGAAAATGAGAAGCTACTCTAACCTTCACCCACACCTCTTGGAAACATTTTGGAGAAGTTTGTTAAACTTTTCTTTTATATTTTTCATGTTCATACCCTTTGCCCTTCCTGGTTGTAGACAAAATTTACAGAAAATCTGTCAAATAATTCACAAGAAAAAACTATCCCTTTCAGGTGGCACAGTTGGTAGAGGTCTATAGTTGGAAACAGGAGTTTCAAGTCTTGCCTCCAACAATTTATACCTAGTTAACCCTGGAAAAATTATTAACCTCATTTTCCTCAGTAGAAAAGGTGGAATAAAAGTGGAATAATAATAGCAAATGCCATGTAAAGCTGTTGTAATGATAAAATGTAAATTATATACTTATAAATGGTAGTTATTGTAGTTATTATTTCAAGTAAAATAGGAAATAGCCTAATATAAATGATTTGTTGTTTTCAGGCACATAAACCAGTATAAATATATATGTATGTGTATATATAAATGATATACACATATGTATAATTTTTTTATTATAATAACTTTTTATTGACAGAACCCATGCCGGGGTAATTTTTTTTATAACATTATCCCTTTTCTGTTCCGATTTTCCCCCTCCCTCCCTTCACCCCCTAGATGGCAAGCAGTCCTATATATGTTGAATATATTGCAGTATGTCCTAGATACAATATATGTGTGCAGAACCAAACAATTATCTTATTGCACAGGGAGAATTGGATTCAGAAGGTAAAAATAACCCGGGAAGAAAAACAAAAATGCAAACAGTTTACATTCATTTCCCAGTGTTCTTTCTTTTGGTGTAGCTGCTTCTGTCCATCATTGATCAATTGAAACTGAATTAGGTCTCTTTGTCAAAGAAATCCACTTCCATCAGAATACATTTTCATACAGTATTGTTGTTGAAGTATATAATGATCTCCTAGTTCTGCTCATTTCACTTAGCATCAGTTCATGTAAGTCTCTCCAAGCCTTTCTGTACACACATGTATAATTACATACATCTATCTAATTATACACACATACATATAGGTAGATATCTTTACATAAGGCTCAGGGAAATTAGTTAAAAATACACATAAACACACAAATTATACAAACATGTACATAAATGCTTCTTCTGTGTTTATGTATATATGTGTGTATATATATATATATATATATACACATACACACACACACACATATATATATATATATTTGATATATACATATCAGCATTCTCCCTTCTTTTTCCTTTCCTCTCCCTTGTCAGATTTCCTATATATACAGTCTTCTTTCAATAGAGCCTAAGATCCTTGAGGATAAGGACTGTCTGGTTTGTATTTGTACCCTTAGTGCTTGGCTTTATGCCTAGAATATAATTTGTTACTTTTTGGTTCATCATTTTCAGTCATGTACAACCTGTTTTGGGGGTTTTCATAACAGAAATATTGGAATGGTTTACCATTTCCTTCTCTAGATCATGTTCCAAATGAGAAAACTGAGGCAAATGGACAAGTTACTTGCTGCGCTGTAAGTATCTGAATTTGAACTCAGGTCTTCCTGACTCATTACTCTATTCATTGTGAAACTTAGTTACCCTGATAGTCAATAAATCTTATGTTTCTGTGGTTGTCTTCTGTCTATCTGTCTGTCCTTCCATTGTGTGGTCTAATAAATTTTTCAGAATAGGCAAAAAGCCCAAGAGATGTTTCCTTTGACCACTTAAGATCTCCCTCAATCTTATCTATTTAAGTATCATTTATCAACTATAAAGTTACCAATTTATTGCTAAACTTTACCAATTTATCACTTCTTTTCTGGGGAAAGTACTTCTCATTAAGGAAAGTTGAGAGCTTTCATATTAGGTGATCCCAGTATATAAAATCTCTAGTCTTTGAAGAGTAAGGAAAGAAAGGGCAACTGAGCCATAGGTAAACTTCAGCAGATATTAGCCCTGAGGAGTCATCAGCTTCTATCCCATGTTGTTCCAATCTAGTATCTAGAAAATGGAAGAATTTCAATTTCTTGACATTTAAGACAAGTCTTTAAAACCCTGTATATGTAAAAGTTTTTACAGTTACAAGAGGGAAACATAAGACTAAAGACATTATCAAAAAAGATGAATGCAGTTGGGTGTCTTGATGTTTCTGGGAGGTTGTTCCCTGTGAATCAATTCCCCCTGTATAGTATATGCTTCCCCAAGTAGCATCCTGTGTTGGTTCATATTGTTGAACTTCCTGAAGTCTGAGACTTAGAAAACCATCCAAAGGCAAACCATAATTAGGGGTTTGAGATTAGATATTATGCCCTTAATTATACTTTCTGAGTGACTTTATTTTCCCCCTAGAGTGTGTTGATGTTAAAGTTTTGGTTTTCTTTGAATTCTCTGCTCTTTTTTATGATAGAGAAATTAACCCATCATGGCAGAACAAAGGAAACATCTTATGTAAGAAGCAGAAACTTATAATTATTTGAATGGAACAATATATGTACATGTCTATGTACATATTGTAAATGATATATAAATGTAAACATATGCAAGTCTACATATTATATATGTGTGCCTTTGACTTGGTGTTTAGAATTATATAAATTATATGTATTTCAATAGTACTTATCAGCACAGAATCAATCTTGTCAGATATGTAACTTTCCATATCCATAGTTCCTTGTCTTTACAAAAGAACAGGAAGTATATTTTCTCATCCTGAAGGTTTTTTTTAAAGAAAAACTATTTTATGAGAATAAATATTTATATGTATGTGAGAAAGAAAAACAGAGACCATGAGTCATCATAGCCTGAACTTAATGATAATTGAGTAGCTGAAGACATGTATTCATCACCATCAGATCATCATTGACATAAAAAGCCAGAAATGAAAATGACTCATTAGCTCATTTGTGTATGTATTTTTCCACTTTTATGTGAACCCTCCAACCCAGCTTCAAGATATTACTTTCATAGACATACATTTCAAAGAAATATTGGATAAGAAATACCTTTTTGACTTGACACTTAGAGGTGTTTTATGTTTTTTAAAATATTACTACTAAGTGGGAACACTTTCAAAAAGTCAGGGAAGTTGATTTATGTGAATATAGAGTAGCCACATTCCCCTTGTAAATAAAACATCATACAAACTTAAGAGTAAAAGATGAAAACGTATATACATTTGATAGAGGTTAAGAGCTTTGGCTAAGGTCATATCAATAGTTAAATAGCAGAACTTCATTTGATCTTACATCCTCCAACAGCAAATTCATTACTCTTTCCACTGTACCATATATACTGGTACAATTTTGAGAGCCTGTAAAATGTAAGTCACTTAATCAGAGAGAACTTGGAAAAAATATAGAATCATTGATGTACAAATAATGAAAACAGACTTTGGTGAGACTAAGGCCCAGGAGGAGTTCAGAGTTTTTTGGGGGTTTCCATTCATTTTTGCTCTATTATGAGTCTGTGAAACCCCAGGGCATCATTCCAAATGATAAATACATCAGTAGACTGGTTACCCCTACAGAGATATATCTTAAGGAATCAAATGATGCCAATGATTTATTTGAACAGATAAAGGGCATATGAAATATTTTGCACATAATCCAATCTCTCAATATTTTCATTATTTTCAAAATGAGTTTGAAATAATTGTTCTTGCATGTTCCTTCCAGTAGGGCCAAGTCTACGGTTCTCAGAAACTCTCTTTTCTTTCAAAGCCCAGCTAAGAGATTATTCCTTCTATAAAATTTTTCTCCACATTCTCAACTTTAAGATACCTTTCTGCACTAAAATTTTCTTAGTTTGATGGATAGAGTTTTTATCCTAGATTCAAGAAGTTACCTCTTCCTAAATTCAAATCTGGTCTCAGATACTTACTAGTTTTGTGACCATCAGCAAGTTATTTAACCTCATTGACCTCAGTTTCCTCATCATTAAAATGAGTTTGGGAAGTAAACCACTAATATCTTTGCCAAGACAATTCAAAATGGGGTCATGAAAAGTTGAACAAAACTGGAGAGTGCATGAATTTAGCTGAATTTTTCATTTGCTTCACAATCTACTTTGAATTCAAAAGTGTAAATTTGTAAATGTGTCCATTTGCCTGTTAGGTTGTGTGGAGAACCATTTATAACATTGAGAATGTGTAATATCTATAATGAATGCCTAATTCTCTTTGAGCTTCAAATGTCCTCATCTGCCTTTTCTGGTTAAACAAAAAAGCAAACAAAAAAGAATGGTAACCCTTTTGCTGAAGTTGCTTACTTACAATACTGCCCAGCCAAATCTGTGACTACAATACCAGTCCTGAGTTTAGTATGGCAGAAAGGCTCTCTGAGCCTTAACTCAATGGTGATTGCTATGTTCTGCTTCTCATTTGGACAAATTATTTCTCACACAAAACCCCTTTATTTAATAGCCACTTTTGTAGTTTTATGATGAGTAGATTCAATTTGGTCATTTTCTTCTCTAATTCTCCTTATGGAATCATAGTGAAATTGATAGTGGAAAAGTTATTAATAAAATTTATGGCATTGTAGTAGATTCATTTCCCTTCTGAACTCTTCATACGCAGTCAGGGTATTCAAACCCTGCTTTCTCTCTTCTAAGGAAGGGTATGTCTATTTTACATGTGCAGGCTTTGCCTTTAGACTTCTAGGTTATTGTCTTTTAGTCTCTTGAATCTTAAGTTTTTGATGGTCTCACTAGAACACTCTACCTTAGAGATACATAAATAGAAAAGGGTAGGCTAGATGCTACTCAGAGTGGCCATGAGCCCAGTTTACCTTATATTCAGGACATTTAGATTGTTTTAACTTTTAAGTGGGAAGTCCATAAAAGTAACAGGCAGACCAATCTCAAGCTGAGAACCCAGAGTTTAAATCTAAGTTCAAGCAAATAAATTTGCTGGCCTAAAAAGATAAGTAAACAGGCAAGGGGCCAGAAAAAAAGTGAAAAGTTCATTCTTGGGCAGCGAGAGTGGGAGTACAGCTTGGCAAATAGAAGTTGAGCGATCAAAAGGCAGGAAGTTCCCAAATGAATTTTTAATGTTTTTGTTTTTTAATTGATGTTAAAATATTTTTAAATGTGTTTGTATGTTTGTGTTTGGGGATTGCTATTAGTATGTATGCATATGTGTGTGTGTATTCTCTATATTTCTGCTTAAATGTATGCTAAGCAATACAAATTTGACTTAGAAGGCATTCTTCCCCTCCAAAATAATGTTGAATACAAGAGAATTCAGGAAGAAGAAAAAAATCTATCATTTTCTAATTCTGAGTAATATAGGAAAGAAAAGGACAATTTTAAATCAGTGATAAGATCCATTTGATGAAAACTGGAATCAAAGGTTAATTTAGCACTAAATAGTTATTTAAAATAAACAAACAAACAAAACATTAGGAAGTTTTGCCAAACTTAGTACCTCATGTTTAGCAGAAGGGTAAAGGATAACATCACCCTTTCTAGTCAGATGCTTATGTCTTCAAGACAGACAAATTTGCATACTTTCCTGACAATCTTATTTTAAACATTAAATTATTATTTTTTCTCAACTATACAACTTAAAACAATTTTATAATAACTATACAAATATAAAAATAATTTTTGAAAATATTTTGACTCACAAATTCTATCCCTCCCTTCTTTGACCCTTCTTGAAAGGTAAGCAATTTGATAGAGATTATATATATGGAGTCATTCAAAACATCTCCACATTAGCAATATAGCAAAAGGGAACACAGAAGGAAAAAATCCCAAATAGTTTTAAAATATGCTTAGTTTCTGCCAAATTATTTTCCAATTTCCTCAGCAATTTTTGTTAAATGTGAAATTTTACCCAAGTTTGTGGATCTTTGGTTTTATCAAACACTAGATTACTATGGTTATTTATTATAATGTATTATATTCCACTGATCCTACTCTATTTCTTAGCCATTGTCAGATTGTTTTTATTGCTATTTTGTAATAATACAGTTTAAAATTTGGTACTGCTAATTCACTTTTTCTCTATATCTTTCTTCTGTTTTTTTTGTAATAAACAGAAATATTAATGATTTATGTGATTTTATTTTGTACCTTACAACTTTGCTGTTAATTATTTCAACTACTTTAGTAGATTTTTCTAGGATTCTCTAATCATCCTATCATTGGTGAAGAGTTTGATTTTTTCATTGCCAATTCTAATTTCTTCAGTTTCTTTTTCTTATGTTATTTCTATAGCTGGTATTTCTACAACAGTATTAAATAATAGGGGTGATTATGGGCATCCTTGTTTCACTCCTGATCTTATTAGAAATGCCTGCTAATTTCTTTATAATTTCAACCTGTTGACCACATGAGTGAATAGATAAGGACAGGCAAGAGATTGGTGGAAGAAACGGAAGTAACGAATTGCCTAGAATCACTGCTGCCACCTTGAACCAAAATCAGAACCAAATACTGTTAATGCTTTTTTTTTTTTTTTTGAAACTCCCATCTATTTGAGGGAGCATTGGTACAGTAGGATTTGTCTTTTCCTTCAAAGACCAGAAAACCTATGACAACAAGCATATTCTCAAATGGGTATATTACTTGAGCCATTATTCAATTTTAATACTATCTGAGTATTATGGTTAAGGCTAATATCCTTCATTGTTCTAAGAGAAGTTATTAGCTCTGATAGAAAGATTAGAGATATTTTATAAGAATTTGGAAATAGGCCATTTGAGTGGCAGGAGAATCCTCAACCCATTAGCCAGGGTCCTTCATTTGTTTTGTATAATAGAACCCTTTGGAAGTCTGGAGAAACTTCAAAACCTCTTCTAAAAATAATATTTTAAAGTGAATATACAGATTTTAAAATATACAAGGTTAAAAAGGCAATAAATCACACTGCTTTATTTACTAAAGTTTAGGCAAATAAGCTAAATCTTTTTGACCTGGAAGAATGACATCATCACATTATGTAATTATGGAAAACATATGAAAAGATTGGCCAAAATATTGTCGTTTAAAATGGACAAATGGATCCTCCATAGTTGGAATGTTGGTCCCATTTTGTTGAATTCACATAACTTTCAAAGGATTCTATATAATAAAATCATTAGTCACTCACATTTTATAGCTATTTAATTTTAAATACATTTTTCCTCTTTATGTGAGTTTTAAGAGCTATCTTATGAGAAGGTAGTGAAACTATTAGTATTGCTATTTTGCAGATGGAAAAAAGTGCATCTGAGAGAGGGGATGTCACTTGTCCCCAATCACACCAAAACCAAAAATAGTTTTGTCAGTTTTTTCACCCTAGATAAACCTAAAAAATATCTTACTCTAGGAAATAAAGAGGAGGACAATAATTTCTTTGAGAGAAAGAGAGCTAGAGACAGAAAGAGACAAAACAGAGATAGACAAAGAGGACAATTAACTGGGACAAAAATTTCTCCTTAAGTCCCTCGTGGAACAATTATTTCCAAATTGACTAGAAGATAACTTACAAAGTGTTTCAGATATTGTTTTCTTTGAGCTTTCAAAATCTAGGCAGTTCTTACACTGGCTTTTTGCCTGTGAAATGTTCAAAACCCTCATGAAAGCAAATTTTCACTAATTCATGGAATGGAATAAGTGTTTATTGCTACAAAAACAGCCATAGGCCAACAAAATGTTCAATGAACTTACTGGATAACAGGTCAAATTCTCCATGAACATGCTTTCTGAAAAAAGTTATGCAATATAAAAGAAAGCCTGATGTTTCCTTAGGACATAAGAATAAAAAAAAATCTACTTAAGGAAAAAAAGACACCCCTTTTAGTTATCTTTTTTTTTAAAGCTATATTAGCTAGAAATGTAGGTATGGCAGTAGATAGAGTGCTGGACCTAAAGTCAAGAAATTAGGAAATTTTATTTTCCATAATTCCAAATCTAGTTTCAGACACTTATTAGCTATGTACTCTGGTCAAGTAGCTTAATCAGTTTGCCTCAGTTTCTCATCTATAAAATGAGTTGGAGAAGAAAATGACTAACCACCCCAGTCTTTTGGTCAAGGGAAGCCAAAATGGGGTGACTAAGAATAGGATATGACTAAAAATAAATAACACAACACTTATTAAGTGGTGAATTCACACTTTTCTGACATGATTACACATAGGAGAATATAACCAGGGTGTAGAAGGAAGCTTTATTTGATAGGTCATTTTAGATCAGGGGGATTCCATTGGCATAATTTATGATTTATTTGAAAGATAGCATTATCTGCCTTGATGAAAGTAAGTTTTGTTGTTCAGTCATTTTCAACTCTTCATGATCCCATTTGAGGTTTCCTTGACCAAGATATTGGAATCATCTACAATTTCCTTCTCCAACTTACTTTACAGATGAAGAAACTGTGAAAAAAACTAGGTTTAGCGACTTGTCCAAGCTCACACAATTAATAAATGTCTGAGACTGGTCTTGAATTCTGAAAATGAGTCTTCCTGATTCCAAGTCCAGTGTTCTATCCATTGTATTACCACAGATCCAATTCTATAGCTGTCCCATAATGCCTTTATGAAGTTGGTATAGAATATTTTCTTACTTGTATTTTCTCCCTTCTTAAACTATGTCTATTGTATCCTCCTCACCCCTCCAAAGAATCAATATATTCTAGATTCCTTCAGAATAGACTTTTTATTTTGTCATTGTAAATAATATAGTATCTATCACACAACTTATGAAAAAAGGCTTGTGGAGTGAATGAATAGATGAATTGATAATATCATTTGGGGTGGAAAGGAACCCCTTTATCACCGCTGCCTGCAGCACTTTCCCATCCCCAATCACATGCAGAGATATACAAACATGCATCAAGAATACTTATCTGTACTCATCTGGCTGATGCAAGTATTAATGGATACCACAAGCAACTGCACTTCCATTAATGGGGCACTATGGATAGAACACTAGATTTGGGGCTATTTGATCTGTTTTCAAAAGCAGTTTTGCCATTTACAACTTGTGAGACCTCATTTGGAGCCTCAATCTCCTCATCTGTATAGAGCTTCTACTGGATGGCACAATGAAATAAATTACCTGATCTAACTTTAGTCTTTAAAAAATAAAATACAAGCCCTGTCTCCAGCTGTGAATTTTGAATTGTGGATTGATTTGGTTCTAATTAACATGAGGCTGGGATCTGATAACTGAGACAGCAACAATGGATGAAGAGGAGTAGGAAGATGAAAAAGAAGAGAAGAAAAATAGCTGACATTTTATTCATTTAAATTTTATTAATAATTTTTGCTTGTTACATTACCTTTATTAACAAGTGCCTTTCTCCACAAACCAGGAGAACCATAGCCATATCATAAAGAATATATATGCTTTATATTTTTATAAAAAATAAAAAAGAATTGAAGAGGGGGACATTTTTAGCTAAATAGACTTATCAATTGAGGCTGACAATATATTTGATGTTCTAAAATCACTTAGGGTAAATGAGATCATTATAATTCTGCAGAGAATAGACATTAATATAGTTATGTAAGTTTTACAAAAAGATATGACACATATAGTAAGGGTTGGAGTGGAATACACCTTATTGAGGTCACTAGAGCAGCTCCCTGTCTTTTTTTTCCCCTAGCAATAACAAAAAGAACAGAATGGAAAGACTTGGCTACAGTGAAGCAATCCCCTTACTGATCACTGAATAGGAAGAATTATTGAATCTTGAGAAGAGAATGCAATCCTTCCCCATGCTCCAATTAATCTATGGATTATCTGTCAGTATATTCAAAATTTTCCTCTGAGAGAAGTGACAATTTCTTTTGCCCACTTTAGTCACAAGATGATAGCTCCAGATATTCAGCTAAGAGAGCAGAACTTAGGCAATTGTATTTTTGACTTCCTATTTTTCTGTGTTTTTCCTTCATTGAGCAAAGGATATTTAATTAGTCAATAAGCATTAATGAAATACCTATTATGTACCAGGTAATGTGAGATAATACATTAAAATAAATAACAAATGCTAATTTTCAGATTATTCATTAGGAAAGAAGTTCTGAGAAAGAGAATCTCTTGTCTCAAGGAGCTCACAGTCTAATGGACTATAACTGACCCTTAGGATTGGTGAAAGGAATATATCCACCCTATGAGGTAACCTTATGGATTTGAGATATCAAGAGAATAATCCAATTCTTGGCTGTAGCCTACTAGAAGTTTCTGCATCAAAGAATGATAGACATATGATGGGCATGTGGAGTAGTGGTGGGGACAGGGAGGTGGAAGAAATAGGGAGAGGAGCTCATCAGCTAGTCTGGCTTACCAGATAATTTTGATATGGAGGAATTTGCTTGAAAAAATGCATAACTGGGATGAAATATAAAATTTCTATTCGACTGTCCTACAAACTACATCAATCTCTTGGGAGAGTATAACTATTGTTACTGACTGCTTATGTAAGTTTTCTAATCAATTCATATTTGTAGATTATTTTTTAGTGTAGGAGAAATAGATATCTTTCTTGTGCCTGCCTCTAAGCTATTGAAAGTTCCATTTGTGATAAACTCTAGATATGTGTCAAAACTTAAGCTTCAGGTATTTTCTTTCTCTGTGGAGTTCTGGCAAAAAGAATCAGAGATTTAAAAATTAGCCTCAATTCTGACTAGATTTCTTTCTCAAGGACCAGGCTTTAGCCCCAAACCAATCTGATTCTAATTGGCTACTAAAAGGTTCTGGGCCAAATCCCTTTTGGTTATCTTTTGGGTCCTGATTGGCTCAAATTGAATGTAAATAGAAATCATTTCTGATTTGGCCAGAAACCTGGAGGGTCCTCTCAGATTCATTCATTCATTCATTCATTCATTTTAATCTATCTATCTATCTATCTATTTATTTATTTGTTTTTGGGCTAAATGAGAGAGGACATTCTTTGCCCTCATTTGCTCCCTAGCTTTAATTATTGAATGTATATAGCCTCACTCAAATGGAGACTTGTTAAAGACAGCTTAAAAATATGTTTTCCCACTGCATCCAGGGCCATCTCCAGTTATTCTGATCTGTATCGGGTCAATGAATCTAGAAGGCTCTAGGGGGGCCTAGAGGGAAAAGTGAGACTGGTGACTTTGCACATCTCTCTTTCAATTAAATCCAATTCACTTCATATCATGGTATCTTTCCTTGATATCATGGTCCTCTTTGAGAATGAAGCACAAATAACAATAACAATAGCTTTTCAAGGACCGAAATTATGTTATTCTTCAAGTAAAGGAACAACAGTGTATATACTCTTTTGGTAGAAGAGGGGATAGCTCTTCAGACTCTTTAGCCCCACAGCAAATTCTAATTCTTACATATGCAATTTCTCATTTAATTCTCACAGAAACACATGAGATAAGTATGCCAGATATTATCATCCACATTCAGAAAAATAGTGACTCACATATGGTCACATAGCTAATAACTGTCAGAAACAGGATTCCAACTCAATTTTTCTCATGATTGAAAGTTCATCATGCTTTCTATTGATCTGTGGATTAAAATTCATAAATTCTTCTGTGCTTATTTTTTTCAAAACCTACCAGGAGCCTTTTATTTTCTATCTATAAATGTGAATTTCATATATCCCAGATTTTTTTGGGATGTACCAATTTCTCATTTACTATCCTATCATATACCACAAATAATCAGAATTTCTAAGATATAAAAATGTTTTGCTCAACAAGTAGTTTGGAGTTTCAAAGGGAAATATTCAAAGAGAAAGTATTTGGAGTATCTGGGATCTGCTATTGACTAGAAGACAAGTGAATTTCCTCTTGGTCCTCAGTTTCTTCATATGAAAACTGAGGATTTTATAAATGATCCGAGGACATCTTCCAAATCAAAAGTCTGGAAATAGAAACTGAATGAATTGTCAGTAAGAATTCAAATTTTCTTTTAAAAATATCAAGCCACATGGTGGTTCTGTATGACTTTGAGTCATGGCACTCACCAATTTCTCCATAGTTCAAACCAAAGATGAATTTTGCAGCATATTTGCTTAGTTTTACTTCAAATGTGAAAAAGCTTTCTAAAACCTTCAAATTTTCTCTTCTCATTTTTTGGATCACTTTCAAACAGTTCAACTGTCAGAGCCCAGAGTAGTTCCTGGATAGGTATAAAGTACATTAGAATTAATCCAGAATTGCATCAAAGTCTCTTTGTTCTTAATGAGTGGGAGCTAATAAGATAAGTCAGAGTTTAAACAACAGCTGAAGAAATAATTAGTCAATGGTCAGTTTAAAGTTCTTTCCTGAAAGACTGAGAGTTGAATATGCTGAATGTTTCTCCATAGATAGGTCCAATAAACATAACTTTTCTGGTAGCTGGAAGTTAGTATACTTCAATTTGTTCAAAATCCATTTCTGATGTGACCACAGAAAAGTGTCAGAGTGTTTTAATTTCTAAGCTTCTGTTTCTTCATCCAATAAAAAGAGAGACATTCAGTGGATAGAGAGCTGGTCCTGAAGCCAGGAAGATCTAAGTTGAAATCCTCCCTCTTATAATTACTGACTGAGTAATTCTGGGCAAATCTTTTGATCTCTCAGTGCCTTTCCCCTTCTTCCTTTCCTTCTCTCCTTTCCTTTCTTCTCTTTTCCTTTCCTTGTCTTTCTTCTACAGTTTTTTCCTTTTCTATTCTCTTTACTTCTCTCCAGTTCTCCTCTCCTTTCCACTTCTTCTCTCCTCTCCACTTCTCTTCTCCTCTCCTCTCCAATTCTCCTTTCTTCTTCTCTCTTCTCTTTTCTTCTTTTCTGCTCTCCTCTCCTCTTTTTTCTTGTCTCCTTTCTTCTCTTTTGACAAATGCTGAGAAATTATATTTTAAAAGAGTGGATAAAAAAGAGGAATATTTAGCTGGATAACAAATAACAATAACAACAAAAAGAAGAAAAGAAAAGGAGGAATAGAGAAGATGATCTAAAGTTTTAAATATCTGGGAATGTTTCAATATGAACCAAGACTTGATGGTTGCTTTCACATATACAAAAATGGGCATCTTTAATCAAAATTACAGTTTACTCAATGAGCAATAGAATGGGCATTGTGTGCATAGCAAGCCAAACACAAAAGATATTATGAAAGTGGAAATGGCAAGATTAATCAACTAGCATCTATTATGCATTTATCATTCTGGACACCTTGAATTGGATGTACTCAAGTTTATCTGTCTTCACTAAAATGTACCCAGAAATGAAACCAGTGAATGAACACCTCATTAAGGAGATAGTACTTTCCATTTAAAGATTAATTAATATGATGACAAAAAAGGAAGTTTACTGAAGAAGCACATGCCTGCTAAAATCCAAAATTCCATTTTTTAAATTAAAAATTTCCTTGTAAATAATGCTATAGTATTAAATGGAAAACATTTTGCTAGAAAGTCCCCTATATTCTTAGTGTTCCCCTTGTTTAAATAATATATAATATGAAAAGAAATTGCAATATAGAATATAGAAAAAAAAAAAAACCAGAAACATAGGAATGACTTACAGGGAAAAGTTTTGCCATGTTCCCATGATAGAGCATTCATTTCTACCATATTTGTTCCCTGGGCAAGCCACTTAAATATGTTCAATATGATAAATTTAGATCAGTCTAAGTGCTCAGTACCTTCATGCTCAGTGATCATTGGGCTGCTATATTCCCAAAGAGCTCTCAGTTTGACAACAGACTTTAGTACAAATACAAGCTCTACTGCTTATCACTTGAGTAAGTGGGCAAATTGTTCACCTCATAAGGCTCCAATATTCTCATTTGTAAATTAAAGGCATGAGGCAGATCCTTTCCAACTTTAAATAATATGAAATTGTTTCAAGTCAAAAAGAGAAGAATCAATTAGTGTTTCAATAAAGTCAGATTTTAAATATTATAAATTCAAGCAGTGCTTACTAAATGCTATGAAGTGCCGATCACTGTGATAAGTACTAGTAATTCAAAGAAAGGAAAATAAAAGCAAAAAAAAAAAACAGTCTCAAAGAGGTCACAATCTAATTGGGCAATGATATGAAAAAAATAAATATAAAAGCAAGATATACAAAATAAATTGGACATAATCAACAGAAAGAAGGGACTAGGATTAAAAGGGAGTAGAAAAGAAAAGAGTGGTATCAAAATCAAGTAAAAATAGGAGTCACTATTTGCTAATTTTTAATATCTTTATTTATATTGTTAAGTATTCCAAAATTACATTTTAACATTGTTTGAACCCACTCTTCAGAATGTTGGAAGTCTGAATGCACCACAAAAATATATTTTATTTCTATAATCTAAAAGAATCACTTTACTGCAATGAGGACCCAGTTGAGTTATTCAATATACATTTTTAAATGAATCCAATAAGCATCATTTTTTTGATTTTTAAAAATATATTTGTTAGGTAGCATATATGCAGGATACAAGGCAATCAAAGATGGAAGAAAACCAAAGCTAAAACTTGGTAGAGCTTGGTTAGAGATAGGATGAGGTACAAAAGTCTTGAGAAGAAGATAATGTACAATTGTACTGGTTTAGTAATTTTTGCACATATATGGGGGAGAAGACTCAAGTTTAAGACTTCAGTATGCTAAATGAGAGAATTCAAGGCTCACTGTTTCTTTGCCATTAACATAATGAAGCGATTGCATAATGGACTTGGTAGAGAAGAATGAATTACTTTACTCTTTCATGTAGTATTTAGGAAGATTCACAGGAAGTTGATTTCACCAATATTTGACTAGTGGTTATAATAATGACTGAACAAGAATTAGAATATCTTAGAATGAAAAGGGATCCCAAGTCCATTTACTAAACTCTTTACCAGAAACGGATAAGCTCTACAAAATACCTGGGACAAATGCTGTTAGATTTTTGATTGGGAAAAAAATGTTGTGCTTAGTAAGCAAGTCTACCAGCCAAAAAACAAAACAAAATAAAACAAAAACAGGAGTGGAAACAAATTAAATATATCTCCACTATATTGAAAAAAAATAATTCTCTATTGATATCAATACCTCATGAAACAGTTTATCTGCTGTATCCCCAAGGAATCCATTCTACTTGAGAAAATTATTGTTTTCTTTTTGTTTTTAAAGGAAAATTTTCTGATATCACACCTGCTATTGCCTCTTCACAGTTTCCAGCTATTATTTTCAATTTTTCCTTCTGGGCATTAAAAAATTTGATGGATTTCAAATACCTGAAAATGCTTAACCCTATACAAAACATTGCCTGTATTTTCTTCTCAAAGCTAAACATTCCTAGTTGTTTTTCCCAAGTGCTCCTTCTATGTGTTCAGCATTGTGTTTCTGTCCTCTGGACACTCTCCAACTCATTTGTAAGAAGTAGTGAATGTGAACATGATATTTTTGAAGTGATGTGATTTTGTCTCCCCTATTCCTGGATACTATGCTATTTTATGGTAGCATTAAATTCACAGTAACCTCTGGGATCTTCCATATCAAAATGTTGACTAATATTCAGCGTACAATCTAATTACAACAAGGTTTTTGTGCAACCCTGCCTCTTCTACTTTGAACTTGTGTGTGTGTGTGTGTGTGTGTGTGTGTGTGTAAATTTAAATCATATGTAAGATTTTATATTTATCCCTATTAAATTCATCTTACTTGCTTCTATGCAATTTTCTGGATTCTTATGTCTATATTCTCTATTGGCATAGCTATTGCTTCTGAATTACCTCCACCCTCTGGTTTTAAATCATTCTAAAATTTTGATAAACATGTCATTTATGACTTTATCTAGAGCACTGATAAAAATCAAACATGTTAACTGTCACAAGTTCAAACTTATCACTGATGCCCTCCATTGGACACCTACTTTGAAATATACATTGAGTAATAATGCCATAGTGCAATTATATTTTATGGAGGATTTTTCTAACAGAAACTTTATAAGGTGGTTGGTAAGTTGGTAGTCATCCTTGAAAAAGACGAAAATAACACTTCTATGTTGGGGTCAAGGTATAGTGTGTCTGATTGTGGCTGATCAGACCAATACAAGCTCAAAAAGATCTACCATGGGTTGGGCACAAAGAGTTCATATAAACATTTTGATTGGAGATGTCTGCATTTGTCATTCTCATGTTTCTTTTGAGCTACTGCAATTCTGCTTTCCTCATAGAGCATATTACCTTCTTTGAGTTTAGCATACCATTCTGGACAGTCTGATTCAATGTCTTCCATGTCTCACAATTGATTGCAAAATACTTCAAGGAGATCTATAGAGTCTTAAATTGCTTCTTCTGATCTCCATGTGAATGCTTGCCTTGTAGGAATCCTCTGTAAACTATTTTTTTGGGGGGGCAAACATACATTTGGTATTTGAACAATGTATCCAGCCCACCAACCTTGTGCTTTCTGCAGGAGAGTTTCGATGCTTGGCAGTTTCAGGAAAGATCATTAATGTCTAGTTCCTTATCTGGTCAGCTGATCTTCAGAATATTCCTAAGACAATTCAAGTAAAATCAATTAAATTTCTTGACATGGTGCTGGTATACTATCCAGGTTTCCTGGGTGAGCAAAAGCAAGGTCAGCTCTATAGACTTTCAGTTTTCTGGGCAGTCTAATATTTCTTCTCTCCCACACTTTCCTTCAGAGCCTCCCAAATAATGAGCTAGCTCTGGAAATGTGTGTGTCAACTTCATCATCTGTGTACATCCCTGGAAAATATAGTGCTGAGGAAAGTGATAGTAGAGGGATTGCTATTGCTATTTCCATGACTAAAGTAAAAAGTCTGAAACACAGATAGGTTTAATGTCCCACACAGGTGATAAATAAAAAATTCAAGACTTAAATTTAGGTTTGCTAACAAACTTTATGCTCTCTTCTCTATATGATTTTATGAAAAAATAAATGTTATAAAATTTAATATGACAAAATACATAAGTATTCTTCCCATTAGCTGCTGCTTACCTATTTCTGGATTTAAGTGATATCTTATTTTTTATTTAGTAACACTGCTTTTATCATTTCCTTTCTTTGGACAACAACAGACTTTCTATCTATAAAATGAATAATTAGATATATCTTTTAGGAGTACCCTCATACTTTCTTGAAAATTCTATGAATCCATAATCTTATTCATTTTTTTCCTTTGGCCCTTTATTTTGATCGGCAGAGGTAAGGTAGCCTAAGAACACCAGCTATATCATAATTGTGGAGAAGCAACATGCTATATTGGAATGAATGTTAGATTTATAGTTCAAAGATATATGTTTCAATATAGGCTATATGATGCTGAGTAAATCACTTTTCTCTGGGCCTCAGATTCCTTATCTGTGTTTCCTTCAGGAAGAAACCTGTGTAGAAGAAAACTGTGTAGAAGAAAGAAACCTGCATTAGGTGGCAGATGACCTGGGTTCAAATAAATCTCTGCCATTCTTTGAGTGATCAGAAAAGTCATCATTTCTCTCTGTCTCCATTTTTCATCTCTAAAATGAGGAACTAGATGGCCTTCCAGTTCAAAATCTATGATGCTATGCCTAAGGTTGCATTATCTATGGTTTTATTTAACTGAGAATGGTTGCTTCAACTGCACCCCAAACATAAAAGACTTGTATGATGAAGTGGAAATCTAACCACTTTTTGGTTAATTGCTAGCTGTGTCTCACTGTCACATGTCTTCAGTCATTAGCTTGAGTGGCCAGTAAACAAGATAAAGTTCACATATTTTTATATTATTTAAATGTCTTCTAAACATCTCTCTGACTTGCAACCAATTAGCAATCTTCTCATGGGTAAAGCATCCACTGTATAATCCACAGTGTTTAAAAATGTCTACAGCAACATCATCGGAAAAAAGAAACTGTCTAAAATCTCTTTTAAGAAATTTTATTTTTATTTATTTTCTCTTTGATGTTCATCTGTAGCTCCAAGAGTCTTGAATCATGCATTGCTGAAGAATGCCTTTTAGAGAGATTACTGAGTTCAGCCAGGGCCAAATTGTAGGATTTTTCCAGACAGACCTTTTAATTTAAAAGCAGGGGCTTGTTTCCTGTTTCTGCTTCATTGCACAATTATAAATGCATGTTCCACGCTATGGTCCCCAAATTGCACAACTGTTTCCTTCCTCATGCAAAGCCTACCAGCATTTGTTGCAAGGTAGCCTTCATCCTCGGAGCCAATAGCTTTTTATTTCTTTAGTGATATAAACAAGAGAAATGTTCATTTTAAATGCACTGACAAGATCATTCCACAGGCACAAAACCCTTTTCTATTATTCTAGTGATTTGTGAAACTCAAAACCAAATAGATTTTAGTTTGTAGACTAAGTGATGTAGTAACAAGAATGGATGTCAAAGCAGTCACCAAATAATCTTATTTCAAGTGTGCCTAGATTTATGAATGGAGGAGACTTTGAGATCCCATTTTACAGAGGAAACAAAATTGAAGTCTTAGGGAGATAAAATCTCAACATCTTGAGCAAATTAGTAACTTCCCATGAATTTTAGTTTCTTCATCTAATCAATGAGGATAATAATGCTGGTTTGTTTATATCATAGGTGGAAAACTCAAAGATGAATTTTGGATCCAAGAAAACTTGCATTCAAATGCCACTGGCTAGTTGACCCTGAAGAGAAGAAAAGATGTTCATGGAAAAATTACCTCTTTTTTATTTAATGAATTATATGACAAAAGTATCAGTTATTAAGATTGTGAAACCCTTCATAACTTGATCCTATTTTCCTTTTCAATTCTTATTCTACATTCCAGCTACCCTAGCCAATTCCATAATCTTATAAGATGCAGAGATACCAAACAATATCGTCAAAGGAAATTTAATCATCATGATTTTAATATACCAAAGGAATTAGGGAGTCAATCTAAAAATAGTATTTCATAAATGTAAAATATAACCATTAATTCTTATCTTGGGGGAACATGATTGCATCATAGATAGAGAACAATTAAATTTCCCAGTTGATAATAACCTAAGTATGAGTATAGATAAACTTTTTTCTTGTCCTTTATGAGTGCAACTGAAATAGCAGGAGAAAAGTGTTTATACTGGGGTCCTTTAGGAACCATCTCTAATTATCTACAAGAAAATGGGTCTGGCTCCAGTATCATTTAGTTTTACAAAATTCCCAGGGTTGAAAAAATACGAACCCAGAAAATACACATTGTGAGCACTAATATATTTTATTATTAGATTATATGTAATGAATAAATTCTTACCCTGCTCCAAAACCCCTGAACTAAAAGAGGCTAGGTGGTATACTTGTTATAAGGATATTAAAGGCATAATTTCTGCTTTCACAGAATTTCCAACCCTATAAAGAAGTTAAGGAATTAATGTCAGACATGAATTCATGCAGATATGTTTTAAATTCGGTTTAAAAATTTAGAAACAAAGTGTTCTAGGATTCTTATGAAGAGAGGGAAAAAAAGCCCCTCTGAATGTGGTGAGGAAGGAAAGCTTCATATTAGAGTAAGAATAGCTAACAATAAGACAAGTTATTTTAAGCCAAGTATCCACAGAGGACATCTTTCCTAGAGTTGGCATATATAAAGAGAATTGAGACACAATATGTTAAGGTATATGAAAAAGTATAACAATACTAAAGATTTAGGCCAAAAAAAATGCTATATAAAGCAGATAATAAAAGACTAATGATTACTGCCCCAAGTGCTTCCTTTGCCATATCTACAAATATTTTAGAATAATATTATATACATTTATAAAGAGCATCTTTAATGAAGCCATGAAAACGGAAAAGGTAGCTTTTCACAAATGATAGTTTTCAATAACTTGTATCTTTCAATGGAAATAATTCACATTTCTTTCCTTTCCTTCTTCCCTCCTTCCTTCCCTCCTTTCATTTTGCTTCCTTCTTTTTTTTTATTAATTTTCCTTTCCTTCTTTTTTTAAACTTTCTGAAATGTGAAAATATTAAAATGAACATTTCTATAACAAAATGAAACAGAAAAAGTATGTGTACATGAAAAAAAATATTTATATGTATCCCTAACTTTTTAAATCAACCCATAAACCTTCAGAGTAAAACAATTTTCCAGGTTAAAATATCGTGGAAGGACTTTAGGAAAGGTGTATCTGCAAGGAAAGAGGCCTAACACAGGCACAGCATAAGGAATTCAGTGGGAGACTCTTAGCCAAAGTTCAGACGATCAGCATTTGCTCTTCCATCCTGGCTCAGAGGCCAGTGTTTCAATAGGCCAGTTGTGAGACCTCCTACCTAAGAAGAGAAGGCAAATTGCGAGCCCCCAGATATCAGCATAACAGGCCAATCTAGGGCAATGGGAAAGCTAGCAACATTGCTGGCTTCAGCGTAGAAAATCAGCCAGAAGTTCCTGTTTTCTTTCAAAAGAATGGTGAGAAACCCCTTCGCCCCCTCCCCCGGTGAGAAATGCTAAAAAGTTGGATTTCCACAGTGTTGCAAGATTCAGTAATGTGAGATAGTGAGTACCACTGACGAAGAGGTTTTCAGAATGTGAGAGGTTAAAGAAAATTAAGATTTCATAGAACAATTAAGGGATCAATAGAAGCCTTGAGCAAACAAGAAACTGGGGAGGTAAAAAAGCACAGATGGATTCAGCCAATCAAAAAGTATTATGGTTTTGATAAAACATAAATTTAAAATAATATCCAATCCAACCCAAACTAGTTGAAGTCAAAAACCTGAATTGATCAAATCATTATTGTGCCTGCTTAATAGGCTAGTTTAATATTAAACAACACACCCTGTAGAAGGGGTTTTCTGCCATTTTTGAATATGGGATATAGAATGAGGGAGGAGAACATGCTTATACATATTTAGGAGAAACCTGTAGTGGGTGTATCAGAGAGATTGTAAACAAAAAGAAACACACCGATCTGTTCTCTGAAGGGAGGGACTGCACCAAACTAGCAAGTATAAAGATTCTCCCACTGCTATGCTTAGTGCTCCCTCTTCCTGAAGAGAAGTGGGATCTACTTTTGACCAGAAACAATGACAATTCCTTAAGATTTTCTTTAATAAATTTTCCTTGATACCTGATTTTCAGTGTCAAGAATGTATTTCTAATACCTGTATTCCAGGAGTAGGAATCAATTTAAAAAAAAAAAAAAAAGAACAAAAAAGCAAAGAGAACCCTGATCATAGAAAGCTACTATGGTTACTATGGCTTATCGAAAGATTCGAATATAAACCCAGAAAAGAAAAGCAATACCAAAATAAACTCAAATGAAGCTTCAAAGGGAGATATGGACTGCTCAAAAGATTCTCTGGAAGAGCTCAAAAAGGATTTTAAATATCAAGTAAGAGAGACTGAAGAAAAATTGGGAAAAGAAGCACAGGAATTGAGAAAAGAAAACAACTCAACTTCTTAAAAAATAGATTGGAAATAATGGAAAAACATATTGAATAAAACAACTCTTTTAAAAGTACATTTGGCCTAATGGAAAAGGATGTAAAAAAAAAAAAAGCTAATTGAATAAACTAATTCATCAAAATTTAGAATTGGACAAATGGAAGTCACTGACAATGAGATAACAAGAATCATTGAAATAAAATTTTTTTTAATGAAAAAAGCAAAAACAAAAGAAAATGTAAAAATTGGAAAAACAAACAATTTGGAAAATAGATCCAGGAGAGATAATCTAAAAATTATTAGATTTCTGAAATCTACGATCACAAAAAAACTTATACAATACCTTTCAAGAAATCATCAAGGAAAAGTACTCTGATATCCTAGAATCAGAAGGTAAAATAATCATTGAAATAAATACATAGATCACCTCCTGAAAGAAACCCCAAAATGAAAATTTCAAGGAATATTGGAGCCAAATTCCAGAATTACCAAGTCAAAGAGAAAATAGTGCAAGCAGCCAGAAAGAAACATTTCAAATACTGAGGAGTCATAGTCAAGATTACCTAGAACTTAGCAGCTTCCACATTAAAGGATCAGAGGGCCTAAGATATGATATTCCAGAAACAAAGGAGCTTGAACTACAAACAAGAATCAACTACTCAA
Organism: Sarcophilus harrisii; assembly: GCF_902635505.1. NCBI lineage: Eukaryota > Metazoa > Chordata > Mammalia > Dasyuromorphia > Dasyuridae > Sarcophilus > Sarcophilus harrisii. The sequence continues at coordinate 76,292,642 of NC_045426.1, forward strand.
CAAAGGTAAGTATTATCTATCAGGGGAAAAATAGACATTCAATAAAATAGGGAATTTTCAGTCATTTCTAGTGAAAAGAGTAGAGCTGAACAGAAAATTTGATCTTCAAATGCAAGACTCAAGAGAAGCATAAAAAGGTAAATAGGAAAACAAAAACAAACAAACATGTCATTTAAATGTTGAATTGTTTACATCCCTATACAGGAAGATGATACTAGTAATTCTTGAGAATTGTATCTTTGTCAGGGTAGTTAAAAGAGTATATAGACAGAAGGTATGAATATAAGTTTGTAGAGGGCTGGAACTTTGGGAAAATATACTTGAAACAAGGTGTTCACTCAGTGGAATTGATGAGATGAGATGGTTCTCTAGTTCACATATACTCAGTATACTGTAATGATGTAATTGTAATAGGCTATTTAAACTGGGGACAAAGTCAGACTCAGAGGGAGACTGGTCATTCCCTCCCTGACTTCCTTCCCTGACTTCTAAAAAAGAGAGGTGAAAAAACCAAGGACTTCTCAGGGAGATGAGAACACCAAACCAGATATTGTTAGCAGGCTTTCTCTGGGCTTAAGGGTCTTACTTGAAATGGGTATGTATATATATATATCCATCATCATGGAAGGTATTACACAAGCATATAGTAATATAATTCAGGCTAGTAGTGATGTAACAAACAACATGAATCAACATGAAGAATTATACATGTCCATAAGACATAGAGATAGTCTCAAACCAATTTATTGTCCATTACTTCATGTGTCAGAGAACCCAATAATTCCTGCACATTTTGAAGTCCTGCAACAGTCTCATCAACAATTTTTGATTTTCATGAGTCAATTGCCATACACATTGGGTTAACGGACATGTTTTTTCAGTGGCACATGTAGTCAGAGATGGAACCACTTGATGTTTCTTGGGTCTTCTCCTTTGCTTCAAAGGTCTTCTCTTGTTCTCTTTGATGGACAAGGCAAATATGACTCGTTGACACCTATCTGATTCCTTCTCCATCTGTAGAGATACAAGCAAACCCTCTCCCCCAAGCAATTAACCTATCTGGTCTCTTCCATTCACCACTTTCTGGATTTTTCCACATCATCTGACAATTATCTAGAGATAATGGAGCTGCTTGCACTGGACACTGCCCTTCTAGCGAATTATAAAACCTGTCTACTGGAGCCAGTGCATCTTTCTCAAAAATCAAGAAGCTAATTGTATAAAAGGCTAAATTTATTCTCTAGGGTTAGGTGTGGCTCCCCTCCTCCTTTCTTTTGTTTTTGGAGGAGCGTCTTGAAGTCTCTGTTTCTCTTTTCTACTATTGCCTGTCCTTGAACATTAAAAGGTATGCCAGTGGTGTGTAAAATCTGATACTGGGCATAAAAAAATATTCAAAATGTTTAGAAGTATATGCAGGTCCATTATCTGTTTTTATTGCTTGTGGCACACCCATAACTATAAAAGCTTATATAAGAAATTCAGTGACTACTCAGGCTGTCTCTTTTGCTGATGGTGTGGCAAAAGTGAATCCTGAAAAGGTGTCTACTACAGCATAGATAAAAAGACAGCTGAACAAAAGATTTATAATGGGTCACATCCATTTGCCAAATTACATTGTGTCTCAAACCACAAGGTTTTTTTCCCCTGGAGGGAGTGTAAGAGCATGGAAAGGCAAGCTATATAGGCTTTTCCTATGCTCCTAGCTTCCTCTTTTGTTATCCCAAATTGCAAACATAAAGCTTGAGCACCCTGGTGATATTTAAAATGAGATTCTTTGGCTTCTTGAAATAAAGGAGTATTGGCTGACATGTTTAGAAGGCAATCTGCCTTTGAATTAACATCAAAAATAGGACCTGGAAGTCCACTATGAGAGTGGACATGCAAGATATAAACCTTACTTGGATGCTTTCTCACTTGCTCTTGAAGTTCCTCAAAGACCTGGTATATATTGGAAGCTACAAATTTTATTTGGGCTGTGGCAATTATTTGTACCACGCCTACTGAATAGGCCAAATCAGATATTATATTTATATCTCCTGGATAATAAGTAAGAGCTAGAATGATTGCATACAATTCATTCTGCTGAGTGGACTGAAAAGGTGTTCTGAATACTCTCTTTATAGTTAAATCATGAGAGTATATAGCACAAATGTTATGTTTGGATGCATCTGTAAAGATAGTTGGTCTTTTAAGAGGAACCTTAGAAACTGTTTCTTCAAAAATCCATTGCCAATTATGTAATAGCTGGATTATCTTTAATGGAGACCCATGTGTAAAATCTGGAGCTGTGGCCAATAAAATTTGCCAGTCTGGGATGGTTTCACAGCATACATTAACTTGTGCATTGGTATAAAAGGTATATATCTTGTCAGGTCTTATCCCAGATAATTGTATTGCTCACTTAATGGCCTTTAATAAAATTCTAGCCACAAACACTGGGTAAGGGGAAAGGCCTTGTTCTGGTTGATCTGGGAGGTTCATCCACTTTGTCCCACTGTGTCCTTGATGAAGGACTCCTGTGGGTGCCTCTTTTGTAGCAAAAACTGATATTTCCAAGGGTTTTTGAGTAAGTTTTTCAACCACATTGGATAAAGCCAGTTCAACTTCTCTCACAACCTCTTGAGCTTCTTTTATAAGCTGCCATGGTGAGTTTAAAGCACTGTCTCCCCTTAAAATGTCAGATAATGGTTGTAATTGATAGGTATTTAAGCCTAACACTGGACACATCCATTGGCTATCTCCTATCAATTTCTGAAAATCATTTAAGGTGTTCAACTTCCCTGTTCTTAAAGAAATCTTTTGTATTGTAAGCACCTTAGGATATACTTCATATCCTAAATATTAAAAAGGAGAGTGTTTTTGAATTTTTCCTGGAGCTATATGCAATTTGTAGTCCCTTAGTGTTTCTATGTTCTTTTGTAGATATGCTTGTAACATTTGTTCCTCAGGTGCACATCCCAAGATATCATCCATATAATGCAACAACATAATTTTTGAAAATGCTTTTCTCACAGAGTAAGAGCAGCAGCCACATACATTTGACACATAGTAGGGCTATTTTTCATTCCCTGTGGCAAAACTGTCCATTCACATGTTTTATAAGGCTCAGCTAAATTAACACTGGGCACTGAGAAGGCAAATCTTTTCATATCCTCCTTATCTAGATGGCTTGAATAGAAACAATCCTTAATGTCTATAACCCAAAGAGGCCATTCTCTAGGCAATTGAGTAGGAGATGGAAGTCCAGGCTGAAAAATTCCCATAGTTTCTATCTATTCATTTACTTTTCTCAAATCAGTCAACATCCTCCATTTTCCAGATTTCTTTTTTACAACAAATACAGGGGAATTCCAAGGACTTAAAGAAGATTGTAAGTGTCCTTAGTCAAGTTGCTCTTGTATTATATCTAATAAGGCCTTACTTTTCACTTGTTAAGGGCCAGTGTCTCATCCACACCAGTGTATCAGTTTTCTGTTGAACGGGAACAAGTGAGAGTGCAGGAAGGCCTTCCACAGCAGCCTAACTGCTCATTTGTAATCCTAACTGTTGTAAGATGTCTCTTCTCCATAGGCTGATGGATATTTTTTCAACTATAAAAGGAATAAAAGCTCCCGATTCACCTTCAAATATCCATCTCATAGGAATAGCACTAACTTCAGCTGCTATTGATCCTCCTATGCCAGACATATAGGTGTCTACCATAATCTTTGGCCAGTAACTGGGCCAGTTGGAACCTCTAATGACTGTACAATCTGCACCTGTGTCTACTAACTCTTCCAGTAGTATGTCATTTACATAGATAGTGAGCATAGCAATGGTCATCTGTCATTGCTGCTGTCCAGAATATTCCTGGATTCTGTTGCTGTGAGTCAAAATCTGGGGAAATATCAACAAAGTGCCTATCAGGAGTATGTATCAGGAAACCTGATGGTACTACTTCTCCTGATTGATAAGTCACACATTTTCTTTCTCCCATCAAATTGCTTCTTGGCTGATTGATCATGTCGGAGTACTAAACTTCTAAAGACTCTCTTTGTGTAACATCAACTGCCAACATGCTTCAAGTGTTTTTTGTCTAGTTCCTGGATCCAAGCCCTGCTTCCCATTTCCCTGAGTCAATCTACATTCTGATGCTCAGTGGAAGCCTCTGTTACATTTTGGATATATGGTTTTAGGTCTTGTTTTCCCACTCTGTCTTCTCTCAACCAGTCTCCCTCTGAGTCTGACTTTATCCTCAGTATAAATACCCTATTACAATTATATCATTACAATACACTGAGTATGTGTGAACTAGAGAACCATTACATCACCATGCTAAGTACTAAGTACATGTATACTAGAGAACCATCATCTCATCAATTCCACTGAGTTAAAATCTTGTTTCAAGTATACTTCTCCAAAGTTTCAGCTCTCTACATAAGTTGAATTTAATGTGATTATATAAAAAAGAAATTAAAGGATGGAAAAAAAAATGATTGTATTGGGAGAAGGGGAAAAGGGTGATAAAAGAGATTACATTATAATACATGAAGAGTAACAAAAGACCTGTTATAGTGGAGGGAAGAAAGGAGGGTTAGAAGGATTGTTTGAACTTTAATCTTAATGGATTTGGTTCAAAGAGGGAATACATACTAGTTTGGTATAGAAATTTGTGTCATAGGGAAATAGTTGGGAAAGGGAGAGGCTGGAGGGGAAATTGAAGGAGGTAAATGGCTGAAGCAAAACACTGATAAGGAGGAAAAGGGTAAAAGGAAAGAGAAAAGTATAAATGGAAAAAAATAGGATGGAGGGAAATACAGTTAGTAATTATAATTGTGAATGTAAATGGGATGAACTTTCCTATAAAATGGAAGCAGATAGCAGAGTGGATTAAAAGCTAGAATTCTACAATATATTGTTTATAAGAAAGACCTTTGAAGCCGGTAGATACATATAGAGTTAGGTAAAAGGTGGGAGCAAAATATAGTATGCTTTAGCAAAAAAAAAAAAAAAAAAAAAAAAAAAGGGTAATTTTCCTGATCACCCACCAAGCAAAAACAAAGAAAATAAAAATTTAAATAGACATAAGGAAGAAAGCTATATCTTGCTAAAAGGTATCATAGATAAACATATATGCACCAAGTGGTACAGCATCCAGATTCTTAGAGGAGAAGTTAAACGATCTGCAGGAAGAACAAGAAAGCAAAGCAATATTAGTGGGGTATCTCAACCTTCTTCTCTTGGAATTAGATAAGTCTAAACTACTAATGGAACAAGAAAGCAGTTAGGAAAGTGAATAGAATTTTAGAAAAGTTGGGTATGGTAGATCTTTGGAGAAAATTAAATGGGACAGAAAGGAATACACTTTTTTCTCAGCAGTACATGACACTGACACAAAACCTGAGCATTTATTAGGGTATAAAAACCTCATAATTAAATGTTTCCTTTTTAAATCATGATGCCAGACAGTGCTACTACTGGGCTTATACCCCAAAGAGATACTAAAGAAGGTAAAGGGACCTGTATGTGCCAAAATGTTTGTGGCAGCACTGTTTGTAGTGGCTAGAAACTGGAGAATAAATGAATGCCCATCAATTGGAGAATGGTTGGGTAAAATGTGGTATATGAATGTTATGGAATATTATTATTCTGTAAGAAATGACCAGCAGGATGAATACATAGAGGCTTGGAGAGACTTACATGAACTGATGCTAAGTGAAATGAGCAGAACCAGGAAATCATTATATACTTCAACAATGATATTGTATGAAGATGTATTCTGATGGAAGTGGATTTCTTTGACAAAGAGACCTAACTCAGTTTCAATTGATCAGTGATGGACAGAAGCAGCTACACCCAAAGAAAGAACACTGGGAAATGAATGTAAACTGCATTTTCATTTTTCTTTCCGGGTTATTTTTACCTTCTGAATCCAATTCTCCCTGTGAAACAAGAGAACTGTTGGGTTCTGCACACATATATTGTGTCTAAGATATACTGCAACATATTTGCCATCTAGGCGAGGGGGTGGAGGGAGAGAGGGGAAAAATCGGAACAGAAGTGAGTGCAAGGAATAATGTTGTAAAAAAATTACCCTGGCATGGGTTCTGTCAATAAAAAGTTATTATAATTAAAAAACATCATGATGCTATAAAAATTATATGTAACAAAGGGCCATAGAAAAATAAACCCAAACTAATTGGAAATAAAATCATCTAATTCTAAAGATTGGATGGGTCAGACAACAAATCTTAGAAACAATTGATGATTTCATCCAAAAGAATGATAATCATGGGACAACATACCAAAACTTTCGGGGTTCAGCCAAAGCAATTCTTAGGCAATATTTTCTATCTCTACATGCTTACATGAATAAAATAGAGAAAAAGAATATCAATGAATTGAGTGTACAACTAAAAAAGCTAGAAAAAGAACAAATTAAATAGTCCCTATTAAGGACCAAATTAGAAATTCTGAAAAATCAATGCCTATTTTACCTTCTGATTCTATTACATCTGGGCAGTTCTCTTTGATGATTTCTTGTAAAATAGTATCTAGGCTCTTTTTTTCATCATAGTTTTCAGAAAGTCCAATAATCCTCAGATTATCTCTCCTAGATCTATTTTCCAAGTCTGTCGTTTTTGCAAGTAGATAATTCATGGTTTTTTCCAGTTTGTCATTTTTTTGTTTTTGCTTGACTGATTCTTGCTGTCTCAATGAATCATTAGTTTCTATTTGTTCAGTTCTAATTTTTAAAGAATTATTTTCTTCATTAGCTTTTTTTACTTCTTTCTGTATATGTCCAATTGAGTTTTTGAATGTATTGTTTTGGTCTGTGGAATTTTTTTCCATTTCACTAATTTTTTTTTTTAGTGAATTATTTTCTTTTTCCAATTCACAGATCCTACTTTCTTGCGTGTTCTTTGTCTTTTCCAATTCACGGATCCTACTTTCTTGCGAGTTCTTTGTCTTTTCCAATTCACAAATCCTACTTTCTAGTGAATTCTTTATTTTTTCCAATTCACAATTCTTACTTTCCTGAGATTTTTTTACTTTTTCCAATTCGTATTTCAGGAAGTTGTTGCTCTCTTGTAAGGCTTCTCTTTCCTTTCCCCATTTATCTTCTAACTCTCTTTTGAGACTTTTAATGGTCTCTTCTATGAGAGCATCATGTAAAGGAGGACAGTCTGATGCATTTTTGCTGTTTGAGGTCTCTTCAGGTTTGCTGACCTGCTCTTTTTCTGCATAGAAGCTGTCGATCGTTCTTTTCATCTTTTTATTCATGTTTTAAAGCCTTTAGGGTAGGTCTCCTAGGCAAGGGGGTTACCAGCTTCCTCTGCAGAGCAGGGAAAGATGTAAACCGATTTCCGGCTCCGAGGTATGGGAGTGCTCTGAGTGAGAGTTTTCCCTTCCCCCAACAGGAAGTGGATTCAGCACTGGCCGAGCTATCAAACTGCTTAGTAGGGCTGAGTGGATTATCGATTGCCCTCGGCTAGAGACTAAGTGGTGAAAGTGTCACCGCCCCAGGCCGGAGCCTCTTGTGGGACTGTGAGTATTAGCAGCTGACTGCAGAACGCAGACCGCCACAAACTCTGCCCAGTGTCTCTGCCTGATGCAAATCGGCCCTGGAAAAGCTCTATGGCCCCAAGCCGAGCTCCCCACTGCGCAGATTGGAGGCTAACCCGGGCTGCGTCCTCCTGCCGTGCAGGATCACAACTGCCCCAAGGAAAAGCCCCGTACTGCGGGTTGGGGCTGCGCGCTTGTGCTGAGATCTGTGCCTTCACCCTCGGTTTGAGACTCTCCTCGGAACCTAATTTCTCTCCCCGTCTGCGCCGATCTCCCCCCTGGCCCTGGAACCAACCTTTTTTGGCCGAGACTGCAGATTTTCTTCGGCCGGTGAGTTGTTCTACTTCTTATCTTTACGAATTGTAGCAGTCAAGACTATTTTTGAGGCTCGATATAATATTGATAAAGAGGGTAAGAGAAGAGCTTAGAAAGTCGCGTGTGTCTTCTCCGCCATCTTGGCTCCGCCCCCCGAAATTCTGAAAAATCAAAGGAGAGATTAATGAAATTGAGAGTAAGAAAACTATTAAATAAATAAAAATTAGTGTTGTTTTTATGAAAAAACCCAACAGAATAGGAAAAATTTTTGGTAATTTGATTAGAAAAAAGGAAAGAAGAAAGCCAAGTTACCGGTATCCAAAAGGAAAAGGATGAAATTATCACTGATGGAGAGGAAATTAAAGCAATAATTAAAATATTTTTCCCCATTGTATGCCAATAAATCTGGCAATCTAAGTGAAATGAATATCTACAAAATAAACAGAAGATTAACAGAAGAACAAATACAATATTTAAATAGTCTCAGTTTAGAAAACAAAAAGAAATTGAACAAGCCATCAACGAACTCTGTAAGAAAAAAATCTCTGGGGCCAGATGGAATTACAAAAAATTCTAAGAAACATTTATAGAACAATTAATTTCAACATTATAAACTATTTGGTGAAGAAGATGAAGAAGGAGTCTTACCAAATTCCTTTTATGGCACAAATATGGTGCCAATACCAAAACCAGAAAGAGCCAAAAGAGAAAAAAAAAAAAACAGAACAATTTTCCTAATGGATATTAATGCAAAAAATCTTAAATAAAATATTAGTACAGAGATTACATCCGTTTATCACCAGATTGATATACTGACCAGGTGCTATTTATGTCATGAATGTAGGTCTGGTTTAATACCAGGAAAACTGATGGAATAATTATTTCCCTGTGTCAGTAACAAAGCTAACAGAATCTGACATTTCACAGCTTATACCAAGGTTGAAATGGGCTCATGAATTATACATAAAAGGTGCTATACACAAATTAGGAGAGAGAGCAAGAGAAAATCTGCCTCCTTTTTGGAGAAGTGAAGAGTTATGATCAAAGAAGAACTAGTGAACATTATGGAAGGCAAAATTGATACTTTTGATTACATTACATTAAAAAGGTGCATAAACAAAACTAATGCAATCAAGATTGTAAGGGAAGCAGCAAAAGGGGAAACAATCTTTACAGCTAGTATTTCTCATACAGGCTTAATTTCTAGAATATGTAGAGAACTGAGTCAATTTTTAAAGAATTTCTCAATTGATAAATGGTCAAATAATATGAACAGATTATTTTGTGATGAAGCAATTGAAGCTCCTTATTGTCATATAAAAATGTTCTAAGTAACTATTGACTAGAGAGGTGCTAATTAAAACCTTCTGAGGTACTACTCTATACCCATCAGATTGGCTAAGATGACATGTAAAGATCATGTTAAATGTTGAACAAAATGTGGGAAAATTGGAACACTAATGGATTGATGGAGTTGTGAAGTGGTCCAAACATTCTGGAGAGCAAATTGGAATTATGCTCAAAAGGCAATCAAATTATCCATATCTTTTGATCCAGCAGTGTCACTCTAGGTCTATATCCCAAAGACATTATGAAAGAGAGAAAAGGACAAAATCTGCAAAATGTTTGTAGCATCAAGGAATTGGATGCCCATCAATAGATAAGGGATGGAAAATATTATCTACATTCAGAGAGAGAATTGTGGAGACTGAATGTGAGTAGTAGTATATAGAATTGTCCCCTTTTTTATTTGTTTACTTTTCTTTCTCATGCTTTTCCCCCTTTGGTCTGATTTTCTTGTACAATAAGACTAATGTGGAAATAATTTTGAAATATTATACATGTGTAATCTATATCAGATTACTTGCCATCTTTGGGAAGTAAGAGTTAAGAGAGAGAGAGAGAAAGAAAACTTTTGAACATAAAAACAAAAATGTATGTTGAAAATTATCTTTATATGTACTTGGAAAGTTAAATACTTTTGAGAATTAAAAATTGAAGAATAGTAAATCAATAACTTACTAAAAACATTGGTGACCCTCTTTTGATTTTGTAATTTTTTTGACAGCCCTATCCCAACCCTTCTTCAAACTCCTTCCATTAAAAAAAGGAAAAAGAAAAAAAAAAGCCAATATAATAAATATGCATAGAAAATGAAACAAATTCATGCACTGACCATGTCTAAAATGTTTTTCATTCTTTACTTTGAGTCTATAATCTATCTGTCAGAAGATGGTTAGCTAGATTCTCATTTGTCCTTTGGAATTTTGGATAATAATTGCATTGATCAGAGTATTTAAGTCTAAGTTTTTTCTTTCTTTTTTTTACAGTGTTGTTCATATTATATAAATTGTTTTCTGGAATTTACTGACATTATTCTATTATTCTGGTCATTTCTTGCAATTCTTTTCAGGTTTCTTTGAAATGGGCTCATTCAAGACAAATAACAAATTTCCAGCAGAAAATATTTGGAAGAACTTCAGAAATAATCTGTTTCAATGAGGCACAGGGGGAGGTGACCCAACACAGTCTCAGGGATCCAGGGTAGAGTGGAATCTGCACACTGGGATAATATCCCAGGAAGCTCTTAGACAAAATACAGAGTGGTAGCTACTCTGTCTTGGTTCAGAAGCCAGTGGATCAGCAGACTAGCTGTGAGACATCCAACATACCTACAATAAGAAATAGTGAGCCCCTGAACCCCAAAATAACATAGAATTTAGTCATGCCCACCCAGGCTGGAAAGAAAACCAATAGCACTATCCCCAGGACAGAGTGAAGCTGAAGCCACTCTTGCCTCTAGAGAATAATGTCCCCTTTGCTCTAAGAGAAAAAAAAAGCAAAATAAGCTCTGACTCTAGATAGCTTTTATGTCTAAACAGGGAAAAATAGACTTCAAACCCTTAGGACACTAAATGTAAAATTCCTCCAGATGAAGTCACAAAGGATGATATGAACTGGTCTCTCTTTCTCAAGGCTCTCTTGGAAAAATGCATGAAGGATCTTAAAAGAGAGTTAAAAGAAAAAAAATAGTGAAAGAAATGAGAATTTTACAAGAGAGAAAACACAGGAATTATCTGAAGAAAATTCCTCAAAAATTGATTTATTGGAATGGAAAAATGAAACAACTCCCTGAAAAGCAAAATTTGTGAAATGGGTAAAAAATCCAATGAGCAAAACAACTCATTTAAAAGTTCAATTGGCCAAAAGCAAAAGGAGATAAAAAAGCTAACTGAAGAAAGTAATTCATTAAAAATTAGAATTAAAGATGGAAGTGAATGACTCAATGAAAGATCAAGGATCAGTCAAAAAAAAAAAAAAAAAGAAAAAAATTGAAGAAAAAGTAAAATACCTCATTGGAAAAAAACTGACCTAGAAAAAATATATCCATGAGAGACAATCTGAGAGGTATCAGACGACCTGAAAACCATGATGAATAAAAGAGCATAGAAAACATCTTTCAAGAAAGAATCAGAAGATAAAAAGACCATTGAAAAAAAATTCACTGATCACATCTTGAAAGAGACCCCAAAATGAAAACTCCAAGAAATATCATAGCTAAATTTCAGAAATATCAGATCAAGAAGAAACTATTGCAATCAGTCAGAAAGAAATAATTCAAATACTGAGGAACCACAATCAGGATTACCTAGGATCTAGCAGTTTTCCCTTTGAATAATTGAAGTCTCTGAAATATGATATTCTGAAGGGTAAAGGAGCTTGATTACAGCCAAGAATCAACTATCCAGCAAAATTAAGCATTATTTTTAGGGAAAAAAGATGGACATTCAATGAAAAAATGATTTCCTTTTATTTTTGATAAAAAGATCAGAACTGAACAGAAAATTTGATCTTCAAATACAGAACTAAAGAGAAACATAAAAAGGTAAAAAACAAAGGGAAAATATGTTTATTTAAAAAGTTAAACCATTTACATCCCTGTTTGGAAAGATCGTATGTTTAACTCTTGAGAACCGTATCTCTATTAGGGGTATACTTAGAAGGTATAGGTATAAATTTTATTGTGATGATATAAAAAAAGAAAGCAGTGTTAGAAAAGAAATTGTACTGGAAGAAGAGGAAATGTGAGGTAAAATGCAGTATTACATTTCATGAAGAGGCAAAAAAAAAAAAAAAGACCTATTACAGTTGAAGGAAAAAAGGGAGGGGGATAAGCATTGTGTGAAACTTAATCTCACCAGGTTTGGCTGAAAGAGAGAATATCAGACATATTTAGTTTCATAGAAAAACTTGTCTCACTGTGTAGGGAATTAGGAGAGGAAAGGGGAAAGTAAAGGAGAAGCCTAATAGAAGAAGGAACAGAAGTGGAAGGGATTAGGAAGGGAAGAGGGGTTATAAAATGTCAGGGCTATTTGAGGGAGACGTATTAAGAAGGAAAACACTGGGGAGGAAGGAAAGGGGGGAAGGAAATATAAAAGTTTGGCTTGCAGAAAATAAGATGGTAGGAAATACAAAGTTAGTAATTTTAACTGTGAATGTGAATGAGATGAATTCTCCCATAAAATGACAACAGATAGCAAAATAGATTAAAAGTCAAAATCCTAGAATATGATGCTTACAAAAACACATTTAAAGTAGAATTATATATACAGAGTAAAAGTAAAAGGCTGGAGCAGAATCTATTATATTTCACCTGAAGAAAAAAAAAAAAAAGCAGGGAGAGTGATGCTGATCCCAGATCAAGTAAAAGCAAAAGTAGAAAAATAGATCTAATTAAAAGAGATAAGGATGGAAACTGCATTTTGTAAAAGATAATTAAGTAATACCAATACAAAACATCTATGCATCAAGTAGTATAGCATCCAGATTCCTAGAAAAGCAATCAAGAGAACTGTAAGAAGAATTAAATAGTAAAACTATACTAGTGGGTGATCTTAACCTTGCTCTCTCAGAACTAAATTAATTAAAGCCCAAAATTAATAAGAAATAAATTAAGGAAGTAAATATAATTTTAGAAAAATTAGGCATGATAAACCTTTGGATGATAATGAAGACAGAAGAAATATACTGTTTTATGATACATGGAACATGTAGAGGGCCAGAACTCCAGAGAAGTATACTTGAAACAAGAATACTTACAACAAGGTGTTAACTCAGTGTAATTGATGAGACAATTGTTCTCTAGTTTACATACACTTAGTACTTAGTATGGTGATGTAATGGTTCTTTAGTTCACATATACTCAGTATGCTGTAATGATGTAGTTGGACTAAGATATATAAGGGCAAAGAGGACTGGAAATGAGACATTCCAAACTTGGCCATTCTCCTGATAGCTCTCCTGTCTCCTGCACTCCTTTACTAAGATCAAGACTGAGTCAGACTGTAAGAGACCCAGACTGTGAAGGAGACAGACTGTGAAGTATGAAGACAATAAAGACTCTAGATTTTATTCCTGACTATCCTAGTGGTGTTTATCCTGTTGAAATCAAGGCCCATATGGAGAACTTCCAGAAAACTAGCTCGAACATTACAGGAACCTACAGAAAAATTGACCATGTATTAGGGCATAAAAACATCAAAATCAAATGCAGAAAGTCAGAAATGGTAATTACATCTTTTTAAGATCATGATGCAATACAATTTTTCCCCTCTTTTTTATTTATTATTTATTTATTTATTTTTAAAGATTTTTATTTACAAAACATATTCATGGGTAATTTTTCAATATTGACCCTTGCAAAACCTTTTTGTTTCAAATTTTCCCCTACTTCCCCCACCCCCTTCTTTAGCTGACAGGTAGTACAATACATGTTAAATATGTTCAAATATATGTTAAATCCAATACATGTATACATATTTGTACAGTTATCTTGCTACACAAGAAAAATCAGATCAAGAAGGAAAAAAAACTGAGAAAGAAAACAAAATTCAAGCAAACAACAACAGAGAGAGTGATGATGCTACGTTGTGGTTCACACTCAGTTCCCATGGTCCTCTCTCTGGGTTTAGATGGCTCTCTTCATCACTGAAAAACTGGCAATGATTATGATAGAATAAATATTACATATAACAAAGGGTCAGAGAAAAAATAGACCAGAAATTAATAAGAAACTAAATAATCTAATCCTAAAGAATGAGTGGGTGAAGGCACAATTGATAATTTTATTTAAGAGAATGACAACATAATAATATTTATGAGATGCAGCCAAAGCATTTCTTAGGGTTCGCTTTACATCTCTAGATGCTTACTTGCATAAAAGAAGAAAATGAGAACATCAATAAATCAATTAAACGAGCTAAAAAAAGAACATATTAACCCCCCTTAAATACCAAATTTGAAATTCTGAAAAGAAAAGGGGAGATTAATAAAATTAAAAAAAAAACTATTGAACTAATAAACAAAACTAAGCATTGGTTTTATGAAAAAAAAAAACAAAATAGATAATCTTTACTTAATTTGATTAGAAAAGGGAAAGAAGAAAGTCAAATTATTAGTATCAAAATTGAAAAGGGTGAATTTTCCACCAATCAAGAGGAAATTAGAGCAATAATTAGGAGTTATTTTACCCAAGTGTATGCTAATAAATTTGACAATCTAAGTGAAGTGGAAGAATACTTACAAAAATATAGATTGGTCAGATTAACAGAGGAGGAAATAAATTACTTAAATAGTTCTATTTTACAAAAAATAAATTGAACAAGATATTAATGAACTCCTAAAGAAAAAATCTCCAGGGCCAGATGAATTTACATGTGAATTTGACAAAACATTTAAAGAACAATTAATTCCAATACTATGAAAACTATTTTGAAAAATAGGGGAAAAAGGAGTCCTACCAAATTACTTTTATGATATGGCTATAGTGCTAATATCTCTCTTTTTTTATTTAATAGCCTTTTATTTACAGGTTATATGTATTGGTACCTTTAGGGCATTGACAATTGCCAAAAGACTTGTTCCAATTTTTCCTCTCTTACCCACCACTCCCTCCCCCGGATGGCAGGATGACCACTAGATGTTAAATATATTAAAATATAAATTAGATACACAATAAGTATACATGACCAAACCGTTATTTTGCTGTACAAATAGAATCAGACTCTGAAATATTGTACAATTAGCTTGTGAAGGAAATCAAAAATGCAGGTGGACAAAAATATAGGGATTGGGAATTCAATGTAATGGTTTTTAGTCATCTCTCAGAGTTCTTTCGCTGGGCGTAGCTGGTTCAGTTCATTACTACTTCCACTCAGTTTTCAGTTTCTAGCCACTACAAAAAGGGCTGCCACAAACATTCATGCACATACAGGTCCTTTTTCCTTCTTTATGATCTCTTTGGGATATAAGCCCAGTAGTAACACTGCTGGATCAAAGAGTATGCACAGTTTGATTACTTTTTGAGCATAGTTCCAAATTGCTCTCCAGAATGGTTGGATGTATTCACAGTTCCACCAACAATGTATTAGTGTCCCTGTTTTCCCACATCCCCTCCAACATTCCACATTATCTTTCCCTGTCATTATAGCCAATCTGACAGGTATGTAGTGGTATCTCAGAGTTGTCTTAATTTGCATTTCTCTAATTAATAATGACTTGGAGCATCTTTTCATATGGTTAGAAATAGTTTCAATTTCTTCATCTGAGAATTGTCTGTTCATATCCTTTGACCATTTATCAATTGGAGAATGGCTTGATTTTTTATAAATTAGAATCAATTCTCTATATATTTTGGAAATGAGGCCTTTATCAGAACCTTTGACTGTAAAAATGTTTTCCCAGTTTATTGCTTCCCTTCTAATCTTGTCTGCATTAGTTTTGTTTGTACAAAAACTTTTCAGTTTGATATAGTCAAAATTTTCTGTTTTGTGATCAGTAATGATTTCTAGTTCTTCTTTGGTCATAAATTCCTTCCCCTTCCACAGGTCTGAGAGGTAAACTATCCTGTGTTCCTCTAATTTATTTATAAACTCATTCTTTATGCCTAGATCATGAACCCATTTTGACCTTATCTTGGTGTACGGTGTTAAGTGTGGATCAAGGCCTAGATTCTGCCATATTAGTTTCCAATTTTCCCAGCAATTTTTGTCAAACAGTAAGTTCTTATCCCAAAAGTTGGGGTCTTTGGGTTTGTCAAACACTAGGTTGCTA
This sequence comes from Sarcophilus harrisii, assembly GCF_902635505.1. NCBI lineage: Eukaryota > Metazoa > Chordata > Mammalia > Dasyuromorphia > Dasyuridae > Sarcophilus > Sarcophilus harrisii. The sequence continues at coordinate 76,308,614 of NC_045426.1, forward strand.
TAGTTGTTGAATGTTTTTTCCCTTGAACCTAATGTATTCCACTGATCAACTAATCTGTTCCTTAGCCAATACCAAATGGTTTTGGTAACTGCTGCTCTATAATATAATTTTAGATCTGGTACAGCTAAGCCACCTTCATTTGATTTTTTTTTATTAATTCCCTTGAAATTCTTTTGTTTTTCCATATGAATTTTGTTGTTACTTTTTCTAGGTCATTAAAATAGTTTTTTGGGAGTCTGATTGGTATAGCGCTTAACAAATAGATTAGTTTGGGTAGTGTTGTCATTTTTATTATATTTTCTCACCCTACCCAAGAGCATTTAATATTTTTCCAAATGGTTAGATCAGATTTAATTTGTGTGAAAAGTGGTTTGTAATTTTGCTCGTAAAGTTTCTGATTTTTCCTTGGCAGATGGATTCCTAAATATTTTTTTTACTATCAGTAGATACTTTAAATGAAATTTCTCTTTGTAACTCTGAGTGTTGGATTGTGTTAGTGATCTATAAGAATGCTGATGACTTATGTGGGTTTATTTTATAACCAGCAACTTTGCTAAAGTTTTGGATTATTTCTAATAACTTTTTAGTAGAATCTCTGGGGTTCTCTAAGTATACCACCATATCATCAGCAAAGAGTGATAATTTGGTTTCCTTGTTGCCTATTCTTAATCCTTTAATCTCTCAGTTCGTATTGCCAAAGCTAGCATTTCTAATACAATATTAAATAGTAACATGATAGTGGGCAATGTTGTTTCACTCCTGATCTTATTGGGAATGGTTGCAGCTTGTCCCCATTACATATAATGCTAACTGAAGGTTTTAAATGGATGCTGCTGATTATTTTAAGAAAAAGTCCATTTATTCCTATACTCTCAAGTGTTTTTAATAGGAATGGATGTTGGATTTTATCAAATGCTTTTTCTGCATCTATTGAGATGATCATATGGTTTTTGTTCATTGGGTTATTAATATGGCCAATTATATTGATAATTTTCCTAATACTGAACCAGCCCTGCATTCCTGGTATAAATCCTATTTGATCATAGTGTATTATCCTGGGGATGATTTTCTGTAGTCTTTTTTCTAATATCTTATTTAAGATTTAGCATCAATATTCATTAGGGAGATTGGTCTATAATTTTCTTTCTCTGTTTTCAACCTACCTGGTTTAGGTATCAGTACCATATCTGTGTCATAAAAGGAATTTGGTAAGACTCCTTCATTCCCTATTTTATCAAATAATTTATATAGCATTGGGACCAATTGTTCTTTAAATGTTTGGTAGAATTCACATGTAAATCCATCTGGTCCTGGGGATTTTTTCTTAGGGAGTTGATTAATAGCCTGTTCTATTTCTTTTTCTGAAATGGGACCATTCAAGAAATTTACTTCTTCCTCTGTTAGTCTGGGAAGTCTATATTTTGGGAGGTAGTCATCCATTTCACTTAGGTGATCAAATTTATTGGCATAAAGTTGGGCAAAATAACTCTTTATTATTTTTCTAATTTCCTCTTCATTGGTGGAAATTTCTCCCTTTTCATTTTCAAGACTACTAATTTCGTTTTCCTCCCTCCTTTTTCTAATCAGATTTACCAAAGGCTTATCTATTTTATTGGCTTTTTCATAGAACCAACTCTTAGTTTTATTAATTAGTTCAATAGTTTTTCTTTACTTTCAATATTATTAATTTCTCCTTTTAATTTTAGAATTTTAAGTTTAGTATTTGATTGGGGGTTTTTAATTTCGTCTTTTTTTTTAATTTTTTTAGTTGCAAGCCCAATTCATTAATCTTTTCTTTCTCTGTTTTATTCAAGTAAGCCTCTAAGGATATAAAATTTCCTCTTATTACCGCTTTGGCTGCATCCCACAAATTTTGGTATGATATCTCATCGTTTTCATTATCTTGAGTGAAATTATGAATTGTATCTATAATTTGCTGTTTCACCCAATAATTCTTTAAGATTAGATTGTTTAGTTTCCAATTACTTTTTGGTCTATTTACCCCTAATTTTTTCTTGAATGTAGTTTTTATTGCATCGTGATCTGAAAAGAAAGCATTTACTATTTCTGCCTTCTTGCATTTAATTTTGAGGTCTTTATGCCCTAATATATGGTCAATTTTTGAATAGGTTCCATGAACTGCTGAAAAGAAAGTATATTCCTTTCTCTCTCCATTCAATTTTCTCCAAAGATCTAACATACCTAATTTTTCTAATATTCTATTTACCTCTTTAATTTCTTTCTTATTTGTTTTGTGGTTTGATTTGTCCAATTCTGAGAGTGCAAGGTTGAGATCTCCCACTATTACAGTTTTGTTGTCTAATTCTTCTTGCAACTCTCTTAACTTCTCCTTTAGGAAGTTGGATGCTATACCACTTGGTGCATATATGTTTAGTATTGTTATTGCTTTGTTGTCTATGCTTCCCTTTAGCAAGATGTAGTTTCCTTCCTTATCTCTTTTAATTAGATCAATTTTTGCTTTTGCTTGATCTGAGATAAGGATGGCTACCCCTGCTTTTTTGACTTCACCTGAAGCATAATAGATTTTGCCCCAGCCTTTTACCTTTACTCTGTATGTATCTCCCTGCTTTAAATGTGTTTCCTGTAGACAACATATTGTAGGGTTCTGACTTTTGATCCAGTCTGCTATCTGCCTCCTCTTTATGGGAGAGTTCATCCCATTCACATTTACAGTTAGAATTACTAATTCTGTATTTCCTGCCATCCTAATATCCCCAGATTATTCTTTACTTTTTCTTGCCCCCCAACCCTCTTTCCCCTTTTTAAATTTATGTACCCCACTTGTATCACGACACTCACTCTCTTTAGAATTCCTCCCTCCCCCCTTTGAATCTTTCCCCCTTTCTTCCCTTATTGCTCTTTTTCTTTTCCTTTTTCCTCTCCCCCTTTTTAATGAGGCAAGAGAGAGTTTTCTCTAAAACATATATGTCAATTATTTTCTCTTTGAGCCAACTCTGATGAGAGTAAGATTCACATGATGCTCCTCCCCCTCTCTAAATTCCCTCAGATATGATAAGTTCACTTTGCCTCTTTGTGGAATGTGGTTTCCCTCTTTTTATCCCCCCTTCCCACCTTATTCTGCCATCATCCCTTTTCCATATCTACTTCCCTTTATTATGTTATATCAGTAAAATCAAATTATACATGTAATCCTTTTGTATATCCACAACAAAAATACAATTCTCAAGAGTTCTTTTTACCTTTTTTGCAACTCTTGAGTCCAATGGTTAGAGATCAATTTTTTTTTTAGTTCTGGTTTTTTCCTTAGAAACAAATGGAATTCATTTAATTCATTAAATGTCCATCTTCTTCCCTGGAAGAAAATACTCAGCTTAGCTGGGTAGTTTATTCTTGGCTGCAATACAAGTTCTTTTACCTTTCAGAATATCAGATTCCCGGCCCTTCGATCCTTCAATGTGGAGGCAGCCAGATCTTGGGTGATCCTTATTGTGGCACCACGATATTTAAATTGTTTTTTTCTGGCTGCTTGTAAAATTTTTTCCTTAATCTGATAGTTCTGAAATTTGGCCACAATATTCCTTGGGGTTTTTATTTTGGGGTTTCTTTCAGATGTTTGATGAATTCTTTCAATGCCTATTTTACCTTCTGATTCTATTACATCTCGGCAGTTCTCTTTGATGATTTATTGTAAAATAGTATCTAGGCTCTTTTTTTCATCATAATTTTCGGAAAGTCCAATAATCCTCAGATTTTCTCTCCTAGATCTATTTTCCAAGTCTGTCATTTTTCCAAGTAGATAATTCATGGTTTTTTCCAGTTTGTCATTTTTTTGGTTTTGCTTGACTGATTCTTACTGTCTCAATGAATCATTTGTTTCTATTTGTTCAGTTCTAATTTTTATTGAATTATTTTCTTCATTAGCTTTTTTATTTCTTTCTGTATATGTCCAATTGAATTTTTAAATGAATTGTTTTGCCCTATGGAATTTTTTCCATTTCACTATTTTTTTTTTTTTTTAGTGAATTATTTTCTTTTTCCAATTCACTACTTTCTTGCAAGTTATTTGTCTTTTCCAATTCACAAATCTTACTTTTTAGTGAATTCTTTATTTTTTCCAATTCACAAATCTTACCTTCCTGAGATTTTTTTACTTTTTCCAATTCACAAATTTTGTTTCCCTGCACTTCCTGGGAATTTTTTATCTTTTCCAATTCGTATTTCAGGAAGTTGTTGCTCTCTTGTAAAGCTTCTCTTTCCTTTCCCCATTTATCTTCTATCTCTCTTTTGAGACTTTTAATGGTCTCTTCTATGAGAGCATCATGTAAAAGGGTACAGGTGACATTCCCCTTTGGACTATTGTCTGGTGCCTGTTTGCTATTAGTCTCTTCAGGTTTGCTGACCTGCTCTTTTTCTGCATAGAAGCTGTTGATCATTCTTTTCATCTTTTTATTCATGTTTTAAAGCCTTTAGGGTATGCCTCCTAGGCAAGGGGGTTACCAGCTTCCTCTGCAGAACAGGAGAGATATAAACCAGCTTCTGCTCCAAGGTATGGGTGTGCTCTGAGTGAGAGTTTTCCCTTCCCCCAACTGGAGGTGGATTCAGCACTGGCAGAGCTATTGAAGTGCCCAGTTGGGCTGTGTGGGTTAGCGATTGCCCTAGGCTAGAGACTAAGTGGTGAAAATGTCACTGCCCCAGGCCAGAGCCTCTTGTGGGGCTGTTGGTATTAGCAGCTGACCGCAGATAGCCAATTCTACCAGAAGTCTGCCTGGAAGGCTGCCCTGAAGTCTCTGCCTGATACAAACCGGCCCTTGCAAAAGCTCTATGGCCCCAAGCCGAGCCCACTGTGCAGATTAGAGGCTAACTTGGGCTGTGTCCTCCTGCTGTGCAAGTTCGCAACTGCCTCAAGGAAAAGCCCCGTACTGCGGGTTAGGGTTGTGAGGTTGTGCTGAGATCTGTGCTCTCACTTCCAGTTTGAGGTTCTACTAGTTGCCTTCCCTCTCTCCCAGTCTGTGCTGATCTCCCTCTCCCCTTGCTTCCCCCCTCCCCCCGGCCCCAGGACAAACCTTTTTTGACGAGACTGCAGATTTTCTTTGGCTGGTGAGTTGTTATACTTCTTATCTTTATGAATTGTAGCAATCAAGACTATTTTTGAGGCTTGATATAATATTGATAAAGAGGGTAAGAGAAGAGCTTAGAAAGTCATGTGTGCCTTCTCCATCATCTTGGCTCCGGCCTATAGTGCTAATATCTCAGTCAGGTAGGGTCAAAAAGATGAAAATTATAGACCAATTTCCCTAATGAATATTGATATGAAAATATTAAATAAAATATTAGCAAAGAGATTATAGTAAGTTACCCCCAGGATAACACACCATGACCAAGTAGGTTTTATATCAGGAATGCATCACTGGTTCAATATCAGGAAATTTATTAGCATAATTCACTGTATCAATAACCAACCTAACAGAAATCATATGATTTTAATTTTAAAAATTCATATTTCTTTCAAAAATATGAGAGAGTATAGGAATTAAAAGTTTTCCTTAAAATGATCAGTAGCATCTATTTAAAATCATTAGGAAGTATCATATGTAATGGGGATAAACCTGAACCATTCCAGTAAGATCAGGGGTGAAACAAGGTTGCATCCTATCACCATTACTATTCAATATTGTACTAGGCATGTTAGCTTTAAAAATAAGGGAAGAAAAATAAATTTAAAAAGTTAGAGTAGATAATGAAGAAACCAAATTATTACTCTTTACAGAGGATATGATGGTATACTTAAAGAATCCTAGATAATCAACTAAAAAACTATTAGAAACAATTCACAACTTCAGCAAAGTTGAAATATAAAAAATAAATCCACATAAATCATCAGCATTTCTATTTGCTACCAATAAAGTCTAGCAGCAAAAAATACAAAAAGAAATTCCATTTTAAATAACTATAGATAATATAAAATATTTTAGAGTCTACCTGCCAAGACAAAGTAAGGAACTATATGAACATAATTATGAAACACTTCCCTCATCAATAAAGTTGGATCTAATCAATTGGAAGAATGTCAAATGCTCATGTAGAGGCTAATCTAGTATAATAAAAATGAAAATTCTATCTAAATTAATCTACTTATTCAATGCTATATCAATCAAACTCCCAAATTACAGAGCTAGAAGAAATAAGAAAATTCATCTGGAAGAACAAAAATAAGATGAAGATTTCAAAGAAATTAATGAAAAAAATGCAAATGAAGGTGGCTTAGCTGTGCCAGATCTAAAACTATATTATAAAGCAGTGATTATCCAAACCATTTGGCATTCTTTAAGTAACAGAGTATTCAATTAATGGAATAGGTTAGGTAACCAAGACACAATAATCAAAGTCTATAGTAATCTAGTGTCTGATAAACACAAAGACTCCAGCTTCTGGGATAAAACCTCACCATTTAACAAAAATTGCTGGGAAAATTGGAACGTAATATGGCAGAAAGTAGGCATTGACTCATATTTAACACCCATACCAAGATAAGGTCTAAATGGGTTCATAATTTAGATATAATGACTTATAAGCAAATTAGAAGTACAAAGGATAGTCTACCACTCAAATTTATGGAAAAGGAAGCAATTTGTGGACAAATAAGAAGTAGAATTATCCATTTTGCATTATGAAATACAAAATGAATAATTTTGATTATATTAAGTTAAAAAGCATTTGTACATACAAAACCAATGCAAACAAGATTAGAAAGGAAGCAGTAAACTGGGAATAAATTTTTACATCCAAAGTTTCTGTTAAAGGCCTCATTACTAAAATATATAGAGAACTGACTGAAATTTATAAGAATACATGTCATTTTCCAATTGATAAATGGTCAAAGGATATGAATAGACAATTGTCAGATGAAGAAATTAAGACCATTTCTAATCATGAAAAAAATGCTCTAAATCACTATTGATCTGAGAAATGAAAATTAAGACAACTTACGTACCACTACACACCTCTCAAATTGGGTAAGATGACAGGAAAAGATAATGATAAATGTTGGAGGGATTGTAGGGAAATTGGGACACTAATACATTGTTGGAGTTGTGAACTGATCCAATCATTCTTGAGAGCAATATGGAACTATACCCAAATAGCTATCAAACTGTGCATACTCTTTGATCCAGCAGTGACTCTACTGGATCTGTATACCAAAGAGATCATAAAAAGGGAAAAGGACCCACATGTGCAAATATGTTCATAGCAGCCTTTTTTTGTAGTACCAAAGAATTGGAAATTGAGTGGATGTCCATCAGTTGGAGAATGGCTGAATATATTATGGTATGTGAATGTTATAGAATATTATCATTTCAAAATAAAACTATCATCAGGATGATTTCAGAAAGGCCTGGAGAAACTTACATGAACCAATGCTAAGTGAAGTGAGGAGAATCAAGAGAATATTATAATAGCAACAACACATTTATATGATGATCAATTCTGTTGGATGTGGCTCTTTTCAGCAGCAAGGTGATTCTGGCCAGTTCCAATGATCTTGTGATGAAGACAGCCATCTGCCACCAGAGAGAAGACAAAGTTTTCTGTTTGTATTTTATTTTCTTTCTCATTTTTTTTCTTTTTGATCTGATTTTTCTAGTTCAGCATGATAATTGTGGAAATATGTATCGAAGAATTGCACATGTTTAACATACTGGATTTCTTGCCGTCTAGAGAAAGGGGTGGGAGAAAGGAAGGGAGAAAAAAAAAATTGGAACATAAGGTTTTGCAAGGGTGAATGTTGAAGACTATCTATGCATATGTTTTGAAACTAAAAAGTTTTATTTAAAAAAGGCATATTCCCAATTCTCTAACAGAAGTAGAAGAATAGAAACTGGTACATATGGATTTTAAACTTGATCTCAATTCATGGGGTTGTGGGGAAATACAAAATGTCTTAATAAAAGCCTATTTAAACATCTACTTAAGAAGTGGTAGATTTACAGATACAACATGATATCATTGAAAGTAGTAGGTCATATAAGATTAAAAAAATACTAGACTGATAAAATATCACTGTAATGTTACAACTATAATTTGCATAAATATCAAGGAAAGTATTTGACATACTTTCTTAATCTCTCAAAGTTGACACATTGGAATACAATGAGAATAGTAATGAATGGTTCATTTTCAACTTATAAGGTGTCTTTAATGAAATACCCCAGAGATCTCTGCTTGAGTTAATTTTATTTAACATTTATAACACTGTCTTGGTTGCAGGCACATATGGATTCTTCTCACATTTGCATCCAACATAAAGTAAGTCTGGGATCATTTCCATTTTAGATGGCAGAGGCAGATTCCAAAATAATCTAGAAAGATGAGATCATTAGACTAAATAAAATATGATTAAATTTAATATGGATCAATGTAGCATGCTATACTTGGGTTTAAAAAATAGCCTTACATGAATGAGAGCGAGAAAATATGACTAGACAGTAGTTTGTCTGTAAGACAGTTTAGGTTTTAGTGGATTACAAGAGTGATATAATTCTGCTGAGATGAATAGCACATATGAAAATGAATGTGACTTTAGGCTAAACAAAGAAATCAAACTGTTTAAAATGAAGGGAGAATCCCACTATACACTCACCTGGTCAGACTTCATCTGGAATTTTGTGTTCAGTTCTGGGTGCCATATGTCATAAAGGATATTGATAAGGGGGAGAGTATCCAGACATGGATTACCAAGGTAACAAGTAACACAATCTTGCCATAAGAAGATTGGAGATGAATTGAAATGATGATGTTACTCCTTAAGAAAAAATGTCTGAGAAAAGATATCATAGATATTTCCAAGTAATTGAATAGTTAATACATGGGAAAGGGATTTGAACTATTATGCTTGTTCTCAGAAAGCAGAACTAATAACAATGAATGGATATTGTGAGAGGGAAATTTTGTCTGTGTGTAAGAAAACATATTTTAAGAATTAGAGTCATCTTAAAAGATAATAAACTGATATAGTGAATAGTAGGTTCCCTTTCAGCTGTGTCTTCAAGCAATACTTGATTTGCCACTTTTCAAGTATGTGGAGAAGAAGTGATAAGTTGGATTGGATAGCTTTTGAGACTCATTCCAAATACTGATATTCTGTGATATTCTGCTGAAGCATCAAATTCTAATTTTGGCTCTTTCTTTGGTTCTTTGAAATACCTATTACCATTATCTGTCCCTGGAGCCATCCCTTTGATCATCCATACATATGTTCTTCATGTATGTTTTTAGTTGTACTCTTTGTGACTCCAGTTTACTGATAAGGGATGTTTCAATATTTGCATATCGTATCTAAAATAAGAAGATACTTTTATTTCTCATCTTAGGATCTTGGAAAGAAAGAAGATCTGGCCTAGGGGAGTTACAGAGGGAATCAGAAGGATGGAAAAAATATAGTAGTTTAAGGAACAGAAGATCTTTTTAACAGTGAGTTCAGTAACTACATCTATTTCATTTTTCTAATAGAAAATCCTTTAAAAGAGATAGGCATTCAGGCATAATTTTTCAGAGAAACCATAATGTAATAATTTATTCAAAGTTAGTATGGAAATTGGGCCACTGTCACACTTTATGCAAGTGCCAGTAGTTTTACCCAGCAAGAGGTTACTTTTTACTTGGACATTATTCTGATAAACAATAACAGTGCCACAAAGGAGTAAAGAGTGGCATAAAATTACGATCAACAAGTGTAAAAGCCAGGGAAGCAATAAACTTGGAAAACATTTTTACATCCAAAGGATCTGATAAAGGCCTCATTTCTAAAATATATAGAGAATTGACTCAAATTTATAATAGTTCAAACCATTCTCCAATTGATAAATGGTCAAAGGATATGAACAGACAATTTTCAGATGAAGAAATTGAAACTATTTGTAGCCACATGAAAAGGTGCTCCAAATCACTATTGATCAGAGAAATGCAAATTAAGACAACTCTGAGATATCCCTACATACCTGTCTGATTGGCTAAAATGACAGGAAAATGATGAATGTTGGAAGGGATGTGGGAAAATTAGGACACTGATACATTGTTGGTAAAACTGTGAGTGGATCCAACCATTCTGAAGAGCAGTTTGGAAATATGCTCAAAAAGTTATCAAACTGTGCATACCTTTTGACCCAGCAGTGTTTCTACTGGGATTATATCCCAAAGAGATCTTAAAAGAGAGAATAGGACCCACATGTGCAAAAATATTTGTAGCAGCCCTCTTTGTAGTGGCAAGAAACTAGAAATTAAGTGGATGCCCATCAATTGGAGAATGGCTGAATAAACTGTGTTATATGAATACTATGGAATATTATTGTTCTGTAAGAAATGACCAACAGGATGATTTCAGAGAGGCTCGGAGAGAAATATATGAAGCGATGCAAAGTGAGATGAGCTGATCCAGGAGATCATTATACATGGCAACAACAAGACTATATGATGATCAATTCTGATGAACATAATTCTCTTCAATATTGAGATGATTCAAACCAGTTCCACTTGTGCAGTGAAGAAGAGAACCATCTGAACCCAGAGAGAGAACCATGGGAACAGAGGGTGAAACACAACATAGCATTCACACTCTCTCTATTATTATTTGCTTGCATTTTTTTCTCAATTTTTCTTCCTTCTTGATTTGATTTTTTGCACAACCAGAAAACTGTATAAATAAAATATAACATATTGGATCTAACATGTATTTCAACATATTTAACATGTATTGGACGACCTGCCAGATAGGGGAGGGGATAGGGGGAAGAAGGGGAAACTTTGCAATAAAAATTTATGCAAGGGTCAATGTTGGTAAATTGCCCATGCATATTTTCTGTAAATAAAAAAGCTTTAATTAAAAAAAAAAAAAGTATAGAAGCCAAATATATTGGGATTTTCCTAGGATTTTTAATAGCCAGAAATATCAGGCTTCTTATTCACAGATTAATGAATATGTAAATACTTTATATTGATTATTGAGGCACATTCTCTCATTCATTCACTAACTTATTAACTTCTTTGTTCACTTCTTTTAGTTTGTGTATTTATATTATTCATTAGTATTTTATTTTTTCATAAACATGTAAAATAGTTTTCAACATTCATTTTTGTTAAGACTTTATGTTCCAAATTTTCCCCTTCCTTTCTTAGTTCCTCCCTCTCTAAGACAGAAAGCAATCTGATATGTTCAATCTCTTCAAATATATTTCCATATTTGTCATGTTACACAAGAAAAATCAGACCAAAGGAAGAAAAAGTGAGAAAGAAAAAAAAAAAAAACTGAACAACAGCAAGAAAGTGTGAAAATGCATATTTGATCCTTATTCTGCTCCATTTCCAGGATCCAGATGATATTTCCATCCCAAGTCTATTAGAATTGCCTTGAATCACTACATTGCTGAGAAGAGCCAAGTCCATCACAGTTGATCATCACATAATCTTGTAACTGTGTACAAGATTTTTGATTCTGCAGTATCAATTCATGTAAATCTTTCTAGGATTTTCTGAAATCAGATTGCTCATTAGTTCATGTGTTAAATAATTATTACATATGACATATTGTCAATGATGTCAAATATTTTCATTAGTTAATTAACCTTTTCTGAGTCATAGGCAGAAACTTCCTTTCTTTCTGTAACATTAGTTACCCTCAAATAAGTATAACTTTTTCAATATATGATTAAAATTGCATACTATATGTGATCCACTGTTAGATAAATGGAATGCTGAGATGAATGACTACACATAGTCTGTTATCAAGGAACTGGAATTCTATTTGGGGAATCTGACATACAAATAAGTATAATCTGAGACAGACTATAATACAGAGAAAGGAGAGAGCTAATGTGCACTTGATATTTCAGGTGGGAAAGATAATGTTTAATTGAAGATAATTGAAGGAGGTTTCATAATGGAAGTGGAACTTAAATGAAAACTTGAAGGAAAACATTAATGGCCCCAGATATTGAAACAAGTAATGACTTTTTGGGGGTCTTTTTTCCACTTTTATTTGTATCCCCTTTACTTGGGGTAGACCATGGCATATGATGGGAACTTTATTAATGATTTTAAACTGACTGACAGACTCTTTAGATGTGGCAAATGCTCTATGTAAACAGGCAGAATAGGAGAGTATAAGCTAGTATTGGAGGATAATTGGTAGTTACGTTTTCCGGAACATAAAATTCATAAAGAGGGTACATGTTAAATAAGGCTATAATGTTAGTTTGGAATTTCATTCTGTCATGCATTTCATCAGTTTGTTTCTTATGTATCTATTATGTTCTTAAGACAATACTAATTAGCGTTAGATATAAATAATTGTAATCTTTACATTCTTCACACACAAAAAAAGAATTTAATAGATTTGGTTTCTTCAACAACTCAGGGATGTAGTGTTGTCCCTTGGGGATTACCTCTGTCCTCTCAGCTTATTTGTAGCACTTGACATTTTAAATCTATGAGGACCATTTTCCTTATGAGGACATTTGACCAATTGGAGAGTAAAAATTTGTAGTTAATACTTCAAAATGAATTAGCTGGAATGTATGGTCACCCAGATTCATTCTTGATTTAAATCCTAGGAATTGATATTCATATGATATGTAATATATTTATATTATCATAATTTTAAAGCTAAAGCAATCATCACATATTAGAACTAAGACAAGGGACTGATATTTTTAAGGTCAGAGAATGTTTTTGCTTTTATCTTTTGCACAAGGCTTGCCACATGGTAAACAGCTAATAAATCTTTGATGAATTATATTGGATTGAATTGGATAAAGTACATGACTGCTATAAGGCATTTTTATAGAGTACACAATAGTACAATACTATTATAAGACACTTTTATTGGGAATTTCCTGCCATAAATAATAAAGGTACCCTAGGAATTCAAAAAAATGGTGAGGAACATAACTAAATAGCTAAATCAGTGAAGGTTTCCTGGATGAAGTCTGATTGAAGCTGGATCTTGAAAAACTACTAATATTCACCATTGTTTTTGAAATGTATGGAAAGATGAACATAGGGTCTATGTTCAAATTTTGGCTGTAGTTTGCTACTTGTTTGATAGTAGAAAAGTAATTTAACTTTTCTGGGTTCAAGTTTCTTCCTTTGTAAGAAGAGAGGTTTAGACCTGAACTCTAAATATATAATATTATAATTTCAACAGGAGGAGATGGGTGGGAGAGTATTCTAGGTGGAGAAAACCATTTATTCCAAATCAACAGTAATATTTGCCAGTAATTCTATAAAGTGTTTCTGAAGATCAATTGGCTCATATCTCTAAAATTCATTGACAGATCAGACTTAGCAAAATCCACCAAAATCATGAAAAGCTGAATATGAAAAGATAAAATAACCCTTGAGTTTCCTTCCACAGGCAGCTGTATTTTTGTCAAGAGATATGATTATGCTCATGTCTTGCTCAATACATTTTAGAATCTTGGGCCAAAAGGATCAGTGTGAATCCAAGTCATCAAGGGATTAATATGGAACACACTGTGCTTTTCCACAGAAACTTGAACTCAATAGCATATGTGTGACTTCATATATTTGTACATATAGAAAGTTGTAATGTCTGAAAAGATCTTAATGAGGTCCAGGGTCAGAAGCAGAAGGAAATATAACGTGACCATCTTATTATGTGCCTACTGACATGACTTTAAGAGAATTCCAGTATGAAAAAGCTTTGTTGATTTTTATCCCCTTCGTATGTTTTATCCATCTAAACAGATATGCATTTTTAATGGAACTTAGATCCCAATGAACCTGGAAGTCACATCTGTAAACAGAGCAGCTGTTGTTTGTGATTTTGTTACAAATGCCCATAACAGTAGTCTTTAAACTTAAATCAGATGTCATCTAAGGTAAATTCAGGCGAGTGGATGAATAGATGCTTATTTATAGCCATGGCTGCCTTTCATAATTATTTTTTCCTAAAGGATTAGTAAGAAATTTAGCCATAAATACAAATATTTCCCTTGAAATTGGCACTTGCCATGTCCAATTCCTTCAACAATGCTTGACAATGTTTTACTTCTCAAAACTGGTTACAAGCTTTGCCTTTGTGCATCTTTGTGGAAAGAACCTGAACCTACGAGGATCCAGAAATAACATATTTACCACAAGTGAAACAATAAAGTTTCAGTTGAATCTTTTTAGTTTCTTTCATATGTTTCCAATGTTGTAAGTCCAAAGTCACACTTTTTGTCTAAATCATCCCTAGTTGCCCCTACAGATCAGAAATTTTCAATCTTTTAAAACTTTGTTCATCAGACTTCCCTTATTCCTTCATTCTTGAGTGAGTTATGTTTCTTGTTAACTGGATTAGGACCATGAATACAATTTTCCTATAAGTGAGTTGTGTATGAAGTTTATTATTCAGTCAACAAATCTCTAGTAAACACTTCTTTTATTCATTCAGTGGGTGAATCTCTAATGATATAAATGAAAAAGCAAAATAGATCTTTTCAAGGAGCTTACGTTTTATATATATATATATATATATATATATATATATATATATGATAGAGAGAGAAGATGTCCACATATATAGTCATTTATAAAACACATATAAAGACTATTCAGACAACTTTGGAAGAGAAGACTGTAGTCATCAGGAAGCTGGGAAACACAGAAAAGAGTCATTTCAGCTGACTTGCAAAGGCAATCAAAGAGTTCAAGATATGATATAGAGGTAAGAAGTTGAAATTGATACGTAGACTATGAGTTTCAGTGACTATAAGAATGATGTTATCCTCAACTGTAATAAGGAAATTGTGGAGGTAATTTGGAGAAAGATGGTAATTTCTGTCTTGGACATATTGAATTTGAGAGGTCCAAGAGGAAGTTGGAAATAACACTGCAGGTATAGAGAGATTGGCAAATTGAACTGAGAATTATTTGCATAGAGATAGTAATTGAACTCATGAAAGATAAAAGATCACCAAGAAAAATGGTGTATAGAGAGAAGAGAGGAGGTCAAAGGACAGATCTTGGGGGATATTTGTGATTGCTAAATATGACATTGAGGGATCTGGCAAAGGAGGCTATGGAGTGGTCAAATCGTTGTTATGAAAACAGTGTTATGAAAACTTACAGGGGAGATAATACCCAAAAGAAGAGGTGAATAAATGACAGGGATTACAAAGAGCTCAAAAAAGATGAGGACTGAGGAAAAAAAACCATCATTAGCTTTTTATTAATTAAGAGACTAATTGTAACTTTGGAGAAAGTATTAGTAGAGCAATGAGGTCAGACTGCAGAGAGTTAGAAGTCACAAAGGAAGAAGTGAAGGCAACTATTGTGAATGGCTTTCTCAAGGAATTTTGTCAAGAAATGGAAGATACAATACATGTATGCATGCATATATATATGTAAACATGTTATGCATAATATACACACATATATGTATAATATGAATGTGTGCATAAGTAATTACTAGTGAAGATGATTGCATTAAATTAAAGTTTTAAGTGATAAGGGAGACATGGGTATGTTTATGATTAGGAAGGAAGTAACCAGCAAATAGGGAGAAGTAAGGTGATCAGAGAATGATTAGATGAAGAACTTGAATTGAAAAAGAAGTAAGAATCATGAAAACAAAGATTTGAGGAATTATGAAAGAAATTTATTGATTTAGGGAAGGGAAATTTTTGAAGATTGGAAGAGAAATTGGAGGAGGAGTAGGACAGATTGAGGGACCCAAGAGGAAATCAGGGAAAAGAAAAAGGGATAGAAAATAAGAGTCTGCAGAAAAGAGGAGTACTTGGGCGGGAGGAGAAGAAAGATTGCAAACTAAGACAAAAATGGAAAGTTAGTAAGACAAGGCAAGACAAATTGATGAGATAAGGAAAGAGGTCAGTAAAAAAAAAAAGGTTTGTTGGAAGTTAGGTATGGATTTCAAAGTATTAAGGTATTAATGTAAGGAAAAGTCATTAATGAAATGCATAAAGTGACTTATCCTAGAGTTAAACTCTTAGTTTAAGCTCAGGGGAGCTACTTGCAAGGATGACAGAAGTTTGGTCACCTTATTTCCAGCATTTATCAAAGGCAGAGTAATTTCTGTGAGCTACATAATACATAATGTGCTATTCATGAATTTGCATTTTGACCATAGCCAAATAATTGACAGTAACCTATTCTCAAAGTGCAAATAGGTCTATTCATGAAAAGAGATGGTAAAGCAGCTTCACAAACATTTTGATATTTTTCAACTTGCCAGGAAAAGTTAGGCATTACTCTAAAGGAGTGGGGAGAAAAATAAAGGCTTCTATTTGATTTGAAAAGATAGAAGGAATATTAACAAAAATCTCAAGTATGAAGGGCAGGATAATGTGACATAGAGGAAATGATAAAAAATAGCCACTTCATCTTCATAACTAAGCAACAAATAGAAAACTCTTCTTGTAATAGATGCTCATCCTCAAAGTAATCAATTAGTTGTGAACATTAAAATTGTTGCCCTCCAACACAATTTTTGCTGCAAATTTGATTATTTTCAAGTACATTCCCATTATCTTTTGAAGTGTCCTTGACATTTTATTCCAAATGTAGTAATTTTATTATCATTAATAAGAAAAAATGACAATAATTATACCAGAAAATCTGTTCTATTTCACATCTAGTTGTTGTTCTTCCTGTTTTGTCAAAAACAACAAAATATTTGAATGATCTGGCTAAGCTAGATCTTTCATTAAGCTAGCTGCAAGTAGTTTTTACTTCCACCACATTTTTTTTTAATATCATTTGTCATCTTCTTTCAAACTTCTCTGTAATGTTTGGTTTATAAATTTGTACTGTAAACTGATATTACACAAGATTGTCATATCTTTCTTGTTGAAAACCAAGATGCTGTCTTGATTCATTCTGTCTTCTTATTGTGCTTATTTCTGTTATTAAGCTCAGTCCTTTAAAGAGGCAAATTGTCATTGAGGATCTCAATCAAACTGGAGCCACTCTCTAATTTGTAAGTGAATAGAGTTGAACAGAGCAGGCCAAAGATAGAGTCAGGAACAAAACAGAAGTTCAAAATGAGGAGAAAAGCTTGGTAGCTCTTGGTGCTCTGGGGAGGGTACAGCTTTATTGTAGGCAGATCTCATTACTTACACCTGTGATTATGCAGTGAGATATAGCTTTGATAATGAAATTCCCCACATTGTCACAGCAACAGTGTGACAAGTTTGATTCATAGCATGGTTTATACATAACATTGGGTAAAATCCCAGTCCTGGGATTTTCTGGACAACTAGGTGTCTCCTAATTTCCCCCTTTTAATCAAAGGTAGAGGCTCTGAAAAACCCTATCCTTCTGATCAATGAAGGAGAGGCAGGTATAAGAGGCCAATTAATCCAATTTAAGCATTTTATTTCAGAAGATCAGATTTTTTTGAGGGAATATATTGGGGAAGTATGTCTCATGTATCATCATTGCTGGCCATGGTTTGCTTGTAATTCGAAAGGAGAAAGGGGGCCAAGGATATAAAGGTAGAAAATGCCAGCACATGCTTGAATCAGGGATTGGTGGTTGGGCACATAACAAAAAGGAAGAGGAGAAAAAAAAAAGAACACAGTATATTCAGTCTTAGAATCTTAGGGCAGCTGTCTCATCTCAGTTTCTTCTGGTTCTGTACTAGATCAGCCTTGAAGTTCTGAAAGCATTTTGTCATACACTCAGGAATAGGGGCTTTCTTCAGATGATTCAGAAGTCCGCATCCACAAATCTGACACCTATGGGAGTAGTCAGAATGACCTAGTAGGAGTCCTTGTAGAAAACCCTCTGCCTCAATCTTTGAATTTCAGTTTCTGGTTAGCATAATATAAGTCCTTAGTTAAGAAACTGACACAGATAGATGATCCAGATTTCCATCCACATAGGGCTGGATGCAAACAATAGAATAAATTTTTCTCTTTCAATTCCCATAACTGATAATTACAATATTAAGTACTGATCGAAGTACTTAAAAGGATCAAAATGGACTAGTTTTGAAAGGGAATATTTTTCTCTAATATAATAACCACCAATATTAGTTAACATTAAGTCACCTTGTATCTTACTGACCCATTATCAATATCCATTTAATCAGCACATTTTGAGTCGCAGATATCTCGTATAATTATCTGGTACCTAGATAGCTTTTCTTGGATGATATGCTTATTCTTAGGACAGCTCTAAAAGGGTCTCTGCTTCTTCAGTTCCAAATCTAGAGAGTCTACATAATTCTGCTAGTAATATTCTTTAAATTTGGTTCTCCACTTTTGAAATTGCAGAAAATTTAAATTTATATACCATTTGCAATTTCTATTCTTATCTAAAATTTACCTGATATAACAACCTTTTAAAAATTTAGAATAGTCCAATTATAAAATGAACTCCTATGTTTTTTAAAATTATCAGAAATTTAAATTATTTTCACTTTCTTTACCTTTATCAATACAATTTGCACATAAAAATCTTAATCTAATTTTAGGAACTTATAGCATGCTTAAAACCTGAAGTTTCATGACAGATAACTTTGGAATACATACATATTTCTATATCTATATATATATATTCCTCAGAGAAAACAAACTAATCCATTAATTAAACTTTCATATTGTATCTTTGTCTAATTGTCAAGAATTTCAAATGAAAAATTTCTCTTATATATTATTATTATCTGCCTTATAATAAAATATGCCTCCATTAAATATTTAAGGGTTTTCAAATAACTATTTTTATCACATCTTTTTAAAAATCCCAATTTGTATGTAAAAGCATCTAAATTAAAAGATGCTTTAACATTTCCATTACAATGGTCCCACAAATTTCACAATATAAGAGAATTCAGAAATACAATGATAACACAAAAAAACCATGTATTTAAAACATGAAACAATACCTCAGATAATATCAAATGCATTTCCAAGTTATCTCATGCAGATATCATTGATCTTATTATCTTTGACATTTTAAAACTACTTTAGAATTACCAGATCTGGAACAATTTCATTAAGTTAAAGAAATTATTTAGTGCTTAGAATATTCCAGGTGCTGTGTTAAGCACTTTATAATCATTATATTATTCTGATTTCACAACAGCTTGAAAGGTGTATACCATTATTTTTCTCTTACAGATCAGGAAATGGGAGCATATAGAGATAAAATAACTTGCTTAAGACTACATAGGCAATAAATTTCTACTGCAGATACTAATGGGACTCTCTCTCTCTCTCTCTCTCTCTCACTCTCTGTGTGTGTGTGTGTGTGTGTGTGTGTTTGGGTGGGGTGGGGCTGAAGCATAGGACAATGGCTATTGAATGGGCATACTAAAGCCTGGGGTGGGGCTGGTGCTAGGGCCTTCCTATTGGTGGTAGTTCCTGGTATTTGGACAAAGTGACTGTAGGCCTTGGGATCTGACCCATTGACAGTTACAGTTTTGGGGCCAGGTGATGCTGGAACTGGGGACACTTGCAACTTTAAGTACAGGGTGTGAAAGATGTATTGCAACTAGATAGTATCCCTAGATTTTCCTTTCCTAAAGAAAAAGACTTCATGCTTCAGGAACACAGGGCCATTGGAGTCACTGTCAATGGGGGGCACTGAAACTATTGTATCACCTTCACCAAGTAGGTCCTGGGTAATGAGTTGCACAGTAGGAGGGGCAGAATATAATTCAAATTTTCCTAAATTTTTCCAGTATTTTTTAAAATACCTGTAACAAGGAGAATGTCTCTGATTTGGGGAAGTCATAGGAATCTCTTTAAACAATATTTTCTCTTTTCCATGGTCAGAAATGTTAAGGAAGGGTTAACAAGAGGTGGCTATAAGGTGCAAATTGCCTACCTATTTTCTTTATCTTTCTTCATTCTGGTATTACCTGAAAACTAATTACCCTTCATTGCCCTGAAAAAATGAAACTATTAATCTTACATTTACTTTTAAATTTTTATAAAATTTAATCCCCTGTTTTTCCTTAAAATTCTACAGTGTGGTATACCAAAACTTATTATGATATTTCAGAAGTGAGTTCCTAGAATTATCCCCCAAGGTCCCAGAGTTTTTCCATGCAATCTTAAAATGATTAATTTTCAAAACTTCAAAATATGCTAAGATGTTTTTTAGCAGTTCTACAAAATTTTATTATCTGACTTTGTTCTTATTACCATTCTTATTATACTTTTATTCATTTTTGTTTTTTTTTCTTATAACCTTTCCTGTGAAAAGACTAAAGAGGAGATTAGTCTGGATTACTGGATTGCTTCAACTATGAAAATTTATTAATTTCCCCCAGTATTTGCACTAACTACAACCCTTGGTTTTTCTGTTTGGCTGCATTTTAAATATGTCAAGGTAATAGTATATAGCTAATAATAAAAATGATATAACACAGACATATATTTTGCAAAGACATAAACACAGACAAAATGAAAGGCATACATACAAACAGACACAAAGAATTCAAACAAAGTGTACAATTACAAATCTAATTGTAAACGGTTCAGCTGTGGTACAACTGTTTCCAAGGTGTGCAATTAGACACACAATTGCAATTTTATAGATGCACTCAGAGAGGCCAATTTTCAGAGGTGCACAATTAAGAAAGCATTCTTTGCTTACCAGAGTGATCTGTGATGAACAGATTCATTGCAAGGGCCTGGTAATTTTCTTCACAAAGAATGGAAAGCTTAACCAAGGGAGGAGCTCAGAGACTGCAGCAGGGACAAGGGCAGAGAACTCATGAGATGACAGGGGTCAGATACTAGAGAAATCTGTCTCTGGTGGTGCCTAGTCTATTCCCAGTTTAATGATCTGGTTCTATATCCCACTTCTAACACCAATAAATGGCAACCAGACTAGAATTGTCCTCTATGCAGTGGGAGGCCAGAGCAGAACAGAGCAGTCTGGTGAAAGGAGAATCCAGGATCAAACAGAAATTTAATGTCAAAGTAAGGGAAAAACATAAGCAAGGACACATGTGCCAGAGCCCCAAACCTAAGGTGGGGGGCTCCCACATTAATGTAGACAGATTTCAATACTGACACCTATGGACTCCCAGTGATCTGTAGACCTGACAATAAGGAGTAGCAGCAAACATATGACAAGTTTGGTTCATTGCAGGGCTTAAACAATTCTGGGATTTTGCTGTGGCCAAGATCATCCAGTGGGTGAGCCCAAAGGATTCTGTCCTTCCTTTCCTCCTTCCTTCCCTCTTTCCTTCCTTCCTTTCTTCCCTTCTTCCTTCCCTCCTTCCTTCCTTTCTTCCTTCCTTCTTTCCTTTCTTCCCTCCTTCCTTCCTTCTTTCCTTTCTTCCCTCCTTCCTTCCTTCCCTCCTTCCTTCCTTCCTTCCTTCCTTCCTTCCTTCATTCCTTCCTCCCTCCCTCCTTCCTTCCCTCCTTCCTTTGCTTCCTTCCTTCCTTCCCTCCCTCCCTCCCTTCTTCCTTCCTTCCCTCCTTCCCTCCCTCTTTCCCTCCTTCATTTCTTCCTTCCTTCCTTCCTTCTCTCTCTCTTTCTTTCTTTTGTTCTTTCCTCTATTTGAGTCTTCTACAAAATGATTAATATGTAAAATATTTTACATAATTGTACTTGTACAATCTATATCTAATTGCATACCATCTCATGGATAGGAGAGGGATAGAAGGGTAGAATTTGGAACTTAAAACTTTAAATAAGAATGTTTAAAAATAAAGAATGCATATATTCCTGCTTATACTTAGCAATGTGTTTTTCTCCTTGAATTTGGCCTGGAGAATTATAACAAGGAACACATTCACAAACATGAGGAACCACAATTAGCTCTCATAAAAGGAGAAAAAAACAACATTTTCCTTTATTTAAAAAGAAAGAAAACTATATTTATCTTCTTCCTCCCATTTCCAAATTTGTAGCAAGGTACCAAAATGGAAGGAAAAAGAGAAGGAAGGAGGAAAAAAGAAAAGAAAGGAAGGGCAGGATGAAAAGAAAGAAAAGAGGGTAGGAAAGGAAAGAAAAGGAAAGGAGAAGAGAAGAGAGCAGTGGATAGAATAGGAGAGGAGAGGAGAAAAAAGGAGAAGAGAGGAGAAGAGAGAGATTCCTTAAAAATAGAATTATTTGATCAGTTCCCAACTTGGAACTTGGTTTTGTTTGTTTTGTTTTGTTTTGTTTTGTTTTTGTTTTATTTTTTAATTTTTTACCAAGTTTGTATCCCATATCCTCCTGGTCTGGCTTACCAAAAAGTAGTAAAAAAGGAAGTTCAACTCTGATTTAATATTCAAATTGCAGCCAAAAAAAGTATCTTTAGTAACAGCATGATCTATCTTCCTGACAAACACAGTGAACAGAGGAAAAGGAAGGCATATAGCCTGCCTTTCAAACCTCAATTAAGACAGAGAATGGTTTTCAGATATTGGCTTACATGAAACAATTTGCAGTTTTCAAACATGTTGGATAATTTTATAAGAATCTAATAAGGTTAAAATGGCAATTTTGAAATCAATAGTGTTATAGTCAACAAGTCACCTTTCATAAATTTATCTTGAAAATTGAATGTGCTCTACCTTTTTATAGTTTATTTTGCTGAAGTAATTCTGTCTCTGAATTGCTTTCTTCAATAATTACAGATTCTGCCATCATTTCTGATATGTAGGTCTTTATGTCCCTTCCTAGTCTCCTCCTAGAGTTTCAGTTCCATATTCCAATCTTTCTATCAGATATTTCCAATTAGATGTCCTAGAGGATTCTCAAACTCAACAAACAGAAAAACAGACCATATTTTTTCACACCCATCCACTCACCCCCAAAACAGTAACAATTTCCAAAATACCTATCCCCAGCAATAAAAAAAAAAAATCCTACTTTGTAATATTCTTCTCTAAAATATAATGTTCTCTGAGAGCAGGTTTCTTGGGGGAGCTTCTGGGAGCAGCCTTCATTTCAATTCAATTCAATGTAGTCACCCCAAATGCAGCCAGGTATTAAAGTCCAAATCCTTTATTGTCTCCTTCAAAATCTTATCTCCTTCACTTGGGGCTCAGCTAGTTTTCTGGAGGCCTTCTGGATTTTGATTTCAGTGTTCTGCACAGGACAGCCTGCCACCACTTCTCTCTTTTCTCTCGTTCTGCCCAACTGCCTTCTCTGACTTATGAATCTCCTCGATTGAATCCTGGCTTCTGAATCTCCTGGAGTGAATCCTGGTTGAGGCTCCTAGTTTATATATGCTCTCTTAAAGGTGTGAATTTTGTAGAACTCTCGTAAGTACTAAGTATATAATCATTGTCTCTATCAATTCCAGTGAATTAGTACCTTGTTTCAAGTTCTGGTCCATAACATCTCCTTGTAGGATCAGATCAATCATACTGAACCATGCTAAATTAGATAATTATTGTCTCTATCAATTCCACTGACTTAGTACCTTGTAAGAATCCTAACACTACTTTTAAACTTACTTTTTTCAAGGGTATCACAATCCTTCCAGTCATCCAGATTCTTAACTTTGCAGATATTTTTCACTCTTCATTCATTCTGACATGACATCCCTTTCTCTCAAGAGATAGTACTCTTATTTGTCCTTGTTTTTCTATTATTCAGTACCTAAATGCAAGGGTTGTGTATCCTTTAAGGTGAAAAAAGGAGATGTAGATAGCATTCTACAACTCTTTATCAAAAGAAAGTCATATAGAGGATCTTTGTTAAATGACAGCTTTTTTTTCTCTAAGACCAAATAAGCTTCATATACCTCTGATGATCTTAATCAGCTTTCCATCCATAGTTTGAACTATTCTTCCAGTGTCTCATTATATTTTGACCTATCTTTAGATTTGTCCACCTTTTCTGTCTTCTCCCTTAAATCTACTTTTTTTTTTTTTTTTAACATACTTCTCCTGTGACATTCCCACTGGCCTCTAACATTGACAACTAACTCTTTACTTCCTACACTAAGGCAGTAAGACTTTTGTACTAGGGAAAGTGATGCCAAAAAACTAATTGAGATTAAGGGAAGAGGGTTTTCATGTTATTTTTCTAAGGGACATTCATTTTCAAAAGGATTTCAGAGAAAGCACTAATAGGAGGGGCTGCATTCCTAATGGTAGAACATCAGTCATTAGTTGGAGGATGTGTTGAAAAATAGAGAGTTTATAGGATCAATTAGTACTTACGGAAATGAATCTCATTTTCAGATATTTAGTTAATCCTTTTCATATAGAAATTTCTTAAGTTGCAACAGCAGATCTTGGTAGATTATATCCCTAAATTCTGATGCCTACTTATTTCTCCTACAATATATCAGCTCTATATTTATTGAGACAATATATTTAAATGAGAAAAATATATAATGTATATGAGAAAACACATATGCACACATATGTATACATATGTGCATATATATAAACATACATATATGAACACATACACACAGTGCCTTACAAACTGCAAAGCACTATATATGCTATTGCTAATTAATGTATAATTTTATTATTTGGACCAATTTTCACTCAAAGACACATATTTGAAATTACCAGATACCTCATTTGTATAAGAAACATAAACATAGTCAAACTCTAACAGCCTGTCACAGATTACATTTACATGGTGTGGGGTGGGGGGGATGGAAGAGAAGAAGAGAAAGGGAGAGAGAGAGAGAGAGAGAGAGACAGAGAGAGAGAGAGAGAGCAGACACATTGAAACAATGCAAATGAGCATCATTTTACAAGGTTGTTATATTTTGGTTAAGGCACAAGGCCTTGAAAGCCCTTAGATTCAGATACTCGGCAGTTCTCAAAACCGAAAAGTCTCAAAGAAGGTCCTTGGAATAAGATTCACTGCCCCTACCCCACTTTGCCCTGTGACTATATCTGTATGTGGTTGTGGGAGAATAGGTGTATGTGTATATACACACACACACACACACACACACACACACACACACACATATCCACATAGACCCACACACCCACACCCACACTCACATCCATATATATATATGTACATATGGCTATGTCTATGTTTATATATATGTCTATCACTTTCCTTTGTAAAAAAATATATATTTTTTCCATTGATCCTGTAATTCCCAGGGGCTCAAGCACTTCTTTTGGAATACTTAGAAGTTTTCAAATCAAGTGGGATTAATAATGAACATTCACTGGATAGCCATGGATAGCTATGCTGGCATTTCATGTTTTCTATATTCTTTTGTGTTTCTAGAAGACTGCCAAAGAAGGTACTGGCAGAAGCCATACTGTGTTGCACCAAAAACCTTTTCAAGTACCACTCAAAATGAAGTATAAAAGAGCTTAGTAACAAGCTTATAACAAGAAAAGACAAAGCATCGAAAGGTACTGTCAGGAGATTCACTTTGTTTCCTAAATTGCTGCTCCAGGGGAAGAAAAAAGGCACTAGAGAAGACCCATGTTAAAAGACACAGAGGGAGGGAGCAAAGGAATTAGGGAGAGAGTAGCAAATGTTTGGTCAAATTATAAGGAAGAATCAGAATATTAGAAGTCGAAAGCAATTTTTTTTCTTCTTTTTATAGATAAAGAAGTTCAGTTTTAGACTTTTAGATTACACAACATTAATCTTCTAAAGATACACAACATTAATCAGGAAGAGAATTTCAATTGGACCCACAGTCCCATGGAAGAATACCTTCCTGCATCCATACCATTATATATATATATATATATATATATATATATATATATACATAAAATTGTTTTGGTTTTGAAATAATCTCTTATATTTCCCTATTAGATTGTGAATGCCTCAAAAGCAGGAGTGTGTGTGTGTGTGTGTGTGTGTGTGTGTGTGCTTGTCACATAGTAGGCATATAATATATTTTTGGTATCTTGATTTCTCTCAGATAGCCAATATACACACTTTCCTTTGATCTAAAATATCCCATTAAGAACTGTTTCCTAAGGAGCATTTCAAGATAATTCCCTTTTCTTTTACATTCCTTGCCATTAAAATGCATTCTTTTGTGCCATATTGATTTACAACCTTTCAAAGAGATAGATTTTCTAGGTTCTGAAAAAAAAAAAAAAGAAACATTCATTTGCATGTTACCAGGAACATTAAAAACTTTAGGAGAAGAAAAGAGAGTAAAAAAAAAAAAAAAGTATGTTTCAATCAGAGCTACAATATGTTCATAAGAGCCTGAAATCCAATGTAGACCTTTATTCATAAATATTTAAAACAAAATTTCAATTCCTGACTATAGGCACTTTAATATTTTTGACAAAATGATTATTTACATCTCAAACCATTCCTCTTTTTAAGCACTGCTTTGATGAACCCTGGAACATTGAGTAAGTCAAGAATTCATCCCATTCCTTTTTTTACACAATGGCCTGTTCTTTCTGATGCATGTTTCTTATAAAAAAAGGAATACAAATATCATATATTGGCCCCTTCTACTCCCATGTAGAGTGCCAGATCTAGAATCAGAAGGACTTGAATTCAAATCCAGCCTCACATACATAATAATTTTGTGACACTTGGTAAATCATTTCACCTTGTTTGCCTTAGTTTCCTCATCTGCAAAATAAGCTAGAGAAGGAAATGACAAACCACTCCAATATCTTTGCCAAGAAAACCCCAAAAGGGGAGGCAAAGAGTAGGACACAACTTGAACATTTTGATTCAAGAGTTCTCATGTAATCAGTACTACAACTTATAACTGAGCATTTATTCATCAGTGGTTTATATACCCAGCATTCTTCTGGATTTGAAAAGTGAAACAATAGTTCACTGAGAGGGGAAAACTGCTAAATCTTATTTAAGAGGACCTTTGTTTGAAGCCTGGATTTTCAATTGTTAGAGATTAGACAAGTCATTTGACTTCTCTCTGCCTCAAGTTCCTTAAATTCATATAATTCTTTTCAACTTTAAAACTAGGATCCTATAAACTTTAAAGTACTAAGTGTCTCTCAATGACAAGGTTTAAAACTTATTGCTGACCCATTAAGTAAATACAGACTCAGAGAAAAACATGTGACACTGTGAAAAACAAATCTTCATTTACTTAACCCCATGAATTTACTTGGTGATTTCCCAAAGAAGGTCTAAATCATTTTTGATCCTACCATTGTTAAATTTTAAGGATGGATGGAATCTCAATCCTAGGTGGTATGGCTCTAGGGATAGGAAAATTGATATAAAAAAGAAGGAACATTTTACACTTCTTTTTTTTCCTATGTGTTGTGGATTTTTGTAATCACCATGTACTATAAGAACAGTGTGTACTGAGGCCACATCAGGGGGGTTTTATATTGTCCTGTATAACACATACAAGCATAAAAAAGTGAATTCGTGGGAAAAGTCAGAAAAGGAAACTGGCAAACGTCAGAAGCTTTTTGAAAATCCAATAGAAAATATCTGCTGAGGAGGAGTGACTTCTGTGAGTAAAGTCATAATGCTAAGGACCTCAGCAGGAGCAAGAATTTTAGCCAACAGGCTAATGTCATTCCAAATTAAACTCATTTCTGCTCACCTTCCACTTAATATGCAATGGCTTTCTATTTATCCTGGTTCTACTGATGAGGTGCATGCATCTGGCATGTTAACTGGCTTCTATTCATTTTTTAATACTTCTTTGAAAACAGACTGATTTCTAAAACCACAAGGTTTTTTTTTTTACAAGGTTTTCTAAAATAACAAGTAAAATTGAAAATATTGAGGATATGTTCATATGTCTCCAGATACTAGAAATCTCCTGGAGATCGTTTGTGTTAGTCTCTTTTGATGATGGGACCATCTCAGCCCAACTTTGCCATTGCCCATAACTCTGTGAGAAATCCAATTTGGGGGGATCTTGTTCAAATTGATACTTGGTTTTCGGTGCTTAAATGAATCAACTTCAGGTAATCTTCAAACTTGTCATCAGAATAGATTCTTTTACTCATGTGGATCATCTATTTTAGGATCACATGATCAATAGATCATAAATTTAGTGCTAAAAGGGATCTTGGAGAGCATTGAGTCCAATAATCAGTTAAAACATAAAAACAATGCAGAAATTATGAGAAACTAGAGTACAATCTTCCATTGGGCAAATTTGTATCGATAGACTTCTGAATGCTACAATAAGTTAGTAATTAGACCTACAGAAAATCAACCAATCCATACAGAAAGCCTTTCTATTTTGGCAAGCAATTTTCCTTGATCTTTGGCAGTGAAATAGAAGAGAGATACATAATAGTCTTCTTATGGGATGACAGGACCAACACTTTTTAAAAAATAACTTTTTATTGACAAAACCCATGCCAGGGTAATTTTTTACAACATTATCCCTTGCAATCACTTCTGTTCCGATTTTCCCCCTCCCTCCCTCCACCCCTTCCCCTAGATGGCAAACAGTCCTATACATGTTAAATAGGTTACAGTATATCCTAGATACAATATATGTGTGCAGAACCAAACAGTTCTCTTGTTGCACAGGGAGAATTGGATTCAGAAGGTATAAATAACCTGGGAAGAAAAACAAAAATGCAAGCAGTTTACACATTTCCCAGTATTCTTTCTTTGGGTGTAGCTGCTTCTGTCCATCCTTGATCAATTGAAACTGAGTTAGATCTTTTTGTTGAAGAAATCCACTTCCATCAGAATACATCATCATACAGTATCGTTGTTGAGGTATATAATGATCTCCTGGTTCTGCTCATTTCACTCAGCATCAGTTCATGTAAGTCTCGCCAAGCCTTTCTGTATTCATCCTGCTGGTCATTTCTTACAGAACAATAATAATCCATAACATTCATATACCACAGTTTACTCAACCATTCTCCAACTGATGGGCATCCATTCATTTTCCAGCTTCTAGCCACTACAAACAGGGCTGCCACAATCATTTTGGCACATATATGTACCTTTCCCTTCTTTAGTATCTCTTTGGGGTATAAGCCCAGTAGAAACACTGCTGGATCAAAGGGTATGCACAGTTTGATAACTTTTTGAGCATAGTTCCAAATTGCTCTCCAGAATGGCTGGATGTGTTCACAATTCCACCAACAATGTATCAGTAGGACCAATACTTTTATAAGACTAGGGGAGACATGAGGATGTTTGTATGCATCAGATAAGGAGAACACTTATGTCTTAAGTCCCTACCCTGCAGGATTCTTATGAAGATTAAATAGGGCAATGTATATAAAATACTTAATGAATCTTAATATTCTTTTAAAATACAAGATATTATATTACTCATATCACAATGCTAAATATAGTCAGCAAAGAAGAGAAGAATTAATGAAATATGAATTTAGAACCAGAAATAGACTAGGGTAAGGTCACAGCTAAGAAAAGCTAACTAGTAAAACCCACCAATCTGGCACAGCGTAGACTTGTGTTCTCATTTTATTTCATGGCAATAGATCTGAATGAATGGATGGATGAATAAGTGAATGAATTAATGAATATATTACATATCCTAAGATCTCCATATACTAAAATTAGCCTTGGCAGCTTAAAAGACCTAAATGGTGCTTTTACTATATTACAGAGAAAATGGTGCTGAAGAGGTATTATTGGGAGAGGAGGAAGATGGGAAAAAAGCCACAACTAATTCCAGAAATGTTGTCTTTGGACTGACATAAAGAACCCTCTAGTTTTGTCATCAAAAAGTAACTTAAACTTTGGTGAAACCAGCTGGGAAAAGTTGTTTGAAAAATTGCCTTGAGCTGGGATTCATTAAGCTAATACCTTGATTTTTTCCCTTCCCATTCTAACATAGTTCTTACTTTTATAAGTTCTCCCAGTCCATTGCATCTTTTTTCTTTAGGACATTTAGAGGTAAAAGAAGCAGCAAACTAATTAATAATGTTAAAAACAATGACTTTTCATTATGGGTATATTTTCATCTTAGTCAATTAAAAAGCATTTATTAAGCAAACACTCTGTGTCACAAACAAATTTAAGCTTTGGTGAAATAAAAAAGAAGCAAAGGACAATTGTTTCCCTCAAGGAGTTCATATCTAACTGGAAAGACAGCAAGAACATATATGTGAAAATATACACTGTTCAGGATAAAAGTAATTTTAAAAATTTGGAATGGTTGGAAAAATCTTACTATAGGGAGTGGGACTTTAATTGCATTTTACAGGAAGCCAAACAAGCCAGGAGATAGAGATGAGGAGGGAAAGTATTCCTGGCAGAGAAAAAAAAAACCTAGCATAAAGGCCCATACCAAGAGATAGCACTATCTTGTTCATAGAACATCAAAGACAACAATGTCACTGTATCAGAACAAAGACAAAAAAAATTGCTTGGAAAAGTATGTGCAGATGGTAAGATAGGCAATCCAGAAAGGCTGGGGAAATATATGTTATAAAGGCTTTGAATGCTAAACAGAATATTTTGTATTTTATCTTGAAGGTAATAGGGAGCCACGTGAATTTATTGAGTGTAAGATGGAATGGAGTTGACAGAATGGAGTTAGACATATGATTTAGCAGTCGAATGAAAGATGGACTGCAGTGGGGAGAGAGTTGAAGTAAACTGTGCAACCAGCAGTTTTGGTGCAATAGACAAAAACATTAGGAGATAAACCTGGAGGGAGGATTATGAAACGTTTAGAAGGAAGAAGGGTTTAGAGGAAAAGAAAATGAATTTGGTTTTGGACATAATGAGTTTAAAATATTTCCTGTTAGAGATTTCTGGAAGGCAGCTGGAGATGAGAAACCAAAGTTTAGCAGAGAGGTTAGTTTGAGAATTATTAGAATAGAGATGGTAATTAAATCTATGAGAATTGATGATATCACACAGTGAATAATATACAGGTAGGCTCCTAGGACAGAGTCCTGCTGAATACCTATAAGGAAAAAAATGCATTAGGGTCAAAGGAGAAAATGGGATAGACTCACCAATATAATTGACACTAGAAATTCTGGGACACCATCAGATCTCCAGAATGGTAGGATATATGGGAGAATAGAATCAGGGAAAAATGGAGTGTGGACCTTGAAGAGGGAATGATCTTGAGGAAGGGAAAATTATAATAAATATCTTATTGAATGAAGGAAGAAAGGGCTTAATGATCAAATGAAAGTCACCTCCTTGGCTTAACATCAAAATTCTGCTAATTATTATAAGTACTACTCACTTCAGTAGTCATAGACCTAGGTCAGTCCCACATAACAAATTTTCTGGTCATTGAAGAAAGGGAGAAAATATTTTATAGGTGCATTTAATTGCTTTTAACATTTAATATAACAGTGCAAGTGGCACTAGTTAAAGGAGAAATGGAATTTTTATCTTTATTTTGTTAAATATTTCCCAATTGTAAAATGTTTAAAATACTCATTTTAAATTTTATGTTCTTAATTCTTTTTCTCCTACCTCTCTATCCACTCTTTGAGACAGCAAATGATTTGATATCAATTATACATGTGAAGTCATGCAAAGCATATTTTAATATTAAGCAATTTTGAAAAACAGGCCACAAACAATATAAAACACTAAAAGCAAAGGAAAAGCAATTATTCCAGAATGGTTGGAATAGTTCACAACTCCAGCACAGAATTATGCCTCAATTTTTCCACGTTCCATCTAACATTTGTCATTTTTCTTTATGTTATGTTAGACAAACTGATATATTTAAGGGAATATCTCAGAGCTCATTAAATTGAATTTCTCTGATCAATAGTGATTTAGAGCTTTATTTCATATATTTATTTATTTTTATTGAAACTTTTTACTTTCAAAACATATGTAAGGATAATTTTTCAATATTACATACCCTTGCAAAACCTTGTACTCCAATTTTCCCTTTCTTCCACCCATCCTCTCCCCTATATTTACATACATATATATATTATATACATATGTATGTAAATCCAGCATAGACATACATATTTATACAATTGTTTTGTTGCACAAGAAAAACCAAATCAAACTGAAAAAAAAACAGAGAAAGAAAATAAAATTCAAGTAAACAACAATAAAAGAAGTGAAAATGCTATGTTGTGATCCATACTCAGATCCCATAGTCCTCTCTCTGGTATAGATGGCTCTTCTCATCACAAGATCATAGGAACTGCACTGAATCATCTCATTGTTGAGAAGAGCCACTTCCATCAAAATGTATTATCGCATAATCTTGCAGTTGATGTGTACAAAGATCTCCTGGTTTTGCTCATTTCATTTTGCATCAGTTCCTGTCTTTCCAGCCTCTCAAATTATCCTGCTGATTGTTATAGAATAAAAATATTCCATAACATTCATATATCATAATTTATTCAACCATTCTCCAACTGGGCATCCACCACTTTCCAATTTCTTACCACTACAAAAAGGGTTGCCACAAACAGTTTTGCACATATGAATCCCTATCCCTCTTTTAAGATCTCTTTGGAATATAAGGTCTTTATTTCAGATGAGTATTGATAGTTTTGATTTCTTCTTCTGAAAACTATCTGCTGATATCCATTGACTATCAACTGGGAAATGACCCTTATTTATGTATCAAATAATTCATTAATTGTTTATTTATTTTATATAAATTTGGCTAAGTTCTCTATATATTTGAAAAATGATATTTTTGTCAGAAAAAACTTGTCATAATACACCTCCCCATACACACTTTCCTGTTTCCCTTCAATTTTGGCTCCATTATTTTTGTTTGTGGAAAGCCTTTGTTTCTTTTCATATAATCAAAAATATCCATTTTATATCTTGTAATCCTTTTTTCCCTCTTATTTGCTACTTATTAGCTCTTTCCTTATTCATAGATGTAAGAAGTGAAATTTCTTTATTTTTCTTATTTTTAAGATTATGCATGGGTATTCATTTTTTTACATATATCTATATGAATCATGTTCGGAAAGAAAAATCAAATAAAAAAAAAAAAGGAAAAATGTTAAAATACTATGGTTCCATCTGCATTGTCTGCACAGTTCTGTCTCTGGATGTGGATGGCATTTTCTATCCAAAGTTTATTGGAATTGCCTTGGATCACAAAATTGCTGAGCAGAGCCAAGATTATCATTGTACATCAACACACAATCTTTATATTGCTGTGCACAATGTTTTCCTACTTCTGCTTGCTTCACTTAGCATCAGTTCATACAAATCTTTCAAGCTTTTCTAAGATTAGCCTATTCATCACTTCTTATAGAACTACAAAATTCCTTATTTTTCACAAACTATAATTGCCATCTTCCCAATTGATAGCACCCACTCATTTTCCAATTCTATGTCACAACAGAAAGAGCTACTACAGACATTTTTGCACATGTGGGTCCTTTTCCCACTTTTATGATTTCTTTGGGATTCAGATCCAATAGTGGCATTGTTGGATCAAAGGTTATATACAATTTTATAGCCCTCTGGGCCTAGTTAGAAATTGAAGAGGTACATTTTCTCATAATCTTCTAATATACTTAAGATATCATCCTTTATGTTTAAGTGATTTATCCATTTTTGACCTTATCTTAGTATGTAGTATGAAGAGTTTTGACCAAAATGTTTTCCAGTTTTCCCAGAACTTCCCCCTCCCCCAAAAAATGTTGAGTTCTAAATCCTATGTCTTGTTAACAAACACTTATTCTATGAACATCTACTACTATGTCTTATGTACCTAATATGTTTCACTGATGCATTACCCTACTTCTTTTTTTAATTTATTTTTAACACATATTGCTTAATGAATCATGTTGAAAAAGAAAAAAATTGGAACAAAAGGGAAAGATGGGAGAAAAAAAAACAGAAAAAAAGAAGTGGGGGAAAAAACATGCATTGATTTATATCCAATCTCCATAATTCTTTTTTCTCTATTCAGATGGCATTTTCTATCCAAAGTTTAAGGGGGCACTCTCAATCATTGAATCTCTGATAAGAACCAAGTCTTTCATAGTTGATCATCTCACATTCTCGCTATTATTGTGTACAGTGTACTTCTGGTTCTTCTTGTTTAGCTCAGCAGCAATTCAAGTAAATCTTTCCAGGACTTTCTAATATCAGTTTGTTCATAATTTTTACAGAACAATAGTATTCCACTATCTTTATATATCATGGCATGTTCAGTCATTCACCAATTAATTAGCATCTATTCATTTTCCAATTGTTTGGTGCCCCCAAAATAGCTGCTGCACATATTTTTGCACATGTGGGTCCTTTTCTCCCCTTTATGATTTCCTTGGGATACAGACCCAATAGTGGCACTGCTGGGTCAAAGGATATACATAGATTTATAGTCCTTTGGGCTTAGTTGCAAATTATTTTGTACTTCCCCTTTAATCTTGTTTCTGTTGATTTTGTTTCTGCAAAACCTTTTTAATTTGTTGCAATCAAAGTTGTTCATTTTGCCTTACAGAATGTTCTCTTGTTCTTGTTTGGTTATACATTCCTCCCTTCACCAAGGATCTCCTAATTTGTTATAGTAATCATATAATCATTTTGACTTTATATTGGTGTGATGCAGGGGTCCTCAAACTATGGCCAGCGGGCCAGATGCAGCAGCTGAGGACTTTTATTCCCCTTACCCAGGGCTATGAAGTTTCTTTATTTAAAGGCCTACAAAACAAAGTTTTTGTTTTTACTGTAGTCTGGCCCTCCAACAGTCTGAGGTTCAGTGAACTGGCCCCCTATTTAAAAAGTTTGAGGACCCCTGGTGTGATGTATGAGATGTAAGTCTGTGCTGAGTTTCTGATATTATTTTACAGTTTTCTTAGCAATTCTTTTGTAAATTGTGAGTTCTTATCTCAGAAACTGGAGTTTGAGAGTTGATCAAAAACTAGATTACTGTAGGCTTTGATTATTGTGTCATGTATATTTAATCTATTTCACTTATGTGCCACTCTATTAGACAGTACCAAATGGTTTTGATGACTGCTGTTTCATGGTATAATTTTAGGTCTGGTTGTGCTAAGCCACTATCCTTTGTGTTTTTTTTTTTTTTTATTAATTCCTTGATATTCTTGGCCTTTTGTTCTTCCAGGTGAATTTTGTTCTTATTTATTCTAGTTCTATGTAATAATTTTTGGTAGTTTGATTGGTATGGCACTGAACAATTAGACCAATTTAAGAAGAATTTTCATTTTTTTAATTATCAATAAAATGGGTAAGTTCAGCCTACCCATAAACAATTGATATTTTTCCAATTGCTTAGATCTGACTTTAATTGTGTGAGAAGTATTTTGTAACTGTGTTCTTAAAGTTCCTGGATTTTTTCTTGACTGGTAGACACTCCATTATTTTATTTTGGCAACAGTTATTTTAAATGCAATTTCTTTATCTTTTGCTGCTGAACTTTCTCAGTATATATAGAAATGCTGATGATTTGTGTGGGTTTATTTTATATCCCACAGTCTGCTAAAACTTTTAATTTTTTAAAGTAGGTTTTTGGATAATTTTTTAATGATTTTCTAAGTATATTATCATATCATCTGCAAATATAGTTTTATTTCTTCATTGACTATTCTAATTCCTTTTATGTCTTTTTATTTTCTTATTGGTAAAACCAATATTTCTAGAACAGTGTTAAATAATAAGTGTTGATAATGGGAATCCTTGTTTCACTCCTGATATTATTAGGAATGTATCCAGCTTCTCTCCATTACAAATAATGCTTGTTATTGATTTTAGATAGATACAGCTCATTATTTTAAGGAAAGTTCCCTTTATCCCTATGTTCTTTACTGTTTTTAATTGGAATGGGTGCTATATTTTGTTAAAAGCTTTTTCTGCATCTATTGAGATTATCATATGATTTCCGTTAGTTTTGTTATTGGTATGGTCAATTATGGTAATAGTTTTACTGATATTAATTCAATCCTGTATTCCTGGTATAAATCCCTCTTGGTTGTTGTGTATTATCATGCTGATAATTTGCTGTCATCTCTGATAATATTTTGTTTAAATTTTTTCATCAGTATTAATTAGGAAATTTAGTCTGTAATTTTCTTTTTTTGCTTTGCCTCTTCCTAGTTTAGGTAGCAGTAATATAGTTATTTCATAGAAGAATTTGACAGTATTCCTTTTTTGCCTTTTTTTCCCAATAGTTTACATGGTATTGGAATTAATAGTTCTTTAAATATTTGGTAGAATTCACTTGTGAATCCATTTGATTCTGGAGATTTTTTTCCTTAGGGAATTCATTAATGATTTGTCCAATTTCTTTTTTCTAAAATGGGACTATTTAAGTAACTTATTTCCTCATCAGTTAATGTGAGCAATTGATATTT
Source organism: Sarcophilus harrisii (assembly GCF_902635505.1). Classification (NCBI taxonomy): domain Eukaryota; kingdom Metazoa; phylum Chordata; class Mammalia; order Dasyuromorphia; family Dasyuridae; genus Sarcophilus; species Sarcophilus harrisii. The sequence continues at coordinate 76,344,754 of NC_045426.1, forward strand.
TTGTAAAAATTTTGTAAAAAAAATTTGATTGTCAGTCTTGGGTGCCATAGAGTTGGGCTTTATTTTCTTTTTCATTGGTGATAAGTTTACCCCTTTCATTTTGATACTGGTAATTTGGTTCTTTCTTTCCTTTTTCTAATCAAATTAATGAATTTTGCATGTGATTTTCTTCAGTTATCTTTTCTATCTCTTTTTCCATTTGGTTTATTCTATTGTTTAAGGAGTTGTTTTCTTCAGACTTTTTTCCTTTCCTTTGTTGACTCTCTCGTGTATTCCTCTCATTTCTTTTCTATTTTTTTCTTCTATCTCTCTTATTTTCCTTTTAAAGTCTTTTATGAGCACTTCCATGAAGCCTCTTTGGATTGGGACCAATTCATATAAGTCTTTGAGATTTCATCTGTGGGCATTTGTCCTAGTCTGAGTTAGTGTTTTTTGATCATTCTTTTCACCATAGTAGCTTTCTATGGTCTAGGTTCTTTTCTGTTTCTTGCTCATTTTCTTTCCTTTTGGTATTTCATCTCTTTTTTTAACTTTTAAGGTCAGGCTCTGCTCCTGGGTTAAAAGGGGTGCTTTCAAAATTTCATGTGGAACTCTGAGCTGTGGTTTTATGTTTATAGGTGGTAACTTTATCTGTTCTTTATAGAAAATAGACTGGTTTTCCAGAATTTGTCTTCTAAGCTGGGACTGGGGACTACCTTACTGGTTTGCTCCTCTACTGAGCCAGGACCAAGAGTCTCAGTTGCTGATCTGCTATAATTAAGATTCTCTTACTAGCTTTCCCAGGCTCTGCCTGAGCTAGGTTGAACACCCTTTATACCCCAGTGACATTGATCTTTCTTGAAGTTTTTCCAATATATCTTGAGCTGAAGAGTGGTTTCATTCCATCAAACTATGTTCAGAGGATTGGTTTTATGTGGTTTTTGAGGAAAACTTGGAAAGCTCCAGCAGCTTCCTGGTTTTACTCCACCATCTTGGCACAACCCTCTTCTTGGTTCCCTCTACTCTATTTCTTAGTCAGTATTAGCTTGTTGGGATGATTATAACTTTGTAATATCATTTGAAATTTGGCTCTTTAGGTCACTTTAATTCACTTTTTTATTGATTCCTTTTATAATTTTGATTTTTTTCTTCCAGATGAATTTTGTTACTATTTTTCAATAGTATCAATTCAACAAACTAATTCTTTAGTAGTATGACTAATATGGTAACAAACAAGTAAATTAACTTAGAATTTTCATTTGTATTATTTTGACTTAATCTTCCTTTGAGTAATGAGTATTTCTCTTTCTAATCTTTATACTGGGTTTTGTAGTAGTATATAGAAATGTGAATAATTTACGTGGTTTTATTTTATATCCTGCAACTTTTTCAAAGTTGTAAATTATTTCAACTAGTTTTTTAAATTGATTCCCTAGGGTTCTCTAAATGTGCCATAGATCATCTGCAGAGCATATTAGTTTTGTTTCTTCAGTGACTATTTTTTCTTTCAATTTCTTTTTTTTTCTTATTGCCATAGTTAACATTATCAATACAATATTGAATTTGTTCCTCTTTTTTATTTCATGTTATTGTCTTTTCATGGTTTTCTTACTTTCTCTTTATTCTTATTTCTTTATCTACTTTTCTATCATTTTGAAAATAACTTTTTAGCTCTTTCAGGAATTCTTGTTGAATTTATTTCCAGTTATTTCTTTCATTCAGACTTTGCTTATAGGTCTTTTGACTTCATTGTCTTCTTTTGAATATGTGTCTTATTTTTCTCTGCCACCATAGTAGATTTTTATGATCAGCTTCTTCTTTGTTGTTTGTTCTTTTCTCAGGAATTCTTGATTTGGAACTTTTTGTTTGTTAGGCTCTGTTTCCATTGTGAGAATAGTGAAGGAGAAGAAATGTTACCTGCTTTAGGCTTTTTCACTCAGTTGCTTTCAAAGCTAGATCTGGGTGGAAATATTTCCAAGATCACCAATTGAGAAGAAATGTGGTTACTGTTCTCCTGATTTGCACTAAAGTCTTCTGATCCCATGTAACAGCAATCAATATTTTTCCTCAGGGTAGCTATTTCCTTGGGATCAGGACAAGAAATGATTCTGCCTCTCAGGGATTCTACTCATTTTTTGACAGGGAACTTGCCCCTGAACTTTAATCCTCCAGAGTGGTTATACATAATGGAGTTGCCAAATAGTTGACCCTCAGGGCTTTCTCTCTCTTTTCATTAAAGTGCTCCTCGCTGACTTTGCATATGACCCAGAAATTGACATAGGCAGTACCATTGCCAAAGTCTAGTCCTGCATACCCTGTTAGCAAGGTGTCCCCAAATCTTTTTCTAACCAGTTGACAAGTCCCCTTATTGTCTTTAGCATGAGAGCTGACAAAGCTATTGCTGCTTCCATTGGCATCACGTAGTCCCACCACTGATGATTCATTCATATGGGCTCCAGGAATACTGGACTACTTCTGTGTAGAGCTCTTTTTCTGAACTCCTAAGTTTTCTTGGGCTAGAATAATTTCATTCTGACCTTTTGCTAGTCTTAATATTCTAGAATATGATTTGAGGCATTGTTTTAAAATTGTTTGGAGTGAAATGTTGGGTGGGCTCAGTGTTCTTTATTCCACCATTTTGACTTTACCTTCCTGAAAAATATAATTTTTCAGCAAGAAAAAATTTATATATGGGTGGGAGACAGAGAGGGAGAAGAATGGAATTACTAGACAAGAAGAGAATGGAGACATCTTATGGAAAAAAATAACAAATTTGGACTACTAAAGATATTCATCATATCAAAAAAAATTCTGTATCTAGGAATAACTGAATTGTAGTCTCTGGACTACAGACTGCTTTTGATTCTGCCTTATGCTAATAGAATCTAAAATGAGTCTGTATGGGAGAATTTCCAGTTGTAGAACTAAATGGGAAAAAAAGTAGGGTAGCAGTGTTTAAAAATTACTGATATTTTTCAAAAATATTTTTAAAAACAATCCTATTCCTTCTGGAAACTTCAACTAGGAATAATTCAGGCATTGCTGGTGGTATTATAGGTGTACACAATAGTAATAAAGTATCCATTTGGAAGTGACAACAATAAAAAATGTCACATTATATAGCAGAGCTATATCTTTAGACTAGAAATCCAGAGCTAAAAATATGCCTCCTCTTTGGGTTCTGACTCTGATAACAACTATCTAATGATCTTGGGCAAATAATTTGATTTCTCTTAACCTAAGTAAAATCTGAAACTTTATTTAGAAGATCTCTATAATCTCTTCCATTTCTAAATTTTAATAATTCCAGGCAGGAGATGAAGTAATGATTAAAAGAATTATTGGGTCAGGGCATGCAAAAGACGTGACCACCAAGTCTTTCCATAGTTTGTCTTTCATGAATGTTCACACTCTTTTAATAAACCAAAGGAACCTCCACACAGGGCTCCCATAAAATTTAATAGCAGGTCTGTGATATGTGTGAAAATTCTTTAGGAAAAAAAAGCCATGTAATTATATACACATACATACATATGTGAATTGTTTATTATATATTGCACAATATATATATCTATATATCTACATATATATGGTATATGTATACCACTCCAATTATCCTTCTTACAGTCTACTATACTTCATGTCATTCATGTGTTCCTGAAAGGGATAACTTGATAATGACTATAAGAACACCAGGAAAGAGAATGGGATTGTGCATAAGGCTTTTAGAATAAATAGAAGTGTCACTTACACAAAAAAATTATCATGTGTTAATGCAGAAAAGTCTCAATCAAATGTAGAAAGATAAAAATTTTAAATACATCTTTTTCAGACCACAATGCAATAAAATTGCTTATAATGAAGGGCCTTGGAAAGATAGATAAAAATTAATTGGAAATTAAATGATTTAATTCTAATAAATCTGTGTGTCAAACACACAGAAACAATCAATAATTTCCTCAAAGAGAATGATAATAATGAAACAACAAACCAAAATTTATAGGATGCAATCAAAGTAGTTCTTAGAAGAATTTTTATAACTCCAAGTGCGTACATGAATAAAATAGAGGAGATAAAGTGAGCTTGCATTAAAAAGGTAGCAAAAGAACAAATTAAAAAAACTCAATTTAAATACAAAATTATCAAATTCTAAAAATCAAAAATAAGAGATTAATAAATTTGGAAGTTAGAAAACTATTAACCAATAAAAACTGAGAATTGGTTTTATGAAAAAAATAGATAAACCTTTGGTTAATTAAATTAAAAAAAAAAAGAAACACAAAATTACCACTATGAACAATTAGTTCTTTGCCACTTATTGCCACTAAGGAGAAAATTAAAGCAATATTTAGGAATTATTTTGCCCAATTATGTGCCCATATATATCGTATAATGTAAATAAAGCCTATAAATATTTACAAAAAATATCAATTGTCCAGATTAATAGAAGAAGAAATAAAATGCCTTATTTTTGCCACTTTTACTTATTGCCACTAAGGAGAAAATTAAAGCAATATTTAGGAATTATTTTGCCCAATTATGTGCCCATATATATTGTATAATGTAAATAAAGCCTATAAATATTTACAAAAAATATCAATTGTCCAGATTAATAGAAGAAAAAATAAAATGCTCAAATATCCTTAATTAGAAAAAAAGTAATTAAACAAGCTATCAATGAACTCCCTAAGGAAAAAAAAATCTCCAGAACCAGATGTATTTACAAGCTAATTAAAACTTTTAAAGAAAAATTAATTCCAATATTATGTAAACTATTAGGACATAAGACAATTCCTTTTATTACACAAATATAGTGCTGTTGCATAAACTAGGGAGAAACAAAACAGAGAGGGAAAAATAATACAGTAACTTCCCTAATGCATATTTATGCAAACATTTAAATAAAATATTAGCAAAGAGATTACAAAAAAAATATCATGAGGATCATACACTATGATCAGATGAGAGTAATACTAGGAATCCAGGTCTGGTTCAACATTAGGAGAACTATCAGCGTAATTGACCATAGCATTAACAAAACTAACAGAAATCATATGATTATTATAAGAGATGCAGATTTTTTTTTGACAAAATACAGTACCTAATCCTATTAAAAGCAACAGGGAACATAGGCATAAATGCTGGTTCCCTTAAAATCATAAATAGTATCTATCTAAAACCATCAGCAAGCATTTTATGTAATGAGGATAAGGTAGAAGCATTTCCAATAAGATCAAGAGTTGCCCATTATCACCATTGTTATTCAATATTGTATTATAAATGTGAGCTTTAGAAATCAGAAGAAAAGTAAATTGAAGAACTTAGACTGGGCAATGAGGAAACAAAACTTTCACTCTTTTCAAGAGATATGATTGTAGATTTTGACAATTAAAAAACTACTTGAAATAATTAAAAACTTTAGCAAAGTGGCAGGACATAAAATCATCCCACATTAATTATTTGCATTTCTATATATTATTGATAAAGCCAAGAAGCAAGAGACAGAAGGAGAAATTCAATTTAAAATTATGGGAGCATACCTGCCAGGATAAGCCTAGAGATGATATGAACACAGTTACAAAACACTTTTTACACAGAAATGTCAGATATAAATAATGATAATATAATAAAAATAACAGTTATTCCTAAATTAATTCCCTTATGCAGTGTCGTATCAATCAAACTATCCAAAAATTATAGAGTTAGAAAACATAATAATAAAATTCATTGGAAAGAACAAAAGGTCAAACATATCAAAGATGTTAATGACAAAAGATGTAAAACAAAGTGGCCTAGCTCCACCAGATCTAAAATTATATTATAAAATGACAATCATAAAAAACTATTTGATATTGGCTAAGAAATAGAGTGATGAATTCATCCAATAGGTTATGACATAGTACATAATGGATTCAGTATAATACAGTTTGATAAACCCAAAGAATCCAGCTTCTCAATTAACTATTTGATAAAAACTTTGAGGAAAACTGCATGGGAAAATTATGTGAAGACCAACATTTCATACCATATACCAATATAAGGTCAAAATCGTTACATGATTTAGACATTAAGAGTGATGCCATAAACAAATCAGGAGAGTGAGGCATAGTTTACCTGTCAGAAGGGAAGATTCTATGATCAAGCAAAGGATAGAACATCATGAAATGCCAAATAGATCATTTTGATTACATTAAATTAAAAAGGTTTTGCATAAACTAAACTAGGGCAATCAAGATTAGAAGGGAGTCAGAAAACTGGGAAACAATATTTACAGCCAGTGTTTTTCACAAAGGCCTTATTCCTTAAATATATGGAGAATGGAGTAAAAATTTTAAGAATACAAGTAATTCCCCAATTGATAAATAGTGAAAGGATATGAACAGACAATTTTCTGATGAAGAAATTAAGGCCATCTACAGCCATTTGAAAAAATGCTCCAAACCATTATGATTAGTGAAATGGAAATTAAAAAAAAAAAAACCTGTGAGGTATGATCTCATGCTTATTTGAGTGGCTAAGTTGACAGGAAAAGATAATGATAACTGTTGGAGAGGATGTGGGAAGACTGGAACACTAATGCATTGTTGATAGAGTTGTGAACTGATCCAGTGATTCTGCAGAGCAATTTGGAATTATGCCTAAAAGTCTATCAAACTGCATATTCTGATTCAGCAGTGTCAGTAGTGGGTCTGTATCCCAAAGAGATCATATGTCCCTTTGTGCACATGTACAAAAATGTTTACAGAAGCCCTTTTTGTAGTGGCAAATAATTGGAAATTGAAGGGATGCCCTTCAATTGGGGAATTACTAAAAAAGTTGTGGTATGCGAATGAAACAGAATGTTATTGTGCTATAAGAAATGATGACCAGGTGAATTTCAGAAAAAAAAAACTGGAAAGATATATGAACAGGTGCAGAGTAAAGTGAGCAGAATATTTTATTTAGTTATAGTAACATTGTGTAATGATCAAGTTGAGAGATTTAACTCTTAGAAATATAGTCATCCAAAAAAATTCCAAAAGTTTCATGATAGAAAATGTTATGCACATCCTGAGAAAGAAGTTTTGAGTCTGAATACATTTTGTAGCATACTATTTTCACTTTTTTCTTTCTTATGACATTTCTCTTTTGTTCTGATTCACTTTATTTATTTATTTAGCTTTTTATTTTCAAATCAAATCAAATTAAATTCAAATCATGTGGATAGTTTTCAACATTTACTTTTGCAAAACCGTGTGTTCCATTTTTTTCCTCTTCCTTCTTCACACCCTCTCCCTTAGATGTCACATAATCCAATATATGTTAAGCATGTGCAATTCTTCTGTATATATTTCCACAATTATCATGCTGCACAAAAATGAGATAAAAAAAAATTAGAAAGAAAACAAAATGCAAGAAAACAACAACAGAAGGAGTGAAAATACTATGTTATGATCCACACTGGGTTCCCACAGTCTTCTCTCTGCGTGCAAATGGCTTTTTTTTATCTGATTCATTTTTTCACCATATGACTAATGTGAAAATATGTTTAACATGATTGTACACTATAATCTATATTAGATATCTTGCTGTTCTTGGAGAAGGAAAAGAGAAGAGTGGAAGAAAAAAAAAATGAAAAACTCAAAATCTAATAAAATTAATGTTGAAAAGTTTCTTTACTCACAATATAACATTCTCACTCTTTTTGCTTTTGTTCACTTGTATTTTGGTTTCTTATTCATTTTATTTCCTTTTTGATCTGATGTTTCTTATGCAGCAAGATAAGTGTATAAATATGTTTACATGTATTGGGTTTAGCATATATTTTAATAAGTATAACATACATTGGATTGCTTGTCATGTAGGGGAGGAGATGGGGGAATGAAGAGGAAATTTTGGAACACAGGGCTATGCAAGGGTCAATGTTGAAAATTATCCATTCAATGTTTTGAAAATAAAAAGCTTCAATTAAAAACTAGTTCATCAGAAATAATATTATATATATGTTTTTGTGTGTGTGCACATATATATTTATAATTATAACTTTTTATTGACAGTACATATGCATTAGTAATTTTTTACAACATTATCCCTTGCACTCACTTCTGTTCCAATTTTTCCCTTCCTTCCCTCCACACCCCTCCCCCCTGCCTAGAGGGCAGGCAATTTTATACATGTTAAATATGTCATAGTATATCCTAGATACAATATATGTGTGCAGAACCCAAAAGTTCTCTTGTTGCACAGGAAGAATTTGATTCAGAAGGTAAAAATAACCTGGAAGGAAAAACAAAAATGCAAACAGTTTACACTCATTTCCCAGTGTTCCTTTTCTGGGTGTAGCTGATTCTGTTCATGATTGATCAACTGGAACTGAATTAGATCTCTTTGTCTAAGAAATCCACTTCCATAAGAATACATCTTCATACAGTATTGTTGTTGAAGTGTATAATGATCTGGTTCTGCTCATTTCATCCAGCATCAGTTCATGTAAGTTTCTCCAATCCTCTCTGTATTCATCCTGCTGGTCATTTCTTACAGAACAATAATATTTCATAACATTTATATACCACAATTTATCCAACAATTCTCCAATTGATGGGCATCCATTAATTTTCCAGTTTCTAGCCACTACAAACAGAGCTGCCACAAACATTTTGTCACATACAGGTCCCTTTCCCTTCTTTAGTCTCTCTTTGGGATATAAGCCCAGTAGTAGTATTGCTGGATCAAAGAGTATGCACAGTTTGATAACTTTATGGACATAATTCCAGATTGCTCTCCAGAATGTTTACATTCATTCACAACTCCACGAACAATGCATCAGTGTCCCAGTTTTCCCACATCCCCTTCAACATTCATCATTATTTTTTCCTATCATTTTAGCCAATCTGACAGGTGTGTAGTGATATATCAGAGTTGTCTTAATTTGCATTTCTATGATCAATAGTGATTTGGAACACTCTTTCATATGAGTAGAAATAGTTTCAAGTTCATCATCTGAAAATTGTCTGTTCATATCCTGTTAGGATTCTTACAAGGTACTAAGACAGTGGAATTGATAGAGACAATAATTATCTAATTTAGCATGGTTCAGTATGATTGATCTGATCCTATAAGGAGATGTTACAGGCCAGAACTTAAAACAAGGTACTAAGTGGAATTGAGGAGACAATGGTTAAATCTAGTTTAGAATTGATTTAATCCTACAACAAATAATGGTTTCCTAGTAATATAATGATTGGTGTATACTCAGTGTAGGATATATAAGGAGGAGCTGTCAGTGCCAGAAAGGACAAGCCCACTAAAGGATAAGCCCACTAGAGTACAAGCCCACTAGGAGAGAAGCCCACTAGAAGCTCTGAGCCTCAGCCAGGATTCAGTCGAGAAGCTTCACAAGCCAGAGAAGGCAGCTTAAGATCTTGGAACCAAGGAGAGAGATAGGGCTCTATTAAAGCTAACTGGGCACCAGGAAAAGAGACAAGATTTTGAAGGAGAAAATAAAGGATTTGGACTTTAATCCCTGGCTGCACTTGTGATTATTGAACTGAAACTAAGGCTGCCTCCAGAAGTCCCCCAAGAAACCTGCTCCCAGAGAACAATATTTTTTAGAGAAGAACATTACAATATCCTTTGATCATTTATGAATTGGAGAATGGCTTGATTTCTTATAAATTAGAGTCAATTCTCTATATATTTTGGAAATGAGACCTTTATCAGAACCTTTAACTATAAAAATGCTTTCCCAGTTTGTTGCTTCCCTTCTAACCTTGTTTGCATTAGTTTTGTTTATACAAAGGCTTTTTAATTTGATGTAATCAAAATTTTTTATTTTGTGATTATTAATGATATCTAGTTGTTCTTTGGTCACAAATTCCTTCCTCCTCCACAAGTTTGAGAGGTAAACTATCCTATGTTCCTCTAATTTATTTGTAATCTTGTTCTTTATGCCTAAATCATGGACCCATTTTGATTTTATCTTGGTGTACGATGTTAAGTGTGGGTCCATGTCTAATTTCTGCCATTCTAATTTCCAGTTTTCCCAGCAGTTTTTGTCAACTAATGAATTCTTATCCCAAAAGTTGGGATCTTTGGGTTTGTGAAACACTAGACTGCTATAATTATTGACTATTTTGTCCTGTGAACCTAACCTATTCCACTGATCAATTAATTTATTTCTTAGCCAGTACCAAATGGTTTTGGTGACCACTGCTTTATAATATAGTTTTAGATCAGATACAGCTAGACCACCTTCATTTGATTTTTTTTCATTAATTCCCTTGAAATTCTCTACCTTTTGTTCTTCCATATGAATTTTGTTGTTATTTTTTGTAAGTCATTAAAATAGTTTCTTGGGAGTCTGATTGGTATAGCACTAAATAAATAGATTAGTTTAGGGAGTATTGTCCTCTTTATGATATTCACTCAGCCTATCCAAGAATATTTAATATTTTCCCATTTATTTAGATCTGACTTTGTGTGGAAAGTGTTTTGTAATTTTGCTCATATAATTCCTGACTTTCCTTTGGTAGATGGATTCCCAAATATTTTATGCTGTCGACAGTTATTTTGAATGGAATTTCTCTTTGTATCTCTTGCTGTTGGATTTTGTTGGTGATGTATAAAAATGCTACAGATATGTGGATTTATTTTGTATCCTGCAACTTTGCTAATTATTTCTAATACCTTTTTAGTAGAATCTCTGGCATTCTCTAAGTATACCATCATATCATCTGCAAAGAGTGATAATTTGGTTTCCTCATTACCTACACTAATTCTTTTAATCTCTTTCTCATCTCTTATTGCCAAAGCTAGTGTTTCTCATACAATATTGAATAATAATGGTGATAGTGGGCAACCTTGTTTCACTTCTGATCTTACTGAGAAAGGTTCCAGTTTATCCCCATTACATATGATGCTTACTGAAAGTTTTAATTATTTGCTCCTGACTCTTTTAAGGAAGAGTTCATTTATTCCTATCTTCTCAAGTGTTTTTTAATAGGAATGGATGTTGGATTTTATCAAATGCTTTTTCTGTATCTATTGAGATGATCATATGGTTTTTACCAATTTGGTTACTGATATAGTCAATTATGCTAATAGTTTTTTTAATATTGAACCAGCCCTGCGTTCCTGGTATAAATCCTACTTGGTCATAGTGTATTATCCTGGGGATGATTTTCTCTAATCATTTTGCTAATATTTTATTTAAGATTTTTGCATCAATATTCATTAGGGAGTTTGGTCTATAATTTTCTTTCTCTGTTTTCAACTTACCTGATTTAGGTACCATGTCTGTGTCATCAAAGAAATTTGGTAGGACTCCTTCAATCCCACTTTTTCAAATAGTTTATGTAGCATTAGAGTTAATTGTTTTTTAAATGTTTGGTAGAATTCACATGTAAATCCATCTAGTCCTGTGGATTTTTTCTTAGGGAGTAGATTAATAGCTTGTTCTATTTCTTTTTCTAAGATGGGACTGATTAACCAATTATTTCTTACTCCATTAATCTGGGCAAGCTATATTTTTGAAGGTATTCTTCTATTTTATTTAAATTATTGAATTCATTGGCATAAAGTTGGGCAAAATAACTCCTAATTATTGCTCTAATTTCCTCTTCATTGATGGCAAGTTTTCCCTTTTCATTTTTAAAACTGACAATTTGATTTTCCTCTTTCCTTTTTTTAATCAGATTTACTAAGGGTTTGTTTATTTTGTTGGTTTTTTCATAGAACCAACTCTTAGTTTTATTAATTAATTCCATGGGTTTTTTTTTTTTTTTTACTTTCAATATTATTAATTTCTCCTTTTAATTTTAGAATTTCAAGTTTAGTGTTTGACTGGCAGTTTTTAATTTGTTCCTTTTCTATTTTTTAGTTGCAAGCCCAATTCATTGACCTTCTCTGTCTCTTTTTTATGCAAGTAGGCCTCTAGACATATAAAATTTCCCCTTATTTCTACTTTGACTTCATCCCACACATTTTAGGATGACTTCTCATTATTGTCATTTTCTTGGGTGAAGTTATTAATTATGTCTATGATTTGCTATTTCACCCAATCATTCTTTAGTATGAGATTATTTAGTTTCCAATTATTTTTTGGTCTATATTCCCCTGGCTTTTCATTGAATGTGATTTTCATTGCATCATGATCTAAAATGGATGCATTTACTCTTTCTGCCTTACTGCATTTGTGTTTGAGGTGTTTAATGTCCTAATATATGGTCAATTTTTGTATAGGTTCCATGAACTGCTGAGAAGAAAGTGTACTCCTTTCTGTCTCCATTATTTTCTTCACTCACTTTTTTTGTTTCTTTTTCTAATTGTCTGATTGAGTTTTTAAGTGAGTTGTTTTTTTCTATGGAATTTTTTTCCATTTTGCCAATTTTACTTTTTAGAAAGCTATTTTCCTTTTCCAATTCACTAATTCTGTTTTCCAATTATTTGATTTCTTTATCCACTCTATCTTTAAATGAGTGAGATGACTTACTTATCTTGCGAAGTTTCCCTTTCCTTTCCCCATTTTTCTTCTAGCTCTTTTGTGAGAGCCTTTTTAATTTCTTCTATGAAAGTCTTGTGTGTTGAGGACCAGATCATATCTCCTTTTGGGGATTCATCTGGTGATAGTCTGTTTTTAGTCTCCTCGAGATTTAAAGTTTGCTCTCTATCCATGTAGACGCTATCCATGGTTAAGTCCATTTTAATTTTTTGCTCATTTTGTCAGAGAAGAATCAAAGAAAACAAACTAGCCAAAAAACAAATGCAGTCTGCTTTTTTTTGGGGGGGGGGCGTTTGGGGGGGCTGGATGATATTACTGAGCTTCCTCTACAGACTGTGGGGGGCAGCAGTGAGCACTAGCAGGACAGCAATGGCTGCACTGTGTTTGCACTCTGAGACTCTGAGACACTGAGAGCTGTGCTGAGACACTCCAGGTGGGTGTGGCCAGGTCTTGAGAGACCTAGCTTTTCAGGGTTATGGTCTTTACCTCCTGTTTTTACAGCTTCTCTGCTGAACCTGGCTTGCTGTCAGGGCAAAGTATCCATGCTGTGGTAAAGTTCTTTCCACAGAAACAGCTGAGATCACACCACACCCTCCTCCAGTCTACTCAGTGTGAGATGCCTGCAATACTCTCACTGCCTGCCCTCAGCTGTGCTAGATCTGAACATCCCTGCCCACGAGCAAAAAGAGATATTTTCTGGCAAATTTCAAGGATGTTTTCTGTTGGTAATTATTTGTGGGTTTTTTTCCAGTCAAGCACTAATTCTGAGGCCTTGTCATGAAATAAATTCTGAGAGCAAAGATGGAGATTAAGTAGGTGTGTGTCCTCTCTGCCTCATGGCCAGAAGTCCATGTGTGCATATGTATATTATATATGTATATTATGTGGGTTTAGGTATAAATGTCCATATGAATATATACAGGGGTGTGAATATTTTGTGTGTATATATATATATATATATATATATAATATATATATATAGGTATTCAGGTTTGTATGTATATATTATGACACCCTTTTATATTTAATATATTTTACTAACATTTTCACCATCACTTTCATAAACCTAGACAATCATCAAAATAATAACTCAAATTTTTAAAAAAGAAAAGTGTCTTTATATATATTATCAACAATAATACTATTAAGTGGAGAAAAAAAGAATAGATGGAAAATATCCTAAGAGAAATTAGAGGGAGCACGTTGGAAAATGTAAGGCTTCAAATTAGAATTCTTGAGAGAAAATAGACACATAGAAAAATGGAGAACAGAGAAAAATAAATATTATTGATATTATGAGAAATATAATAATTTTGAGACAAAACATAGAAGAAGTTATGAAACAACACATTCATATATATATGTGTGTGTGTGTGTGTGTGTGTGTGTAGTGTGTGTGCATGTGTATATGTGTGTGTATGTATATATGTTGGTGCTGATGTTATTACTGGATAGGGGGAGTGATTAATATGCTCTAGGTTCCTGTGTGAATATATCTCTTTTGCAGAGTTAAATTGTAAAGGAGTACAAATAATCCACAAATATGCTAAAAAAGCTCCAATATAAAATGCACAGGAAAGAAAAATGATAGAAGAAAACCAATAATGAACAGCTAGATATTCTTTGATCCAGTTCCAGAAAGTACCAAAGAACATAAGCATCTTGTAGAAGTTCTGAACAGAGATAATCTTAGGGAGACTGAAAGCAAACCACACATTCAATTGTGCTCCTAGGGAAGGAGACAGGGACAAATCAATAACAAGTACAAGAGAAGTTTATCAGTGCCTAGGAAGCACTTAGTATCTCCCAAAGAACAAAATGAGAGAGTGACTGAGGAGCACTTTTGATGGCTGATTTGCAAGGTAATTCATTGCCCAGACATATCCGTTTCCCTTCAGGCACTAAATATGCTGTCATTTTTACTCAATTCCTGATACAACACAGCTTGTCAATGTCAGACTTAAAATGGGTACCTATTTCTGAACACAATTCTCTACATATGATCTGGCTGGCAGAGAAGAAAGAGGGACCTGTTCTTATAGAAAAAGACTTTCTGCAAAGTCAGTGCCAGTAATCCTCATAGTAATGGTCATATTAGCTTTGAGGACAAATCATTTTACACAGCATATTAAGATTGAGCTTGTGGTTCATTAACAATATATCTTTTCTATGCAATCTGTTTTATATTCATACTTCTCTATCCTATTGTTGCTATAAGTAACTTTTAAAATATGTATTTTATCTATTTATTTAATCTAATTTTATTAAATCTCAAATGTCATTCTAAACTGTCATGTTCTTTGTTCTTTGAGAATTATGATTCATTCAACCAAAACACTTGGTTTTCTCCAAAGGGAAACACCTGTAAATCATGTTTTCTTTATCTTTAACCAAAACACTAATTTTGACAGATAGGTTTCTGAGAACAAGTCATTGAAGATCTGCTTCTGGGTTGAATGTGATTAGGGGTGTTGTGAACTTCAAATGAGATAATGGATTAAAATACTTTGAAAACGTTAAATCAATATAGATAAATTATATATATATATATACATATGTATATAACAATAACATATTGCAAAACATATGCATATGAATATATGTGTATTAGTTATTATTATTATTATTATTATCATTTTTAATCTTTCAATGGACAGGTCTTCAACCTGGTGAGGATGTGATTCTATGAGTCTTTAATACATTCCTGCTAAAATTAAGAAATCTTTTTAGAGTAATTCATGGGTGTACTAAAAAATATTTAACAGATAGGTTTCCTACAGGAAAATTTTTACATACACAATTTTAGCCTAATTTCAATGAGTACTTTCTTAAGTTGAGAAAATCAACAAGAAATAAAACAAACTCTAATTTGTAGCAATTACAGATTTCTGAAATGTCAACAACTACACTAAAATTTTAACCACCAGCTCTTATAAGCTTTTTAGGGATTGTTCCTCTGACTTTGATGCATTCATCAACCTTCTTTAATAATTAACCAGTGATTAATCCTCCATATTCTCACTTTGACCACATTTTGTCATCCTATCCTCTGGAATATCCTGAGAGACTATGAATGAACTGTGATTTCATTGGTTTGAATATACAAGTATGGCAAGAACTCAGCACATTCAGGCCTTCTCATTTCCTGTGGCTACTAATCATATTTCACACTTTTCCCACAAATGATTGGCTAAATTCATTGGAGAACTTTCTCTGATCCTTTCTGTAACTAAAGGGTATTAGTATATGTTATGATTAATGTATCTTATTTTATCTGTGGTTGTTCTCCCACTTTTTTTCCCAATCATACATATCTTCAAAATAATATTTAGATATTTATAACAGGTTACAATCTTCTTATACACACTATGTTTCTTTCAATTACTGTTTGCATTTATAGTTCTATTCTTATGATATCAATGACAATCTGTATCAATCAAGTTACAACTTCTCTGAAATCATTACAATGAATAGAAATTCAAACTTCTTCATAATTATGTTACTA
This sequence comes from Sarcophilus harrisii, assembly GCF_902635505.1. NCBI lineage: Eukaryota > Metazoa > Chordata > Mammalia > Dasyuromorphia > Dasyuridae > Sarcophilus > Sarcophilus harrisii. Next base: position 76,360,716 of record NC_045426.1, read on the forward strand.
CAGAACTCCTAGATGGAAGGAAAGAAGGAAGGAAGGAAGGAAAGCAGGAAGGAAAGAAACTAAGAAGGAAGAAAGGAAAGGAGTAAGGATAGGAGGGAGAGAAGGAAGGAAAGCAAGAAGGGAAAGAAAGAAGAAGGGAAGGAATGAGAAAGGGAAGGAGGTAGGAAGAAATGGAGTAAGGAGAGAAATAATGAATGAAAAAGGACAGAAGGAAGGAAGGAAGGAGAAAGGAAAGAAGGAAGAAAAGAAAGGAGAAAGGAAGAAACTACTGAAGGAATGGAGGAAGGAAGGAAGGAACTATGGAAGGGAGGAAAGGAGGAAGAAAGGGAGCAAGAGAGGGAAGAAAAGAGGAAGGGAAGGAGGGAGGGAAGAAAGTGAAAAGGAGGGAGAATAAGAACCATTTATTAAAAGTTTACTGGGGGGCAGCTAGATGTCGCAGTGGAGAGAGCACCAGCCCTGGATTCAGGAGGACCTGAGTTCAAATCTGGTCTCAGACACTTTGACACTTCCTAGCTGTGTGACCCTGGGCAAGTCACTTAACCCTAATTGCCTCAGCAAAAAAAAAAAAAAAAAAAAAAGTTTACTGGGCTAAGCACTGAAAATATAAAAGCAAACTCAAATAAAGATAGCCCTCATGACTCTTAAAACATATAAAAAGGAGTTGAAAAATGATGGATCTGAGAAGATAATATAGGCGACTGGGATGGGAATATGATTTTTAAAGGCCAGAACAATAGGGACAGGAACAGGAAGTGAATGAAATCTGTTTAATGTAGTCCTCTTCAAAAAAAAATGGAAATCTCCAAAGGAATACACAAATGGAAGGAACACAGAATTTATGGAGGTACATTCCAAGGAGAGCAAAGTGAGAAGTCTCCAGGTATTGAAACCTAACAGCCTCTATTCCAACTTCTGCTACCAGTGATGTATCTTCCTCTTCTTAATCCAGAGAAAGCTTGGCTATGGTATCATGTACACGAGTACCTGGATGTCCGTCCTGACCGCAGATATATTTCTCTCATGACTGAGAGGCATTGGGATCCAGGAAGATATTAATGACAGTGAGTCTGGTGCTATTCAGCGAACACATACATTTACAATTGCCAGGTGACAAAGCCCATGATGAAGAAATTCTTTATCCTCATTTTCAACAATAAAATGTTGAGTGACATATAATTCCTGGTGGATGAATAACTGAGTTCATTGTCTTGTTATCATGCCATGTTGTAATACTATATTCCCTGTATTCTGTGGGCATTGTGGTCTGTTTTGCCACTAAATCTTCCGGGCTTTAATACCTTGTCCTTCACTCTCAGATTAATTCATCGACAATCCACCTATCTATGTTATTTTCACCACTCAATACAGGAAATCCCTGAAAACAAGAATTCTCTATCTTTTGGATCTTTGCTCTTAATGATTACTCATTTAATTAATTATTTACACACAATTATACACAGACATATATGAATATATATAATATATAAGTATATGTACATACATATAAAGTATATATATAACACAATATGTAATGTATATGCATACAGCATGTTTAATGTATACAAATACACATATATACACACAACTATATTTAATTATAAAATAACATTTAATAGCTGCACAGTTATAATGGCCCATGACCCTTATGAACTTGTTGAACTAAAAAATTTCATATTCCTATTGTCATTTAAAAGAATACTTCAGAAAATTACAAGAATCAATTACAAATATAGAATTACTAGAGAAATGTATTCACAGTGGTATAGAATCTATGACTATACCTACCAATAACAACAGTAATTAGAGCTATAATGGATAATATTTTTGTTGTGCTTGATAATTTCAAAGTGCTTCGAGTACTGTATTCCATTTATTCCTTTGAACAACTGCTGTGAGATAGAAATTTGAATATTTTTATCTCTTTTCTACATAGAGAAACAACAACAACAACAATAACAAAACCTAACACTCTAATTGGCTAAATGTCTTACCTAGAGTCATAAAGTTCAATTATTTTTCAGCTGAGGCTGATCAGACCATTGTTTATTCACTCTTCTTATGCCTTCCATAAAGGCCCTAATTTTTACCTTCCTTAACCTTTCAATCATGAATTTTACAAATTTGGTCTCTTTCGAGATTAGGATTTTACCTTCTCCTTTTGTCCTAAGTGAATTTCCTCTTCCTCTTTCTTTTCTTACTTCCCAGAAATAGAAGTACAGGGAGAACTCACATCTTTGAAATATGTTCAAATAATCTTGAATGAAAACACTAAGAAAAACAACCATCTCTAACAGCATCTGTGCTGTGGTTGATATCAAGTGTGTTTTGTAATTTTACCTTCTGACATGGCAAAATTTCTTCTAATCATAAAGTTTTATATGAAAACTTTTGTATAACTGCAATCGTTCTCTAATTCACTAGACAACCTGTATTGTTGTCATAGAGATCTCCCACTGGGTATGTAAGTAACTGTATTACAGCAATTTCAAAATTCAATTTCTCTGATTTTCAGGGTAAAAAACAGAATTTCATCAGAAAATTCCTGCTAAAGTAATTTGTTTTGCCAAATATAAGATCAGTACAACAAAGTTTGAATATAAGTTAGTTACTTTTTATGTTTATTATTGTTAATGACAGTCACGATATCTATGGGAAAACAATAAAAAAATATTCCCATATTATGGAAAGAGTAAAATTATTACTTGTATGTGATTCTAGTGTGTCCAAAACCCAAATCATTTAATAATGTCATATTTCTCTTATACTTTCTTTATATTACATGTTGCTTCTTACAACAGTTCCAAGTATATAAATAATTTTAATTTGCATTATTTTGCATATACTATTTTATTTAATTTACAAGAATCATATAAAGTACATGCTATTATCCCCAGTTTGTAGGTGAGGATGGTGAGATTTGGAGAGGGTAATCATGGGACTAGTAAGGATTAAAGGTAGCAATTGAATTCAGGCCTTCCTAATTCCCATCCCTATCCCATGTTGAATTGAATATTGCTTGAGGGAAATAACTTTTAATTTATCAGTGCATTAACAATTTTTTTGGTTGTTAAATTAATTTATTGATTTTTAATACACATTGCTTTATGAATCATATTGGGAGAGGAAAGAAAACAGAAAAAGAAGTGAACATAGCATGAGGTGAATTACATTCAATCTTCTTACTTCTTTTTCTGGGTGCTGATGGCATTAAATATCTAAAGTCCATTGGGATTGCCTTGGATCATTCAAACTGAAGAAGAACCAAGCCTTTCATAGCTATTTTCTGCACATTCTTAGTGTTATTGTGTACAATGTATTCCTGGTTCTGCTTTTTTTGCTCAACAGCAATTCATGTAAATCTTTTCAGAACTTTCTAAAATCATCTTGTTCAACATTTTTATATAATAATAATATCCTATTACCTTCATATAGCACAACATATTCAGCCATTTCCCAATTGATGGGCATTTACTAATTTTCCAATTCTTTGCTACCACAAAAAGAATTGCTACAAACATTTTTGCACATGTGGGTCCTTTTCCCTCCTTTATGATTTCTTTTGGGTACAGACCCAGTGGAGACACTGCTGGGTCAAAGAATATGCACAATTTGATAACCCTTTGAAAATAGCTCCAGATTGCTCTCCAGAACAGTTGGATCATTTCACAACTCCACCAATTATGCATTAGTGTCCCAGGTTTCCCACATTCCCTCCAATATTTATCATTATCTTTTCCTGTCATTTTAGCCTATGTGAGGGGTGTGAGGTAGTACCTCAGAGTACTTTTAATTTGCATTTCTCTAATTCTAACATGGGAGATAGATAATAAACAACTGGGTGGTACAGTGAATTATTAGGAGATTTTTTTCATAGTGGAATTTATTAATAGTTTGTTCAATTTCTTTTTCGAAAATGGGACTATTTAAGTAATTGATTTCCTCTTGTGCTTATCTAGGCAATCTATATTTTGTAAGTATTCATCCATTTCACTTAAATTACCCAATTTGTTGGTATACAGTTGGGTAAAATAATTTCTAATTATTTTCTAAATATTCTAGTTTCCTCTTCATTGGTGGAAAGTTCACTCTATTCATTTTTGAAACTAACAATTTTATTTTCTTCTTTTTTTCTAATCAAATTAACTAAAGGTTTGTCTATGTTGTTGAGTTTTTTTTTTTCATAAAACTAACTCTAAGTTTTTTTTATTAGTTAAAAAAAGAACTTACAAAGTATGTGATCCTGACTAAATCCCTTAACTCTCTTTGCCTTAGTTTGCTCATCTCTACCATGATCTGGAGAAGGAAATACTCCAGTATCTTTGCAAAGAAAACAACAAATGGGGACATGGAGAATTGGACAGGACAGAAAAAAAACTAAACAACAGCAACTACAAGAAATGTTTGCCTGATTGAAATTGCTATTAGTTGCAAAAAGCTATGCAAAACATTGTAACAATGGACAAAAATGGACCTATGCAAAACAAGATATCCTTGGGTAGAGAGAAGAGCAACTGCTTAAGAATTAGGATCCCTATGGATAGACAACACAATGGATAGTCAGTCAGGAGGACCTGAGTTCAAATCTAACCTCATATACTTAACATTTTCTAGCTGCATGACACTGGGAAAATCACTTAACCCCAATTTCTTGGTAAAAAAAAAAAAAGGCGAGGTTATTCTAAAATGAGGTCCATTGAAATAGATGTTATCAAATCCCTTCCAATTTTTATTTTCCATATTTACGGAAATTATGTAATGACTCATTGTTTCTAGCTTCTCTTTCTCATGCTTCTGAATATCTTAGTCATATCTTTTTTATTTCCTTGATGATGGTAAAGTCCAGTGAATATATATTATACCCAAGTTTAAAAGTCCAAAGAGAAATCATGTACAATCAAGAACATATAATAGTCCTGGAGCCTGTTGAATGAACTAAACTTTATTTCTTTTATTTTTCCAGAAAATTGACCAAAATAGTATCTTATCTATGAAAAGTATTTAGTAGTCTTACATTATAAGAAATTGTTATATATACACAAAGAAATATATATATATATATATATATATACATATATTCTTAGTGAAACACATTGAAATGCTTTTTGAAATATTCAGTTATTGCCTGTAATATTTGTGAGACATTGCACTTGGTACCATGAGAGAAATAAAAGAAATAATCTTCTCATCCATCAAAGAAATCACATACTGTTAACCTGAATATATGTGAAACAAAAAACATGTGAAATAATAGTAAACTATTCTAGGTAATTCAACTGAGCCTGTTTTGTTTTAAGCACTGAGCTACAAAGGCAATGTGACATAATGAAATGAATAATTGCATTTTACTGACTACAGGTTTTGTCAGGAGTCAGAGGAAATGAGAGCTAGAATAATTACTGGAAAGAGTTGATTTCAAATAAAATTACTAAAAATGAAATGGATGTAGGATGTAGCTAGATGACACATCTGATAGAAAAGTAATGAAGTAATGAAGACTTGAGTTTGAATTCTACCTCAGACATAATAACTATGTTAGTTCATTTAATATCTTTTTTTTTTTTTACTGTTTTCTCATATGTAAAATGGGAGTAATAATAATGACTGGTTCATAGGATTGTATTGATTAAATGATTATACTAAACTTTTCAAATTTGAAAGAACTACATAAATGTTGCTATCAATACCAATCGTATTATGATTGGAGGATAAACAGTAGGTGGGAGAAATTTCATTACCTGACTTTGTAAAGATTCATTTGCTTGCCTGTGTCTACTTTATTTCAGCTGACACAAAATATATTTAATATTTCAAGTTGAAAGGTTTTTTTTTTGTTGTTGTTGAAACAAAATGAAAACTTTCTGCCACTTCTATTATTTGTCATGGTGTCTAATGGGTTCTCGATTTTCTCCCAGAACCTCCAGTGATCCCACATTGGCACTGGCATTCTCCAGGGAATTATTGCCATTAGTTTTTTCCAAAACTCTGAATTCAGAAAGTGACTTTTCTGGCTTTTTTTGGCATTTTTATTTGGAACCAGGATATCATGTTTTTGCCAGAGAAAATGGTCCTCAACCTGAAATAACTTGAGTTAAATTTTAGACTTACAGGCCACAAAGTTAAAAGTGGCTCTTAAATGAAACAAAATGCATTCCTCCATTCTCCACATTTGTTAAGAACTACTATGGGTGGATGAAGGCTTTTATTTGGAGGCTATTTAACAATTCTCATATAGTCAAGGAAGCTTTTAGCAAACTGGTACTACTGATACCAAGGCAAGTAATTTAGTCTCTTAATTCTCAATTCAGTGTGTTCAATAAAGAAAATTGATTTTTCACACTCTGGGTTTTTTTTTTCCATTATAAAACTCTTAAAAGACCTCATGGAGACCTGAAACATACCAGGTCCTTGCTGATGAAATTGACAATGAAATCAATTCATTAATCTACATGGGAAACAAGTAATGTGACCAATACAAAAGCCATAAAACAAGTGTAAAAAGAATATGACCCATATTGTGATGTAATTAGAAGAGAAGCCCATTGAGTTGATGAACCCATGAGAATCTTTATCTTGGAGAGACACAATGGATAGATTTGAATCATAGGACATGTGTCAAATCATGGCTTTGCTACTCACTACAAGACTCTTAAGTCAGTAATGAATCAACAAATAGTCCTCAAGTGCTTATGATAAGCCAGGTTCTATTCTAAGTACTAGAAGTACAAAAAGAACAATACCTGCTCTTCAGGATTTTATTTATGAATTGGATTGAAAAGTAGGGAGAGCCAACCAAGTAAATAAAGAGATACAGAATATATATAGAGAAAGTGGAAGGTAATTTTAGCGGGCAAGATGCTAACAGATGGAAGAACCCTTCTGGGCTTCAGTTCTTCAGTTAGAATGATAAAGAGATTTTACTAGATAGTTCCTTGGATCTCTTCAGCTCTTCTTTATCACAAAATTCAATATGTTTTCACAAGAATATCCTCCCATTGTGATACATGACCATAAATCATGAAGTTCTGTAATCTAAGAAAAATTACAATTCTATCATCCAAAAGATACAGTATATTAATTTCATTTATTCCCTTCTTATGTACAAGTCATGATTGACATCTTTTTATAAAGAACACAGAAAAAAAAAGTATAGGTCCCTCAAGCAGTGAAAGTAAGGGTTTAAAAATAAAACATGCTACTTTCCCAGCAATATTATTACTAAGTTTATATTCTTAAGGAAACCCTTCCATGGTTCCAAAAATGTTTACAACAGTTCTTTTCTGTAATAGCAAATAATGTGAATTCATAAGGTGCCATCATTTGAGGACTGGCTGATTAAATAATGTTATATGACTTTATTGGGATAAGTTAAAAGCAACTTGAAAGACATATTACCTGGTGTGAAGAAAATTAAGAAGCAGGAGAAATTTTATCAAAAAACAATATTATATAGAAAATCAAAACAACTTTGAAAGTCATGAAAATACTGACCAATGCAATGACTTAACATAATTCTGGAGGACCAGTGATAAAGCATGCTAATCCCTTCTTGACAGAGAGGTGATATATTCACTTTCATATAATGGCAATGTTGGAATTTGTCTGACTAGCATGTATATTTATTATGAATTTTAGTCGTTGCTTGTTTTCTTTTTCCTTTTTCCTCCATTTAAAGGAGGAAATAGGCATAGTGTAGAAAGAAAAGAATAAAGAAAAAACAAAAGAAAGAAAAGAGGGAAATTGAAACATCTTAAAAAAGCATATTTGGAAAAAAGAAGGCATATATATATATATATTATGTCTATATATAGCTGTACAGTTATAAAATTTTCTTTTGACTTAATTCCATAATTAAAAAGAAAAGCAAACTATACAAAAGAGAGATCCATATTTTCATGTATAATCCTTTGTTCCAATTCTCTTATATATAGGGAAATACCCATTTATTTAGTATTTGCTAAACTCAGCATTAAAATATTTTTTAAAAATTAATTTCATTTTTTATTATATATATTAACTTTTTATAAATTTATTTATTTTAATACACATTGCTTTATGAATCATTCTGGGAGAGAGTAGTCAGAGCAAAAGGGAAAAATAATGGGACTTTAAAACAGAAAAAAGAAGTGAACATAGCATATGTTGATTTAAATTCAATCTACATAGTTCTTTTTCTGGATGCAGATGGCATGTGCTCTCAAAAGTCAATTGGGATTGCTTTGGATGTCTAAAGCACAGAGAAGAACCAAGTCTTTCAGAGTTAATCATTGTACATTCTTTCTGTTATTATGTACAATGTATTCCTATTTCTGTTTGTTTTGCTCAACTTCAGTTCATGTAAATCTTTCTAGCCTTTCTAAAATAAGGTTGTTCATCATTTTTATAGAATGATAATATTTCATTATCTTCATATTCCACAACTTCAGCCACTCCCCAATTGATGGACATGTATTTATTCACTAATTCTTTGCTGCAACAAAAAGAGCGGCTACACACATTTTTGCACACATGGGTCTTTTTCCTTCCTTTAAGATTTCATTGGGATACAGAACCAGCAATAGCTGCCAATTTTTAACCACAGCCAAAGGCTATGAGTCACTGTGGACACTACTGTAACAAAAACCAGTGGAATATGTCCATATATGGATTATAACTTTTTCTTTTATTCCCTGTTGGTAGGATTATGTCTCAATATAATTATGACCTATGATTGGATATCTCCAATATTTGATTTTGGCAACCAGTAAATCTAAGTCAGAACAAAAGCATAATCCCTGGCACAATATAGGGATATTGATTGACTGACTAAAGGAATTGTTCTCTAAATTCCTATACCACATTCCTATCTGTATTTTATGAAACCATAACTAGCAATACCAACTCCCACCATCTGAGTTTAATGAGACAGTTTAGGCAATTAAAAATCTTCCTTGTTTCCATCCTGTTGTTATTAGAGGGATGAGATAAGACAAGCACAAAATTAAGTTGGATTTAAAGTAGAAACTGAAAAGAATGAAGAAAAGAATCAGATAGTATCCTCAGAAAATTTGAAGATATAAAGATTACAGATCTGTACTCTGTCATCTATTCTTTGTGGAAGTTTGTAGAAGTCATTTAATATCACAATTCAAGAGGCATGCACTTCTGTTATATAAGCTGTCTGCATCTCCTTTTTAGGATTATAGGCTATCCCAAGGGGATGTGGGGTGTTTTTTATTATGCTATTGGCTCAAGTCTCTGTTGTGGTTTGACTTTTCCTTTGTTAATTATTAGTCATTAACCCCCTCCCCATTTCTGTGTATTTTTTAAGTGATAAGTATCCCCATCATTCCTTCATCGAAGATTAACCCCAAAATCTATTTTTTCAAATATTTCACTAGTAACCGAAAGGCATTGAGGCAGCCCATCTATTACTTATAATGCCTCCTGACCACCCATCCTTGTTTTCAGTTTCTGTGTCCCTTGTTTTGTAGGTCATAATTGTATTATACTGTGACCTTGCTATACAAACCACATTTCTTTTATGAAGCTCTCATATCATCTTCAATTTGATTCTTTTCTTGCATTATCAGATATTTCCTGCAGAGGAAAGGACAGTGTTTTCCTTGTCTTTGTGTGTCCAGAGCCTAAAAGAGTCTGGGATACACAGCAACACTTAATAAATGCTTGTTGTTTGATATTCCTAAAATGCTTTATGATTTATAGCTATTTTGTAGAACTAAAATTAAATTGATCTTTAAAAAAAACTAGTATTTATATGGCAACACAGTTTAAGATCATTTAAAGCATTATAAAATTTTCCAAATGCAATGAAATTCAGTCTCCTTGTTCATTGATTCCAGGCATCTAAATACGTGTCCTGGAAATATTTACCAATCTACTCATGCCTAGATTTTAGCATCCAGCCGAATCCTATAATCTGAGAAATGTGCATATTTCTTCCACTTTATTCATTGTGATTAGTTAGACCTATCTCTAGCTGTTGATGTTACATTTCATGAGTAGCATAAAGAATCACAATATCTCAGATATGAAAGGAATCTCTGAAGCCACAGAGTTCGAGCCATAATTGATAGGGAATTCCTTCTACAAGAGAGATGACAGGTCATCATTCAGTCTTGGCTTGAAAATCTCCAGTGAGAGGGACGTAACTATCCTCATGAACATTACATAGCCCTTTTGGATACATCAGCTCTAATTATTAGGAAGTTTTCATTACCTCAGTATGAGATTTATTCTTTTTGCAACTTTTACCCATTCCTCCTAGTAGTTCCTCTTGTGCTTCATTAGACACATTTTATGTCTTCATGTCATAAATTTAAATATTAGATGATAGGTGTATCTTTCCTAAGTCTTTATTCTTCAGGATGAAATTTCCAGTTATTTCAAATAATTTCTGCATTGACATGAATTTGAGGTTCTTTCCCAATATGGTTCTATCTTTTAGATTTATGCCAGTTTATCAATGTTTTCTCTAAAGACCAGAAATCAACCAACATTCCAGATAAAATCTAATTAGGGCAGAGTCAAGCACTAGGCATCTACATTAGTAAACTAAGTCTGGATGAGATTTCTTGGAAAACTTATATTGAGGTTGTAATAAATTCTCCAGTTTTTTCCAAATAAATTATTAAAATATTCATCTTCCTCTTTTTTATTTGTGAAGTTGACTTTTGAAGCCCAGTGTAATACTTTTCTTATTTCTGAGTGCACACTTGATAAGAATAAAACTACATTTTCTTTGTTTTTCTTTCTAATTAAAGCTTTTATATTCAATATATACACATAGATAATTTTCAACATTCACCCTTACAAAATCTTGTGTTCTAAATTTCCTCCCTTCCCCCACCTCCTCCCTTAGATAATGAGTTATACAATATATGTTAAACATGTACACTTCTTCTATAAATATTTCCATAAATATCATGCTGCACAAAAAATCAGATAAAAAGGAAAAGATGAGAAAGAAAACAAAATACAAGCACACAAAAACATAAAATGTGAAAATACTATGTTGTGATTCACACTCAGTTCCCACAGTCATCTCTCTGGATGCAGATGGCTCTCTTCATCACAAGACCATTATTGGAAGTGGCTTAAATCATCTCATTGTTGAAGAAAGCCACATCCATCATAAAATCTTGTTGTTGCATCTATCTTTACTCTTAATGTGATTTAAATGTGATTCTTGTAAACAACCTATTGTAGGATTCTGGCATTTAATCCAGTCTGCTATCCACTTCTGTTTTATGGAAGAGTTCATCCCATTTACATTTACATTTAAAATTACTAGCTCTGTATTTCTCACCATCTTGTTTTCCCCAAGTTATACTTGTTCTTGTAAAACTACATTTTAGATTCACAAAATGGACACAGAAAAATAAAGAATGTTAAAATTGTTAGTGTGTTATTTGTTAACATTGAGAATGGTTTTGACTTAAACCCAAATGTAGCCTCAAAATCTCTTCACAAACAAGTTATCCTATGCATATTTTCATTTGATAATACTGCTTTGCAATGCTTCAAAGTATTTTTATTTCTCAAACAATTTGAAGAATACTGACCTTAAACTATAAAACTGGAAAGAATTTGTTCACACATAATGTCTGCTTGTGTCATGCAAATTGTCTTGTGCACAAAATTCAATATTCTTCCCTCAAACTCTTCTTAATTTCATTTTCACTGTCACTTTTCCTAGTCAAGGCACTAGCCAGCTGTCATCCTCAACTATTTACTTTCCTTTGTCTCCTATAAGTAATCAGTTACTAAGTCCTATCAGTTCCATCTTAGCAAC